>NC_092826.1:20901819-21506506 GCF_039878825.1 Excalfactoria chinensis | reverse complement strand
AATTCTTTCATCATAAGAAAGTTATTTAGAGCAGTATTATTTAATGTATACTTAATGCAAATATGCGATAATTGATGTTAGGTATCTATATGCCTTTTCTTTCTTGTAAACACAGGAGTGAGAAACTTGTTAATACAGGTGAACCAACTGCTACTTGAAGCATGGAGATCCACAGGAATCTTCTTGAAAGCAAGCTTCTTGAATCCCTGTTTTCACGTCAGGTGCCCTTTCTCCGCTCCCTATCAATGGCAGCACAGGTCACGCCGTTTGTGAAGAGACTCAAGTCAGAACACATTCAGCCAGTGCTCAATAAAAACCTTTCTGCGGTATGTCCAAGGTACTGTCACTGTAATTGTCTGGTTATCTACAGGAAAACTCCCATTGCCAGACCATATCTGACTAGCAAGTTCTGCTGACAGGATTTTGGGTAGGTCACGAGTTACTGATAATTTTATGTCCCTGGAGCACGTGTGTTCATCTCTGATTTCTTGAGGCGCTGCCTGCCCCCACGGCGAGAGGCTGTAAGAGCAAAAGGCTGCTGCACACTGGGTAAGAACCCAGGGCTTGTAGATGCCAATACTGCTTCATTCTTGGAACATGTACACAGTAGTGCTCTGCTGTATGTTGGCTTGTGTTCTTCAGAGAAGAAATTTCACTTCAGGAAGAGGATGAATTTTCTTGCCTTACATCAAATTAGTTTGAAACCGCATAGAAATTCAAGGTAACTAATGCAGACTTCTGACAGTAAACCTGTATAGCAGCACACACAAAGCAAGCATGCCCTACCAACCTACTGCTTTCAGATGTTCTGTTCTCTGCCGATGAACTTCTTGAAATGTGAAAAAAAAAAAAAGGTCTCTGACACAGTAGCAGAAAAGCTAGCAAAACTGCACAGAAAGATAGATGCTATAAGGTGCTTGCTGCCTTTCATTCAGTGTCTCTGCCTTTTTCTCCACTTTGTGCGCTATTAGGATATATTAATTTGCTGCCAGGCTGTGCGAATGGAAAGACATACAAGTCAAGGTCAAACATGAACACTTTTTTTTTTTCCAAGAAGACCTGAAAAGCAGCACCTCTTGGGAACTTCAGAATATTTCTTTTTAGCTCCTTTAACTGAAAAGAGGAGGAAATAAAAGCTGAAGTCGACATTAATTAGCTGTCCATACTTACCTGGCTATAGCAGAAAGCTACAAAGGAGAGCTGAGCTGAACAAAAATCTTCTAGAAGTAGTGAAACGCTGTGTGAACCCAAAGGAGACTCCTGGGAGCCAATGTAAAAAAAACAAAAAAAAAATCAGGAAAATAATAAGAAAATAATTCAGCAAAGTAAACAAATGTCATAAAATGAAAGTTGAGAGCAGCCTTCTGAACAAGGGGAGCTGCTGTATCAGTAATTCCTTCAGGCTGATAAGAGTGTGCTCCCACTTCAAACACCTTTTGTGTCTGTACCTGTACCTGGCAGCCTTTCAAAGAAATCTCACACTTTTTTTTCCCCTCCCCCTCCCGACTTTGCATAATAATTAGTATGTGAACATGCTTGTGATTTCTTTACTATTTTAATACAGTCACATCGTAGAGACTTCAGTGAAGTTCGAAATGCCATTGAAGCAGACCTTGCTCCAGAAAGTACGTAGCATAAGCAGACTGGAAAAACAAAGCGCAGAGAAATAGTGTCATCCCTGTGCCATGCAGGGAAAAGCACGTACCAAGCAGCTGTCACTTCAGAAGAGATTCAAGTTCTTTTCAGCCAGTACCCCGCGTCTAACAGCACGCTGCACCAGTTGCTTCACACACTGTGTAATAGAAGGTGAAAAAATCCTTCAGTGAGAAGTGTCATCCATCCTCACATTAGATTTCATCCTCCTTTCGAGAAGTTAGATACAGGCTTATTCCCTGAAGCACAGTTACAATCTCATAATTCTGATTATTTTTGACGTTTATATCTATATGTAGACATTGGCGATCCCTGTCTCGAGTATTAAGTTAGTTCTTTACTCTGACACTGTTCCTACCAGTGTCATCACAGCAGCCCTCTCAAGATACATCTGTATGGGTGACTTCAAGCACCCAAATGTATGCAGGATAGATCACACGGGTGACTTTGGAAGCAGGGGCTACAGCTTTGCCCAGCGTAGTACACAAAGCCTGGGAGACCAGACACAGATCTCTTCAGCTCCAGCCTCTCCCTGATGTAAAATTACAATCCCTAGGAGGGAAGAATAATAATCTGAAAGTCCTAAAGCTGCAAAGTAAAGGAAAACAAAATTATGCGTTTAGTGAATAACACAAAAGATGAGAAAATAACGTAAGAGATGGGCGTGATGGAAATACCTTTCCTGGGGCTAAGTGGGTATTGATGTATTTCCAACCCATAAACAGATTTATGCATGTTCCTGGCTGAAAAGGAGCAGGGTGGAGTTCTAGGCTGTGTTATTACGTCTCTTTACACGTTCTTCTTTCTTGCTTCACAAGCAAAGACAGCAGCAGACGTGAGCAGTGTGTTCTTTTCCCTCTGATCTGGGATTAGTGACAGACATGTCAAGATTTCTCCATCCTTCTGACTATTTGATGACAGGGAAAAAAGGTGGCTCATTATCACTCATCCTTCTCACTCCTTGGCTGTGGAAGCATTATTAAGGGAAGCTAATCCAGGAAAAATTCATTGGAAATCAGGTTTGGGAAGTAATTTAATGGAAAGGGGGGAAAATGAAGAGAGAAGGAATGAGTCGCAGGGAACCAACCTAGATTGTAAATTCAAATGCAAGTGTAATTTTACATTAGTTCCTTCTTGAAGGCCTGTCCTCCATTCTCTTTCTCCTTGGAAGCAAAAGGGAGATCCATGCATTGGCGGTTAAGTTTCAGACAACCTTTGAGAATGCAACATTTTCTTGCAGGATATCCAACCACTGATTTATAACCTCAATGACTGTGTATAATTCCTTCAGGGAATCCCTGCCTCTGACACAGCCCATGAGGGAGGATATGTGAAGAATACACAGGGAAGAGACAGAAGGCCAGGCAGATCTCTAACAACAATTTGTTAACAGGTCAATTTAATCAGCGATTTCCCTCAATGGAACGGGGCTCTCGAGGAATGTAGCAGTTTGAGTGCAATGCAATCCTGCATTACTCTGTGACCTATGCAGGAGAGGACGCCGCAAGAACGTGCCATCCAGATTGCCCACTGAAAAGCACAGGTGAAGAAATACAAGTGTCTCACCTCAGACCAACAGAGGGGAGAGCTGGGCCCCCAGGGACAGCCATTATCTCGCACCTCTTCCCTTCCATCCTTCCCCGAGGTACCCGCTGGTGAAGCTCATTAGCACCGCCGGCTTTTCGCTTAGGGAGAATGTGAATATTAGAGCACGGCGTTGGATTTTAGAGGGAAATTCTTCACTGTCTTCCTGATAGAGCAGCTTTTTGGAACTGCGCCAAAGGCTTTGATCCTAAAACACTTACCTGGGAGCACTAGAGCAGTCCCCATTGACTTAAATGGAACTAATCAAGCGCTTAAATTCAAGTGTTTGCAGATTAAGACCCGTGTTTGTATTTTCAGATCTTATCTACAGAAGAAATTGCACCCATTTACCCAAGTGCTTTTATAAACACGCCTTTATTTAAATGAACGCGGCGTTACTTGTGGATGGGCCGCGACGCGCAGAGTGGTGCCCGTGCCCCGTTCCCAGCGGCACGGAGACGAGAGACAGCTCTCAGCGCAGTGGATGCCGTCAGCGTTTTAATTATGGTCCCAAATACCCGCCGGCCCTGGGCTGAGGGCTGGCAACGGGGCCGGCCGAAGCAGCTCCAGCCGCACGACACCGGCGGCCCCCACAGCGGCCCGTCCCCCTACCCCGCCCCGCGGCAGCTTCCTCTACTCCTCCTCCTCCTCCCCGCCGTCCCCGGCAGGCCTGGCGGAGGTGGGGGCCCTATTGGCGCCGCTGGGGCTGCTCGGGGAAGGTGCGTCTTTGCTCCCCTCCTTCTCTTCCTCCTCTCCGCAGGGAGCCGAGCAGGGCGGGGCGGGAGGCCGAGGGAGCCGTAGGGAAGCGCCTGCCTGGGCTCCTTGTCCTGGCTGGGGGCAAGGAGGGCCGGCGGGCGGCCATGGCGGGGCCTCGGCCGGGCGCTGCCTCGATTCCTTTTCCTGCCGCCCGCTCGCTCTATCTGCGGCTCCACACGAATGGCGCCCTGTCTTCCGCCTGCCTGGAGCCGGTGGGTCACAGCCCTCGGCCCGGCCCCTCCTGCCCTTCCTTCTCTGGAGGACAGATGGCTGTGTGCTGGTAGCTCTGCGGGCCGCCCTGCGCAGCCAGAAGTAATACGTTCCTCCTACTTCCTTCCTCTTGGAGGAAATTAAAACGTATCTCGGTGCCCAGTTGTAGTTGGCCATAGCCACGTGCCTCAGGGCTTTGTGGTCAGTGCGAGGTGAGGCATAGCTGCTCAGGGCTGTCCTGGAAACAGCTGGGCCGAGGAGGATGTTGCTCTGGAAAATGTCACCAGACATGAAACTTACAGATATCAGACGGATAAATCACATAGTCAGGTGTGTTTTATGGCACGTCACGGTGAAGAAATCCAAGCGTGGAAAATGGTCTAGTGCTTCTGAGTAGGAAGTTCTAGTAACTAGTACCAGTTAGGTTTGTTTTGGCAGGACTTCATTCTTCAAAGACTGCTTTTTCCAAGGTAACGCAAAAGGGGAAAGTATGTAAGAGAGTTTTATATACGTGTATAAAATTATATACATATTTCATAGAACTACTAAATATATGAAAGAAAAATCAGGTTAAAAAAAACAACACAAAAAAAAAACAAACCAACAACCCAATGAATTCTGCAAGCCGAAATGGATTTTGCTAAGAAAGTGTTAGATGTGGAGTAGCCCTTCCATGCGGTGGCTGCGTCCGGCAGGTTACAAGTCTGCTCTTGAGTCCTACTGGTTCAAAATACACATGTTGGGTTTATATCTAATTGATGACGGCTTTCTTCTGCCTTCAAGCTGCAGCACTTTGGGACCTGACTTTTCCAGGTGCTGGAAGAGTACCCAAAAGGCTGCTCAGGAAGGGCCATGCATGTTCACCAGCTGGAATCCTGAGTTTGTGGGTTTTAGTTTTAAAATATATATATATATTTCTGTCTGGTTTTCATTCCGTTCAAAATTAGATTAATTTTTACTGTTTCTGGAAACTGTTCCACATCTGGTTGCCTTTTTGTATTGAAGCGTGGTAAGAGCGTATTAACCTGTTGATGAGAGGGGAGTGCGTGGGTGTTTTCTCTTAGAGAGCAATGCTTGCTATGACTGGAGAACAGATTCCCTGTGTGGGAATGAAAGGACTGTTTACATCTCTGTCTTTGTTTATAATGTACCTTTCTTTGCTTGAGACAGTAGGGTTTAAGCCAGGATGAGGGAGGTTAGCCTTGTTTTTTCTTTGGTTACTTTTATGCAAGGACAAAGGCTTTTGTTAAAAGCCATTCTCATGCTTCTGTCACTCCTTAGAACACCTTCCAGTCTGCTCTGATGTTCCTTCTGTTAGATGATTATTATTTTAAATAAGTACAATGCATCTTTCCCCAAAGAAACCTTGTAAAGCCTACTGCATCTGCGAGAGGTCATGAGGCTTCTTTCCTTGTAAACTTTGACTCCTCAGACGCATCTGCTCTATCTTAAATAGCATGTATGAGTTGTGCTTTACAGTGTTGCTTTTCTCAGCTTCAGACTTTAAGATGAAGTCTGTGCAGATAAACTTGGATCGGAGCCGCTGCAGCTTTACAGTTTCATACTAAGCCTTTGTCTTACTCGATCTTGTTTCTTGGTGTTTAAAGTACATATAATTCTTTTGAACAGCAGAACAATAAGATACTAAATCAGATACGAACAGATTGCAAATCTGGGCTGAGGAAGAGCAACCTGGCAGTGACCTCTTTTGGGAGACATCTGTCAGTAAAAGCTCATATAAATTCTTCTTAGTTTTACAACGTGGTTTTGTGAATGTCTGCGTGTCTTTAACACCGGCTCGGGAAAGGAAGCGACTTACGCAGCCTCTTATTGTTGATACGATTGCAGAAACTCATAATGCTCGTGGGATTCATTTATCTATTCCTGCTATAGCACATAAACTTTCTTGTTTTAAGATTGAAAACTTTGTCTTGTCATTTCTTCCTTCCTTTCCAGTTGTGGGAGGATGAAAATGAAGGATGGCAGTACATCTAAGAGATAGCAGCTGCAGGGGTGAAATATTTTGCTTAAAAAAAAGTACTTTGAGCGTAGAAATGTACGAAACGATTACAATCTTGAAGTTCTGCAGTTCTTTCTCTTCTGTCTGGACAGGAAATATTATCTGTCAAAAACTGCACTGCGGTAATCTTTCACGTTTTTGTTACCAAATGTCTACAATAATCACAAGGTACTGAAATGAATGTAAGTTCTTTCTTCATTTGACCCCTCAGTTACTTACATTTTTCACTCTGATGGCAATAGTGAATTTTGGGCTCTGCTTTGTAATCTCCTAAATGCCAATTACTCGGTTAAGTCAAAAGCTCTGGCAGAATCTGCGGACAATGTTCTACTCTTTCTTTTTGTTGTTTAAACTTTACAATAGAAGACAGAAATGTGTGTCAGCTTGAGAAAAACGTTAACCTCATTAGCCTGTAGTTTTAAAAATGATACTGTGGGTATTGTGATCCTACAAGAGGCTGTTGAGATCGATACTGTTTGGTTTGCTCTGTTTTAAACAGAGAACATTGAGACACTCAGCTCATTTGGATTTCTTATTTCTGTGGTGCTCAGGGATATGATTTAGTGGAGGGTTTTTAGAGTTAGGGTACTGGTTAGGCTGCGGTTGGACCTGATGATCTTCAGGGTCTTTTCCAACCTGGGTAATTCTATGATTCTATGATTCTGCCCAGATATGAAGAATAGTAAAATTCTCCTGGAGTCTTTTAACAACCCCAGGCAATCCTACAGGCTTGGGGAGGTGTGGCTGGAAAGCTCCCAGACGGAAAGGGACCTTGGTGTGCTGATGGACAGTCGGCTGAATATGAGCCAGCAGTGTGCCCAGGTGGCCAAGAGGGCCAATGGCAGCCTGGCTTGTATCAGGAATGGTGTGGTGAGCAGGACTAAGGAAGTCATCCTGCCCCTGTACTCAGCATTGGTGAGGCCTCACCTCGAGTACTGTGTCCAGTTTTGGGCACCTCAGCACAAGAAAGACATGGAGGTACTGGAGCAGGTCCAGAGAAGGGCAACGAGGCTCGTTAAGGGCTTGGAGAATCAGCCCTATGAAGAGAGGCTAAGGAAGCTGGAGCTGTTTAGTATGAGGAAGAGGAGGCTGAGGGGAGACCTTATTGCCGTCTTCCAGTACCTGAAAGGTTCTTACAGTGAGAGTGGGGCAGGTCTCTTCTCACTAGTGACAAGTGACAGGACGAGGGGAAATGGCCTTAAGTTGCGCCAGGGCAAGTTTAGGTTGGATATTAGAAAGAACTTCTTTACAGAAAGGGTGGTTAGGTACTGGAATGGGCTCCCCAAGGAGGTGGTTGAATCGCCATCCCTGGATGTGTTTAAGAGCCGTTTGGATGTGGTACTCAGGGATATGATTTAGCAGAGGTTTGTTGTTGTGGTGTTGTTTCGTGGTTGTTTTTTAAGAGATGGGGTACTGGTTAGGCTGCGGTTGGACTTGATGATCTTCAAGGTCTTTTCCAACCTGAGTAATTCTATGATTCTATGATTCTAAGTCTAGTTAGCATAGATCTGTATGAAGAATTTTCTCCATAGCGATTATGAGGGAGAAAAGTAAAGATTCCTTTGGTTTAGTTGCTGCCAAATTGGGATTCAGTTGAAATATTCAGCGAACAGGTATTTGGATCAAAAAGTATCTCTTAGAAGCTGTTTCTCTGTAGCACCCGTTGCAGTGAGAGGTGTGGAAAAAGATCTGCAATCATAAAACCTGGCTGTAAAAGAAAAGAAAGATTCTAGTTAGATATTTCTTAATTCTTAACCTGCCAAGATGAATTGTAAGTCGAGGTGCTGTATGTTACAGTGAGAGGAGGCTAATCTCAGGTAATGTGTCATAGCCTTTGATTACATTGAAAGAAATACCAACAACGAAGCAGAATTACATTAAACTTGCTCAGCTGACCATCCTGCCTTCAGTAGAACAGTGGCATTTGCCACTGGTTCAGGATTTGTCCAAACCTGTTTTGTGACCCCACTGATTTTTGCTTGGCTGGCAGTTGTCACCATTGTGAAGCCTGTTTTAACATCAGTTTAGCAAGGAAACAGTTCTGGTTTTTAGTCTGTTTGATTTTTCTTTTTATTTCTTCTTTTTGCAGTTGCTGGTTGTGGCGTCTGATCTTTTACTCGCATGCAGCAGTAGTACATTTCCTGCTAGAACACTATGGATGAAAGGGAATGAGATCACTCCTCCCTTAATTTTTCTAGCTTTCATCCATTACTTGTATATTGATATCCCGTGCCTTTAATTTCTGTATTACTTTTTTTCCCTTTGTTTTTTGGAGGAGGCACTTGACTAAATTTACATAAGACAAGTGAGTTGAAAGTAATTTGGTGTTTCAAGTAGCCCCACAAAAGGCGCTTACGTAATATTGTGAGTGTGCCAATAGACATTTGAGAAAAGAGTGTGCTTTTTTTTTGAGGCTTTAAAATGAGATCTGAGGCTGTAGACTCAGCTGTTGAAAACTAAAGCATAAATCTGATTCATCTGAAATGGTTTTGCTTTCTACTCTCCACAGGTTTTAGGGTTAGTGTTTCTGATCTTGTCGATTCTTCTTGTTCTGAATGACAGGGCTCACCTCCTAGGACTCTCTAGTTGTGCTCTCCCATACAAAACACGGTTGTCCTTCCTTGGCTGGCTGCAAAAACACTTCTTGGAATTATACCCTGTTGAAATCCTTCATTGCTTTGGAAGCAAACAAAAATTAAGTAACTGATTTGTTTCAGGTTGATCATATATTGCACTGGGCAGTGAATATTTTCTGTTGTGACAACCAGCTAAGTTGTCATAATAATACCAGAAAAGTGTATCACTAACTGCAGGTGATGTATTCAGCACTACCAAGAATTATAGAGAGCAGACAGTTTCTACCTTCTTGATGCAATGTGAGATACCCTACAAGGAGAAGTCAGCTTGATTTTAATTACTAGTTGAGTTGAGTTTGGTTATCTTTAAATAGTTGTTAGGTAAAGAGTTATAGGGGGTGTTAAGAAGGAAAAAGAAAAAAGGGGCTGTAGAAGAGGCTGGAAAAGTTCTTTGCATCTGTTCTGAGTTAATTCCTGGTCAAATCCAGCTGCAGTTGCTGCAGAGGTTTCCACCTCAGCCACCCATCCATCCCTTTGCCCAAGGCTCTTCAGTAGCAGAGGTGATGGAAGGAGCAGTTTTCAGGATGCTTTTTAGGATGTCTGCACTGCCACAGTCCAACCTTGCTTTGAGTAGGACACCCTCATTTTCTCCTTGACAATAACCTGCTGGTACTAATGCTTATGATTAATTTCTGGAAACAAGAATGGATGTATTTTTCACTGGATTGGTTCCCAGAACCAGCGTGCTGCCTGACCACATGAGCAGTGTTCTGGTGTGAGTGAAAGGCAGCTGGGAGGACAGAGCCACTGTAGCTGTGACTTATATGGACTTAAGCCATGACTGGTCCAAACTGCATAGCCCATCAGCTGTTAACATACACCTGTGCTTATTTGCATACTCATTACTGCCAACCCAAGATCTCTGATTCATGTTTTGTTTTGGAGTTATCTGTTAGGACCAAAGAGAAACTTGACTGAAGGGTGATAATGAACACAAATCACTCCATGGCCATTCTTCAAGGAATAATCAAATGAGGACAGATGTGCTTGTTTCCAGCATGTCGTACTGCCTGAACCAGCAAATACATCTTGCATTGCAGCTTTATCTGGGGTACAGTCCAGTCATAACTATTATAAAGACCCAACATAGCCAAACCCAACTCATCTGGCAGGAGTGGATCTTACAGAGTTGTTGGGTAGTTGCCTCACTTTGGACTGCTGTAGAACCACAGGGCACCTCTGAATTCTTCTAGCAAATCTGGTGCCTGATCTAGAAGAAATGTGGGGGGAGCAGCTTGCCCTGATAGACAGAGCATCTCTTTGCAGTTTGCTGTGCTCATTGCAGGTAACAGCTGCCTTCAGCCTCCCTCCTTAATTTTGGCTGAGGCAACGAATTTTTTGTTTCATTGGAAACAGATATAATAAAGAATAAAATGATTATCTGTCTGTGTTTACATATGGCTGTAGGTGAGCTGAAAACTCATTAGCAAGGCTTTTTCCCTAGAGAAAAATGTATTTTTCAGTGTGGTTTTTTTTCTGTTAGCAGTTCTCTCATTGCTCATAGGTCTAAGTTTTTGGCTCAGAGTATTGCTTTTGAGTAAAGATAATCCTATTGACACAACAGCAGTAAGTTCATAAGTGAGCAAGACTTCATGCTTTCCGTAGAATGGGAATTTTGGCACAGCTGGAAATCCTGATGTATTTTTTTTTCTTCCACATCATGCTCTCCTGTCTAATGTTATTTGTACTTTAACAGTCTGTGAAAATTGCATTATGGTTTAAGCTTTTAAGCTTTTAAGGTTTAAGCTGAACAAAGTTAATGTGTGCTTTAAGTTTTATTTGAAGAGATATCTGTTACCAATGGTGATATATCCCGTGTTTCTTGGATCCAAATCATATGGCAAATTTTATTTAAAGTAGGAGGATAAAAAACAAACATACAAAGTGAAGCCTGTTTTGGTGACCCCGATGTTAAGTCGGAAGATGAACCCAACAGCTAAAATCCATTTGGGCTGTGTACATGTGTCTGTGAAGCATATCTGGATTCTATATACTCGTTTGTTTTTCTGAAACTAGAGCCATTGTCTGGGATTATGGTGCGGCCCTCACAGCGATCTGAGCACTGAGTTATACCCCGCACTCTTGTCAGACCCACCACCAATGCTTTTGTAGGTCTCAAGTGTTTACCAAAGTCAGAGCAGTTATTCTGGGGAGAGAAATAATAAGTAGGCATTTCACTTTCTAACTTTTTTCTTTTTCCTTTCACTTGCTGCTTTATCTCATTTGGCGTTTCCTCGTTACGGTAGTGCTGGAAGATGTGGGTACTTCTCTATTGCATCTTAACAGCGTGTTGGTTTTAGAATCAAATGTATTTAGATGTCTGTTTTCTGAAAATGTAGAACATGCAGCCTAGTTAGCAGCATGTAAACAGAAGTGGGAGCATGGGAAAGTTCCTTTGAAGAATGTTACATGAAAGTAACTATTGTGAGCTTATCACTGTGTGAACTCTCTGTAAAAAGAAATAGATGCACAGCGGATAAATAATAATAACTAGAGTAGGCATCTTGTACAACCTTCCAAAATGAACTAAATAAAGCATGCTATCTAATGTCTCCTCTCCCAGCAGAGGAGTGGCATAGAAAGGATGAAAGTCAGCTAATGCTGGCCTTTTGCTTGGGAAACATTGTCAGCTGTGGTGAGGGAACAGCTGGCAGAGAGCATCACTGCGACTGTGAATGGAGGACTGTGAGAGCTCAGCTGCTCTTCTGTAAGCAGGAGGTAACTTTACTGTAGAAAGAGCTTTAATCTGTCAATGAGATGGGGAATCTGTTTAAGACATGCAGACTTTTTGATGACTTCTCTGCTCTCCAGATGGACTTAAGTGTTCTGTGGTCAACAAGTAGGACTGTGGTAAGCATGAAGTCGGGGCTGCAAGGTTAGTGCTGATCTGCACCCATTGATAACTGGGATGTTTTGGCCACTTTTGAAGGATCAATTGTAGTTTTATGCAAACTCCACCCGAGAATTGTTCCTTCTTGTGAGCTAACACGTGTGATAAAATCTATGCCACAATATGGGTAACTGATTCTTAAGTGATACTTTATGTATCCTCCAGTATCAGTTTCATTTTAATTGGCACTTACATTTCAGTTTATGAAGGGACTGACCATCATCTGGATTTGCTAAAGGAGTACCAGTGTTAGGCTCCTTATTCATGATGTGTGTAAAGCCCCTGAATTTTGTACAGTATATGACAAGGCACGTGGGTGGTTTTGAAGATCGCCAGTCTCTAAAAATGCATAATATCACAGAATCATAATCATAGAACAGCCTGAGATGAAAGAATCATCGAGTCCAACTCCCGTCTCCACACAGGACCACCCCAAATTCAGACCCAGTGTCTGAGCTGTGTCCAAACGCTCCCTGCACTCCGGCACTCGGGGCCGTGCCCACTGCCCTGTGCAGCCCGTTCCATCCCACCGCCCTCTGGTGCAGACCCTGTCCCTCACCCCCAGCCACCCCTCCCCTGCCGCAGCTCCATGCCGTTCCCTCGGGCCCTGTCGCTGTCACACAGAGCAGAGCTCAGCGCTGCCCCTCCGCTCCCTGTCAGGAGCTGCAGCCGCCATCAGGCCTCCCCTCAGCTCCTCTGCACTGAGCAAACCCGGCGGCCTCAGCCACTCCTTTTCTGACTTCCAGTTAAATTGGAGTGCTCTGTCCGTGTTAATTGTGCAAACTTTTGTCTGCTTAGTGATGAGTCTTGTGACTAGAAACATAGAGGTGACATTCCCAAAGTGGTATTTGCAGAGGGCTACTTACCAGGTAGGGTAAAAGCCAGAGGTGCCCCAGTACAAGGGAGCCCTCCCCACTTTGCTAACATGGTAGTTAAATAGTGATTTAAAGAAGAACTGGCTTCATCTCCTACTGTGTTCCAGGCTACTTCACATTGCTGTGAGAAGATCTTGATTGTAGGTAAACTTACTACAGCAGACCTATAAGTTTTGGCTGTGACATGCAAGAGCAGGACAGAGTGAGAAACTTAGGGTCAGGCAACAGAGCTGTGGCTCTCCAGGCAGTGGTGCAGCAGTGGCCTAGGAGGAATGCTTTAGCTGTTTTGTTTCCTGCTGAACTTCTTTGGCCTTATTTAATCTCTAAGTATTATTGGGCAGGTGCAGTTTTAAAGTCATGTCAGTGCAAAGACAGAGAGATGTCTTCACATAATATTTGCAGAAAGAGTGTTGATCACATTCTGCCTTGAATAGTATTGCAGATGCTACAAAGCGTGTGCCAGATGCTGTAAAATGTGTGCCAGAAAATGTCATATACGAATACACAGTCAGCTCCAGTTTGCCAAAATCAGTATTCTCCCTTGACATGATGCTGAAGTACAGTATCAGCTTTTGTGTAGTCACGTTCAAGACTATGTCAAGTATCCGAGTCAGACAGAGTACCACAGATAGTAGGACAGCTAGAACAAAGCACCTCTGAGTGTTTTAGAGAAGGAATCTCCATTTCTTTCTCTAATATCAGGAGATTCAAACAATAACTGTATTGAGAAAAGGCAGTTTCAAGGTTCAGTAAACCACTTTTCTTCTCACAGATATTTCTTGCTGTGTTGGAAAGCCGTTTCCAGTGCAGCTCATAAATAAGTTTTAGCTTTGGTGCTTTTGGTCATTTATTGTGAAACTGCTGTTGGTGTTTGTGCAAATATGTTCTGTGGTGCCTCTGCATATGCATCTGTGCAAGTCCGAGACGCTTAATTTTGCTTGCAGAGTTACTTGTATTAACAACATTATCTAAAATATATTACAATATAGTAATTATGTCATTTTTGGTCTTTTTCTAAGAACTTACTTGATGAAAATTTGAAAAGAAATCAAACAAGCAAACAATCATTTCCTGCAACCGATGGCTTCAAGTCTCTTTGAAAATGCTGTTCAAAGGCGATGGCTACTGATCCTGAATCTGAGAACTATACTCTATGCATAATCTACCTTTAACTTGAGGGATGATTCGTCATGTAAGCATGTTAATAAAAAGCAGTTGTGGTTTATGGTAAGTGATGCTGTTAGTCCAGTGCTACTATACTCAAATACTTTAATTTGAGCACATGAATAGTACTTCTATGTACTGAGAAGTAAACACAGCCCTCCAAAAGATGCTTTAGACAATCTTTAACTCCATTTTGAACATCTGCTCAGATTTATGCTGTTACTTCTGGCTGTTTTATATAGGAGTTCCTTCTGTTTTCAGTCTTCTGCTTAGAATGTTAATTCATCAAAGGGTATTGAGGTATTAAGAAACTGGTGCTCATTCAGACATCAGTTGTTGTTTGTCTCTCAGCCCTGTGCTCCTCTCTTTCCCACAAAAAAACAGAGGAACCACGACATACTGTAGGTATAAGTTAACGAGATGTTTCTTTGAGAACTACATATTCCAAATTAACTTCTTCATTTTGCATTGATATACTTTGATGTGAGAATTTTATGCATCTCGCCTTCCCGGTGTGTATTTTCCCACTCTTAAAATGTAAAGTTTTGGATGCTTAAGTAACATTTTCTAACCTGTAACAGACAGTAGCTGTTTCCTCACATCACCTCCATGAGGAATCCTTGGAGTCACTGCATAACAATTCTGGATAGAAGCAAGCCAGCTGTGTTAGCGTGAACAAAGTAAATGGAGACACACTTTGCGAAATACTTATTACCAGCAGACTGAATACTTTTAATTGTTTACTTTTAGAAAGTTTTCACTCTGCTCGATCAAAAATCTTAAACACATCTTTAAAAAAATCAGTTTGGAAGTAGAATTGCTTGACTCAGAAAAGCAGGAATTGCCGCTCACTTGTGTCAGCATTTGTCACTGTTCTCTCTCTGTATAACTGCTGTGTGTACTCCACGGTGTACTCTTTTTTCCTTGTTTTGACTTTCATTTCCAGTTGACTCTTTGTAATACGACCATATGCCTCACTGCAGAAAGCTTTTGACTGCTCCTCTTGGCGGTATCAGCAAAGAGAGATTGAATGGCCCTGCTAATTGAAATGTATTTTGTGGTGTTACTGAGTTGGAGATGTCACTTTTGGGTTCCTCCTCTTTCAATTACTCATCCATTCTGTCTGTTTGTAGTTGTCAGTTTTTAATGGCAAGCTTACCTCCAAATATCTGCAGTGGCTGGCACTGTGGACTGAATCCAAATTGGGCTGGCTGGCTGACTGCCTCTTAATAAACAACAACGACAACAGCAAAGAAACATTTATAGCAATAGATTTCTCCTATAGTAACTAACTGATTTATTGTTCTTTCTTTTCCTGCAGTAGCAAAATTGTTGAATAATTTTTTGCCTTTTCAATGGCAGTGAAAAATAACTAGAAGTTAAAATCTGGAATCAGAACCTCCTTGTGCCTAGTAGCTGCACTGATCAAAGTAGGCAAACGTGTGCTGTGCTGACGGGTAGTTTTGGCTAGGAAATAGTACTGGTGCTTTCCTGACCTCCAGCTTTGCAAATCTATTTCTGAAAATTGGCTGAAAATGAGTTCAGGCTCTTTACGTATATTTATCTTGTTTACAGGTTCTTCTTGATTCTTGCATTTAAACATTTTAACCCCCTTTTTATTTTGTTCTTACCAGATTGCATTGCAGGCTACTTTGGCATGGCGGCCCCAGCTGTACTTTGCCACTGAGCAATAGCAGTTTACTTCTGATGCTGATATGTTGAAATCTAATATGATATTTGAGTGCTAGTATTATGCCTGATTGAACATGATAAAATCATCAACAACGTACTTAATAGCATGTCCCATTGAAATTAATATCTTTTCCCACTCTTAATATGAATAAATGAATGTATGCATCGCAAAGATAATTTTTCTGTCGCCTTTAGGGAGCAATACTTCATGCTGTGGCTTTTTATATGGTTGTATTTACAACTTCACACTTGTTACTCTGGAAGGAGACAGCTTGGTGGATATATCTTACAGTAAGGAGGCGGAGGACTAGGATGTCAGCTTTTTAGCAAATCCAGCAGTGTGTTCATCGTATTTGTGTGCTTCACAAAACCCCTTGAATGCTGATACTCTAAGCGTATGATGAACAGTTTTTCTTGTGACTATGGAGGGACTGTATAAAGTACAGAGATAATCAGAAAAGTTATAGTTATTTCAATAAGGAAAAATTATTAAGTATTTCATTATAATCAGCAATGCAGTGCAATAATATATTCTGATTTAATTGGGAATTGTTAGTATATCTAAATAATAGGATTGGAGGTGGATGGAGTAAAGCAGCTGAAGTGGTTGAATGCATTTGAAAATGTATGCATTTCTTCTTTAATAACATGTATTACTGACTGACTTAAAATGAAGTTTTATTCGGATGCTCACTGGTGGCAGGTGACAGGATGAGGGGAAATGGCCTCAGGTTGCACCAGGGTAAGTTTAGGTTGGATATCAAGGAAAAACTCTTCACAGAAAGGGTTGTTAAGCACTGGCATAGGCTCCCCAGGGAGGTGGTTGAGTCACCATCCCTGGATGCATTTAAAACCGTTTGGATGTGGTGCTCAGGGACATGGTTTAGCCGAGGGTTGTTAGTTAGGGTACTATGGTTGGACTCGATGTTCTTAAAGGTCTTCTCCAACCTGAGCAATTCTATGATTCTGTGATTCTATGATTTGTAGGTATGCACTCATAGTGGAATGCTACATATAGAAAAGCTAATAATTTTATGTAAATGCTTACCAAACCAGATGTGTCACTTCTGAAAACTTGATCTGTCACACTCTGTCGCATAATTACCTATTTTAGTGCTTCATTTTGGCAAGAAAAAAAAAAAAAAAAGCAACCAACCCAGCCCATCAACATTTGTAATGTGCAGTCAGGTTGAAAAACTCTGATTTAATAGTTGTCAGGAGGCACTAAAGTATTTGTATTTTCTGGTGGAGCAGCTCAAAGCACAGACGTGTGTTCTGTGGGACTGGCTGCTGTGGTGCTAGGCTGCTGTGGGAGCAGAGCCACGTGCCCAGGTGTGCCAGCTGCATGGCATTGTGGTGGCTCTGGGCTTCCTTGGGGCCAGCTTGAGACAGTGACCAGACCTGCTCTGGCTGCTGTTAAAGATCACTTTGCTCCTGTTACAGCTTCCATCCATCAGCATTAGCAGGTAATGCTGTCCAGTGATATGAACGAGTCATATCTTCTGTTCTAGCCTTAGTTCTGGTATAGGATTATTCGTCCTGGTATATGTTACATCTTTTGGCCAGATGCAATCTACTTGTCTTTTAATGAAGCATAATCTTTTGCTGAAGGCAAAAAGTTCAACCTGTCTGTTTGTTCATAGGGCATTCACAATCAAGAAGTGTTCCCTAAATTAATATGAGGCTACAGTGTTTATGTCCTTCGAAGAGGTGTGCATGAGTATATTTCTTTTTTTTCCATCCTTCTGTATCTGAATTTCTTTACTGTTGTTTTCTTGCTTTGAATGTTTCTGTTCTGTTACTCTTGTCTAAAAATCCCTCTGAATCCTCATATTTTGCCTCTGAAAAGATTATGTACTCTCTTTTGAGGACTGTGCTTTGAATGCATGTTAAGCATCAGCTGCTGCATGACCTACGTGTTGTTCTCTGCCTGTGTCTTAGAATTGTCTTGGCTGCCGCAGCTTCATAGGGAATTTGCAGGATGGTTCCTGTAGCTTCACTGATAGGGAACTGCATGTCAAGATTACTACCTTTCTCTTGAACAGCATCTGCTGAGTAAGCTTATAGCAAGGTAGATTGCTATTCTGAGGCTTGGAGGTGTAGGAGGAGTTGAGTGCAGTTCTTGTTGCTGCTTCCCTCCTGTGTGAAGCTGCAGTACTTCCCTCACAGAGTGTGAATAGCCTGTGTTTTCTTTGGCCAGATGGGGAGATACATTTGTGGTGTCTCGAAGTATATCTGGGCTTTTTCTGTTTTGATCCTTAGCTCTCTTTTGAACTTCCCATTGTGACATGAAATCAGTATCACTACCTGGTTGGACATGCTTGTAAACTGCTAGGCTGTAGTTATCTTTTCAAGGATTTCATGATGTATCTTAGGTTGCAGTAAATGACGATAGTTCTTCTGAAGCCAGTAAGGGTAGAACAGCTCAGGATTTGATGTTTAATCTGGAGTTTTAGACTTTGTGGTCAAGTATGATAAGATTCGGTATTGTATGCAAAGTCTTGTATCCATATTGTGTAACACTCTTCCTTTCCTTAGCTTTAGGCATAACAAGCTAATTTTAAGGACTTTGTAACACAAATGATCATTTTGACTGTATGTTCCCAAAGCCAGGAATTTTTAACTGATTTGGAACAAAATTTTCTCTCAGATGAGGATTCTTAACAACTCTGGAAGAGCAGTCTGAGAAACGTCTGCTTTCTTGCTTTACTCTTCAAGATTATAAAATGTCTTTGTTTTCTTTCTCCCTTATCTTTCTAAGTGATGGAAGAGCTCTGTGACTTTATTTTTAGGCAGAAATCTCCTCTTCACTTTGCAAGTCCACCTAACCTTCCAGCCATTCTACTCCACAGCTGTCACAACAAACTTTCTCTCAGCTGCTATTAACTGTATCAGACAGCACTGTGCAGCATGTGAGTTTGTTACCCTGGGGCTTTTCAGTCTATTTTAATGTTATCAAAATCACTGTGTGATTTCAAGGTTTCCTACATTCCTTGGAGGAAAATCAAGCGGTGTGTGGTTAGGAAGCCGATAGGTACCTTACAGATTTAGCAGAAATTAAGTGGTTAATATCCTTAATTTACTGTTTTCTCTTTCCCCCGTTTCCCATAACCACGACTCTTGTGAACTCTTTGCATCCATTTGTCGTATTTTCAGCTGGGATTTGGGGGGAAGCTTTGCCACACTGAACCAGAAGCATTGCTTTCCTTCTTGTTTCTCTTATTTCCGTTCCCTCTGCCCCTCTTTCAGTTATCTGATGGCTAGAGATAGAATTCTCAGAAGATGCATTCTTTTTCTATTATCTTTTCTGCCACAGTTTTCCATCTGTTACACGTGAGTAATTTGTATTATAATGATGGTAATGGTTGTACCAAAGGTTAGCTGTTTACAGATGAGGTAGGCTAAGGCTGTTCTTTAAAATGGTGCCTGAAAAGATGAAGATCCCAATGATCTTGCCCTTTTACTTCAAAGAGAATAGTTAACTGTGGACAAATGGATTAGACAGTAGGTTCAAGCATCTTTAAAGTAGCTTCTTAGCTGCTATTAAATGCATTTATTACACTGTCTGCATGTCGTAGGTAACGTGCTGTATATTTTATTCCCTTATAGCACTCATGAGAGCTGGAAAATACTTCTTCCTGCCTTTTATTTCTCTTTTACATCTCTAACTTTTCTCCCCTGATTTTTTTTTTCAGTACTTTCAGCTTGTGTTAATGTGTCCATTTCATATTCTGAATAACAGACCTAGGCTAGAGGAGATATCCACCAAGTAGTCCAAACCCACCGTCAGAGACTCTGGTATGTGAGCGGCTACTGGTTCACCTCAGAATGTCAGGAGGAGCCGTGGTGCTTCTCACTTTTTGCTTAATGTGCCAGCATTCAGAAGTCCATTTGGAGAAGTGAAAGGTGGGAGCTGGAGGTTTTACATGTTCTCGAAAGCTGCACTTTTTAGAATGCCCTAAGCATGAGGCTGCAGGCCTGCTTGGAATGGGACTCTTCTGTGTCCTTTCTATGCATGTAAGATTTATATATGTGGAGAAATATACTAGAGGAAGCTTAACTGTAATGCTCTATTGAGCATCCTTGCCTGCTGGAAGAGCAAGGGCGATCCCAGGTTATTAGCCCTAAAAGATGCTTATTTTGCACTAGGGACCCACAAAATTAGTTGCATTAATAGGATTTGGAGAAAGGATGGCGCTTCCTGAAATTAAATGTGTTTTCTTCCTATCTGATTTTGCTCTGAAGTTCTACTGAAGACATTCAATGAATAATTAAAAGCATTGAAGATCTGTGCATATCCTATTATTATTATTATTATTTAATTTGGCAGGCATAGTGACTCTCATTTGCTAAATCCAGCTTGTGAAATGTGCAAGAACCAGTACTCTCTGACTCACTGGGGTGACAAACTTGGTATTGCAGACTGTGACAACAGATGTGCTCTTCTCTCTGAATTAGCAGCAGGGTGGCTCCTGTACTGCAGTCCAAGAGAGTATGGCATTACTTTACCCAGCAAGAAGTTATTTATTTCTGAATGCTTCTAGTTGTTGACTGGATTATGCTGGACTATCTGAGGAAGGTGAGATGCGTTATGGTTCCATCCTTGTGCTTTTGTTCAAGGTTTGAAATCGGTTACATGCTCTACCACCAGACAATGGCAGGTAGTGAAACACTGCTGGCTGCATCCTCAAAAGCTGTGGACACATCTGTTCTCAGTGTTCAGTGGGAGATTCAGGGAAGAAGTGTGGCTCTGCAATGCAGATCCTCTGGGGCAGTGATTGGAGCAAGGATGCTGCTGGTTTTGGATGAGACTAGAAAGAGCAAAGGAAACATTTCTTAGTTAAAGAGAATGTGATAACTGTGGTTTCATTTCTCCACTGAAAAAAAAATAAAGCATGAAGTTGGTAGCTGGGGGCTCTTTGAGGTCTTAAATGGTAATTAAAAATGCTTCCTGTGTTTTCCTTTCAACAACTTAAGTATATCAGCATTGTCTAGTAGATTTTCAAGCCCTTAAACAAACAAAAGCCCAAATTTTAAGTTTTTAAACTAACTCCACAAGATTGTCTTCCTCCACTTGGCAAGAATTTGTTTTCTGTCAGAAGTCAGATTGTCTTCCCTGCTCCCTTGTGAATGATGAGCCTGGCAAAAACCAAGGGACAAGCATAGTTGTCCTTAGAAAATAACTGATGTCTCTAGCAGAGGATGTCTGTGAGCGTGTAATTAACTGGTCCAAAGGGAAGAAGCGTGGGGAAAGTACAGAGCTTAGCAGTAAAAATACACCGATGTTCTCTGTGTACTATAACCGCAAATAAACAGTAGCTCAGACTCTAACAGGCTTTTTACAGTTCTCTGTCAGTGTCCTGAGATAACCCCAGAGTCTTCTGCTCCAGCTTGTGTCAGACCTTTGCCTTGTGTCTTACAGCGAGAGAGGAGATCTTTGTGGTGGATTTATTCTACGCAGATGAAGTCACAGGTGATTTCTGTTGTTCTTTTGGGAAGATGGCACATCACTCGCAGGAATATTTTACTGCCACGGTCTCAAGTTTAGCAGCCATTTGTGTAGTTCAAGAGAACAGTTTAATATTCACGTATTGCTCAATCTGCTGTTGAACTTGCTCTCTATAAAAGGCTCACAAAGGCCTGTGATGGGGAAGCTGGTGGTTTGTATTTATTAGCCTATAAGCTGGGCTTCGTGACTCCAAGGAATCTGTCTTTTTTTCCTCTGGTGATTTATGAATTCTGGCAATGTGATTTAATCCTTTCCTTCTTTCTCTGTTTTCATTCTACAAAACTGTTTTATTATACCAGCTGGCGTTTAAGATGGTGTTCTATGAATGCATCCCTGGTGGGTCTCCCACCCTTCCTGGGAGCTGGTCAGACAGCTCTCAGAAAGGTGCTGCGGGTTGGCTGCCTCTTCCTTTGACAGTCGGTGCTTCTAAGTGCCTGTACGCTGATGCATGCAGTGTGGGGGAAAGTCAAAGGAATAGTTCCTGAAGCTTGCACTGAGCCAAAGATTTCTAGGTGGATATTTAGATACACTGAAGCTAATAGAGGACAGGAGAGGAAATGAGACGAGACATATATTAGATGTGATGTCAGAATTCATTGTATGTTGGGGTGTCTTCATTGTTTCAAAGGCTTCCTTTTATATTTAGCAAATGCTGGAAAATGATCCAGAGTGAACATGGTGAGAAAATGAGTTCAGCTATTCATGTTTCACTGTAACAAGTGTAGATGGGAAAGTAATTTCTCAGTTTAGGTCATTCAGAGGTGGGCTGGTGGAAGGCTTCAGTACAGTTGTCATGCGTTGTTATCCGTGTTATCCAACTAATTAGTCATTTGTTGTTTGTAGAGAAATTGTTTCCAAGTAAAACGTCTTTTGCAGAATAGAGGTTAATGTTAGGCTCTAGCACCTCTGGCACTGCTCCTCTCTGCAGTGCGGTTGTGGGAAGTCACTCCTTAACTGATAAACCTGTTAATAAAACGTTTGGTTTCTCTGGTAATCATGCGTTTGTGCAGCGAAGAAGCTAATACTTTCCTTATGGGCTCATTGGACCTAAATTTCTCTGACGTATTTCTAGCATGAGAGAAAGTGTTTTCCTAGTTATGAAGAGAGAGATTAAGAAGCAATTTTATTCATGAATGGTTTAAGAAATATTTTTGTCCAGATGTTTTGTGTGGAGACATTGAATTCAGCACTTCTGGCAAATCCTGCTTCTAGCAGAAAGGAGTTACGGAGCTCCTGCTGGATGAGAGCAGCTCAGGGTTTTTATTCAGTGAAGGATACAATGGTTTAAAGAGATGCTGCATTCCAAAGGCATTTCTGAAGACCACAATAAAGGTTGTGTCCGGTTGTCTCTTTTTCATTTGTTTTCAGTAATTGTGTCCACAAGTTGATTTTGCTTTCCTGACAGTTCTGATCAAAGCATTTTCATGATGAACTGGTTACTTTTCATTTTGGTTTGTCTGCCAATCCCGATAACAAGAGACACTATTGCTGATAACTGTATAATATTATTTTTTTCTTTAAATATTCTTTTTCTCTCTTCCAACAGGCCATCTGCGGAGAAGAAAAGAGAGAAAGAATGAAGTACCTGTTGTTAATATTTTTCATGAACTTATTGCCACAATATGCTGGCAAGCCTTTGAGCAGAGATGGCAGTTACCCAAAAACATTTGAAGGCATCAGAAATGAGATAGCTGGCTATTATGATATTGCTAAAGCTATTATTGATCTTGCTGTTTATGGAAAAGCTCAGAACAGATCTTATGAAAGATTAGCTGTTTTTGCTGATACCATAGGACCTAGACTAAGTGGTTCCAAAAATCTAGATGCAGCCATCAAGTATATGTACAGTGCCCTGCAGAAAGATGGGCTGGAGAATGTGCACCTTGAGCCTGTGAAAGTACCTCACTGGGAAAGAGGAGAAGAGTTTGCCATGATGCTGGAACCAAGGAATCACAGTATTGCTATTCTGGGACTTGGGAGCAGTGTTGCAACTCCTCCGGAAGGTAATTCTTTTAACACCAAACTGTATCATACTTCTAACAGTACTTTCTCTCAATGGACAAACTAAAGTTTGATTCCCGCTTGCATGGTTCTGCAAGACAAGATGCTAATTCACCAGTACTTCTATGCCTGACATGGTTGATTAGGTTCAGCTTGGGTGAATGGAGCTGTAAAATTCCACTTGAATCCTGACCCTCCTTTACATCCATACCCTTTTCTTTAACATGAAAACTTGTTTGCAGACATCCTGCTCCTCTGTTGAGATTAGTGGGCAGTTTGGTATTGTGATATGGGCTTACCTGGCTGTTCCTTTTTTGGGGGTGAGGAGACTTGTGGGGGCAGGGAAAGCCCTTTTAGGTGTGGTGCTGAGCTGACAAGTGATTTCTGCTCTTCTTGCCTGCCAAGCTCAGTACTCCGCTCTGGCAAAAAAACCACAAACACAAACAAAAAAGTGTCAAAACGAGGATTAGAATCTTGTGCTGAACTTGCAAATTGCCAGCCCCTTGCTAAGCATGGCAGTTGGTGTCTGTTTTTCCTTCTCCCCACCTCCTTCTCCTCCTTTCCGTTTGCTGTTTCAGGCTTGCATGGGTAAGTTTCTGGCACCTGCTGCTGAAAAGTGTGCTGCCTTTTAGTAGATCATACATGATGTGCTACTTCAGGTGCAAGGATGATCTTTAGGGCTCAGCAAAAAGCAGTCTTTTTCAGCTCCCAGACATCATCTTGCTTGCTAATGAACCAGTTTGTAAGAGTGTCTTTTTGTGCATGTAAGTGTGGAGCTTCCTCATTGCTTCTTCCATTCTGCATAAATAACAATAGACTTACTCCTAGGTGGCTTCAAATGCTATCATGTTCCTTTATAAGGAAATAAATTTAGGACATAAAATGTAACATTATACTCATAATTTTCTTATAACTTGTACATTTTTTTTCTGATAGTAGCTTTCTGTTTGAAATGAAGCAAATTATGTGTATGTGCTTTTCTGTTTGGAAAAAATTGCATAGTCCTACAAAATATGGCAGAATAAAATGGTGACATATAAGATATGTTTGGAATAAAACCTAATTGCTCTGAGAAACCGCTGCTGTAAGTTTTGTTGGTGGTATTTCTGCCTTACTGAAGTAAGTTGCCTAAAAGGCAATACAACTAAAACCATTAATAATATCTGTGTATCTTACGCTTGAAGCTTAGTGCTTCGGTAGAATATTCAGTAGAATATTTTAACAGTGCTCACAGTGGCTTGCTATGTCCTTCTTTCTTTAAGCATCTTATTGTACTGCTGATTGAAGATTGTTTTCGGTGCTGGTTTCTACTGTCACATGGTAGAAATACATCATCGTCTTTCTTCCTTGCCTTTTTTCTTTCCTTCAAGATCAGCCATGTTTCTGAAGAGATGTAGATTTTGGTGTGAGAAAGCTGGATGGTAATCAAATCTCTTCCAAAGAGCAGACAGGGGGGTTGTGGAGTCTCCTTCTCTGGAGATACTCAAGACCCGCCTGGACGCCTACCTGTGGGGCCTGGTGTAGGGAACCTGCTTTGGCAGGGGGTTGGACTCCATGATCTATGGAGGTCCCTTCCAACCCCTTTGATTCTATGATTCTGTGACAGCTTCTTACGTGTGGTGGAATCCTCTTGAGGAAATTACTTGTTTATCATTTAAAACCTTCCCTATTGTTTGTGGTTCTTGAGATTTCTTTTGCCCTCCTCTTGCTGTGTGTGAGCTGTGGCAGGTTACCATGCCTGTAGGCTCACCAGCCTGTCCTGTAACCCCTGAGGGCCGAGTTGCCTCAAACTGAGAGAAAGGCCAAGGGAAGCCCCTGGTCTCTGTGGGTTGGGAGGTGTGCAGCTCAGGTAGGCCCTAAAGCACACCTCGTCTTGAACATGCCATGAAAATCATCTGTTTAAGCTTTTTAACACCTCTGCCTCATTACTTCTGAGGAATTTATTCCCAGATCCTTCTGCTTCAACCAGTGATTGTCACTCTGCTCTCTTCTTGAGAAACAGGGATAGAAGGCTGCCATACAGTGCATTTAAAATATTTGAACCATTTCCCTCAGTCAGGGAATATCTGATTTCTCTTGTTTTAGCCAAGAAGCTGTGGGAACGTGAGTCATCTTGTAATCAAAATAATGCAACTTGATACAAGATGTTTAATGCTGATTCTGCTGGCATAGTTTTGCTGTTGCTGCGCAGAGTGAGGTCGTGCAGATCAGCCACGCTTCGTTGTGCCAGGAGGACACTGAGCATTAGCTGTAAGATGGCTGCTCTTTGGACTGGCCATTAGTGCCTGTACTCTGGGAACTGTACAGGTGATCCCAAAGGTGTTAGGTGTTAGCTTAGGGGTTGTTGTGTGTTTAAATCACTGTATTCCCATGGGGATATGTTTCAGACATCTCAGTGCTCAAAATGATGTCTGTAAAGCCTTGACAGAGCCCTTCCTTGGCACTGCTGATCCCTGCTGACACCAGAGGACAGCACTGCTGAACTTTGTCCTTCAGAGTCAGTGTGGCGGCAGGAGAGGGTGACTCCCTGCCCTCTGGTAGGCACAAAAGGCTGTTTCTTGCTTTTGCATCCTCTCAGCCATGTTCTGTGTTCCTCCTATTCCTTTATGTGCCACCAGTCATGAGAGCTGATGAGCTAAGAAAGTAGGAAACACTGGCAGAAGGTTTAAAAGCTGCTTCCCTTCATGTGTATTGAGTGTTTCATACTGGACTCCATGGTTCCTGAGTGCACCTCCAGCTGTTCCTGGAGCTCTGCTCCCAGAGCTAGCTGTCTGAAGGGCTCTTTATTGAAACAGAAGTACCCTAACAGTGGTTAGAAGCCTGGCTTCTTATGTTGGAAAGAGAGGATTCATTTTCCCTTCTGTCTCTGGAAATTCAAACTTATCTTTCCTAAGAGCAACCAAATAGCCAAAGCACATGCTAAGTTTGCTCACTTTCCATTTCAGTGTATGCTGCAAATGTGTGGAAAAAACCCCACAACACTTGGAGAAAGAATCAGGAAGCCCTCATTACCAGTAATATTTTAGCGTTGGACATTGAGCCAGCGTTGGCTCCTGGATAAAAGGGGTGTTTCACTTCCTGCTGGTGTTCTATCTAACCCACACCTTTTGGGCTGCAAAACATATGGGACATGGACAGAACTTGGCCCATTTCTTGGATTTGTTTGGATTTACCCACTTTGGCCCATGTATGAGTTTGACACAGAGCTGCTTGTCTCACTGAGACAGATCTGATGTGTAGGATGCTTCTTGGGACCTTGTGATCTCATGGATAAAATCCATGTTTCTCTGTCTTCTTTTTCAGGACTATGGACAATGTGCCAAGATGTCAAATTCCCAGATTCAGTCTGATTTGCTCAACAAAAAGGGCAGGGCAGGAAAGATTATCATTTTTATTTAAGGGGAAAAAAAGCATTGTTCCCTTTTAACATGTCCCAGGATTTGAAGATGTTGGGTCAAAGAGAATTGTTACAGTGAGGGAGGAACTTTCATGCTTGTCAAAGTGTTAGGGAGAAGAGAAATGTGAAATGCAGAGTGACCTGGATTTGTAGAAATCAGCAAGGACTGAAAGTGGTTACCACCTCAGGGAAATGTATTCCTAGGTTACAGACAGGATTAAATGTTAGAAAGTGCGCAGTTTTGGAGGCTGAGAAACTGGAGGTTTACCATATTTAGTCAATGTCCTTGTCTCATTTCCAGTGTTTCAGCATTGGCAAAACATAGATATATATAGAGAGGTTGTGTTGATTTCTGGTAGTGCTGATTATATCCCCAAAATTCTGAGCAAAACAAATATAATTGTTGCTTTGAGTATCCTGTAATTGAGGAAAAATAGTAGTTTAGCAGATGTTTGACCATAAAGTATCAAAGAAATCATATTTATTT
This sequence comes from Excalfactoria chinensis, assembly GCF_039878825.1. Taxonomy (NCBI): domain Eukaryota; kingdom Metazoa; phylum Chordata; class Aves; order Galliformes; family Phasianidae; genus Excalfactoria; species Excalfactoria chinensis. The sequence goes on along the minus strand of NC_092826.1, from coordinate 21,479,632 downwards.
TCATGTGTTTTAAAATGCACTTTATTTTTCCTGATGCTTGTCTGACCCTGATATTTTAAAGAACTACTGACATGGAGAATAAACCCCAGAATGCATCTTGCTCTAAATGCCTCTCCTACAAAGGAACATCCTCTGGTTTCTCTGTACTGTTGGTAGCAGTGAAACTGAAATTGGATGAATGTAAAAATGATACCTTGGCAGACTTTTTCCTAGTTTGTTTGTTAAGAGTTGTGGGATTTTTTTTGTTTAACTATCAACAACATTTGGTCCAGTCTTGCTCTTACAGAAGGTAGTGGGAGTTTTGCCATTTACATAATAAGCATTTAATTCCAGTCTGTTATTTATAAAATAGGGATGATAATGTGTCATGAAGCTGTTGAGAGCATATAGTTGCCATAGGCTCAGTCTTTTTAAGCCAGGGATGCTGCTGAGAGCAGTGATCTGGCCTCAGTCCTGTCTGAGGTAGCTTCCCCCAGTGCTCTGAATCCTCTTGTTTCAGTTCTCAGAGATAAAACTGATTAGGAAATTGAACTGAATTAACAGAAAGGCAGCAGAAAAGGCAGTTCTGATGTATAACAGATGAATTACCCTTTTGTAGCCAGAATCTAAGGTGACCACTGATCTCCAAGGAGAAGGAAAGGGCTTGAGTACCCATTGTGATCAAGGGTTCGCTGATGTGAGCCCAGGATGGAGAGTCTGAAACTAGAGAGAAAAGCGCAAGACAAAGCTCTACTTCCATCTCCAGTGGATCTCCATTTTTCAGTGCGTGGGGTGCAATTGATTCATGTTTTGAGACAATGAGACTAAGTCTTGGATGCCTGGATTGCTTTTTTTATTTATTACTTAGAGCAACACTGTGATAATAACACTGCTGTTATTCTTGGAATGTAGAGGCTCTTATCCATTAAGGACTTCTGGTGCTGTGGTGTTCAGCAGCCTGGCATCTGGAACTGAAGTTGGGCTGGTGGCATTTGGAAGATGTAGAGAGTGGGAGTAGCTCTGTGGTTTGGGGTGAGCATGCTGTCTGGGAAGGACGTGGGTTCCAGTCTGTGCTTTAATGGATATGCATGTGAAATATACAGACTAGTAGCAGCAGAAAAATCTATCTTCAGATTGTGACTCTTTATGGTGTCGCTGTACTTAAAGGTGCTTTCCTGGCAGCTGGGAAGTCCAGGCTGAAACTCTTGCCTCACACTAGTGATGTATTCCGAATGCATGGGAGATGTGTGTACAGCAGGGTGCTGCCACTTCACTCCCAAGGAATGGCCTGCAATGACTGGCATCTGTCTCTCTCATAAGGGAAGGGTTGCTCTCAGTGCTCCTTTCTTATTTGGATGAGGGCATGTTCAGCAGCTGTTTTTTCTGGGTCCTGCATGACTCCATGCAGGCTGTTTAGCAAGCCCATGTCCTTTTCAGGGCTGTCCTGAGAACACCAGCTGCTGAAGTGCTGCTGTAACAGTACCTCATGCTGTCCCACTCCACTGTCTCCAAGGGCATCGTGCTGGGTGTCAAGTATGGCCTTCTTGTAACAGGATTTACTGCTGCACAGGAAGCTACATGTTATTGAAACCAAGCTGCTGTGGTAAGATCCAGTACTTGCTGGAAATTGTAAGTCATATTTGTTGAAAACGTAACTGCTATATACTGTTTATTTTTCTCTCTGTCTTCCTAGAGAACTGAGTAATGTATTTAGTCTCTGTGCTGTGCAACAGAACTGAAGAGCCTCATCCTTTTGGACAACTCTCCTTTGTAATTTTAGTTTTGTGAAGTAATTCTATTTTCTGTTCCACAGAGTAGCTGAGATCACATTTTCCAAAAGCATATTCATATTTTGCAAAATAATATTACCTGATAATACCCCTCCTCTTCATTTCACAATTTGCCTTAAATTATTTGCTCTTTTCTTCATATTACAATTGTTTTCAGCACGTTGATATGTGTTGATGGAGCAAAGATGTTGCTCGGTGTTAAGAGTATTTTAAGTTTTCAGTCAGAGCTAATGGCTTTTAAGGGAGGAAAAAAATGTGATGATGTGAATCTTTCATTTGCTTTAGTCAGACACCAAACCTTAGTTTAATGAGTAGACCCAGAATTTGGGTTTGTTTTGCTGAAAATCTTGTTGAATGTTATGGAACCTTTGGGGCAAGCCGAACTGCTTCCTGGAGAAAGCTCAAAAGCAACATGCTTATAAAAATATGTAAAAATGTGATGGATGCTAGCTGTTATTCATAGCTTATGATTATAGAATTGCATATACGAGTTAATTCTTCATTGAATGCTGTTCCATCGGAAAGCATTTGGCACAGGCCCCCTTGCTGAGTGATAACTTTGTGTAATCCTTTGCTTTACACAGGAATGCAAGAAAGTCTTCTCCTAGGCATTTAATATGACGAGGTTAAGTACACTGTACATGGAGTGCCACTGAGGAATAGTTTAACTTTTGTTTACTTTAGAAATTGCACCAAAGCAGAGGTTTTTGCTTTGCTCCTTCTGTGTTCTGGCAAATGCACGCAAAGGAGAGAGTCAGTTCTTTCTTCTAGTAAAGCACAAAACAAACCAGTCTGGAGCAGGGTCCTGTTGTGGTTGCTTTGCCATAAACAGGAAGAAAAAAGACCTCAGACCTTAAGATAAAGGTCAAACATTGAAGAAGTAAGACATAGTTGAGGGGAAGAATGTTTTCTGGGCTGATTTTCGAGGTTGCTAAGCCTTGATAGTATATCTTGGCAAGTCCCTTACCCAATTTATTTTTCAACACTAAATTTGCCTTTTCACTCTTCTACTGAAAAAACTTCTTGTGTTTCAACAATTTCCTCTCCCCCCCCCCCCCCAACTCCAGAAGTATAACTCAATCAGCTAGTCACAAATACTTGAGACTTCTAGTAGGTAAAATCAGCCTGGATTTCAACATACCTTGATGGAGCAGATTTCTGGTTCCTTCATTAGCTTTGTCAGTGGGATGAGGTGCAAATGGAGAAATCTGAGGAAGAGTGGCAGTAGACAAGAAATGAAGGCATCAACAGTGTGGTGTCACTGCTGTGTGGGGTGGGGCCACTGTCTTCAGGGAGGATTCACATGCTGTGATGTGCTGCTGCTCCTGTTCTTTCTTTGTCTTCTTCTTACCATGAAGAAGCATCCTGTTATCCTGGTCCAGGTGTCCTGATGGTTCTGGTGACAGTGGAGGCAGCCCTTTGTTCCTCCTGCTGCTTGGCTTCAGAGTTTGGGACATGTTTCAGATGCATTCTTGCCCAGGTTAAACGTCTCGACCATTATCATTATATTAACTGGTAGTATTTTCTGTTTTTGTGTTGGGATTTTAGGCAGTATTTGTTTACTTATTCTCAATGCATAACGCACAGGGATGTTTAGTGGAGATTTGATTGGTGTCTTATCCAAATTTGTTGTGTCTAGACCTGGGAAGAATGTGTTTTAATTGTTTTAAGCAAAAATTGCCCTGTCCATCAGGGTATTTACTTGGCAATGGCAGCGCTAGCAATATTGATCAGCAGCACCATGGTTCCATCGTGTGATGTGTAAGAGAATTTGGAATTCTTATTCACATGCAGAGTGAATTAATGAAGTATGGAAGTATGTATGGATCAGTGGCTCACTTGCTGTCATTAAAAAATATGTTGAATGATGACTGCAGTTGTATTTGTAACTAGATTCCCAATGGACTGTTTCTGTTGATGTGGATGACCAAATTGAGACCAGGGGAAGAAAAAAGACAGTAATGTAGGCCTTAATTGAGTAATCAGCAGTTTACTATCCAGGAAGATTAAACAGTATGCAAATAATACTTCTTTCTGACTTCTCTAAATTCTTCTATTTTAATACAGCATCCGATAGTAACTAACTGGGTCAAATTTGTATGCGGTTAAGAATTGTAGGATGGTAATAAATAAAAACAGAGACTAGATTCTCAAATCTCAGAAATCCGTGATGCTCGATGCATTAAAATCTTGCCATGTCTTGCCCTGCCATGGCCAAGAATGTCAGCAGTGTTCTGTGTGAGGTTTCCATTGAGTTGTTCAAATAGGAATTCATCAGTTCTCAAAACACAATTATAGGCTGGATTTTACCTTTTTTCTTGCTCTTCTTTGCAACCAGTTACTAACATAGACAGATGCATAACTCCAGGTACTAAAATTTCTTAACTTCTTGGTGCATTTAAACTTGAAGAGAATAAGTTGCCTCTTGGGGGAATTCCCTTTGAACTAATCTAGTTCTAGCATCATTGCTGGCAGGTAAGCAGGTGCTGGGACAATGGCTGTCCTGATAGAACCATTCATGCCAAGAAGTCAGGCTTGTGATGTATGGCAGCAGCACAGATAGCTGATTTATGGGTGCTTTTTTAGAATACATATTATTGGACTTTCTGCAGCTAATCAAGAGTAACTGTAATCCATCTCACCTTCTGCCTGCCTGTGTAGAATTTCAGGCCTTGCTAATGCATGCAGTGCCATTTATTTCGATTGGCAGTGTGACCAACATTGTGGCTTAGCCAAGTGTTCAGATACAAACATACACTTCTGTGTACAGAAGACTGTAGTACTTCAGTTCATTGCTAGTTCCTGTCATTAACATTTTTCCCGTACCTTAGTTCTCAGAAATGACATGGTGCAGTTTACTGGCTAATGTGAGAAATGAAAGGAAAACCGTAGCACTATGCAGACTCTTCTGCTCACTGGCCAACCCAACAAGTATGATCTTTCACACGGCAAGAACTAAGTAGGCTTCTGCTTCATGCTGTCAGCCAAATTTGTCGTGTTCAGAGTTCTTTCTTCTAGGCAGTTTACTTAGCTAATCCCCAAATGTCTTTCATCTCTTGGACTGTGCAGGTTATAATCTCTGTATTTTGCCTAAGTAAGCAGGCAGTTCAGCTCCCTCCTTAAATAGGTTTTCTGAACGCTTCTGTATAACACACAGACAAGCTCCAGATCAGGTGATGACAGTAGTAAGGAAGGGATAGAAGAGCATTAGAGATGGGGAGCGGAGCTGGAGTGGTAGGAGATGCAAGAAAAGTTTGATTGATTTGGTTAAAGGCTTGGTGAGGTGAGACACTTCTCTTTTTTAAAAGGAGCAATCCATTCTCCTTTATGAGAAACTGTTGGGCTTTTTTTTTCCATTTCTGCCTTTACACTGGAAGTCTAGGGGGGTTTTATGTGTGTGTTCACATATGTATTTAAACTAAACATTGTTCTTATGGCTGTAATAGATGAGACTGAAATGGAATCAAATGGGGCTTAAATGCAAATGAGACATTGGATTAGTCAGAAGTTACACCAGTGAACTTTGTTTAGTCATGGAAAGTGCTGTAATAGATGCTTAACATATAACTTGCTGCTATTTAAGTTAAACTTGCAGAGAGAACCTTTGTTTTATTTTGTCAAAGAATGGCTTTATTTAGCTGCTTTGGGAACACTGAGAAACAGAGACCCTGTGCTGGAGGTCGCAGCTCTAAGCCTTGACTTTAACTCCCAGAAAGCACCCTACACGAACTCCTGGTGCTTGCTGGCAGGGTAGGGTGGTAAATGCGCTGGTCCATGACACTTCTTAGATATTATAGATAGTTGCTGGCTGCCTGTGGCATTCTCTAAAAACCACCCAGAGTGGATATTTGTTCATTAATTCAGTAAAGCAGTGCCAACACCACTTACACCCCTTGCTTCCCTTGCTGAACAGGCTGTAATGCAATGTCTGTCCTCCCAGTGCAATGCTGTGTGACCCAAGTGGAGCATTGGGATGAGCAACTCAGCTGCAGTGGGAAATAGTATAAGACATGGATTGCAGCATCAGTCTACTGAGACCTTGAATTTTCTTGTGAGAAATGAGATTTTGCAGATAGCTGGCTCTATTTCCAGTGGAATGGTTCCATCTGCAGAACGATTCTGTCAGAGGGATGCTCCTTAGTAGGCGTTGGGACCTCCAGTTCAGTAGACACAGCTGGAGTCTGTTAGCACTCTCGCTACCTGCCAACGACAACCAAGTAGAATTTGAAGGTGATTCTCTGCTTTGGCTCTTGGTGCCTCTTTTTGTAAAGCTAAGGATCTGAATAGTTACTTGGTTAAAATTTTTACACCTCTCACCCTAGGTTAGTCCTGTAGCTAAAATCCACTGGCCTTTCCTGCAGCCATTGATGTCTCGTGCCCTCCTAGAGGTGCGCTCTTAAGAAACCAGATTTTTTGTGTGTAACAGTTTCTGTAAGGGTTTGAAGTATGCTATAATTTCTTCTTAAAGAAGCCATGAGCCTGGATATAGATGCTAGGAAAGGTGACCTTCCTGTGTTTTTATCAATCCTTTTCATGTATTACAGTTTGAGGAGGAACATTTGCTTTTCCAAATCTGATACTTTGACTTCTTCAGCAAATCCCTACTCCTTACCAGACCCGTGTTTTTAGCTTAAGTTTTCACTGATGGCTTTTAGGTGACATGTGCAACGTTAACATTTCAGGCATCCATCCTATGTTTGGAAGAAAAGCCCTAGCCCACATTGTTCAGGAATTTCTACTTATCTCTGTAATCAATCAAGAGAACCAGATTATTACCAGGGGTAACTCTAATGAGTTACTTTGTAAATGGAGTGAAATATAACTCCCTAATTAACATTCTGACAAGACAGAAGCATTCCCTGGCTTTGGAAAAAAACTTTTTATGTAAATTCCTTCTTTATTTATATTTTTTCCTGAACAACATAATGTAGCTATTCAAGATTATTCCAAATATTAAAAACAAACAACTGGGTGGGATGTAATTTAGCCTGTGTGAATAGTTGTCCAGAAGTACCTGCCTGTGTTCCTGTCTCAAAGCTGGGAAACATGGGCTCCTGGGAGAGCTCCCCAGAAGGGCTCAGTACAACTGTGGTATTCTTCTGAGTTAAATATAAAGGGTTTTGTTTGTTTGTTTGTTTAATTTATAGACTTGCTGCAACATTTTTTTTTTTAAAGCTGTGAAGCTTTAATTTCATTTATGGATTTAATAATGATCTGTTTTAGTCTATAAATATGTGCTTTCATGTGTCTGGTGTTAAGCTGAGTTGGTTAGCAACGTATCAAAACAATTCCATCTTTCTTATTATAATCCCATAGGCAGCTTTGCAAATGTTTTTATCGTGTTAATGACTGCAGTGAGGCACTAAAGCACATTTAGAGAACAGAATTCCTTCCATGTCTCCCTCATGTCCTTCAAGTGTGGTACTGCGTGTAGCTGGTTTAGGGCACTATTGCAGCTGTTTGGTACCAGGCCCCAGTGAAGCTTTTTACATAGTCTTCCTTTGCCAGTATGGAATTGAGTCTGCTTTCCTGTGTTCTGTACAGCCCATGTTTTTCTTTCTGTTAAAACTGGCTTTTGGAGAGTTACAAGAAAGCTGTAAAACCACTGTAATGCTTTCTTTCAGGAATTACAGCGGAAGTCATCGTGGTAGCCTCATTCGAAGAGCTGCACAGAAGAGCTCAAGAGGCCAAGGGGAAGATCGTTGTCTACAACCAACCTTTCATCAGTTACGGTGAAACTGTGCGGTACAGATCACTGGGAGCAGTGGAAGCTGCTAAGGTTGGAGCAGTGGCATCCCTCATTAGATCCGTTGCTTCTTTTTCTATTCATAGGTAAGCAATTCTTTTCTCCCCGTGTCTCACATTTCAGCCTTTACTTCACATGACATTTCTGGGTGGGCATTTTTTGCTTTTTCCAACTTAAACGTTGCCAGTCATGAGTGGGTGTTCGGTTTTGAAACTCTTGGCTACACAAGAGTTCTTTTCCCTCATGCTTTGTCGTTCTTTCCCAATGTTTTCATTTTTTGTTACTGATCCAAATTGTGTGTTTTAGGTTTTTTTTTTTACTTTTAAAGAACTTCCTGTATTCTCAAGGCTACTGTGAATATTCTGAGGTAACTGGAATTAAATGTCTGCGGTGACAACATGGATCAGAGTGTGCGTGATAACTCTGTGTATTTGACTGGAATGTATGTGAATAGTTTTTACTGTATTGGGAATTTTCCCTGCTCTAGGCTGGCTTCTACTAGATGAAACAGTAGTCTGCTTCTAACACCATTAATTCAGAGCACTTTAGAAGTAAGATGGGTAATTCTCACTCAGTTCTTTAAATAAGATAGGCTGAAACCATGTTTTCTTGTATTTTGAGATGCTTTAGTACATTACCTACTTATCATATGTAGTTTTACTACTCAAATAAGTATATATATATTTTTTTCTTTTCTGATTGGTAAGAGAATTGGTAAGATTTTTTTCAGACTCTGAGAGCTTATACTTAAAATACTCATCTGTGTTGAAGAACACAAGTTGAGGCACAGAGGTGAGATGGAGAGGAGTCTGGCCATCAGGTACACGCTGTTATTAGCATAACATTTTTATAATGTGACACAGTTGTTGGTGAGCTTAATGCTTGCAGTGGGCTTTGTCCAGCAGGCTGCTGGCTGAGATGAGAGATCATGCAGTCTCAGAGCTGGACTGAGGACTGTGGATAAGCCAGAAACATCCTCCACCCCCTGCTCTGGAACTTGAGCTGCAAGCTGAGCAGGAGCCTTTGTGGTTAGAGGCAGGAGTAGCTGGGTGTTTAAGCCATGTCAGAAGGCAAGCTTAACTGCCCCTTATACAAAGCAGCACTGAAGAGATGCATGGGTACCGATGGATGGGAAGCTGGACATGAACCAGCAATGTGCCACAGCTGTATTTTGGGCCACGTCAAAAGAAGCGTGGCCAGCAGGGTGAGGGAGGTGATCCTCCTGCCCCTCTACTTTGTGCTGGTGAGGCCTCACCTGGAGTACTGCATCCAGGTGCGGAGTCCCCAGTGCACTATGAGACTTGGGCCTGTTGGAGCGTGTCCAGAGAAGGCGCACAGAAATGATCCAAGGGATGGAACACCTTCCCTATGAGGACAGGCTGAGAGAGATGGGGTTCAACCTGGAGAAGAGAAGGTTCTGGGGAGACCTGAGAGTGACTTTTCAGTGCCTGAAGGGGGCTGTAAGAAAGAAGGGCACAGGCTGTTCAGTGGAGTATGCTGAGATAGGACCAGGGGAATGGTTTCAAAGTACAAGAGGAAGGATTTAAACTGGATATATGGAAGAAGGTTTTTACAGTAAGGATGGTGAAATGCTAGAACAGTTGCCTGGAGATGTGGTGGATGCCCAATGCCTGGAGACATTTAAGCTCAGCCTGGACGGGGCTCTGAGCTACCTGATCTATCTGTAGGTGTCCTGGTTCATTGCAGGGTCCCTTCCAACTCAAACAAATCTATGACTGAACTTTATAAAAGTAAGTGGTGCTACATTTTGTAATACTATTTTGTTTGGTCTGTGTTTGTTCAGAGTAGTTCATATTATTTGTTTCTGTCCCAGCTGCCCATTAGGTCTTTACCTGAAGAGTGATTGTTGTCTGTAGCTAACCTGACCCTGAGTGTGTCCCATACTGGAGATGTGTCCTGGTAGGGTAATGGCATGGTTTCTTTTCGATCCATGCCTTGGTTTTATTGCTATAGAAGTGAAGGCTGGGAAGCAGGAAGAAGTGGTATAGCATTGGGTCTTTCTTGTGGCTGGCAATGGGATGTGGCTGGGGCTGGCACTTGGAAGCACTCTTGAGTCCACCACTGGGGTCAGGATGTAAGTGGTCACATCTGAGCGGTATCAGAATTGTGCAAGTCTCATCATTGATGCTTCAAAAAGTCTGAGAAATGAAGTAATGTCAACTAACTGAATTGGATCACATACTACGCTGCTGATGTTGGTGCCTGATAACATTTTTATGTGCTTTGTATTCCATTCCCCTAAAGAAGTCATCATTACCAGCTTAAATTACTTTCTTGAAAATAAAGTATTTTGAATTCAGATACTGTCCAAATGATATTAGTTCTCCACAAATGTAGCACTTCACAATATATTTTCTAGTACTAACAGTGTTTTAATAGATTTAATACTGTTGAACAGGAAGTGAAACGTGTTTCAAAAGACAGTTCTGTGGGAAAAAAACACACAAAAAAAGGTATCTTGAAAATAGCCTTATTTGTTATCATCAGAGAACACTGTAATCCATGACCTGTTTATTGTCTGAAAACCAGAAGATGATCTGAGCTCTGATCTTTCCAGTTCTTATTTCTGGCACCCTGTGGACGTATTCATTTGAAAGCTGCTCTTTGCATCTTCTGTTTGCCAGCCTGTTTCTGGAAGTGTATTTTAGCATGCAAAGGAAATTATAGAGATGTAGAACAGAGGTAGAGGCTCAAGGTAGTGAAGCCTGTTTATGGGATCTGAATACTGCATTATAGTTATTTCAGAATTGAATGAATAGAGGGGAGAGACAGCTGCCAAATGCGTGTTTGTTTTGAAGCATTGAATCCTTAATCTATGCTGTGAGCTGAGGTGTCAAAAGCAATTTCAAATTTAGATGCTGCCAAGAAGCACTTTTTTCATGGAATGTACTTTCTCTTTACATTTACCTTCACTTAGGGGTTTCTTTTAGGGACGGAGGAGGAATTGGTTAATCTACTTTCCTCTGTAATAAGAGAAGTATTCAGGCTCAGTCTGTCACTTCTGCCACTCGGTGACGCACAGATCTGCGTTGTGTTTCTGTCAGGAAACAGGCATTGCTGCAGGGGAGATGGATTCTCCTATATCTATGCTTCCTTCTGTGTTTTCTTCTGATCCCTGTTTGTGTCCCCTTGACAGTCTACAGCTGCGCTGTGCTGTGGATTCGGCTGGGATGCAGTGCCTCTCCTCAGCCAGCGTCTGGGGCTCCACTTGTCTAACCTGCTCTTTGGAGTGATTGATGGCAAATGCTGCATTGCTGGAGGGAACAGCAAGTTAGAAGGGTGAGAGATGAAAGGTAAAGCGCTGATGAAAGGCTTCTTACTATTGTGAAAGAAAGTCTTGCATTCTTCCAGTTTGTACGCCACTATTTTGTTGACCAGAACCTTCACTTTGGAGGGCCCCCAGTACACATATGCACCTATATACTAATAACATAATGGTATTGTCGCGGTTTTCCAAAGCAAACATATTAGAAGAAAGTATCCCCTAATACTCACAATCCCACCTTCCTCAGGTCATGGAAGGGCAGAACTTCAGTTTTCCCTCAGCTGTATCAGAGTGCTTTTAATTGTGGTGGTTTTTTTGTTTGTTAGTTAGTTTGTTTGCTTGCTTGTATTTAAGATTGCAAACTGTATTGAACAGGGCCTACTGCTACTCTATTTGCAACTGTTTAAGCTGGCTAAAACAATGAAAACCTCTTCATGGTGTCATTTCGAGGTGATCTTCCAATGTGAACAAAATTGGTAGGTTAAAAAGAAGTACAGTCTAGTAAATCAGCTTCTTAGGCTTATTAAGGCAGGTTATTAAAGTTTACTGACAGGATGGAATTGGTAAGCTCCCAGAGTGAATGAAATCAGTGTTCTCTTACTGGCAGCTTGCTGACTGTTCCTTGGTCCAGAGCTGGCAAGCAGCTACCATGCTGTCAAGGGCAAAAACTGTGGATCCTGATGGGAAGCTCTGAGCAGAGATAATATGGGCAGCATAGTTGTCTTTAAGGTATGATACTATAGCTGTAGAAAGCATAAAACTGCTTGGGGTGTCAGGCACCCCAAGTCTGAATGAGGACAAGGAGGAATGAACTTAAACATTGCTTTGTTTCTCTTAGAGCTGATGCCTACTCATGAGTGATAGTGAAGAGCTTTGTTGTTGAGTTTCAAGGGCAGAATTTGTTTAGGGTTAGGACAAAATGGTAATTGACTAAGAAATAAAATTGCCTACACCGTCTCTCTTGGTTTGTTAGGAAAGAGCAGTAGTTACGTGGCTTTTGTTACCATGTAGTCCAGCTGTTCTGTCATGTTAGGAGAGATCTTGAAATTGACACTGTTTTGCGTCAGAGTCAAATGGTTCTCTTGGTACTTCATAGGTGACACCAGTGAGTTCTGATACACAAAAGAAAGTCACAGTAACAAGCAAGTAATTTGCCTTGTCCTACTTGCAAATGTTATGTTTATGACAACCTTTTTCCCAGTAACAAATTCCAAGGTGTTGGCAATTTGGTGGTGAAAACACTAAAAATCTGTATTTTCAGTCAAGAGTAACAGAACTACTTTTAATGACCCTTCTGAAATAACACATATTATTGTAACTAATCAACAGTATCCATAGTATTTGGCTTCTTGCAGAAACCAGGATGTTGACTCTTTTTTTTTTGGCTTTAGTAGCTTGACTGTACTGTGATTAATGGTCCTTGCACAACTTGAAATGTGTAATATGTATATTTGCTGTTGTGTGCAATGAACTGATGAGTGTTTCTCAGTTTGTGGTGGACATTATGGCAATAATACTCAGATTACAAAACAGAGTTAGAAAATGTGGTTGTGATAAGGTAGCTATAAGTCCACTCCTTCCTGGCTGTAAGTTTTTAGAGCTACCTATAGGCAAGGCAAGAGATATCCGTTCACTGTTAAAGTGGTCCATTACATTTGTCCCGTGTGAATGTGCTCTTATCAATCTGAGACTGTAACAACATCTTTCTGTTCCTTGAGAACCACAGATTAGATAATTTCATAACACTGTATCTTTCTCTTATTTTCCTCATCTTTTCCTCCCCAATTGGTTTATCTGCTTTTGCCACATATGGTAATTTATACTGTTTGTGTATATACATTGTTCCCTCCAAAATGTATCTGGCATTTTCTTTTCCTTTCCTGTCTTTCTTTTCATTCTTCACCGCTTTGTAAACAATTCATTCCCTTCTTGATTTCTTTGGCAAAGTCAGTGTCATTTCTTGGCTCTCATGTGCTGGCGCACTGAGTTTTTACCACATCACCTCTTCCTAATGCTAATGCTTGGTCTGCTGCCCTTGGTTCCAGATGTGAAGCTTCCTCCTTTCATGGATACTCTGGGTGTAAGGAAAGTAAGGGCTTCATGGGGACATTCATGGGGACTTCTGCTTTTTCTCTGTCAAGTTTTCTGAAGTCCAGAATGGCACAGGAGTTTCGGTAGGATTTCCTTTCCTTGTATTTGAGGATGGTTTGATTGTTTTTGTTTTAGCAAGGAGATGCATTTGGCCTTTGAAACTGGTCTGTTTTCACTGAGATGCTATACCCTCTGGTTATAATAGGTGCCCCAGAGTCTCCTTTCCTTTTACCCCTCCATTCACTGTGTGTGCCAGCATACTTGATTTCACTACCACCTTAGTAGTCTTCCTTAACTGCTATGATTAAATGGAATTGAATTTCAGTGCTAAGTTCTCCAGAGAAGCACTAGGCTACAACCTGTATGGTAGCAGTTTCTGTTAATAAGGGAGTCAGCATGACATGAGTCCATCCTACTCATGAGCTGTAGGAGAGTCCCTCAGCAACCCTCCAGCGCTGTGTGTGAATCTAACTGAGCAGACCTGTATTCTCTTCCCTGTATCAGTGCCTGTGAGTCAAGCAGATAAGATATGTCACTGTGCCCTAGAGGGCTGCCTCTCTTCTGTGCTAAATGGAGTGGGCCACCAGCTATTAGTACGTTTCTAAAAGATAAGCTGCATCATAAAATGATTTCTGGAGCTCTGCAGCTGCCTACTTCTTGCTTGCTATCTTTTTTGTTTTTTTAGCTTGGGCATTTAATAAAGCAATTTCTATGAGTAGGTAAACCTGTGGCTGCACTAAATTGGAGTTAGGTTTGCTATCACTTATTCTTCAGTAACATCATCTGTTGAAGCATGAGACTGGCCATCTATGTGTCTCTTTAATTAAAAAAAAAGTCTTTTCTTGGGCATTAGAGGTTAATTAATTTTTATTTATTTATTTATTTATTTTTTTACTGCATCCAATACCCACTGAAAGGAAAGCAATGATATTGTTTTATATATACAAAACTAAATAGGATTTTTGTATTATTAGCTCTTGTAAGCTTTTGTTTCACTTCCCTCTGTTACCCCAACACTCCTACACCCTTCTTTTGCTCTGGGATAGCATCCTGGTAACTGCAGGATCTGGGCTGCAGAAGCTATGCAGCCTCAGTGGTGTACCTGGTTGCCTTCAGGAATGGGATTTATTGATGCCTCCATGATGTGTGACTGGAGAGTAGTAGGCACATAAATTCCCTGGCCAAGTGCACAGGCTTCGTGTACATGGGACATCAGGTCCTTGGGTGCTCTTGAGATTTGTTTCCCTTTCTTAGTACTGTGTATGTTCAGGGAGCTGCAGTTATTCCAGCTTTTGCCTTGTTAGCAGATACGGTAAGTGAGTTAATTTCCTGTGGTTCTGCTTGGTCCTCTCGATTTTTCTTTGATTCTGATTAAGCTGGCCTTGCGCTCTCAAGCCTGCAGGTGTGGATGTATTTTAATTCATCTGTAAACCTGCTTTCCTCTTTTTTTTTATTTTTTTCCTGTCAATGAAATACTTTTGTATCTGGTTCACTTGGAATTAGGGAAAGTATTTTATTGGTTGTTTGAACTTCCTCCCCTTCTGGTTGCTAATCAGATTTACACCTTTCAAAGCATAAATCCTTATTTTAAAACAGTTTTTTTTCCCCACCTGATTAGTTAATTATTAAAAAAAAAAAAAAACCCAAAACTTTTTCTTTTTCTTTTTTAAAAAAAGCAACTACAATTAAAGCTTTATTATTTCAGGCACAACAATGGAGGCTGAGCATATGTTAGCAGTTGGGCCATGCTGTGTACATGATGGAATGTATCTTCTGGCTTAGTTTCACTAGAATGAAATCCAAAACTCGCACTCCAGGTGGATCACTTCTAAAGCTCTGTCTCTATTCACACTGAAAGGCAGTAGAGAAATACCTTGTGAGACCTCCAGAATAGTCACGTAATTTGCATGATACTTTAAGTTGTTTGCAGAGTATCTGTAAGACATGTTTTCTGTGATGTAAGGGGACATGAACAGAGGCAATGCTTTCTGTATGTCACAGAAGATGAACTTAGGGATCATTAGAAAAGCTGGGGATGGACTTTCTGTAAGGGCATGTAGCAACAGGACAGGGGAAATGGCTTTAAACTGGAAGAGGGTAGATTTAGACTAGATATCAGGAAGGAATTCTTTACTGTGAGGGTAGTGAGACTCTGGAACAAGTTGCCCAGCAAGGTGGTGAATGTCCCCTCTCTGGAGGTCTTCAAAGTCAGGCTGGATGGGGCTGTGAGCAGCCTGCTCTAGAGGGAGGTGGCCCTGCCTATAGCAGGGGGTTGGAACTACATGATCTTAGAGGTCCCTTCCAACCCAAACCATTCTATGATTCCATGATCATCACTGCGTGTCAGCTGAGTATGGCTCCTTGATGCTGATGAGTACATAATAATAACTTTTTTTGTAGAATGGTGGAACTAGATTTCCTTTTTGTCAAGGAAAGACATGGAGAAAGATCTCTTTTAAAGAAAGAAATTCACTGACTTAACTTTCCAGAAGTAATATTTTCCAAAGGATGTCTGGGACACGAGACATTTCTTTGAGTGTAAAAACTATTTTTTTTAATCCTTGAGTGAAAAAAATACACTGAATTTACCTTTTTTTTCCATTTCATATAATGGTGTTCAGCTGGTATCTGGGATTTTTCTTGTCTGCTTGTAATGCTCTGTAATTTGGATACTGGTGTTCCCATTGTACTTCCAGGGAGCTAGTGGTTGTCAGAAAGGCTGAAAAAGACTTCACATGTATTACTTGTAGATGTGATGCCTTCATTTATTTTACTCTGTAAACTTTCTTTGCTCGTCGCCATAACACAGTGACAGAGAACCAGTTGTTACTATTGCCTCATTTTGATTTTCAGCTGGCTTTTTTCCTCTCTAGCGGGTGAATTTTATGCTTACAGGGTAAAGTGGTGGCTGTGGATCATAGAGTCACAGAATCTTTTGAGTTGGAAGGGACTCTTAAATGTCATCTGGTTCAAGCCCCTGCGATGGACAGGAGCATCTACTGATAGGCCCTTCCAGCCTGACAGCGAGCATCTCCAAGGATGAGGCAGCCACCATCTCTCTTGGCAACCTGTTCTAGTGCTTCACTGTCCTTATTGTGAAAACCTTTTTTCTTATATTCAGTTCAAATAAACCCTCTTTTAGTTTGAGACCTTTCCTCCTTGTCCCATCACAGCAGACCCTACTATGGGGGAAGTGGTTTCAAACTAAAAGAGTTATTTTCTTTCAGTAGGAGGGAGAACGCACTCTTGGTCAAGGTAGTTTTAGAATTGACCTCGGAGGGAACTGGAAAACCAGTCAACCTGGTTCTCCCCTGCCTGATGTTCTGTGTGCTCTGTTTTGATGCTGCAGGACTTATGTAAAAAGTCTTCTTGAGGGTAGACAGTACTTTCTGACCATTCTGTGTAGGCTTGGGGTGTGCACAGACATGAAGGCAGCAGGACACTGAGTGGTATCATAGTATCATAGTATCATGCGAGTTGGAAGGGACCTTAGAGATCATCAAGTCCAACTCCCGGGATTCGAGCCCTCTGTGTAAGCAGAGCAGCAGTTCTACCACTTGCGCCACAGCAGGGATTCGAACCTGGGCCTCCGGTGTTGCAAGCGGCACTTCTACCACCATGCGCCACTGTAGCTATGGAGGTGTAGCGGTAATTCTGCATTGTGAAAGAAGAAGCAGGGAGGAGTGATATCAACACTTATCACTTATGAATAGTACAGCCACAAAAACTGTTCATAGGAAACTTTGCAGAGAGAGATTGTCCTGGGGCAGTTTCCTATGGTAACAGGATGCAGCAGTATTTTCTTCTGTTCTCCTCAGTGACCAGAAAACAAAGATAAAACTCTCATTTGCAGTGTAGTAAGAGGAAATAAGAACATACCATGTTTTGTAAGTCTCTGGTGAGCTTGTGCAAGATTCTAGTGATGTTTATAGCGCTGTGTTGTCTTGCTCCCCTAAGAGGTATGAATTGGCAGAGTGCTGTGGGATTTATTTTCTTGCCCTGCACTTAGGGGCTTTCCCTACAAGATGTCTCAATATGTTGTTGACTGACAATTCATTAATTTTTACTTTGCTTCTTGTGTTCCCTGAAGGCCAAAATGCCAGACTGCATCCTGCAGTGCAGTCTTTCTGCTTGCTTTTGGGCAAACCTTATCTGACAGCCAGATAACTTGCATGTCTTAAGGAGAAATGGAGCTCTTTTCTAGTATTCTACAGTCAATAAGGTACAAAAGAACAGTTTTATTCTGCCTTTGCCTTTATTGCTGGTTCACATATACAAAGATGTTGACCTTATAAAACTGCCACGTCTTGAGTTTCTTGTACTGAACTGTAAGGAGTTACAGCTGCGCTTGCTGAGGGTTGAGCACTGGGAATTTTAGCACTTTTCTGTGATTTCCTGTTAATTTAACCCTAATCAGTTCTGGCACTCTTCAGTACTGTTGGGCTCTTCTGAGTCTGTGAATATCTGTGCCTATGAAAACACTGTTAATGAGTTCAGAACCACCTAGCATCATCATAATGTCTTACTCCATCAGTTGCAGGTCCTGTTTTAGTGCTCTTGTGTTATTCCATTTCCTTGATTAAACTGACAAGAGTCTTACCAGTATGTGGAGTCCGTGAATACAGGGGATAAAGGGAAAACCTGACAAGAAAACGGCATATAAATGTTTTTGCAAGAGATCTGAGTAATACGGTGCCAGCAAATTATTTTTACAAGAGGTGTGTCTGTTCCTCGGCTGCTGATAAGATGTGAGAAACATGTAGAATGTCACTTCATTTTACCGTAATTCTCCACGCTTTTTCCACACAAATGTAGCACTGAGGACTTTATCTAGAGAGGTTACCTCCAGAGCTTGTGAGCACATGACTCTGGACAGTTGGAAGAGATACAACAGTACCAGAATGTATCAAAATCATACATAGTTTGTGTTTGGGGAACCAGGAGCCAGGAGCTGGACTTAATGATCCTCAGGGGTCCCTTCCAACCTGAGATATTCTGTAATTCTAATACCATTAAAAAGCAAACAGACAAAAAATGATATTGAGAGTATGAACTGTTCTCCTTGATGTATACCAGGATTACTCTAGTATTTTCAAGATGTACTGCAACTCTTTTTATCATGATCTGAAACAGTTTGCATTGTGATCTACAGTATAGATTTATCCACATGTCCAGTTTCATTGTTTTCATGTCTGGGTTTTCCAGTCTGTGCTTCCCACTAAGCACTGTTTCCATTTGCTATACTGCTCATTCTTTTTCAAGATCTTTTTGGTATTGTTCTTGACATGCGGATACTGTTTAAAAAATTACCTACAAGTTTCTGAGCAGTTTTATTACATGTGCATTAATGTTTTATTTATGGAACGTGCTGGATGTGCTGTAGGACATCTGAAGTATTCTTGTCAAGGTTTGCTGCTGATTTCCAGAAAGTGAGCGCAAGTTTGTGTGGGGGCTGACTGGTTTTATTTGCTTTAAAACCTATTTGATGTGTACAACAAAATGTTTTATTCCAATATGTAACTTTTTACGTATGACCTGTAACACAAACAAGTGAACAAACCTAAGTGCCACTTGGTGAATACACCTAGTGTGGCATTCAGCTATTAATATCCATAATCTCTCTGCTTTGTGCACTGGGCACGCAAAGGATTCGGAAGCGCTAATTCCTCATTTCGTATTGCCTTGTTTTCTTAAATATGAGCAAATATATTGTTTGCTCCAACATATTGTGATTTCTTTTTACAAGAATGGTTGTATTATTTTCCAGCGGTAGGAGGCCTCTGGTTTTGCTAGTTCTTCTACTCCCTACACCTGTGCTTGTAGCTCTTCAATGTGGTAGGATATTTCTATGTTATTTCATTAAATGCTGTCTTCACATAGGATGCTCTCACCTGGCTGTGTTAACTCTAGGATGATGTGTGCTCAGGCATTTAAGTAACATCATAGCATCATAGAATCACGTGGCATGAAAAGGACCTCAAAGATCAAATAGTTTCAACCCCCCTGCTATGTGCAGGGCCGCCAACCACCAGACCCAACTGCCCAGAGCCACATCCAGCCTGGCCTTGAATGCCTGCAGGGATAGGGCATCCACAGCCTCCTTGGGCAACCTGTTCCAGTGCGTCACCACCCTTTGTGTGAAAAACTTCCTCCTAACATCTAACCTAAACCTCCTGTCTCATTCCGCCTTGTTCTGTCACTATCCACTCTCATAAACAGCCGTTCCCCCTTCTGTTTATATGCTCTCTTCAAGTATTGGAAGGATCAGGTGGGATCAGTTAGACCTGTTTGTATAATGGCACTAGAGATTTTCTGCACATAAATTTTGACTGGTGTTCTTAGGAGGTCAGAGTCAATACTTCCATGGTTATTGTTTAGGATTATTTTCTAAATAGATCCTGATGTTGATAGCCAACAGTACCACTGGGCTCATGCCTGTAGAAGTAATGTTTTTTGCCTCCTAAGTAGCAATTACAATTACTCTAATCCTTTTCTCTAGCTTTGGTTTTCCCTTCAAATCCAATCAGTCACCTGAGCCTCTCTCATCGTGTCCATCTTGTTGCATCAAATACTAATTCTTTAATCTCCCTGCAGGGTAAGGATAAGTGGTCAAGATCCTTCCCCATCTGGTTTAATAAACGAGCAGTGCCAACTCCTGTCTCTGCTCTGCCAGTGATGCCAGCTTTGATTACTTGCCTTTTGCCTCCTCCTTCAGACACCTTATACTTTCTCTCCCATGCTGTTTCTATGCTTAGGAGGATGGTGCAAACTGAAAGCTGTAACTTCACTATCTTTCAACTTTCCTTTTTAAATTGACCTTTCCCTTGGCATTACAGATCATACACACATGTCATTGCCTGGGTAGGTGAATGGGGTCTGAGACTTCTACTAAACTGTTTCACCAATACCTTGTTTTTCTGGTCAATCTCTGCAGTAGTTCTGCGTTGGCTGTCTAATGTGGATATTGCAAATACTCTGTGAAGTGTAGAGTTCCTGTTTTTTGTGTTTTTTTGTTTTTGTTTTTAATCTACTCTGATTTACTATTTTTATATGGACTTTATTACATTAGTGCACTGATGACTACGAAGTCAAAATATATCTCAAGAAAAGGAATTGAAACCACTGTACCATTTAGCTCTGGAAAATCCAGACTGATTCTAGGCATTTGTGCACAGGACAACAAATGATACTCATGATGAGGGACAGTAATCACAGGAACTGAGTAAAAACAGGGATTGTGAGGTTCCATTCATCACTCTGCCTTTGTGTTCCCCTGGGATCCTGAGCAGCTCACTGCTACTTCTCTCCGTGTTTAAAAACAGAAGTAGTATTTGTGGAACACCAATGTAGTGTATGTACCATTTGTGCAGTCTGCTGAAAAGAGACATCATTAGAAGTTGATTCTTCTAAACCGTAATCAGGTTAACAATAATAGATTATGATGTAATTTGCCTGTACCAAAACCAGTAGTAGTTGTATTGGGTGGCTACGTCTGATGAATAATCTACTATATAACCATTGCTTTTTGTTCTTCAATAAGATGTATGTGATTGTTAACATCTGCTGGATGGAGATTCCAAGTTGCCTTAGCAGAGATCTACCAGATCCTTCCGGCAGGAGTTGAATGACAGAGAATACATTGCATTATTTTGAAATATCGTATTTTTGAATGTAAATATTTAGAAACTATTGGTTGATTGTAGCTGAGAGGATTTGGATCTTGAGTTTAATTCAGTAGCAGCTCACCAGGAGATTCCTGAAGCTTCTGGAAACAGCATGAAGGAGCTGGAATTTTGTTGAAGTGCAAGCCTTTCCTTGGTAACAGATCATTATCATCAGGGAGAACATTTAGGCTAGAAATTAGGTCTTGGGATTGAAATGTGATTGTGGCAGAGGTTTGAGGTTTGGAAGAAGAATGCTCACAGGAGGAATGTAAGGAAGGCTTTAATAGTTGTTCTATAACATATGCATTGCTTGTTCTTTCTCAGGGTGTAGACCACGGTATTTCTTTGAGGAGGGTCTGTGTCACTCTCTTCCTACAGTCTCCAAATAAGAAAACAACAACTTTCAGAGCTTGCAATTTCAGGCTCTGAGAAGGCTGCAGCTGATCCTGGGGAAGCATGGGAGAGCCAGAAAGAGTTTGAAGGGACCAGACAGCTTGAGTATACACTTCATATCTCCAGAGAGGGTGCTAAGCTTGTGCTTGAGCAGGGAATAAGCACTGTCTAGATGCTGCCAGCACATGGAATCTAATATCCTGGTCTGCTGAGTTCAGCTGAGAGATCATTGGAGACTGTATGTAACTCCACAAAACTATTTGTCTTCTTTTTTTCTTTTCTTTTTTTTTTTTTTTTTTTTTTTTTTTTTAATTTCTTGACTTAGTTTATAATGTTGAAAATTAAGGGAAACAGAAGTTGTATGCTGCAGTACCAGAGAGAATTCTGATATTTCAGCGTTGCCAGAAATGTGATGTGAATAGGCATACCCATGAGGAAACTTAGCAGAGCTACTTAGAATAATAAGTGCAGCTGCAGTTTGTGATTTTAGAAACATAAATGTTTTTCAGTACCTAAAATTAGGCTTCAAGCATATAATACTTTGTATGTTACTTCTCAGCAACACTCAGTGATGGATTCTTTAACTCTTTTCAGTATAGAACAGTACATCATAGTCCTCTCATGGAAAAGGTGGCAGAATCCAGGCAAGTGGGAAAAGCTGACAGGTAACTGAAGAACACTGTTGCACAGTGTCAGAGCTGTTCAGACAATGCTTGTCCATAACATTTTCTAGAGAAAGGAAAGGAGAATGCCATTTGTTCCTCTGAGAGTCTTTCCCATAAGGTGTCTAAGTTGAAGTAGCTAGTAAGTCATATGTGCATTAACTTGTGAGACTAACACACTTCTGAAATTATGTTATGGTTCTGAGTAGATATGTTTTTAAACAGCTTTTCTATTCATGAAGCTTGTGGTCTTGGTTTTAATCATTAAAAATCATTGACATAGTTTTCCTTCTTAGTGTTCTTTAGGGACCAAAAGTCATTCCTACTTGGCCTTTCAACACCAGGAAGAAAACTCCCAGTTTTTATTCTGTCACTGTTCTGCACTGCTGCAGAAGGCGGGCTTCAGTCTTTTCGTATCCAGAGCTTTGAGGCCATACTTGGCGTGCAATGTGTGCTTGTCTGTGAATGCAGCTGACCTGCTGCACACCCTTCCTCTTGGAGGCTGCCTGATCAGGAGAGTAACAGCCAGAGCAGGTGGGTGAGGAGGAAACCCGTGGTCCTTCTGCACAGCCCTCTTCTCCTGGAGCTGTTAGAGGGAGAGCTGTAGCTGTCACCTTTCATATGGTCTGAAATCTTGTAATGTTCCTAAATCCAATTCACTTTCTCCACCACTCTTTTGCTGTGTGTGCTTCTGTCTCTTCATTAAAGTCCAAAAGTGTGTGTGAATTTAAGTTTACTTAGGGACTGTGAAATTCATGGTTATTGTTGTACCTTCCTACCAAAGCTTCCAGCCTGCTACCTTTTATCAAAAAAACATTTTCCTCAGCAACACAGATAAACTAATAAATAGGAAAGAAAATTGCATCGTTTCAGGCAGTCTTTCTTCCAACGGAGACTCTGGTAGACACTCCTAATTGGATTCTAAAGCAAGCCATAAAAAGTAAAAGCAGGATGGAGAGTAATCTTTCCTCTCCCTTTCAGCAGATGATGAAAGCATCTCCACAATTAAGTGGAGAGAGAACAGATCTTCAAACAATAAGCGAAACAGTGTGAATAAGTAGAATATATTGCAAAGCATGATAAACTTGGTGTCTAAAATGAAACAGAAAGAGAGGAAGTATTGCCACTTGACAGCCATTTCTTTTTTCCGTTCGAGGAAGGAAAATGACTTGAGTTCTTAAGATTTAACCATCTTATTGAGAATCCCCTACATTCATTTCCTTGTGGCTGCCATGGCTGCCACTTACAAGGACACCAGCAGCACAGAAGTCAGTCAGCCATTCTCCTCAGTGTGGTTTGCACTGGAAAGATTTTGTTCTTTCCACACTCTTCATTTACCAGGCATAGCACTAATTGCAGGGAGAGGAGCTGTTCAGAGGAAATACAGACCTGCTGGGAGATTTTCTGTTTCATCTGATTTAGATTACGAAGCTCATGGGAGAATGTGCCACAGTCAACAAATCCAACCAGGGAAAGAGTGCTCGTGCTTGGCATGACGTTTTGCCATGCTGTTCAATGTTTAGTCTTAATTTTGAGGAGTGATTGTAACATTGCAGCAAGCTTTAAAAATATGTTCTATTGCTAAAAGGAACTTTTCTGTGGATGGCAAATTTGAGACCGAAAAATTCAGGCAGTATCTGACTCTGAGGTGACAGGCAGACTTGTCGGTGTTTTGAAAATAAAAACATACTGTTTCAGTGGAGAATGAATTTTGTCAGGTTAGTGTACGCTACTAGATAATGTAACCCGCATGCTCAAAACTATGCATTTCATTTTCCATTTCATGAATATCATTGTATAATGTGTGAACCACATGGGCAAATATAAAGATCAGGTGATGCTAAAATAGCTGCTTTCCTGTGGAGCTACTGAAATCTCTTACTATAGAGGAAAAATAGGTGATATCCTGTCTGTGTTTTTTTTACTAAAATAATTTTTATTCTTTTGCCCTCAGCCGTTTTTTTGTGTTGTTTTTTCTCACTCAAGCACAGAATGTATTGAATTTTATTCCTTGTTAATTAGAACACCGAAAAGGTATTCGGTACTGTATAGAAATGAAATCTGTTGGAGTAGGGAAAGCATTTGTGTAGTGAAGATGTATCAGAGATTCAGTTTTCTTCAGAAAATAAAGAGGCTCAATGAGTGTCTTATGGCAGCTTTTGGTTTCTTTTGGTTTGCTCACTGCTTGAGGCTGCATCCAGTCAGGTCCTTTGCTCTTTCTTCTCATATCCTTTATTCCCCTTCATTTAGTCATTTCTTATAGCTTGCTTTTCCTTCCTTTCCTTCCTTTCCTTCCTTTCCTTCCTTTCCTTCCTTTCCTTCCTTTCCTTCCTTTCCTTCCTTTCCTTCCTTTCCTTCCTTTCCTTCCTTTCCTTCCTTTCCTTCCTTTTTATTTTTTGTAATTAATGATCATGGAAGCTCTACTGATTTTCTGTGAAAACCCAGCAAAAAAGATCACTAGATTTTTTTATTTCCTCTGCTTCACTCCCTGCATTTAATTCCACGTTATCTATGATGATGGTTTTCAAGTTATCCTGTCTAGTTTTTCACTGTTAAAAGTTCTCTCCTTTTGTCCATCTAAATTGTAGCCTTTGATGCTCAAATGCTCTTCTTTCTCCTGGTGTTTTCAGGGCCGTGTTTGCCCTCTATCATTCACATTTATATCTGGTGGGTTTTTCTGGCTTTCCCTTGCATCCCTGCTGACCTTTAAGCCTTACTTTTTAAACTCTAAAAGTGCATCTCCATTAGGCCTTGTGTTGCAGCACCAGCAGCGGAGAGAGCCTAGTCCTAAAGATATTTCCTTTTAAGACAGACTTGAGTTTCAGACAGTGCCTGGAGAGTGTACTGCTCTGAAGGGTGTGAGGTGTAGAGGAGGACAGAAGAAAAGCTCCATCCACCCCCTCTTTTTTGGGTTTGAAACTCCCCTGACTCATCTCTATTTTCTTCTTCAATTACCTGATAGAAAGGAAGAATTTTCATAGTGAGTGAGACCAAGATTGGTATCCTCCTTTCCTACCCTTCTTGCTCAGTTCACTGAAAGCTGTTTCCTGTGTGCTACCCTTTACCACCATCACCTCTCTGAAGGGTGAGGAGCCTGCCCTCCCCATGCCCTAATGCTTTGCATTCCACTCTGGAGGAAGGTAAAGCTCCATTGTCAGTTTGTGTATATGCCTGAGAACAAGACATTATCACCTTCTCTGTTCTGCCTGCTGTGAAGCAGAGACTTAGACACACTGATGTGGTAATTGGTCCTTTCCTGAAAGCTGTAATGCCACTTCACACCTGTTTGTGGATGATCATTTTAACACAAGTATTTGTTACTGATAATAATGAATGTCATTAAGTGGAGAAGGTATGAGCGCCAGAAAAGTATTCTGGACAGCTGGCCGGCTACAGTTTGCTTATGTATTGCTGGCCCTGTGATTCCTCTTATGTTCTCTGCTTTCCAAATAAAGAAAATGTGTTTCCTTTTGTGTTTGGATTTATTTACATCCTTCCTGTAGGTATAAAATACAACATCTGTCCTGTGTACTCACTAGATTCTGGTGATTGTGAGGTCACCAAAGATATAAATACGAATTCTGCTCAAGGCTGAGAAGCCAGGAGTTCAACAAAGAAAGAAAATATTAAAAAGAATCCCTGAAGCCAGAAGTCTTGCAGCTGCTGGCAATTAGAACTGTCACTGGTGCTCCCTCCAGGAGCCCTCTGCTAGCATGCCTATGGTAATGTGCAGCAGGCAGCTGTGGTCCCACAAGGCAGGGATATTAACACAGCAGGAAGGGGGTTGGTTGTTCTCGTTGAACACAAGAAGGCCAAACAGGTGTGTGGCTTAAATGGTTCCCTCAAGGTATTGCCAGCTGCTGGAGAATCTGCCTGATGCCTGCAGGATGCAGAAAGTGTCCTACATCAGTAGAGCAGCTGATACAAGTCTCCATACTGAAGTCTGGGAAGGCTGGTGCAGGCTGTTCCTCTTTCCCACCAGCCATACAGTCCTGGGATGAAACTCATTGGATTTGCTCCATTTGATCATTTTATCATCAACAGTTGCTTTTTGCTTCTTGCTTGACAAAGCGTATCCAATCCATGCTATTTAAAAAAAACTTCTGTGGTTGTCATGGAATTCCCTTAGCGCGTGTGACACTGAATGTTACAGTGGAATACAAACATACACATTAGTCGTGTTCTGTAGCCTAGCAGATATCTAATTATGTCAAAGCTATTATGCTTATTTGGTAAAGCCTAATTTTAATGAATGCCTAGCACTGATTAGATGCAGTTTTCCAAATGCTGATTGAAATGGAGTCCATATGGTTACAGAGCGATGCTGTAGCATTTTTCAAAAGGAGTTTTCTTTGGTAAGACCAAACGTCTCTGGAGTCTCTTGTACACTTTGTTAGACTTTCAGCAGATGCTACACCAATTAAAGGTCGGTACAAGTAATCTGGAAGTGACTGCATAACTAGTTTGCCTGACAGCAGGCAGCTATATTATCTTCTATAATTGTACAAGGTTGTACTTTTGCTTCATAGTTTCTTAGAATTTTCTGTGTATTCATGTTTTGTTTTCAATTTAACAGCCTTGCAATTATTTCAACTTGCTGTAAATCAAGAAATGAAATCCTACAAAAGCCAACATAAGAAGCAAATAAAGCGAGAGAATCTTGGGACAAATGATGACAAACAAAAAATTAGGCTGAATTTATGTCCTTTATATTTTGCCAAGTGACTGTAAATGGGCAGTATTTTAGTTTATTTTTAAAGACATAGTTATTCTGAGAAGATTATCAGTACTTTTCACATTTTGACTTATTCTGATATGGATTAGGACATCTTGGCCTCTCTATCCAGATAATGATGGCAATCTTGAACTGATGTACACAGTGTATAAGTGTGCCCAAGAACAAGTTTTGTTTTGTAAG
Organism: Excalfactoria chinensis; assembly: GCF_039878825.1. NCBI lineage: Eukaryota > Metazoa > Chordata > Aves > Galliformes > Phasianidae > Excalfactoria > Excalfactoria chinensis. Next base: position 21,453,103 of record NC_092826.1, on the reverse strand, counting down.
GACTGTGCTGCTGCGTGGGTCTCCTGTTACTCTTCAACCATATTGCTTCTCAACATCTTTATCAGAACAAACAGTGAGATTGAGTGTACTCTGAGCAAGTCTGGAGATTACCCTAAGATGAGTGGTGCAGTTGATGCTACAGAAGGAACATACACCATCCAGAGGTACCTGGACAAGTTTGAAAAGTGGGCCCACATGAATCTAAAGAGATTCTACTCTGCCCTGGTCAGGCCTCACCTGGAGCACTGGGCTCTCCAGTACAAAAAAGATAGGGGTCTCTTGTAGGGAGTCCAGCAGAGGGCACAAAGATGATAAAGATGCCTGGAGTATCTCCCCTCTGAGGGAGGGCTGAGTAACCTGGGTCTGTTTGGCCTTGAGGAAAGAAGACTCAGAAGTGATCTTATTAATGTTAAGTATCCTAAGTGTGGGAGTCAAAGGGACATGGCCAACCTCTTTTCAGCAGTCTGTGGGGACAGGACGAGGGGAAACAATCATAAACTGGAACATAGAAAGTTCTGCACCAATATGCAAAGGAACTTCTTCACAGTGAGGGTGACAGAACATGCGAACAGGCTGCCAAGGGAAGTTGTGGATTCTCCTCCTCTGGAGATATTCAAGACCTGCCTGGACCCTTACCTGTGCAGCCTGCTGCAGGGAGCCTGCTTTGCAGCGGGGTTGCACTCAATGATACCTAGAGGTCCCTTCCAACTCCTGCAATTCTGTGATTCAGCAGTACCAAGTGCAAGGCACTGCATTTTAGTCAGGGCAATCTTAGATATATGTACAGACTGGGAGCACGTTTTATGAGCAGCTCTGAAGAGGAGGGCTTAGGAGTTCTGGTGGATGAAAAGCTTGATGTGAGCAAACAGTGTGCACATACAGTCTGGAAGGCCAACAGTATCCTGGGCTGCACCAAAAGAGGAGTGGCCAATAGAGAGAGGTGGGTGGTTGTACTCTTCTGCTCTGCCCTGTGAGGCCTCATCTGGTGTAATGTGTACTACTGGTGTTGGGACCCCAGCACAAGAAAGATGTGGAGCTGTTGGAGCTGGTCCAGAGGAGGCCACAAGAATGATAAGAGGGCTGGAGAAACTGTCCTATGAAGAAGGGTTGAGAGAGCTGGGTTTACTCAGCCTAGGAGAAGAGCAGGTTCTGAGGAGACCTCATAGCACTTTTACAGGTGGGAGACAGACTTTTTACATGGTCTGATAGTGATTGGATGAGGGGAAATGGTTTTAAACTAAAGGAGAGGAAATAAAAAGAGAGGAAATCTAGGTTAGATACTGGGAGGATTTTTTTCACTCAGAGGAAGCTGAGGTGCTGGTACAGTCTATGCAGAGAGGATGTGGATGCCCCATCCCTAGAGGTGCTCAAGGACAGGTTGCAGGAGGCCCTGGGCTGTCTGATCTGGTGGGTGGCAGGGCAATTGGAAGCAGGTGATCTTTAAGGTCCCTTTCAACCCAAGCCAGTCTATGATTCTTTGATTTTATTACTTAGTTAAGGCTTTGATCTCACTATGGTTAAGCTAGAGATTAATACAGTTGTAGTGCAAGTCAAGAAAGTATTTTAGGAAGTAAGACATGGTTAGTGTAATGAACTTGGCCTGGGTCCTGAAGAAAATACATTATCAGGTGTGTAGCTGAAGTTTCACAATGCATTAATGTAAGGGGATAAACTGAGGTTATTCGGGCAACCTCGATTTTGTATTTCCCAACCCAGGGTTAGAGTGAAGAATTGTGAACTGGAGTGTGTGTATACATGTGATGGCTGAAGGAGATATTTGTATGCTTTCACACTAAGAAATTCTCTTTTTTCCTTCTTTTTTTTCTTTTCTTTTTTCTTCTTTTTTTCCTGTTTTCTTTCTTTTTTTTTTTTTTTTCCTTTAGAATCATGTTACAGTTCTTGTAATACTATGCTCACTTGTACCTTTAGGATACTGTTAAATTTGCCCAAGGCTTCAACCTGAGATGCATTTTCTGTTAGAGCATTGAGTTTAGCTTGGAGCACTGTTTCTTATTTGTCCTTGAGCATTTTAGCTTACCTTGGAGATAAGGGTTGGTAGTCAAAGAATGAAGTAATGAACCATGTAAGGTCAGCTAACACAGTAGAAATAGTTAGTACTGATCTGACACCATTTATTCATCCCTTCATCAACAGTCTTTAGTGACTCCACATTTGATTGCTTTACTTTGAAGACAGACTAATTAACTAACAGCCTCTTGACTGTTTTTACCCTGCCTTTGCACTTCTCTGTAAGATGCAAGCCACATTTTTTTTCATACTTGTTATTTGACACACACTTTTAAGAGAGAATATTTTATTTGTTGGAGCCTCTACTGCTGTTTTTCATACTACGATACTCCTTACATTCCATTAAATTCACATTCCAAGATGTGAAGTCTATGTGTTTATGAGAAGCAAAACCCAAAAGCCTTATTTATCTGAATCTTGTCAAAAATTGAATAGGAACGTCAAGGCTAAACGATGATGAGTTTTTATTAACATTAATAGATTTGTAAAGAAGTGTTCTTAAGCAGCTGTAAAAAAATTGCTTAAATATGGATGTAAGGTAATCCCGTAGAATTAAAATCTAAAGAACAGGCGCTTTTGTTAGAAAATAAAAGATATGAAGTCTCTACCCCCTCTCCATTACTGAACACCTGACTGTGGTGTTGGAATATGGGTACGTCAAATGTGACATGGTGTAATTACCCTTAAGGTTTTGATGGATGACAGCATTTTCAAGACTGTATTGTTCTGAAGTGCCAGAAGCTGATGTCACCCCCAAGTGTGAGGAGGAAGCACTGAAGGTTCCTTGCCTCTAAGAAGAAGCCTGACCAGCAAGTCAAGGGATGTGACTGTGCCCCTCTACTCTGCTCTCATGAGACCTCACTTGGAAAACTGCATCCAGTTCTGGGGCCTCCAACATGGAAGGGACATGGAGCTGTTGGAGCAGGTCAAGAGGAGAGCTGCAAAGGTGAACAGAGGCCTGGAGCACCTCCCCTATGAGGACAGGCTGGGAAAGTTAAGGCTGTTCAGCCTGGAGAAGAGAAGGCTCGGGGGAACCTTATAGCGGCCTTCCAGTACCTGAAGGGAGCCTACAGGAAAGCTGTAGAGGGACTTTTCTAAGGGCATGTAGTGATAGGATGAGGGGAAATGGCTTTAAACTGGAAAAGGGTAGATTTAGACTAGACATAAAGAAGAAATTCTGTACTGTGAGGGTGGTGAGACTGGAACGGGTTGCCCAGCAGGGCTGTGAATGCCCTTTCTTCCCTGAAGGCATTCAAGACCAGGCTGGATGAGGCTGTGAGCAGCCTGGAGTAGAGGGAAGTGTCCCTGCCTACAGCAGGGGGCTGTAACTACATGATCTTAAAGGTCCTTTCCAACCCAAACCATTCTATGATTCTGAGAAGAACAAGTGTTGCAAAGACCCACCAGCTTGGCTTTTGAGCTGATTCTCTGTGATACTTCCTTTTGTTTTTGAGGAGCAAAGAGTGGAAGGTGCAAGTTTTTTATTATCTCTGCATAAAAGTGACTTAATTTATACCACTTAGCATTTAAGTATCCTCTTTGACACTTTATTACACAATTTTTTATGTAGAACCGAACACATTGTATGTATTGCATACATGTAAACTTTAATCAGGTATAACTCAATATTTGCAGTGTCTGCCATGGATATTTCCTAGTGTCAGTCTGTGAGTTGGCCTTATAGCTCTAGGAATACACAGTATGGTGGTGCTGCACTGAGTCTTACGGTGGTAACTCTTGGAGTTCTTCCTTTTTGCTTGCCAGTCACTTGGGCAGTCATCATTTCCTTGGAATCCTGATATCAGCTGAACAGTAGCTGACTATCTGCCTGCGGCAGAATGTCATGATTGGGTACTTTTAGTGTAGTAATCTTGGTAAAGAAATAACTCGAGCATAAAAAAGACAACATTTCCAGGTGTCTTCTGGGTTTTATTTTGGTTCTGGCTAGATAAGCACAGTACCTGTAAATGGTCATTCATTTCAGGTGTGTTAGCATGCATGCATCTCACTACATTGTCAGGAGCCTTATTCACAGTTACATTGGGGTGCTGGGACTGAGCATCCAAAAGAAATGTGATTGCTACTTACACAGGAGAAACAAATATGATTTTAGGGATTTCTTTTGTTGAACATCTGGGAAGTAATAAGAGGAATGGAATCAATACAGGTGGTGATATATCCTGAATTATCGCTGCTCAGCAGTTCCACAGCATGTTAGTACTAAGCCATAATCTCGCCAGAAGATGCAGGTGAATGGGCTCATTTAACTGTTTGTTTCTGCACAGCTGTTGAAATGTAAGGTTTTTTGGACCATTAATATGTGAAATGGTCGTACTGTTGGTTGTTTGGGTTGCTTTCAGTCTACTGTTTGTTTTATGCTTTTTGGAAGGTCTCCTGGTTAGCATTCTAACTATATCCCCAAACACTCCAATACTGAACATGTGCAGCAAATTCTTGGAGTAGTTTAAAAATTGGGGTTGAGGGACTGTTATGGGGAAAAGGGAAAGAAAAGATCTGTAAGATCTGAACTTGTAAGCCTACATGAGTGCATCCAGCTTGGCAAGGGCTCTACGGCACAAGGATTCTGCCTGCCTGGGGTCTCTCTGGAGTCTGGGGAAGCTCTGTTGTTTCAACTATTGCCACTTGATGAATGGATCTGATGCCACTCTGAAGCAGCTCCTATGGAAGCTCTGTAAATGATTTTTAGTAGTCATAGAATCATAGAATTACCCAGGTTGGAAAAGACCTTGAAGATCATCAAGTCCAACCACAGCCTAACCAGTAGCCTATCTCTAAAAAAACCTCTGCTATATCATATCCCTGAGCACCACATCCAAACAGCTCTTAAACACATCCAGGGATGGCGATTCAACCACCTCCCTGGGGAGCCTATTCCAGTACCTAACTACCCTTTCTGTAAAGAAGTTCTTCCTAATATCCAACGTAAACTTGCCCTGGCGCAACTTGAGGCCATTTCCCCTCGTTCTGTCACTTGTCACTAGTGAGAAGAGACCTGCCCCACTCTCACTGTAGGAACCTTTCAGGTACTGGAAGAGAGCAATAAGGTCATTTTCAAATAAATGTTTTAATGCATCTAGTCTGCTAGTTGTGTTATGGACTATGGTACATCTTACTGTTGAGATGAGAGGGATTTTCTCTAAAGAACTATAACTGTCCTATCTCTCCTATTTTGTTTAATCTGTATCCCTAGAAAGTGGATCTCTCCACACATTTTCAGGAATATCAGAAATGTATTTTTCCATGTTAGAAGACTTAAAAACCACAGATTTATTGTTTAAATATGTATAAATATGTGTTCAATGCTATAAGTAGGCATATGGGTGAAGATTTCATGTCTAGGATGTAGCCCTGGGAAAGCATCTATGGATGTCTCTGCTGGAGAGAAGACCAGATGGTTTCAGAGGTACATGCCAACCTTGGTCATTCTGTGATTAACAAATATGTGGATAATGTAATAGCTAGTGTGAGGAATGTCTGTAATCGGTCCTCAAAGCTTCAACTTCAGCTCTTCTTTATGGGGTAACATGAAGGCAAAAAAAAAAAAAAAAAGGCTTAGTTTTCTTTTTAGAGATTTCTTTTGGAAACTTCCTTCACAGGTATTTCACTAAGAAAGTCATTATTTAGTAACTGAGATAAATAGTACATTCATGATTATTGAGGAAACTTTACACGACTGAGAATTTTATGTACATTGGAGATGCCTCTCCTGGGCAGTGTCTGAAACACAAGAATTATGAAGTAAACCTGAAATGAAGGGAGAAAAATCTGTCGGGAGATGTACCAATATTATTTCAGCATAAAACCTCAGTGCAGAGAATGGCCAGTACTGAAGAGCAGCTTGTGCAGAGTTTTGCCCTAATATTTCAGTGTGCAGTTCTAAGCTTGCTTTGGGATGTAGGGCATAGTTGAATAACAGTCAGTTTCCTATCATTACTGTGAAATCAGAATGATTCTGAGGTGTGCATTGAGTCTGTTCTCATCAAAGTCTCTGAAGCAAGGAACAATGTTGCTCCCACTTAATGGATGGGAAACAAAGGAAATGACTGTTTAAATATCAGGAGTATTTTCAGACTTGGGCATACATCTATTTCCCAGTTTCTCTTTTTTTCTGCATGTAGTTTTTCTGCGTATCTGATCCAAAGATCCCAACCATGGCACCAGAGAATGTCCATTAACTTTTAGCAGTCTGTGATGCCAGATGTGGAGTCACCTCAGGTAGCACAGAAGGAGCTTCTGGAAGGGGAATAATGTGCTGTACATAGTAGTGAAACATCTGTAGCTTTCTGGGAGAAAACAGAGGGTTATACTGGAAGAACTATGGCTACCTACTGCTATCTTAGTGAAAGAAAATGTGAAACTGTAAGATTAACGCTTTTTAATGAGTTTTGTATGATTTCTTTTTAATTTCATCTCCACATTTCCTTAAATGAACTGAAGCAATTAATGCCGTATATTTTTCTTCATTTTTGCATAATTTGTTTAAAATGAATTGCTTTTAAGAAGAATTTTATTTCCTCAGCAGGTGGTGGCTGAAGTCTTAAGTGCACTGAAAATGAGTAAATGTGTACTTTATGGTTTCACTGTCTTTCTGAAGTCGCTCCTATTAGTGCTGTTCAAAGTAGGTGTCATTTTGACAGCCACTCTGATGTTGAAATAGGTGAAGCAGCGAATATTATTTTGGTTATTTGCCACAGGAAAAAAAATGCACTTACTGACTTTTCATTGTTTTTCTTCCTGATGAAGCAGCAAAATGTGGTATCGGAGGATTTACTACTGTAATGTCAAAGCACCTGAATTGTGCTGACACAGAATAACTTCCCAGGAATGATGACAGTCAGATATACTGATAAGTATAAAACTGCTTGAGGTATTCTCTAGAAAAGATTTATTCCAACATAACTGATATATTCCTTTTCACAGTGTGCTGTGGATAGCAGTGGAAGTGTTCTTTTTAATCATTCTATAACGGTGGTAATAGCTTACATGCTAAGTTGTTAACACTGTTTTATTTTTTCTTTCCTGTAGCCCACATACTGGCTGGCAGGATTATCAGTCTGGCATACCCCAGATTCCCACTGCTTGCATCTCTGTGGAAGATGCTGAAATGATGTCACGGATGTCTTTCCGAGGCACTAAGATCGTTGTGTACCTGAAGATGGGGGCCAGGACCTACCCAGACTCTACTTCTTTTAACACAGTGGCAGAAATAGTTGGAAGCAAATATCCAGAGCAGGTGAGTGAGAATATACAAAAATAAACTCATTTTGCTCTTATAAATGTGAAGGAAACCCCAAGGAACACCCATTCATAAGATATCCTTCAAATGAGTATCTCTTGATCACCCGTTTGTCCTCATTTTGGACTTGTTGGCAGAATTTAAACCACTTGGCTTATTTGTAATCATAGAATGGCCTGGGTTGAAAGGAACCGTAATGATCATCCAGTTTCAACCCCCCTGCTATGGGCAGGGTCGCCAACCACCAGACTGGGCTGCCCACAGCCACATCCAGCCTGGCTTTGAATGTACTTGATGTGCTATTTTATAAGGCTATAAGCATTGCTGTGTTGTAAGAACAGGGAATTCAACCATATTGTGAATAATTTAACATCTTACTTTGTTTCCATAGCTTAAAGCTCATGTTAAGTAGTGCCATCTGCACAGATATCACATCATCTATGCAAGCAAAGGTGAAATCCTAGCACTGCAATAGTACAATTATTATTTTAATTAATAAGTTAAAGTTATGATTATGATTTGTGCTTGGAATTTGCTTATTTTTCTATTAGTAATCTACAAGCAGTTTCATCATCCACCTGTTCTGCTGTCTGGAAATAGAATTGTTTTCTTGAGATTTCCTTAACTTTGAAAATGAATATAGGATGTCAGTTAATCTTTTTTTAATTTTTATTTTATTTTACTTTTTACATTTAGCTGAAATTGTGTATGTGTGTCAGATATGAGGAATGAACCGTCTACACTAAGAAGGATCTACAATCTCTGTTTGAACACGGGTTGATCCAAAATTGCTGATTTCAATTTCAAAACATTCTTGTTTCTTTTTTCTTTCAAGTTCTTAGCCAAAAATCATACAAACTACGTTTGTAGAGCTGGAGAATTTAGGCCTACTATGAGGTCTTCTATGTCAGCTTACAACACAGAATGAATTTTCTGCCAGTATTTTTTTTCATGAAAATTTTGATACAACCTCACTTGCAGTAGCAGTAGGAATTGCTGCTCAAGTACATCTACTGAGCCACGATTGCTTTCTAAACATTGTAGTCTTCTAACTTCAGTGGATAATCTGGCCATAGTTGTTATAAACTTTGATCTGTTCCAAGGTAGAAGTTCCATAGCTTTGGCTTTCAATGTCTCAAAATCCTCAGTATTAACACAAATATGCAATTTCAGAAGCTTGATCACCGGGCAAGGAGTTAAGTGATGACCATTGTGGCTGATTGCTTTACATGCCTACAGCTGTGAGTTTAGGTTCATAAAGTGTGTACTGAGTTAGAGACAGTGATCAAGTTTATAAAACAGTGTAAGTACATGTTGGATTACAAGAGGCTGTAATATGCTAATCAGCTAATAAACTACCTTTCCTGAGTTACCTTTGGTGGATTTCAATATTGTGGTATTTCAACCTGGATTATAAAATGTCCAAGTATAACCTTCAAGTATGCTTTCAAATGCTCTTTGCTATCCTGCTCTGTGTCTTTAAGTAATGAAATGGATTGTGATCTCTTCTTACCCCAAAAAGCTCAGGTTTTTGAAATGCTGGATAAAGACTTATTTACAAACCCCCTGCTGATGCTAATGGGAGTGGTAGTGTACACACTTTGAAAAAGTAACCAAGAAACAGAAAAATAAAACAAGTGAATGTTTAGGTTTTTTAGTGCTCAGTTCCTGGAAGCCTAATAGATGCTTCACTACGCCAATTCGACTTTGTTATCCAGAAAAAAATCTAACTATTCAGGCAAAAAAATACATCGCAGACCCAAATTCTTGCAATGCCTTTTATGCCAAAGTGTTTAGGAATGCATTACAAGTCCAGTGGAAGAGAAAGGTGCTGTTTCCCGGGGACCAAAATTTCAGTTTGAGGTTTGAAATGAAAGAAAGGCAAATCTGGATGTCTGAACTCTGGGAGAGAAACCAGCAGTGGGTGGGATAGCTATGACAAAGGTCTAAAGCCATACAGTTCAAATTAGGCTGGAGTCTGTGAAACGTAACCAATCACAGATATTGCAGTTGTAAGTTAAAAGCTGGAACAGAACTGAATGTGAGAGTCGTGGTGGAATACAGATGAAGTCTGGTGAGCAATGACACAGTTCTGGAAATAACTATGTTAGGAATGCCTGTATTTGTTGGTGTATTTACTAGGATTTAATATACTGCCTGGTTTATAGATCATTCATTCATTCCTCCTCTGAGATTTTAACATGTTTGTTAAAAGCAGGCACCAAGACTGAAACCATAATTGTTTAAAAATTCTATCTGTTGCAAGCAGTGTTTATTATTATTCTTTGACCACTGACCACTCTTGCAGGATGTCAGTTCAGAGCTTCCTTTTTAAGTCATTTTTTCCATGTGGATTTTGTGTGTGTGTGTGTGTGTGTGTGTGTGTATTCAGGCATGTAGCAATGGAGGAGGAAAAGCAAAAAGAAGTAAAATTAAAAGTAGTTGAAACACTTCTGGCATGTTTTCCTACAAGTGCTTTGTTTTCTTTTTTGCGAGGAGTGTTTGATGTCATGATGTTTGATAGAGCTGTTGAACTTGCCAACCTTTTAGCCCAACCTAGTTAGGCTCCCATGCAAAACTTTAATACATTTACATTTCTAGACCACTTAAAGCAATGCAAGAAGTATAATTACTGCTTTGTGAAGCATGAAGCTCATGCATGAATCTTCAAGAACAGGTGTTGAGACTTGGGTGCACCCAGTAACAGCTGTTTGAACAATTAACCCAGTGATATTTCTTGTGTTTGGATCTGTCCTTTTGATTTGGCCAGACAGGAGCAGTGAACAAATGCTTTGACATCAATTGTTCCAAGTAAGATAAGTGTACTTTGAAACCTACCTTGTGTTGCAACTTTGCATTACTAAGTTTTAAGTGGGGTAGAGGGAATCTGAACAGTAAAGGTAAATGCGCTTTATCACAGTGCCAGTATAGTCCAGTGTTCCTCTGTTCTGTTTTCTCTTGTGTTACTCCTTCTAAGCCAGGGAGGTGCGGCTCTCCCATACAACATCCTTGCTGATATCGCAGTGGACGTGACTGCATGTTCTGAGCAGACACACCCAGAGACATCCAGCATCATCACTGTCACTCCTCAGGTGCTCACTTAGTTCCTGCTGAAGCCTAAATCTCTTTAAAGGAGGTGAGGCTGTGCCCACAAGATAATGAATTCAAGATCAAGCTTTTCTACATATAAGTAGGTCGGAAGTAGTGGGACCAAACATGCTATGACTCGATACCCTGGCAACCTTCCTGAGCTTGGAATCACATTCCCACGGTGCTTAGGACAGCAGGAGAGTGGAAAACCTGTGGGCTGTGGGGCTTAACATATTTCAGCCCATATGACTCCTGGCAGTTGAGCTAGAGTTTGTGAAATGAAAAAAATATGGCATCAGAACTTGCTGAGTAGAGATATTTGCAGTCTGTTCCTGACTTTTGTTTTGGGGAAGGGGTTTTTGAAGCATGTTGTTGAACCTGGGATGATACTGTTAGCATCCTCTTGTACCGTGTTGTGTACTGGTGAGTTGTTTTATATAGACTGTGTAAACTGACACCGGAGACTGACTGACTGAGAAATTCACAACTTAACTAATGTGGTTTTCATTTGATATTCAGGCAGAGCTGGCAGTAAAACATGTTTGTCTTTTCATTTTAATACAGATGTAGCACAATTGGTCTTAAAGTGCAGAAGCAACCATTCCCATCTCTGGGGAAACGCTACGTACAGTGACTGTTTCTTGCTAATCTGGCTTCAGTGTAACTAATGTGCCAAACACAGAACTGCAAAATATTTGATTAACTGCGAAGGTATCAAAGCGGATAAAGATGTAATTCTTCTGTAATCCTGACTTTCAGTATCTTTCTGTACTGCATATTTCTTGGTGTACAGTGCTGTTTTACTTACTTTACACCTAATAAGCGATGGGAAAACAGTTTCCTAAGTGCCTTACAAAGTGCATACATTTAATGATTGCTCATTATTCTGTGATCTAGCATAAATACTGTAGAGCGCAAAGAGAGAGGCTTATAAGTGGCTTTTGTAGAATCCTGAATAGCTGTTCCAGGAATTCACTCTACACTGCTTTTTTGCCTCCCGTTTTTATGGAGTGCCATATCTACAAAAAGTACCATTTGAAAAGTGACTGTTTTGAACACCACGGGCATAAGAGACCATTAAAGAATGTGCTGTAGCTCTGAGCCAAGTTTGGATGGCACTTTGAAAGTAGCTGTCCTGGGAGTGACCTGAGAAACAGAGATGCAAAGGTAATAGATTGTGAAGTTCTTTACCAATCTGTGATTGATGTAACAGAATCTGTTCTACAAAGGAAAAGGCAGCTTATTTGCTTTTACGTTCTTCTTCCCTTCCCCATTTCAAAAATCAGCCCTCTCTTGGAATTTGTGATACTGGGCAAAACTCCAGGGAACAAGAGAACATAAAAATGTCCAGGCTTCTGAGTCTGCTAGGCATTCATGCGCATAAGGAAAGAAATAATTTGTAGACCCCCTCCTCCTCCTGCAAAAGAAAAGCATCAGGGAAAAAAAAAGGGCTTCTCTGAAGATGTGTAATACTCAGTACAATGTTGTTTTATGGCCTGGCATCAGTTCTACATATGTTAACAAAATGTCTATCCATTAGCCCTTTGATGTGGCTTCCAGATATCCCTATGTTCAAACTAAACCATGCATACAATGGAGTTTTGAGCAGGGATGTTTTAAGAGCCTGGTGCCATCACATTATGTCTCCATTAGCACATTTGCTCCATGTGGATTGTTTTGCTGTTCATTTCAAAATGTTCGAGGGTTTCTAAGTGCCTTTTGTGAGGTTGTCTTGTGTGATGGTAAGCTGATGCTTGTCACAGCTACTCAGAACTGAGGAGATGTTTATGGAGATTAGGTTTTCCAGAGTGCCAGCCCATTACTTCAGAGTCACAGACTGATGGGAAAGAAGGAGAAAGAGAAAGGGTATTGTTTCTTTCAGCAAAAATGGACCCCAACATTTCAAAGAAAATGAAGTATTTCCTAAGAATGCCGCTGTTCTTTCTTCACTCTCTCTCTGGTGTTTTTTTCACCCAGTGTACTTGTCTGTGTGTACATTATTACTAATAGGACTTTGCGTTATTACTTGGAGGATTGTTTGCATGATGTGCCTTGTGCCAGTCAGGGTATCGCCATAGTTTGTTCTTCGGCAGAGGTCTTGTCGTGATAAAAACAGTCAAATTAATACGAAACTGATACGGAGGAAAACTTTTAACTTGACAATTTTGTTCTTTTTTGTTATTTTTTCTTTTCAGTCTGAAAATGGAATTTTCAGTCCGAAGTGCACACAGCATTTTGTGGTGTGTAGAGCTTGGCAATTCTTCTAAAACTTGAACTGCTCATTAAAAACCCAAGAGGTGACTGAAAGCATTTAATTCTTCTAGAGGAGAACTTGGCAGTAGATCTCCTTAAGATTCTGAGTGACCAGTGAGTTCTCAAGAAGGCTTTATTTTTGTTCGTTTCTTTTTTGTTTTTGATAAATCTCAATATCTGTGTATGCAACAAATACATCTTATAGGTGATTTGTATGTATGCAGAGGGCAACAGTCGAAAAGCACTGTACTACATTGATGGAGTCTGAAATATCAGTGGAATGAGTGCACTCTTATGGAAGAAAGATTCAAATAGCTTTGAAAAAATATGATACTTCTGATAGTTCTGCTGAAAAACATCAGTTTAGGTGCACTAGTGTAACATGATGTTTGTAATGTTCAGATGGTATCAAAATGATAAGACTATATTTATAAATGGGCAGCTGAGAACAGGCAAAGGGCTTGCTCAACCATTTCTGCTGATCATTGAGAGGTCTCCAGGTCCTGTGTCTCTCAGCTTGATGATGGAAGAGCAGAAGCAAGGGATGAACTCCATGGGGTGTAAGGCAGCAGGTCTTTACAAGGATTCTTCTCTTGCCCACTGAAGCACAGGAGCTGCCATTGTGTATGAGTCAGTGGTGTGAATTAAGTGTCAGCTTTGCCTGCCTTCCCTGACTGCTGTCCAGTGGGAGCTGCACCTCTGTCAAGTGGGGTGATTCAACCCGCTGTCAAGCAACTGGTTGTATTTTAGGTTACTGAAGTGCCAGGCTCACAGTGACCAGAGATGAGGACTGTGATCTTCTGAATGTTGAGTTTTAGCTACTTTTCTTGCTAAACTGCACCTGATATTTGTGATGGTAGAAATGACAATGAAACAGTTTGCTGGCGAATGTATCTAAGCACACAGTTTTGTAGTCCTTTTGATGATACCAGTATAAGCAGATACGCTGTAATATTTTTTCTTCCTACTCATTCCTTTGTCTGTACTCCCACACAGTAGTCTGAAGAATTAGTGTGGGATTTTATTTCAGTAATAATTTACAAATACACACAGGGTTTACAGAATGATTGTGGAAGCATTTTTTTTTCCACATTGAAAAAGATATCTTCTAAAATGATACCGGATCCTTCTTTCATTCTGATACACAACAGCATCTAAAGGGTAGTTCTTGGTTTGGCAGATGTAGTGGTTGCCTGAAGCATGAAGTAAGAAACCACAATATTGAGGAAGAAGGAGGGAAGAAACTGAATTCCGCTTTTCATTCTGAATAAGTAGGTGCCAGAAACGCTACTGCCAGGTGTCAAGGATTAGTGCAAAACCATCTGTTCACTAAGGTAGAAGTCAAATAGCTGCAGTAACATGCTTCTATTTGTTAGGGGCAGACTATATGTTAGACCTTGTACAAAAGAAGAACTACCAAGAGAGTTTGTGAGTTTGCAGTCCAGGAGATGAATGCAGTGTTAAAAAAGGAATAGATGTTTTCATGCAAGTTTAATGGAAAATGGCATGTCTGTGAGCATGTGGGTTGGATGTAGAGATCTGTTTGGTACAGATTCAGAGATTCCAACAAATAGGACCAATGTGGAGAAAGATTTGATTAGTGGAGTAGAAGGGGAACTAAAAGGAGTGAAATCTAAAACATGAAGACTGAAGCTGAGTGAAAGGGGAAAAGTACTTGGCTTGGTCAGTCACGCTGAAACATAGACAGGAACTGAACAGTAGAGGTCTTGTGGCAAGAAGCTTATGGTTGTAGCAACAGAGCAACAGTTACTAAAATATATAGCAGTTAGTAGATTTAATGGTCAGAAAGATGGTTTTCTTGAGAAACAACCAGCAGCAAAAATGTGGGTAGACTTCACTTATTGTGAATTCACTTGTTATGATTTCACACTTAGCACTTCTGCTTGGAGATCAAGATGTGGAGAGAGCTGGTAAAAATGGTGGGGCTGACCACAGTCGCCGTGGTTTTTAAGACAGTTATTCTCTGTTCCTTGGCTTGCCTCACTAGTATATTCTTCAAAACTTTGATATCATTATATCATTCATTCCTGTTGCTTTATTCCATTGTTATACAGTTTTTATATATTTTCGTCAACCTAAAAAGAGTCCCTTAGGCTTCTAGGACCTTGAGGGCCTTGCTGTTTTTCATTGAAACTTCGTGGTAAATTGTAGTCACAATGATTCGAAAGAGTTTATTGTGATTTGGCAAAGAAAAATAAACTGTAAAGCACATGTTCACCAGAAAGGTTTGTTTAAAATGATTGTTAATAAAATGTTATTCCTGCTGGGATGCACCTATGCGTGCTGAGAGAACAGGCAGGTATCATTGCAAGGCTGCTTTCAATAATCCTTAATTGGTCCTGGTAGTTTGGAGAAGTGCCTGAAGGCTGGAGAAAAGTCATTGTCACTTATATATTCAAAAAGGGCAAGGAGGACCCAGGTAGCTACAGGCTGGTCAGCCTCGCCTTGATCCCAAGGAATGTGGTTAGATAGAACAGCTCACCTGGGGAAACAGTTCCAGTCATATGAAGGGCAAGGAAATGATCAGGTGTATTCAGCAGGAGTTCACTGAGGGAAACTCATGCTTGACTGATCTGATTAGTTCTTGTTGTTTAATGACCAACCTGATTTATGAGAGGAGAGCAGTGAATATTCATTAAGGCCTTTGGCACTATACCGATGTGATCCCGGTAGAGGGAAGCTGTTGCTGTATGGACTGGATGGACAGTGAGGTGGATTGAATAGCTGGACCTGCAGGGTGATGGTTATCCTGTTCTGCCCCCCCCTCTCTTGGTGACCTGGACATACTGGAAAGAGTCCAACACAGTGCCATCAAAATACTGCAGAATATGGAGCGTCTCTCCTGTAAAGAGAGGCTGAGAGAGTTGGCACTGCCCAACCTGTAGAAGAGGAAGCTCAGGGAGCTCAGGGAGATCTCATCAGTGTCTATAAACACCTGAAGAGAAGGTGCCAAGAGGATGCAGTGAGTCTCCTTTCAGTGGTGCCCAGTGCCAGGACAAGAGGCCATGGACACAAACTGGAGCACAGGGGATCCTTCTGAACACCAGGCAGCACTGCTATGCTGTGCATTGCTAGAGCACTGCCACAGGTTGCCCAGAGGCCCTGAGGTCTCCTTGGGGATGTTCAGAAGCCTTCTGGGCCCCCTGCTCTGGGTGTCCCTGCTGGGGCAGAGGTGGGCCAGATAGCCAGGGGGTTCTGCCAGCCTCAGTCATTCTGTCTGACTCTTTTCAGCCATTCTGGTCAGAAAAGTTAAACTACTTTAGGTGTTTAGGAATGAGTTTCTACACTGGCAGTGCATAAACTGGAAACCAAAGGGTAAACGTATAAAGTAATGATACAGTGTCTAAGACAATAAAGCACTGTTTTGACTTCTTAAATAGAAACTAAATTTTCAGTTTTTATTGTATAATTATCTTTACTCCCATATATATAATATATTATACATATTATATATTTAGCGGAAATGTTGATATTTAAAAGTTTATCTGTAGCATACAAATTCTGTGAGTTCCTATTCTTTATATTACACTTTTTGGTTGAAGTTGAAAAGGAAAAAAACAAAAGGCCTATTAAGGGACCTTTAACAGAAAATTTACTTTGCACTGCAGGTTCTTTAAGTATTCTCCTTTATATGCACTGAAAAAATATGTTTCTCACAATCTGCATTTGCTTTCCCCGTTGGTTTTTATTCTGTCATTTATTCCATAGACTTGGTTTACAGATTTGAACAAAAGAAAAACTGAAATGGTTACTCTTCTGGTAGTTACAAAGTCCCTCGACATCTGATTTCCATTTCAGTGTTGGAATTTACAACCACATTTGTGAAATATTAGTCTCAAGAACAGTGTATAATGGCCTGATATACACTGCTTAACTCCCACCCCCTATCCCATATCTCATTTCATCTAATCATACATAAATGGTCATATACGGGGTGGAGAATGGAATGATATCGTGATGTAAGATGAAACAACATTCTGTGAACTATACTGCTTTAGAAATTGCACCAAATCAGTGTTTTCTCTTAACTGCTGATACTCAAGTAGAAGTGGGGTTTTCCTTAGCTCAGCAGGGAAGGATGTTAATGCTGTCTCAGTACTTCTGTATTACTTAAAAATCTGGGCTTTATTTTTTATCTGTTTGCCTGGTCTAATGGTCATTGGTCTTAGTTTGTGCTTTTACTGATGTCAACAGGACAAAGATTTCTCTCATCCTTTACGTGTGCCAAGTTTAATGTATTGCTTGTGGGAGAAGTAAGTTGTTTCATGAAATAATATTCCTTCATTCTTATGGAATTTGTTGCTGTAAGCTATAAATATGAGCTATAGTTACCGAGCACCTTCTTCTGTGATTGCTGTTCAGCAAAGTAGAGCATGTCCTACCATTCCAAATGGGAAACGTCTGTCACACAGCTTCTTGCCAACAGTGATTACTGAGCTCTAAAATGTGATGTCCTCACTTCTTTTTCCTCTTTCAAATCATACAGAAGAGGACTTGAGACAGTGGTTATTTTTTGTGAAGGAAAGGGAAAACACAGTCTTGAACTGTTGTCAGTTACATTCCTCTCTGTCTTACAAGAAGATAGTACAACTTGTGGTCTGCTTGTATGATTTTGTTTCTTGGCATTGCAAACCTGAGATCTAAGTATCTTGGATCTCTGTTCTTTGCTTCTGCCTGATGTCCACTGACTTCAGTTTATATGCTGAAGTGCTGCAGGGATGTGCTCACTTAACTGGAATTAATGCTTAGCTGATGGTACATTTGACTGTCTCTTAACACATTCTGCAAGTTGTTTAGCAAGTCTTTCTGGAAGTCTGCAGCTGTTGCACCGTGCATATAAATAGTCTGTAGTTAATAAGCCTATTTATAGCAAGCACAAGTCTGAAGATTAGTTTTTTCTTTCCTCATTCATTAGAGTTTCCAACCTTCAAATAAGTTAGACAAGATGATTGGATTGTACCCTTACCACCAAGTGTCGTGCATTGACTTTTTCATTGATTAATTTGTCATTTAATTTAAAATTGCCTACACGAATTTAATGCTGAATTTCAGGGAAGAGATACAACTAAGCGCAAAGAAATACAAATAAGCTGGCTTTGATAGAATGTCTAAATTTCAGTAAATTTGGTGTTGATAAATTTCTACATTGTATTAGAATGTATAATGCTGTATGTCCCTTATATGTGGACGTTATGAGATGCTCAATTTACACTGCCATCTTCATTTCTATAAAACAACCAGCAAGCCTTTCAGAATGGCTGAGATTATTTGTTGCAGAGAGTCAGCAGTGACTAAAAGGTGTTTCTATTCACCTGTATCAGATTTTGCTGTAAATTAAGAACAAATAAGTGGATGTTCTTGGTTGCACTTCTGTATGACTCTCCAAATCTGATGATGTCTGGAACAACGTGAAGGAAAGAAGAACGTGATAGCAAGTGTTAACCAGGGTCTGCAAGGTAAAGTACTAAGTACTCTGGAGGACGGAATGGAGATTCTGAATAATCTTGACAAATTGGTACAGATCATGAATACTGTGAAATAAGAAATGTGATCTACCTGTCTTTAGGAGGAAGAAATGGAATGTATGGTGTACCTCCGGTACGGTGGCTTGTATTGGATTCTTTCCCTGTTTGCTGTGCGCAGTTGTGATGTATTTAGGATTGAGTAGATGTGGTAAAACTTTTGTGGCATGAAAGTAAAGTGGTGACATCCAGCTTTTCCCTGGAAATGTGTGTCCTGCCATGTAAACAAGCTTGTTTTAGGCAGATCCACAAATTAGGGACTGAAGGATGGCACTTGGAGAAGGTGTTTGTACTGAAGCAATTGAAGACTTTTGTCAGTCTTTCATGAGTGCCAAAGGCTCAGGATGTGCAGAGAGCATCTGATTATTTCACATGCTGTAATTGCTGCAAAAGCTTTGTTTATCTTATTCCCTATGCAGTACGTTTAAAACTGTTTTAGTGACCTGTAAGCATAGGATTTTGCAGTGTCATAAACCATTAGTGTCAGCTATTAAAGATCCGGCCAACAATCCACACAGTAGCATACAGATGGAAAAATATGTAATTTGCATGTCTGTCAAATCATTTGCTGCTATATTTGATTTTGTTAAAGACATCCAAGTTCCTATTGAAAGCACTAAGATAATACAGTTTTGTTTCCCAATTAGGGAAAAATTATACTTAAGGGAAGAACAACTAGAAATACCAACAAAACCATTCACTGCTTAACAGAGCATCACTTACTGCATTTAATAAGATGATCTTCCAAAGCCACCAAGAGGTTAAAACAGAAAAGCTAATTGCAGCGATTTTAGCGCCTTAAACCCAGTGCCACTGAAATCATATTAACTGTTGTAAATACAGGTGGTGTTTTTGGTGTGTTTTTAAAGAATCTTTCTTTTTTTTTGCCTACGATTGTGTTTTTGTTTAAATGTGTGTCTTTGGAAGAGAAAAGAGTTTCTTCTCCGAGGGTGGTAAAAAAAAAGATGCTGATGTATTTTCAGTAAGTTCATTTCTCTTTGAGCGCTTTAAAATGCTCAAAAAAGCAGAAAACTGTTTTTTGTTTTTCTTTTCATTTGTCTGAAACCAGGTATTTAATTGTAATGTGGATCATAATTGCTAATATCAATTTACAGCAGGGATGTTGAACCAAGTGGAGGCAGAAATTAACTGTAGCACCATGAACAAAGGAAGCTTGTTGCTGTTTGGATGCAACATTGACCTGAGATATGAATGTAATGTCAGTAGGTGATGTGTTGTCTTCCCTATCATGGAACTGAAATTATCCATCTCCCATGGTGTAGAATAAGAGTTGTCTTTGTTTCTCTCTTCTTTGGTGAACCAACTGCAGTTATAAGCTCTGTCAGGTAACGTTCTACAAAAATTGTAGCTCTCTAGACAGAGCTATGAGAAGAAATTTTGTTTTCAGAGCTGTACTCATTATCTCTCCAGTGCTTCAGAATTAATCAAAACTTGTTTCTTTAGAAGAAAATGAAATAATTTTCTGCTGCAGTTTTAGCAAACATGCATCTTTGAAGGCTTTGTTCTGCAAGTGAGATTGGAATTGATTGGACCTGTGTATCAACGTGGGTTCCATAAAAAAAACAAACAGTGGTAAATCTGAAATGTAAATTATAAACTTCCTTGAACCTTCGAAAAGGGATCTGGAAGTTAGTAGCCTTTTTAAAAGAGTTTTCTTACACTCTGTTTTAATGCTTTGTGAAAAGAATGAAAATGAAGGAAAAATGATAGCACAAAAAGTAAAATTGACTGAGATCATGAGTGAAGGAATGAGATCGTTCTGTGTCACCTTTTCATGTTCATAAGGGCACAAAAATATTTAATTGTGATGAATAAAAGAACTCTCTATGTAACTTACCTATTACAAATCTACAAAAGCAAAGCAGATGTGAATTCAGGATACCACAGTGTGGCCTACTGTTTTAGTCTTTGACCTGATACAACCTTCACTGTTGGAACAATCCACCCAGCAACAGATAATGAACTGCAGTGGGAAGTCTGCAGTGGTGGAGATGCCAAATTTCTAGCTCCCATCCCCTCTCATTGTACTGTAGTAAATCAACTGCCTTCCCCCAGACTTGATCCCGGCCAGCTGAATTACTGCAGTTCCCTTTTGAAGTGGGGTAGATAGTCTTTCTTCTTCCACACGTTTGTTTGAAACCCGCGTACAGGGATCATTTTTTTGGCTGTGTGCTGCAGCCAGATTCTTGCACCGTGGCCTGCAAAGTGGCATATGATGAAATCCTTTTTGGTGGTGGATGAAATGAGATGCCTCGTAGTAAAGTGCAGTTTAGGGACAAGGAAGGCCCTTCACATGGGCCTGAAGACTGTGACCTGCAGCTCTGCGATTCAGCCATGAATAGGCTGTCATTTTCTGTGCCAGCAGGAGCATGTTTTTGAGTGAATATACAGCATGCCAGAGTTGTGTTTAAATACTCATTCTGTGTTTGCCGTCAATGCTTATGTACTGTTGTGAAGCTGTAACTGTAGGCCTGCACTGCCATTGTCCTGCTTAATGCCCACGTGAATCCTGAATGCAGCTCCCCCAGTGCTGCTGCTTTGTGCTGGGAATTCCAACTCTGCAAGAACAAATCTGAAGGAAAACTGAAGGTGGTTGGAGGTCAGAGTTTTGCAACTGTTTGTTTCTAAAGAGATTTTTCCTCTTCAGTGTACCACTTGATGTGGCAGTGCTGGTCATACAAGGATCGTTTGTTTCAGTTACAAATGGAAAGTAATCGCTCTCAGATTTTGAAGTGACCTACGGGGTGGCCTCTCCTACCCAGCACTGTTACCTCAATTCTGATTTATGTGTCAAAAGGAAATAGGAAAGAGAAACATTCAGAAAATAGTTTCTTGCTCACTTGTTTAAGTATTAAAATAAACCCAAAGAAAGTGAATGTCTGGTACTTTCTGCTGAACTTCTCATCCCAAAGCACTGTCAAAGACACACTATGCAAAGGATACTGCAAGCTCACATGATGAGATTACATATTCTAGAACTGGCATTGTTTTGTTCAGGCCAGAAGATGAGCCACTTTTGTTGCAGCGTTCATGGCTAAGGAAGAGATGACACCCATACCTTCAGGAGTTCTTTGCTACAACACTTTAGGTTCTTCCTGAAGCACCCTCATAAGTATTGATCAAACTCTCATTGTTCACATCTCCTCACTTTTAAACAGACTCAGAAAGTTGTGAGGTGAATTTTTAAGACAATATGGTCCCAAGTGGGGATGTCACAAAGTCTTTGTATTCTTTCTTTCTTATCACATTTTTATGTGGCAACAGGACCAAGATCCTGTAGTTCTTATGCTTAGAAGGGATCTGCTTGTGAAAGAAGATCAGCTAGAGGAAGGTGAACTTGACAGAGGATAGAGGAGGAGATTGTGCCCCTCTACTCTTGGAATGCTGGGTCCAGGTCTGGTGCCCTCAACACAGGAAAGATGTGGAACTTCTGGAGAGGGTCCACAGTAGGGTCATGAAGGTGATCCAAGGGCTGGCACAGGTCGTCCAGAGAGGCTGTCTATGCTCCATCTCTGAAGGTATTTAAAGCCAGGTTGGATGGGGCCCTGACCAATCTGATCTAGTACTTGATCTAGCAGTTGACAACCCTGCCTGTGTCAGAGGGGCTGAAACTCGATGATCCTTGAGGTCCTTTTCAGACATTCTTTGATTTTTATGAATCTTTGACTGGTGAAGCACTTGAAAATGAATCTAACTGGGGAGTAGTTTGTCATGTGCATTCCCCTCTGCAGAGAAACGTTTGTCCATGGTGGTATACATCCCAGAGCCACTATCCCTGTGAGGATTCACATGCATGATCCAGACCAAACATGTGAGTTCTGCTCTGGAATGAAATCATTCATTTGCCCAGGGATTATCTTGGATTTTCTAGTCCTCCTGATTGCCCAAATATTCATGACAGTAGTAAACTGGCTTAAACTTAGTTTGTCAAAAGATGCAACAGTCCAAGTCTATGACTTGTAATGGTCTCTTTAAAAAAGAAACAACTAAAAAAACAACCTGGAAGTTAAGTGGCTCTTCAAAGACTCAGCAAACACCAAGGATCACTGGTGTGTGAGCTGAGCAACCTTTTCAGTCTTCTGCTGACTGCAGTATTTCCCTACTGAATATAGAATCAAGATCTTACGTTAGTACCTTAATTTTAGTGCCTCGTGTGCCTCCACTGTATGCTTTTAAATATGTTCTTCAAAACTTTTGCAATTAGGTTGTCATTGGAGGGGTAGGAGGCAACTGCCATGTGAAATGAAGATTAGACGAAGCAAATTCTTCCAAGACAAAAATCAGGTTTCATATCCATTTATTAGGAATGCAGCTTTCCCTTTCTGCTTGCATACTCCTTATCCCAACTAAGCATGTCTCTGTGCAGATAGGGTTATTTCTTTGCTTACGTTATCAGGAGGAGGGATAGGAGGAAGAGATTTCTATTTTTGCACGCATGAGAATGTGTTGGTACAGTGATGAAGGGGGCCTTAAGTACCAAGGAAAAAGCATTCTAAGCTTATTGTCATTTAAAAATGAATGAATGAATGAATACCATATGTGCTGAATTCTCCTTTTGGTCACTGAAAGTTTTGCATTTGACAGCCTGGCATGCACAGTTTTTAGAAAAATCTCTGGCTGGTTCTGCACGTTCTGCAATGAAACAGGAATATTTTAGTTCAATTATTCCAAGAAGAGCTGGAAAATTCTGTGGGAAACTTTTGCTGCGTAAGATGCTTTGTTTCTGGGTGTGACAGCGTGCAAGTGATGTATTGTAACACTTGGGTTTGGAGTTACATTGTTCTTGGCGATCTAACCAGGAAGATATTCAGTGAATGTCAGAGCTGAGAGTGGACTAGAGCACATATTTTTGAAACAATAACTAAGAGCAACCTACTTGCTTAGTAAGTTGCTTCAAGTAAAAGGCTTTTAAGGAGGGGGGGTGGAGGACAATGTGCTGTGACTTAATCAGATTCTGTTTGTTGGGGTAGTATTTCTCCCTTACCTCTGCTACTGTTACTGCATTCAGTGTATTTTCTTCCATGAACTGAACATGCAATTTTCAGTTTTAAAGTGTATACAGACCTCTTTTGAAGCCCGCGGCAATGTATTTTGGCTTTTCACATCGTCTTATATGAACAAAAATCACTGCAACCTAAAGCAGATTTGGTACTTTTGATTTACTGTCTTACTCGGAAGCATATGTGACACTGCACTCAGGAACTATAACTCTTGTAAAGATAAAAGAAATTGTTATAATCCTTTCACTAGCTAATTTCTGCATGCTGTGAATGGATTGCCGTGTATCCAGGGATCAAGGGGAAAAAAAAGAGTTTGTGCCTTTTATTTAGTGCATCTTATGCAGCAGTTAGTGGGCTAGACATAATGATTAATAAGTTATTGGTTCAGTAGCTTTGAGGAAATCGCTTTTACTGTAACTGTATTACTAAGAAAGAAACTATAACAACAAAAGGTTTTTACAGTGAAATTAAATACTTGAAGTACTTTAAGTACTTTCCGTACTTGACGAGCTAATGGACTTCTTTTTTAAGGAATAAATCATTTTACTGTGTGTTAGGAGAGGAAGACTTGGCGTATCATACAGAATTGAAACATTAGTGTAGCACCAGATTTATTATGATGCCAGAGATGATTCAGCTGAAGAAGGACATGCCCTTCTTTTTCAATGCAATTGTAGCACTGAAATTGCCCTAGGATGCTCTCACACACTGCACCGTACTCTGACAGCGAGCCAGCAGGATCAGCTTGGTGAATTTGAACCTGAACTCTGAACAGAGAGGAGTGGAGGTTCCCCAAGCCACTGCTGCAGGAGTTCTGCTCCAGGGGTAGTTGTGAGCAGCCCACAGCTCCGGCAGCAGCTCCATGAATTGGCAGGGTTCAGGTAGGAACTGAGGGAGCAGCAGGATGAGAACCCATGGGGCAGGTGTGCTTCCATTGGCAGTGCTTTTAAAAGCCTTTTTGGTCTGTATTTATTCGCTCACCCTGAACTGAGGTGTTAAGTTTCTCAGATTAGCATTTATGTCAAGCATTACTGGACTCCTGGTTAGTGCCTAATTCAGAATTGTTCTCCTATACTCTGAGCTTAATGATCAGGGGCATCCGGCTTCTTAATTTCCTGACTTGGTTTGTGTTGTTTGTTTTGATCACGTTTCCTCTAAGCTTTTAGCAATCCCAGCTAGAGCTCCTTTGTATGCACAGAATGCTTAACATTTGTCACACAGAGCTTTTTTGTGTACACGCTTGTTGTGTGGGGTTTTCTTGAGGGATGGCGTGTTTTTGTCAGCTGAAAGTGGACTTCATCATGAACTGTGCTTTTTTTGTGATATTTTGAGCGAGCGAACACAGTTCATACAGTTTCCTTCTGTGTTCAGCAGCTCCGGAAGAGAAACCAAACAGCCGTATCTGTTTAGACTGCCTCCATTCTGCAGGGCCTTTGTAGCCCTGCCAAAGCTCTCCACATCACTGAGCCTCCCAGCTAAAAACAGAGCCCACTTCACTTTGTTCCTGGGGCTGAAAGCCGCTCACAGTATGGGATTTGGGGACCGAAACTCTTTCAAGAATGAATTACACTCTACCAGCTCGAGTAGGCAGAGGAGTAAATCAAAAGGATTATTTGTTTTGACTGGGGCCTGGTTTGTTTTTGCCAATATTATGCTCGGGCAGAAAATTAAAAAAAGAAAAAAAGCTCCTTAATTAAGTGGGATATTTTCATAAGCAAAAAAACAAGCAGAAGAGCCGGGCTTAGTTTTCACTTTGTCCTGCATGCTGGAACTTTATCATCTGACCCACACGGGGTGCCTCCCATTGCACGTTCCAATGGACGGCAATCATGTTTGAAAAATGGAGTGAGAGGATTATGGTTTGTATAATATAGCGATTAAACAGGGGACAAAAGATTGTCCCTATATCTAACAATCTGATCATGGGAATTGCTCCGCTTCTATAAATTGTTTATAAAGAATTAAAACCAGCATGACAGAAATGCAGATGGCTGCGATAAGGAGCGGGCAAAGCCAAATGATTTTAGGGAAAAGAAAACCAGCCATCTTTTTTGTTGTTCAGTTTTCTGAACATTTGGAAGGAGCTGTGATATGGTGTAACTTTAGATTTGTCTGAGTCGCTGTCAAATAATTGCAAATGACTGCTGGGGAAATGACTGCTCATCCCGGAACTGTTTCCAGCACGTTGTGCTCGTGGAACTGTTTAGGAGACTCAATAAGAGTAGGAATGAACTGTTGCTTTATTAAAATACAACAAAAACTGTGCTGAAATGGTCAATACATTATTATCTCTGTTATTATCTGTTGTTACTGCTGAGTTTCAAAGGTCATGCTTTGATTATGAACTTAGGAGAAGTTTAATAGAACTGTCTAAATAGGCTACATAATAGAAAGTGAAGTTAATGGGGAACTGTCATTGTAGAGCCTCTGGTAAGGAGATTTCAGGGGAAGAAACAGGGAGGTGCCTTTAGCATTTTGGTGTAATTCCAGGACATTGTATTGCATGTGCAACGAGCTCCTAAGGAAACACATCAGTGTTAGTGAATTAAATTGTCACACTATTCACCTAAATGGCAGTGTTAATAGTTGGAACATACTGATACCTTAAATCCCATAGGACTCACAATAGTTTTAGATGCTGTCTCCCTTAAGAGACATTTTTTTGACATTTTTGAAAATCAGGTGTTCACCCAACAGCAGTGCTGAAGGAGTGATGCTGAAGGATGGGACCAATCAGCAACTGTGCTGGATGCCACTTCTAAATCTAGACACAAGAGGTAACAGTATCTGTGTGAAGTTACCTTTTCCATTCATTCGAAGTTGTGTCTTTTGGAAATTCATTTGGCAATCGGTAATTAATAGCTGGTGCAAATTTGTATTGAAACAGAACATGTTCTGAACAGCGCTATTAGGTGAGGGTTAGAGCTTCATTATTCACCTATGTGGCATCATAAATGTATGTTGTCTCTTAGTTACTGTAGTTAATTAACTACTTAAAGCTCTGTACCCACTGCTACTTTGAAATCAAATGTACGGAATAAAAGCTCTGGGTCAGGTACTTAAACTCTCCCTGGGAGAAAGTTGTTTTTTTTTTCCTGAAAGTGATCCTCTTAACTCGGGCAACTCTCTGTCACATTAAAGCAGATATAAATTAGCTGTATTTTAACAAGCGTCATTAAATGTTCCACCCACTGAGCACTGGGGGTGACAGCACCTGCACACCTCTACTGCTCTGTTGTTTCTTCTGGCACACCATTTGCAGCTGTGTCAGAGCACTGACTGCTGGTTTCGTGTCATCTTTGCAGTTGTTAAAATTCAGGTCACGGAACACCTGAAAATAAAGATTGATATTTTGAAGCTGAAAGGATGTTTTGGAGGAATGAGTGGAAAGGGTTAACTGCTTTCACCATAGTGAGAAAGTACATACTGAAAAAGTACAGCCTCTCACTTGTAGAATGGTGGACTTTCATGGACACTACAAGCTGGGTTCTGATATCCAAATCTTGCAGCCTTGGTGCAGTTACCCACCTCCTGTCACCCTCTGCGTGTATATCCAGTACCTGCTAAGCATGGGGTCCAGTAATACAAAAGGGAGACTGAGCAGTGTTTTCATCTAGATCGAGTAATTTGATTGCACTCCCAGTTTGGCTAAAATGGGATAGCTGTGGTTGTGTTCATAGCACCCTGAGTTTTCAGAACATTTAAGCAGGATAGCAGTTACCCTCCTAAGGATTTTACAGTCAAAGCTAAAGATGAGTTAAGTGGATGACACACGAGGAGCAATTAAAATACTGCTCTTTAAGAAGTTTAGCGGTACAGATCTTGAAATAAAAGTTCCAGAAGTACAGAAAGCTATTTAACGGAAGTGGGAGAAGCGGAGGGATTAAATTCGCTAAGAGGATTTTGAGGCCTGGGGAGTGACATGGTTGGGCAGTAGAAAGGGAAATTCTTTTACTCAATCATGTTTAACTGAAGAATTAGGAATGCCAGAAAAAAAGACAAAAAAGGTAAAGAAAGAGGATGGATAAAGGTGTGAATCTCAGTATGTGCACAAAGAAATAAACTAAAATGACTTCAGAAGACACTGAGAGAAGATCCAAGTATTTGAAGTTCTCACATAGAAAGAAAAACAAAAGATAGTAGATATAAGAAATTAGAGAGTCTTTTCAGTTATTCAGCTCCACTGAAACCAAAATCTGTTCTCATAGCCAGCATTTCTTGTAGATTCATATTGGTCCTACAGGGGTCTGCCAATTGGCCTTCTCTGGTTCTCACAAACTCTCATTTCAGCTATTTCACTCTTGTTGATCGTACATAGATCTAAATTCCCTGTATCACTTTTTCCCCAGCTTAACATAGAGTGGCTGCAGTGAACTGGAACTGCCACATACTAATCATAGAATTGTTTGAATTGGAGGGGACCCTTAAATGTCATCTGGTCCAACTCCCCTACAGTGAATGGGGACACGTACAGCTACATCAGGTGCTCAGAGCCACAGAGGAGGACAAAATTTCTGCACATAGCACAAATAATTGCTTGAGAGAATCTGAGCAGGGGAAATATAGATGAAATATTACGAAAAGCTTCCTGAGAGAGTAGTTCAGGTGTCTATAAAATGGCCAGTGGGTTGTCACCCAGTTTCACTGGTTTATGTTTTAAATGTTTCAAATACTGCAAAATACTGACAAGAAGAAAAGATTGCTGTCACATTATGCCTCTTCTGTCTCTAATGTTCATATGTTTTTGTTAGCTGCACTGTTTTCAAGTCCTACTTAAAAAAGCAAAACAAATCCTCTGTATGAATAAATAACCAATTGAACTGACCCAAGCTTTGCTCAGCTGTCTTCTTACTGGAGAGGTCTTCAGTTATCCCAGATCTGAAGAGGACAAAGAGCTACTGGACCACTGACTAATGGACCAAAGCCTCCAGGCTTGGGTTTGTGAATTGAGTTCAAAGCTGAATTTTCTTTTTTCCTTACCTCTTAATGATTTTGGCTTATGTTCAGTCGGTGGACATGGCAGAAGCATGTGAGTTAGAAATAGTGAAGTAGCTTTTATTTAATGCAGGATTTCTGTGACCTGGAAAATTTGGTAAAAAGCCGCAAAGGAAAAGCAAAGGAGCTTAAAAGCATCTGTATGTGCAGCTTGTAGAAGACTGATGAGCTTCATTTGATAATTCCCCTTCCACACAGTAGATAGACAAAGGTAGTAGTGACAGAAATTACACAGCTGTTGGGAGAAGACTGTTGCAGTTGTCTTAATAGCACACTTCTAGATTTGGCTGAACTTCTGCTGGCCTTGCACTTGCAGCCTTGTACATCTTTGATGCTGTTTTGGTATTCACAATGTGTAGTTAGGATGTTTTCCTCTAGCTCATCCAGTCCTTTGATCTCTTTTGTTTTGATGGAAATTGAAGCTAGCCTGGACTCTTTCAGCAGCTTTCTGAATATAATGTCATCCACCTTCTGAGATAATCCATCTTTTCCCAATATGCTTTCTGGTGACCTGTTTTTAAGACCCTTTCAGATACTTCATGTATAGTAAAATGTGACTCTCAAGACAAGGAATTTTGCATTTTATGTCTGTGTTAACCGTGACTTGTCCAGACTGGATTTATTTTGCTGAGCTGTGTGAAAGCAGCTCCAACTGAATTGTTTTAAAGAGAATTTGTCCAAGTTGGGGATAAACCAGGATCTAGCTGTATTTACATCTAAGCATCACACGGAAGAGAGAGATGAATTGACTGTCTGCTAAGAGGTATCACTTCAGAAGGACAGTTCATTTGCTGGATATTGGTCCTAATTGCTGGCTATTTACACAGAACATTAATGCATGGGGCATGTTTTATAAGCTGAGAGAAATAATAAATACTGTAAACATGACTTGGTTCAGATGTATGCAGCAGGAATAATCAAAAATATATTTAAACTGTGTCAGTTGTGAGTGTTTAGACAAGAGTCAATACGTTGGTTTTTGGCTGGTGTAGAGAAAGCTTATGTTCAGCTTCAAAGGCTTTCACACAGGGTCAGAGTTTCCTTATGTTTCCCTTCCATAAAAGCCATGAGAAAAAATCTGTGCCCTTTTCTGCTTTCCTGTTCTGTTGTTAGAGTGCTCATACTTGCACTGATGTCCTTAATGAATTATTCAGTAGTTGTCTTACGCATCCTCTTTCATAAGAAATAAGTGGCTCTCATCCTCTGCTAGTGCAGAGAAAAACGTTTTGTGTTGTTGTACTTCTTGTTCTAGACTTTTAGTTCAGTAATCTGATAGCTCTGTCCTCTTCCTCTGTCATGTTTTTGTTTGTTGTATTTTTTTTTTTAATCTTTCAAAATTTACTTTGTGTGTGTGTGTGTATGTGTCGAAGATGCAATTTAGTGTGCCATCTATTAAACACTTCAGCTGTGTGGCAAGTGTCAAATTGCTCCAAATACTGTGCAAGGGTAGTTCTTCCAGCAAGTGCTGAGAGGACAAACTTCAGACCCAACCACCAAGCTCGCACAATGGCTTCTTTGTGCATGTGGTTAACATGTTCCAACTAATAAACCTGGCTAGCACTTTCACTTATGAAGGGCACTCTGCCAAAGCCCTTGATGCTGAAAACAGTAATTTTATTCAGTAAAAATATACAAACATTAAAAAAAATCACAATGTAATTAGTGAAGTGTGACCCTTGCAGACAAAAGCATCAGAGCATGTGTTCCTTGTTTACTAACTTGCTTCCCATACAGTATTGCTTTAATTTTTCAATGTGTCGGTCACCCTCTGTAGAGACTCAGAAGTTCCTCTGGCAAAAGCTTGCTGTGGTACATATCTCCATATGAAGAGATGTGAGCATATTGTCTGCATATATGGAGGGAACAGCTTTCCTGGGAATCAGTCAGACTCCAAACTGCACCAAATCCAATAACCATCCCTCGCGGATATAAAATACACATCTTTTACATTGCTTCAAATCAGAGCGTAACAGATGCAAACAGGGCTTTTTCATCAACAAGAGATTTCCCACTGTGATGGAGAGAGGGAAAGAATATGCATGGATGCTGGACACATCACTAAACAGCATGGAAGTTATTCAAATGTTGTGATGGGTTCTGGGAGACTGCGTGAGATGAGAGAGTAGTTCTAAGGTTGTAACTTCAATTGGAAGAAAGAAAACAAAAGTAAAAAAAAATACATGAACTCTGAATAGAGTCCAGACTCTGCAGATCGTTTTGGGGGAAGAATCGAGAATGAAGTATTTTTAGGCCACTTATTAATTTCTTAGAATGTCTCTGACGTCTTGTATTGTCTGGTTTAAAATCATTTGTGTTTAAGAGGTCCTTTGTCTCTCATGTGTCAGCAGAACGCAGGTATACGCTCACTGGAATTTCAGCCACTGCTCGTCTGTTCACCACTACACATTTCTAACATGATAGCGATATATTCAGCAGTAATTTCCTTTCTATTGAGAATCCTGGCAATACAATTTTCATTTCTCTGTCCGGCCAGCATGAGGAAAAATGCCTTTACAAATATTTAATACTAGACTGGAGACAAGGAATATGATTTAATACCCAGTAAGTTGTGAGTTGATGAACAAATGTGTGTAAGATCCTGGATTTGGAGGAAACCGCTTTGTGATAACAGAATACAGTCACGTTGAAGGTGCATTCCTTGTTTTACTTTAGCACGCTGTTACTACTGGCCTAGCTAATCTAACCATCACTGTTTCCCCTCAAGAATAAGAAAATGTCCTTCTCTGGTTTTGGTATAATTCTGGGTTCCACAGTATTGCATCAGAAAAGGAGTCGGCTACAAATGTCATGCTAAGTGAACTTTAATCTTGTAACACTCCATTGTATTTTGTGCGTTCATGCGTTTTCTCATATCGAAAAACATGTGCATCTCATTTTACATATAAACTGTTGCTGATTTAAGTCTTTGATGATCTGGGATTAGATTCTGAAAACTAAAAATTTAATAACTTGCGGGACATTTAGGAGTACTTGAAATGTTCAAGTGTGTTCTGGTTAGAGTGTGTACACACATCATATCTGAAGATATATGGTCCTTTATAGCGCACTGAAGATGTGTGATGCTTTATGAAGTGTTTTCTGGTTTTCTTCTTTTTCCTCCATGGTGGTCCAACTGTCAATAAATACACTTCCGTGGCTGAATTAATTGAGAGGAAAGTAGGGTTGAACATTGGAGAGGCAGCAGAAAAGAATGAAATTGGATGATAAAGTAGCTTTCCAAGACTGTGATGTCTAATTTTCACCATCTCTGGTTACTCAATGGAGGCTAGCCTCTCCTCTTTGTCCTTACTGTCAGTGCTTTTACATAAGGTTGTTCTGATTCAGTCCAAGTCAGGCTGTTGGAGAGGTGAGGTGGGAAATGTCTTGAGGAGAGAAAAGTTCTTACTTCCTGGTTGGTAGCCACAGCTACACACTGAAGCTGGCTGACCACTTACATCTGTAGGAGAACTTCTGTCAGGATGGGGAAGCAAGGAGGGAGCTGTTAGTTATCATCTGATAATTAAGCTTGTTTTGCTCATGAAAAACACTGTGAACATGTGGATGTAATTGCTAATCAGGATAATGTGGAGAGCGGGTGAAGGAAAGACTCCAGCTGCTGTTACAAAGTAAAGTGGTGTGGGGGGATGCCAAAACAGCCTTGGGATGGAAAATCATTGGCACAACTTTTGTTATTACCTAAAATGCTTTTTTAACATCCATCCTTTGCCAGTGCAGTTGTTGCTTAGTCATAGAATCATTCGAGTTGGAAAGGGACCCATAAATATCATCTGGTCCAACTCCCCTACAGTGAATGGAGACACCTACAGCTACATCAAGTGCTCAGAACCCTGTCCAGCCTGACCTTGAATGACTCCAGGCACTCACCACCTCTCTGGACAACCTGTTCCAGTGCCTCATCACTCTTATAAAAAACATCTTCCTTATATCCAATCTAAATCTCCCCTCCTTTAGTTTGAAACCCTTCCCCCATTCCTACCACAACAGACCCTGCTAAAGACTCTGTCCCCTTCCTTCTTACAGCTCCCATTTAGTTACTGAAAGGCTGCCCTCAGGTCTAGCCAAAGCCTTCTCTTCTCCAGGCTGAACAGCCCCAGCTCTCTCAGCCTGACCTCACAGGAGAGGTGTTCCACCCTTTGGGTCATTTTTGTGGCCCTCGTCTGGATGTGCTCCAACAGGTTCACATCTCTCCTGTACTGAGGGCTCCACATCTGAATGCAGTACTCCAGGTGAGATCTCAGCAATGCAGAGTAGAGGGGTAGGATCACTTCCCTCAACCTGCTGGCCACGCATCTTGCAGCGTTAATGGATCTTGAGCTTTTATTGTGCTTTATCCTTATTCCCAGTGTAAATTTAGGTCTCATTTAAGTATTTAGCAGTTTTTCCTGAAATATATTTACAGCTTGGTTTTCAGTCCTGTTTCTGTTTCCCAGGAATAATTTAGAGAGATTTCCTGAGTACAAGAGTCTACTATAACTAAATAGACATGGATCACTGTTGAGGCAATCTAGAGTGCTTTTTGTGTGTGTTTGTTTTCTGAACTTCTGGTATTCAGTTGTGTCTACACTGGTGACGTTCTCAAAGCAAATGATGTGTTACAACACAGCCAGCTAATATATAAATTGCCAAGATCTGTTCTCAAGCAGCAATTTACATGAATTTGTTCCCCTCAAACTTATGCTGATTTGATGATACTGCCACAAATAAGTCATAGGCAGTTCTGGTGGACATATTCAGATTTGAGTCTATGCTTTCTACAGAATTGCAGAACCATTTTTTATCTGCATCTTTACATCTTCCTTGTTATCTCCTTTGACTTCACTATTTCTTCTAACTTCTTCACTTGTGTCCTTTTATCATTTTAAAGAAAAAAACAAAAAACAAAAAACAAAAAACAATGGAAATTGTATTTAGTGGAAAATATCAACTAGCACTGCATCAATTGTGGAATAGAATGTGAGAGTAAAGTTGCTTGTCAGAATTCAAAGCTGGTAGGCAAAGCCCTAGAAGTATTTCAGTCTCTGATACAATTATAATGGTGTAATTATGATAGTACTGTTAGTATCAGGTATCTTGCAGTGGGAAAGACGTGAGTTACTGAAGTGAGATCTGCAAATATGCTGTGGGTTATGCTTACATATGTGGTTTCAGAAACCGAGTGTGCAAATCTATGCTTTGGAGATATCTTCATCTAGGTGAGTGTCTTTGACACCTGTTGTTCAAGTCAATTATTCTGCTAAGCTCAGGTGTCAGTGTGACAGGAATAGCTGCCTATTAGCAGTGCAGTTTTGCCATTTTCGATCTAAAGTTAATTTACTTATTGTTTCATTTGTAACGTACAAATTCCAAGTAAACAACTTTTTCTTGCTAGAAGACCAGTCTAATAAGCTATTAAGTTTCCTGTTTCTCCTGGTGCTATTATTTTGTGGTCAGCATTTATCAAAGCTGGAACTAAACTGTCCTCCAGTGTTAACACCTCAAAACCAACCTGTAGCTCACATTCCCTTCTGTCTGTCCCTGCCAGATGAAGACAAAAAGGGAACTCGTAGGCAAAAACACTTCAGTCTCTTGAGGAGAAAGCAGAGGAGATAAGATATGCTGGCCAGCCTCTGAGCATCTTTTCTTCTTTTGACAGGAATCTTGGAATGAAGCATCCAAGAATGGCTTGGGAAGTCAGTAGTAAATTTTATAAGACATGTGGGAGGAGAAGAGTTTAAAGAGAACTTAAAGATTTCTATCAGTTGTTCTGAAATTGTTGTGTTATTAAATCTACTACAGTGGGAATGAAAAATTTCTGAATGCAATGTAATGATAAACATATGAACTATATCTTCTAATGCAGCTACTTTTGATAGCAGGAACTGGAGTCAGTGCATTAGGAAAATCTTGTTCTTCCTGCCCCTAATCGTGTGTGTGCGATCTCATCAAAGGTTTATTTAAAGGCTAGCATTAGTTTCTTTGAACATTCAACCATTACGATATTTAAACAGCGACAGTCCTGATAGAATCTTAACTAAGCATGCCTTTCGGATGTATTAATCTGGAATATAACATCAGTTTTGTGTACTACTGTGATAATCATTGTGTTTAATTTTGAAAATTAAAGATATAAAATCTAATAAAATTAGGATAGGAGCCTCTGAGAACAGTGCCCGAAGGAGCAATTAAATTAATTTCCACACAAACAGAAATGAAATGAAGTACAAATAGTAGAGCAATAATAATTTTAGTGTGACACAGGATTTCATGAAAAAAAAACCATCTTTATTGTACTTCAGCGTGAGGGGAAGGCTGAATGTATGTGGGGTCTCTTGATCTACATTTTGGAGATGATGGAATTCTGTAACCTAAAAGCACTCAGTAGCGCTTCTCAGTTGGTTTAGCCAGTGCTATATAGATGTCAGAATTTCTGTGTGTTTACATTCCTCTATCACATGCGAAACTGGGGGCTGTGGGGACAATTAAGTAAATAAGTTAACAACTTGCAGCCATAGGAAGAGAAAGTAGAGGGAGATGGCACTGGCAACGAGACACAGGGCCTTTCAGATGAAGGTCAGGGATTCAACTGTAAGGTGAAGTGACAGGGAGTATTAGTTAGCACTGACAGATTTTGAATGGCCTAGGGACGTGAATTTGGTGTTAAGTCCAAGTAGACAGAAACCCATGTCACAGAAACTCATATCTGCATAACTTGGACATACCTGGCGTTTCTGGTCTTTTTCATTCTAATTTCCTTTTTGCAGCTGAATATGGGGCAAAAAATCATGCTGCAAACATTTTTACCAACTCAGAAACTTTCTCATGCTGTGCTGAACAGGCAGAAATTTATGCTTCTGAAAAATGTCAACAATGATGCCAGCCTGCACTCGTTCCTAAACTACTTGATAGGGGGAGATGAAAGCCCCTGTCCAAAGCACAATTCAGTTTAGTTCCAGTGTGTGGCCATGAGGACTCCTCTTCCACCTTTAGGATGAATCCCTCCCAGTGGATACTAAAATGTTTCTTACAAGCTGGACCAGTTCCATAAGAGATAATTTCTGTTTTCTGATATCCCAGCCTGTGGTATTTACATCATAGTTTTGGAATGAGGCGGGACAAGAGGCTTGCATATGTCCTCCTTTTCCAATACTGCAGTTGACTTGCTTTTCACCTTTCTCTAGGGTTCATTCAGAGCCATGGGTTATCTATATCCTGTATCTTCTGTGCATGGGAAGCTCTGTTTTGTGTCTTCAAAGTGCAAAAGTTAAAGCATATCAACTGGCAGTGCCTACACAGTCCCCAGATTACTTGCATTTGAACTATTTTCCAATCTTGTCCTATGGAAGTGTATGTTATCACTGTTTTCTCCTTTCTTTTTTTTACTGCAGCTGTATTTTGTCTGAAGTTTTCTGAAGTCCTCTGCACTCCAAATGAATTCCAGAGCCATTGCGTTATTGGTTCTAGTAATAAAGTGAATGTCTTTTGATTTGCAGCAGAAAATCTACCTCAGAAATCATCCTGACAACTGTTGTCTGATCTGGTCTTTTACAGAAACTGTTTCAATTTGATTAATCAACAGATTCTCCATCTGGGTGAAAACTTGTGTCAAACATGCTTAAATTTCATGGTAGCATATAAACCAAGAAATAGGGACAAATAAACGTGAAGGGTAAGCTATCACTTTGTATCAAAACTCAGGCTTTTTGGAATACACTGATGGGAACTGAGCAAGGGCATGAGTCAGTGCTAGTTGCAAGTACTCGTCTGTGTCTCTGTGAATATGAATTGGGTTTTTGTTTTGGAGTTGTAGGTAGGTACTGGAAGATGTGGATTGAATTTTCATTTGTGTCATTTTCATTTGTGTCATTTCTGTCCCTTCATCCAAGTGCACCTTGATAAATAGGTTTAACAAGGCTAAACTCAGTGCTGACCTCTGACATTAATAGCTACAGGCCTCGAACTAGACTGTACTGCTGGTTACACCCCTCTGAGCTCCACCACTAAGCCAACTACCTCTCAGTCCACCTCATTGTCCACTCATTTAACCCATGCTTCTTGAGCTTATCTATGAGGTTGTTACAGGAGACAGTGCCAAATGCTTTGCCAAAGTCAAGGCAGACAATATCCACTGCTTTCCTCTTATCTATCCAGCATTGTAGAATATTGATTAAGGCATAATTTCCTCTTGGTGAATCCATACTGACTACTCCTCATCACCTTCTGTTCTTGCACATGCTTAGAGATGACATCCAGGATGAGCTGTTTCCTGAACTTTCTGGAGATGGCACTGAGGCTGACTGGCTTGTACTTTCCTGGGTCTTCCAGTCTTCAGGCAGCTCTCCTGTTCTCCATGATTTTTCAAAGATGATGGAGAGTGGCCTAGCAGTAACATCCATCAGCTCTATACGCGTTCAAGAGTACGTTACATTGGGGCGCTTGAATTTTGGGTGTCAAATTTGCCTAAAAGTTGTCTTGCTCAATACTCCCTGACCTCCTCTCTCATAGAAAGAGCAGCTCCACCACCTTGCTGTCTTGCCTGGTCTTTCCTAAAAATCAGATAGCTGTCCATGCCAACATTGCATTCATGTGAGCTATTCAACCACATCTCGGTTGCTGCAATGAGATCATGGCCCTGCAATCATACATGGGTCTTGAATTCTTCCTGTTTATTCCCCTTACATGAGTACTTTCATAAAGACCAGAATAAATGCTCATCTCCCATACCCCTAATAATAAACAGTTGTTTCATCCCTTTTTACTGATAAAAAAAGCGATCAATACAATATAACTAACTAATTTAAATTTATAAATGAGAAATTAACGATTTTCTAAGTCCGCATTCTACCTTTTGATTTTTGGAAAATGAAAGAAACTTAAGGGGGCTGCAGATGGTGAAAGAAGAATTGTAATCCGAAAATGTTTTTGAGACTTTGAAGACATGTCTCGTTCCATATGTTAAGCAAGTCCTCCAGGGTCAGTGTAAGATAAAGACTTTTTTGATGTTGCAAACCAAATAATATTCTGTTTCTATGGGATCCAGCATCAGTTAATATTAGACAGAAATTGCAAATGATTCCCTGAAATGCATTTAATACCAATTTTAATTTGTTTCCATGATTCTGGATGCTGTAAGTAGAGGAAAGGTCTCTTTTTTCTTGTGTCAGTAAAAGACTATATTGAATATTGCAGTCGCACTTCATCTGTATGAAGGACATTCTTGGGTTTGGTAGAATTGATTTCTAAGTTGTGTTCGACTTTTTTGTTTCTTTAATGAAATCTTCAGAGACAAAAGAAATGTAAATTATTTATGGAGCCACAAGAAAATGTGAATTACTCGTTCTGGAATCAATGTTTAATTACAAAAAATGGGAGATCTCTGGAGGTCATTTAGATCTAAATCTCCGGTGAGCTGACCCCATGCTCAAAGCCGGGTCAGTTTGAGCAGCTTTCTTAAGGCTTGTGTTTTTCATATCTCCAAGGGCAGAGATTCCTTCACCTCTCTCTGTCTCCAGTGTTTAAAACCCTTATAGTAAAAAGATTTTTTTCTTACTTTTAAACAGAATTTATTCTATTTCAGTTTGTGTGTGTTGCCTCTTGTTCTATCAATGTGCATTATGTGTGAGTGTATAATTATGCTTGCTGATTGGAGGGGAAGAATCACCTCCCTTGACCTGCGAGTTGGTGCAGTTGTATGTATCGAGGTCACATTGCTGGCTCATACTCATCTTGGGGTACTCATGACAGATTACACCATCAGCACTTCTTCAAGTATGCATAATGGTGAAGGACAACAGTGTGATCATAGGAAAGAATTTCATTTTAATTCTGTTCAGCTGGTTGTGCTGAATTAAAGCTTCTAGGGATGTAAAGTTATGTGGCAGACTTGTGAGCTGACAACATTCTAATTTCAGTTTGGCTTTTGAATGCCACAGTGAGGGCCCAGTGCGGGACCTTTAAAAAAAAGAAGTACACATTGAAATAGGCTTTAGGAAAAATATTTTACTAACAGCAAACATTGAACTAGTTTGTCCGGAGTTGTGGAATTGCTGTCTTTGGAGATTTTCACAGTGCAACAGGCCTAAGCTGACCCTGCTGTGAGCAGGATGTGGTAGTAGATGAGCACCTAAAGATCCCTTCCAGGTATTCTTTAAGTGTCTGATACTGGGACGTAAACATTATGTTTTAAAGCTTCCTGTCTTGCAGTCCTTTGACATTATTACCAGCATGTAAGAATTTATTTGACTTGCTCCCAACGACATGGAAATTCATAAAATGAAATGCACTTTTTATAAAATAATTGAAAGATGGCTGCTTAGGATGGATTTCAGGACATTTTGTGTCATCAGAGCGCTCAGAGGCAGTGCTGGTAGGGCACACATTCCTCTAATGTTCTAAAAAAAGAAAACAAACAAAAAGAAACACAAACAACTTCTTAATGTTTTGCATAAAAGTTACCATTTCTACAGTTTGGGAAAGTGATGCTTGCCAAAAGTGCATCGCATCATGATGTTCAGATAGGGCAGTTTGGGTTAATGCTTCAGAGGAAATAGTAGCACAAGGCTTTTGTGTTTTATTTTTGCTGAAATTAATTTAAATATCTATAAAGGAAATTTGAAAGTTATAACATCTTTGAGTGTTGCTTGACTTTGTAGTAACATGGTGAAATCACATACTGACCTAAAGTGAAGAAAAATGTGTAGAATTCATAGAATCATGGAATGGCCTGGGTTGAAAAGGACCACAATGACCATCCAGTTCCAACCCCCTGCTATGTGCAGGGTCACCAACCACCAGACCAGGCTGCCCAGAGCCACATCCAGCCTGGCCTTGAATGCCTCCAGGGGTGGAGCCTCCACAACCTCCTTGGGCAACCTGCTCCAGTGTGCCATCACCCTCTGGGTTAAAAACTTCCTTCTGATATCTAACCTAAACCTCACCTGTCTCAGTTTAAAACCATTCCCCTTTGTCCTATCCACCCTCATAAACAGCTGCTCCCCCTCCTGCTTAAATGCTCCCTTCAAGTACTGGAAGGCCACAATGAGGTCTCCCCAGAGTCCTCTTCTCTAAGCTAAACAAGGCCAGTTCCCTCAACCTGTCTTCATAGTAGAGGTGCTCCAGCCCTCTGATCATCTTAGTGGCAAATTCTACACTAATTTTTGATCTGTTACATGACTTCTACATCATCATCATCTCTATGTAACTTCATGTGATATTTCAGTGATAACTGATATTGTTTAGATGCAGTTCTTGTTATGGTTTTTACTCTTAAAACCTCTAGGGTGTCAGCTGAGATGTGTAAATTAAAATCCTTGTTTTTCATACAGTATTTTGAAGAGTGATGTTATTTCTAAAGCGTTACAGCTTGGGGAATGGGAAATAAAATAATCTAGGGAACTTAAATATGGAAATGCTAAGCCTTAAACTCCAGTGTTTACTATAAAAATGGTTATCATTTCAGTACTTGGTTATCTTCTGAATACTTACATGGTTTCTGTGTCTCTTTACTACGATTCTCTTATCAGTAATAACTTATTTTCAGACTAATTTTCTCCTTCCCCATCCTATATTTCATAAATGCCATCAGCCTATGCTATTTAACTACTTCAAACAGGGAGGCTGATTGGCTTCAAACAGGGAGGTTTTGTTGCAATAATTTCTAAGAACACTACTTTCCACCACTTTTGCAAAGTACGGATTCCCCTTTAAAGGGTTTACTGTATACTGTGGCATACAGATTCTTTGAAGGTTAATCAGCTTTTTAGCAATAATAGGGTTTGATTCTTGTGTGACTAAGTGAGTCACTTCTGTTTCATGTGCAGATCTATCATTTAATCAGAAGGCTGGAAGTTAAGACTTACTCCATTGCATGTTAAGTAGAAAAGACAGTTTTTGTTTTAATCATTTTTTTTTTTTCTATCTAACTGAACATCGCTGCCTCTTTAGGACTGTAAATTAGTTCAGACAGCAAGACTGATTATTTTAGAACCATTGCTAATGTGCATGAAATCTAATAAAAGGTGCTGTACAGTGGCATCATATTAATTGGGCACGATAGCGAAGAACTAATATGAAGAAATATTCTTACATATACCGTTAAATATACCGTTACATATACCGTTACATATATAACATCCCCTACATGTGGTAACATTCCTGATTTACATTGAGAGCATGATGTAGTCCAATTGCAGCTTAGCTGAAGACAGAGTTTTCTTAAAAGGCGAGAACTCACAAATCTTTGTTTCACATATTTGTAGCCCAAACTATTTAAGAAATGGGTGGGGTACACTGTCACGAATAGCCTTTGCCAAATAGCATCTCTGATACAGCAACACATTTGAATTTAGCCCTCAAAGTGATGGAATTACACATAAAAGAGTAGATCTCTGTTAACTGAATATACCTGGAATTAATAAACTATACTGCTTTAAATAAAGAAGAGTTTATATTAAAAAATAATCATATATTTCTACATATAACCTCACACATGAGCCTATTTCTAATCCCATGACGTGTAGCACTTTGTTTCTTCTGGGCATTCAGTTTTTGCAGTTTTCCCCGCAGCTTGATATGCTGAGTTTGAAATAATGGCAGTATTGATACTGAATGCAGTATCCCCGTAGAAACTAATTAAATGGTTATTTTTATTAGGCAGTACTTGATGAGTTCCCTTCTAGTGGCTGTATTATCTCTGTTTTGGAAGAGCTGAGTTGGATTCCAGTCTGACAAATTTGCTGCGGTCTTTTAGGATTAAAAGTGCTGATTTGTTTAGATTTAGGAAGGCCTTTGATGGGAACAGACAACAGTCTGATTTATGGAATGTTACTGGATGACACAAATAAATATCATAAATATTTTAAAACTTGAGGAATGTTGGCTTGTGTAAAGGAATGTGATTTTGCCTGGTTGTTAACTATTAAATAGGAATGGTAGATAACTCTTTAATTTGTCTTTTGTTTTTCTGTGTTTGTTGAAGGGGTGAACTGAGGTTTAGAATGGAGTAGGGAGGAGAATGGGTCAGGGGAAAAGACTTAATTGCACACCAAAATTGTACTCCATGAAGATAACAGAATAGTTTGTGGTTTTTTTTCTTTTCCCTACATGTGCAAATGAGAACAGTTTTTCAACTAAGAGTTACTGGAGCAGGCTGTAAGAAGGGCAACAAGGCTTGTGAAGGGCTTGTGAATGTGCCCTATGAGGAGAGACTGAAGGAACTGGGCTGTTTAGTCCGAGGAAAAGGAGGCTGAGGGGAGACCTTATCGCTCTCTTCCAATACTTGAAGGGTGCTTACAGCGAGAGTGGGGTTGGTGACAGGTGACGGGGTGAGGGGAAATGGCCTCAAGTTGCACCAGCTTTAGGTTGGATATCAGAAACCACTTCTTTACAGAAAGGGTTGTTAAGCACTGGCATAGGCTCCCCAGGGAGGGGGTTGGGTCACCATCCCTGGATGTGTTTAAAAACCATTTGGATGTGGTGCTCAGGGACATGATATAGCGGAGGGTTGTTAGTTAGGGTACTATGGTTAGATTACGGTTGGACTTGATGATCCTTAAAGTCTTTTCCAACCTGAGCAATTCTATGATTCTATGATTATACTTCAAAAGAAGAATGTGACTTTTGGCTGTAGTGCCAGCTTTGCTGTGTGGGTAAGCAGTGGAAAAGCATACTGCTTGTTGTTGCCACTTTCTAGAAATTATTTGCCAGCGCTACTGCAGGTGATGCTAATATATTCTAGGCCTGACAGCCATGCCAGATGCAGTACATTAATTTACAAATTGTTATTTGTTGGACTTTGTTTAATCATAATTCTGAAGATGAGTTAACAGTGATGGGCTTACAGTCCAGCCAACTGATTTATTTCTCCGCTAGTTAGGTATGTGATGTGCTGTCTTCCTCTTTTCCCTTGCTCTTAGGCTGTAAACACAGTGAAATGAAGAAAATCTTCAGATTCTTATAAACTGAAGCCATCTGGCAGTTCATAGTTGTTATGCTGTCCAATAGGGTAGATTACTCAAAATGTACTCCCTATGCTTGTGAGTAAGAGATTGTATTATGTAGTGGGTTCCTCTGTCTGAGAAGTTCGGATTAAGAGTCTTTAAGTGGTGATTTACTCAGTGTCTGAAATTTTGTTTTGGTCTGGGGAAAATAAAAGATGGTGAAGTGAAAGAGTGTGTGTGTGTGTGTGTGTGTAAAGTGTAACAAATGTCTGGGATAGGAGAGAATTTAAAGGCAATTTCTGAATTGGATTGCATTGGATTTGGGACCCTAATTGTTATCTAATTTCTGTCTTCTAATTTTTGTCCAAACACAGATCTGCCATGTGTGGTGTTCATATGTATAGAATGTGTATTGTACAAATACCTCATGTGCTGAGAAGAGTAGATTCTTGAAGACAGAATATCTAGTCAAATGGCATTAGACCCTATTGTGGTACCATGACCTAAAGATGGACTTACTTAGAATCAAGCTGATGAAGAAACAACCACAAACATTTCAATGGAAATACTTTCCATAAAATTCCAGGCAATCTGTGTTGCCTGAGCAAATGACAGAATGGTGGCTGTATTTGGTTGAAAATATAGGCAGGCAGTTGAAAAGAATTTGAGTTACAGTCTGGAGCTCTTCGCTGTTTTAGTTTGTAGTTTAGGCATACGTGAAATCTTCTTCATCCACGAAAGGCAAAGATGAATGATGAGTTTCTTAGTCTTCCATTTCCATCTACCCCAGTGGCATGAAATAACATTGCACGCTAGTTTTCACAGCTTGGTGCAAATATTTTTCTAGATTGGATTCTGGGAATGAAAATGTTTCCTAACATTTATCATTTATCATCTCTAATGTTGCATAGCAAGAAGCCTTTGCTTCACACCTATGGAGGGAGGTACAAGTGACATTACAGAGACTAACTGTAACCGTAATTGACTTCTTCTAAAACTCCCTCCATCCAAGCAGGAGGCAGTTCACCTACATTTGACGGAGTTATTATGTGACAAATTGAGTAAGCACGTGTGAATACATATGGAATGGGTGGTTATTTTTAGTGGCAAAAAAAAGTCAAGCTTAGGAAAAGATAAAACTCTGTGGCTTATGTAAAAGTACGGGTGGTTCCTTTTCCTGGTCTTGTTTTAAAAATATGGAGTATAAAAATATAGAGTTATATAAATATTTGAGATATACTATAACATTCAAAATATTTCAGTGTGCTTGATTGAAGTGCTGGGTTTGATTTATAAGCATCCAATAGTCATAATGTTGTTGCAGAAGGAAATAGGATAACTCAACTTCTATTTGAAACACTACCTGAAGTGTCGTTTCTCTTGTATTGTATTGAGACTGTGTCTAGGGCAGTATTTTCTTAGCCGTGTCACTGCCAAATCTGAAGTTGCCATGTGACAAGCAAGCTATCTTATCCTAAATATGTGTTTAGTTGATTTGGCAAATACGTATTGCTGTATTTAGGCTGCCATATACAAATGCTTGTGGTTTCTCTGTATATTTAAAGCAAATACTTACATATACTTAAATTGTTTTGCAGTGATTACATTCTCTTGGCATGTGCTTACATTTCTATATGGATGTTTTGTGCAAATGTAAGTCATCAGCCTGTGTGCAGTTTAGGAGAGGAAAGCCACATAACATGTTTGAAAGCAACGTGAAAAATACAATAACCATGCCTCCTTGTTAGCTTTAATTGTCTTTATCATAAGCCCACTTGTATATAGAAATATAAGAGGTTGTGGATGCCCCGTCCTTGGAGGTGTTCAAAGCCAGGTTGGATGGGGCCCTGGGCAACTTAATCTAGTAATTGTGGAAGTTTGGTGGCCCTGCCAGGCAGGGGGGGTGGAACTTCATGGTTCTTGAGGTCCCTTCCAACCCAGGTCATTCTGTGATTCTGTGTGATATAATAGATTAGAATTGTAATATTATTTTAAATAACATAACAGTTTAGAGTGAATTTCAATCATCATTGCTCTGGCCACGTTTTATATATTGAATGACCAAGAAGAACAGAGTGTTGGTGTTCTTGCTGTTTTGTGACCGTGTCTTACTTTAAGATACGGATATCAGTGGGACCACTGAAATTCATTTGAGTGGGTGCTGCAGAAACCTAATAGTTTATAAAACAACGGTCCTGCAAAGACTTTCACACAGAAATACACTGGTTGCATTTATGTAATTGCTGCTGGCATCCGCTGGCGTATATTTAAGTGAAAGTTCATCCATAAAATTATCTGAATTTCTCAATCCGCTTGAACCTTGATCCGTTTTGGTACAATGT
The DNA here is from genome assembly GCF_039878825.1 of Excalfactoria chinensis. Taxonomy (NCBI): domain Eukaryota; kingdom Metazoa; phylum Chordata; class Aves; order Galliformes; family Phasianidae; genus Excalfactoria; species Excalfactoria chinensis. The sequence goes on along the minus strand of NC_092826.1, from coordinate 21,408,640 downwards.
TCTGCAGTTGGTGAAGATGCTTTGTGATTGGAGTCTAATCCCAAACGGGATTACACCACCTTCTGATTCAGAATTTCCTGCTGTTGCAATGCGTGTCGTTTCACAGAAATGAGAAGCAGCTCCCTGTCAGACTCTCAAATTGAGGCTGTTGCCAGGGAACAGCATTAGTGCCGTTTTCTTTCCCAGCTGAAGTCAAGGCATTGTTTCTATTGTAAACTTGTTTCTCAATGAGTTTATGTACTTGATTTAAATAGTTCAGTTTGAAGTTGCATTTCCCAGGAGAGTGAGTAGTTATCTTTCTAAAACCAATTTTTGCTCAAAATAAATAAACCATATGGCAACGACATTCAAGTTGGGAATAGAAGCTTATCCTTTATACAGCAGTTGTTCTCACTCAAAGTCTTTTCTATTCTTTTTTCCTTTTTCTTTTAGATTTTTATTTGTGGTGTTCTTTGAGATCTGTCCTCCATGCATACATAGCAGAAGGGCTGCCCATGTGTCACAAGCTCTCAAAGCATGGTTCATCCCCATGCAAATGCATGCATGTGGGTATGTGTGTGTTCTCCATCCATCCTAACAAGAAAATGAAAAGAGCGATGAGCAATGCAGTGATCACATCTGTTTTGCCTTCATTTCAGAAGGATTTCTTCCTCATGGCTTTTCTTAGATTACCTGGTTTCAAGCTACGCTGCTTTTGTAGCAGAGACCAGCTACAGAATGAGAACTTCTGTGAAGAAGTGTCCCTGAGAGCAGTGCTGTTTACCAGCTTTCACAAAGGGCCTGGGAGGATCACAGTGCTATGTTGCAGGAATACCTCCTGAGTAAATCTGAGGCTTCTGCAGAGGATCCTGCAGTCAAAATTCATCTTTGAAGGAGAGGAGGTTGTGGAATAAAGGCTGCAGCCTGTCTGTCTACTACTGCTCTGGGCTGCAAAGCAAACGCGTGTTCAGGCTGTATAAGCACAAATGAAAGCTGAAAGATCTGAGAAGGAAAGAGTAAGCTGCTCTTCAGATTTTGATTGCAAGATTTTCCAGCTTTGAAAGCATAAGACTTCTGTGTTTTTTGTTTTTTGTTGTTGTTGTTGTTTCTTTTTATGATATATATGTTTATAAACATATGATGCATTTTCTGAATGCAATGGATTTTGGTGCACTCTGATTGGACCCATGTCAATGCAATGAATGTGACTAGTAATTTATCATGGCCTTTGCTAAACTCAGAAGGGCTTTTTAGCTGTGTTACTGGAGGTTCCATCTGCTTGTATGAAAGAATGCAATGATTTGATGAACACATGACGCTTTTGTCTTGAAATGCATTATTTGTTGTGCATTATTTTTAGTAACCAGTGAATGATTCTTAAGGTGTTTCTCTTGTGAGGAGGAAAAGTAGTTAGTTCCTCACAAGGTTAGCTGCACACTGGCACCATATGCTCTCATGTTCCAGGAAGGATAATAGGAAAAACTGTTCTCATTTTCTGTGCTAGACTGCTTGTCCTGTGATGAGTGAATGCTGAGGTGAAATGCCAGGAGACTTTTACTCCATAACTCTATAGGGAGTGGAAAGTGGCAGGAAAGGCAAGTGTTGTTCGCCATCTTCTAGATACCTGAACTCTGAGATCTGATTGACATCAGCAGACCAAGGAGTTGGAAGCATCCCTTCATGTATGACCAGTTCTGGGTAGGACACAGCTGGGTGCTTCAGGGTCTCCTTCAGTTTTTCCTCTGTGCTCTTGTTTTTGTCCCATAGCATCATTTTACCATACTTCACATGCTGCCTTCTCAGATCAAGAGTTCTTTTCCCTCCTTGACCTCCCCACTGCAATCACAGATCCATGACCCTAGAATTCCAGGCCCAGCTTGGGAATTGTCTCATTTCCAGTATTGATGTGATGCTGTTTATCAATGTTTCAGAAAGCTCAGACCTAAAAGGGAGTGTTTCTGGGGACGTGTATAATGCTATTATCTACTGTAGCCACAAAGCTCTCTTTGCAGAGAAACCGTCTGGGACTTGCTGCCACGTAGTTTTTAATTTAAAATAACCTTATGACTTACAGAACTATAAAATACCTTGTCATTGTTGCAGCACATAAGGGACCGAGTAGTAAATTAGAGGTCCTCTGTGGTCAGAGCCATAGATAATAGCAATAAAACAACAACCTCTGTCTGGAAATACTTCAGTCCAAGTTCATATTTCTTACTTATGCAGACAAAAATTGGGTTAATCAAATTTCATACCTAAGGGCTTAAACATTTCACAACTGGAATATGAAAGAATTTTCCCCCATTATGGTAGCCTTGTATCTCTGGGAAGCATGCGCTTAACGTTTCAAGACAAAACCTTTCATTTAAACTTTCCTCACAGTGTATCTATTTGATTTAGCAGGGGTTTGTGAAGCAGTGGGATGCATTTGGCCATCCCAGATTTATGCCCAGTGGCAGAGGAAAAAGTTTTTGTTGAACTAAGAAGTCAACTTTATGACAAAATCATTGAAAAGCTTAAATGCTGAACTGACTTTTCTCATTTGCCATTTACATATAGATATGTTTTCTCATAATTGCTTTTCCAGATTGTGCTTGTCAGTGGACATCTGGACAGCTGGGATGTTGGGCAGGGAGCTATGGATGATGGCGGCGGAGCATTTATATCATGGGAAGCATTATCACTCATTAAGGATCTGGGTAAATATTTAATTTTAAATATTATTAATGCATGACATTGCCAGGATGTTGTATAAACTGGATTTTCTATTTTACCCATTTCTCTGAGCACAAATATTCATACTTAGTATAAATATTTTGCAAGTTTGTCTGTTAAATCTATTTCACCATAGGAGTCATCAAAAAGCTGCACATCAGTCAGTGATCTAGAAAGTGCTTTGGGCTTTCATATCAGAGAATTAAAGCCCACTATAAGATTCCCTATTAAAGAAGATGAAGCTTCATGAAGTCACATGAAAATCAGCTTTCTGATATTCTTCTTTGCCATCAGCATTGATGTTGAGCACGTTCTTAAATCTTTCACTGTCTTCCATGTTGCTTTTCCAGTGGCTGCTCAGTTAATCTAATTTCCACACTCATACTTCTGTCTTCATAGATTCTCATGACAATGTAATCTATGTCTCTCTCAAGAACATACAACAATGGCTGGATCCAGGCCACGATTCTACGTCTGGCCTTTTTCTTTCCACCTGCATGTAAAGGCAGTCATCAAAACTGATCCCGAACTTTACAGAGATTCATATTTCAGGGTTCCTCTTCCTTGATTGTTCTTCCTAAATAAATTTATATCCTGCCTAATCTTCTTCCACCACATACATTTAAATACAAGTATATCATCAAGATGATGGGCTCTAAGATTTGCACTTTAGGGCTGATTTCCTGATCATCTGTGCTGCTTTTATGTTGCCACATGCTTTTTTGGGGTTTGTTCTGGGCTGTGACAACTTTCTTCCTTAGCAGAAAGTAATCCAGGTCAAAGGTGCATGCACTTGAGTTTCATCAATGCAAGGATATAGTTCTGTCAAGTTGCACTTCACCACAGTGTCCTGTCACGAGTCCACAATGGGCTCATATGTCTCATCCCGTAATGTGACACAGAGATCCTGCACACCACATTGTCGTGCTGCAGTAGGTTTGTGTGATGCAAAGCAGTGTTCTCTTTCCAGGGATCACTTCTTTGAACCTGTCTTGCTCATGAGCAGGGTGACAAGTTGACCAAGCTCTGGAATTCAGTCTGTAGATGCTGGACACCAGCTGAAATTCCAGCACAGAGGCTGTCAACCTGGAACTTGCTGGTGTCCCTCCTCCAAAATTTCTGCTCAACAGAAGTGTGAGGTGAAGTAAAACACTGTGCTGTCAGTCTCTTCCAGTAGTTCTATGGGTGAAATACCAGTGTGGAATTGCTCAGCCTATTGCCTCCTGGTTTGCATATCCCCCTTTGTAGGATCTGAAGGATTGGGTTCTTTTAGTCATGAGTTTCTTCTGACTTATGAGTAGAAGCACGCTGCAGAAAGAATGTTGTTGTAGAAGGGCATGATCCTGTGTGGGGTATGTTTGGCAGGTGATAGTTCACAAGGTAAGATAAGTAAGGGTGAGTGTATAAGCAAGTAATAGTTGTGCTGGTTGTGCTGAGAAAATTATATGTAATTCCTCACAGGCTGGAGGATGAGTGTGGCAGAAACTATCTAAAAGAGCTCTGAGGGCAGCTGTGGGACTTCAGCTTATGGTTACCATCTCCCAGACTGGGATCTATGGTCAGGTACTGATACCTGAAATGATACAGTCATTAACCTAATTGGCAGGAGTGAAGCATTCAGATTCATCTGTCTGTGTTCTCCATACACGTAGTCTCTCAAAGTTTAGTTTGGTATCCTGCTGTTCTTAGTGTGTCGTAGGATTTCTGATCTCCAAAGTACAAATTCCAATCTTTTGCTTGATCTGTAGATTTTTGCTTTTATTTATTTATTTATTTAACTTCCATATGGGTTTTTGTCACTGTGCCCCTCAAAACTAGTTCAAAGCAGACTTCTTAGGTTGCTGAGTTGATATCCACGGATGCTTTTCTCCTTTTTTATAAGATGAAATCGCTTTTTCCCCATAATTCCCTTTTTTTTCCAGAACTGTAACCTGTGGTCAATAGGAATGCTCTAAGTATTCATTAAAAAACAAAGTCAGCTGCTGTTCCTGCTCTTGGCTCTGGCATAGTTTACATAAGAACCTAGCCTTTCCTGCTTCTAATCAGAAGAATTTGTGCACTTAAACAATCTCAGTGTTTCTTGAAGAGCTCTTTGTAGACGGGCTCTGTTATGTGATTAGCCACTCTTACGCTGTAATGATGAGCATCAGACATCCTTGGGAATCACTATTTATTTTGCATTATTTGAACTCCTTATCTCTCGTTTTTCACGGCCTCAGAATGACTGGAATATCAGCCTGTGACTAGAAACAAAATGCATGTGTTTGAATTTCTGTTCTTTTAGAAAAGAACTAAAAAGGATTCTTGCACAGAAGAATCCAGACCTGCTCTTTCATGTAGTATTTTGTGACCTTTTTTTTCATTTTAAGATTCTTGGAAAATTGTCTATGGTTCCTCCCCCTCTAGGAGAAAAACCATGTTCTTGTATTCGCTGATGCTATTCTATTCAGAACAAACTGTTTTGTGTCCCTTAAGGGCAACTTCATGGTGGCATCGTATAATTCTTATTCTCTGTGCTTCCTTTCAGGCATGAATGAAATGCATCGCTCACTGCTTGTTCAAATATTTGATTTCCTCTAGTAGTATAGCTTGTGTGTTTGCTGTACAACCTGTGGTGAAATGCTGTTCTCTCAGCAGAGAAATGTCTGAGCCTGTGCTGATGCTCTCTGTTCTGGTTAGCTGTTCTATTGAGCTCTTCCTGTTACAGCAGTGTTCTGCAGGAGCTTGTGACTGGAAGAAAACATCTGGGTCATCCAATCTAACCTGCAGATTGCAATGTGGGATAGAACCTTTCATCTTCCGTAGGAGAAGATGTTGTTTAGTGCAGATTTTGTATCTCGTAATGCACATAAAATCTGACCAAGGAAAAGGACAGCAAAGTGACGGATACATAGGTTGTGTGAGAAATGAATTATTGAGGTTTATCTAAAACCAACTCCATAAATTGCCTTTTCAGTGTTCAGTAGTTTCCAGCATTATACCTTGAACTGTGAAGGCTTGGTTTCATATCCTTTTGGACTCTGATAAATTTAGTTTCAGTCATATCAAATACATTTGGCATGGGAATAAACCAACAAAACTGTCTTGTCAGTATGCACATATTGAGTTCTTTACTGTTCACTGGAAGTCCTAAAGTCATGGGGCATTGTGTAGCCATGAAAACAATGTCTGCATATTGCATAGCCGGTCTTACAAATACAGGTATGTGATCTGAAAGCTGAAGGGAGCATACTGAAATACAAATTTTAGGAAGTAAATCTTGTGTTATGTGTAGTAGGGATTACCGCCGCTCTGTCTGCTGTAGTCCATTTCTTTCCAAGGAAATGAGATACTGCTGCACTATTAAAGCAAGTTTTTTAGTGGTAATCTAATAGCATTTCATCATAATATCAGGGTTACCCTTGGGATGGCTGGTGGACACAAGTTAGGCTTGTTAATTAGGACTTTGTTAATTCCATGCATTACTTGAAGAATGATTGTAAATTAAACACTATTCTGTACTGTCAAGCTAACCCCTCCCCAAACCATTCATTAGCTTTTGGCGTAGGATCAGATAATTTAGATTCATTGGAAAATCATTAAAATTGCAGTATAAATGGTTACATTTTAAGTAGTGCCGTTTCCATGTCCCAGTTAAAAGTATCTAATACTTTTATTTCTAAATATATCATGTGCTTAATGTGTTTGGCTTTGTGTTTTCTGACTCTTCATTCTTGGTTTTGGTGTGCTTTCTTTTTATTTCATCAGGCAGTTTCTCTCCTATATTCATATCATTATTTTTTTCTTCCTGGTGTTTCTGTAGATTCCCAGGCACTGTGACAGTCATCTCTCAGTTCACTGTAAGAACACATAGCAATAACACAATCTTAAGCAACTTCACACAGAGACTTCAACACTGGCTTTTTTGAGGGGGAAAAAAAAAAGTTTATCTTACTGTTTTTGGTAGGATTTCTTTTTTCCCTTTCACTTTTTAACTTCACGTGGATGCTGGTTCATTTTGGGGCAAAGGGAGGCAGCCTGGAGGCAGAGAATAACGCATTTGGAGGCAAGTTCTATGTCTTCCACATCCTGGTGATGAGAATGAGCACCACTGGTAGTTGCTTTCATCTCTCCTTCTCCAGAGAAAAAACAGTAAATTCTTAGCAAATACCTTCTTTTGGATGGATTGCAATTCAGTGTTGTGAGTCTTGTTCCATGTGGCAGTTCCATAGCTGCTCAGTACAGAAACTGAACCCCATCTTTACTGTGTGTTTACAGCTTTACTCTAGCAAAATAAATAAATAAATAAATAAAAGCTTTCCACGGTGTACTGATATACTTCCTCTCTGCTCTGTACATTTGTTGGCATGGCTCTTTCCACTGCCTGCCTGTCTGAACTCACAAACATCCACCAAAAAGTGGCCATTCTGTCCAGTGTTATCTGAATAGGTTTTTTCTCTCAGTTCATGCACAAGTTTAACAGAGCACAAGGGAAAGAAAAATGCTACTTTTTTTTTCATAGAATCATAGAATCACAAAGTTGGGAAGGGCCTACAAGATCATATAATCCAGCTGTCCTCTCATCACCATTACTACAACAAGCTATTAAACCGCATCTTGTAGCTCCTCATCCAGACACCTCTTGAACACTGCCAGGGATGGCAACTCCACCACCTCCCTGGGCAGCCATTCCAGTGCCTGACCACTCTCTGAGAGAAAAAGTTCTTTCTTATGTCTAATCTAAACCTCTTCTGGTCCAACTTGTGGCCATTTCCTCGGGTCCTGTTTGTTGCCTGGAAGAAGAGGCCAAAACCCTCCTCATCACAGCCTCCCTTCAGGAACTTGTAGTGTGCAATGAGGTTTCCCCTGAGCCTGCTTTTCTCCACACTAGCACTTCTGAAGCCTGTGTGTGCCACTGATCAGTAAGATCCCTGGCAGGCTACTTTGTGGTTAATTTCTTTGAAAAACCAAAAACTGGAGACATTTTCAGAGAAGTTGTTTATGTGAACATAGATGAAAGCTTCAGCCAATTGGTACTCTTTATTCATAGAAAAAATGGAACAAAGAGACCTTTAGAGACACTGAGGGACCTTTGCTGATTTGAACTGGTAAAGTCTCTTTCTTTCAGTGAGGCTGTGGCTGTTATGGTTATCTGAGGATTTCCGATGCTTAAGAAAATGCTCTTCAGTACTGTAGTCAGGGTTTGCAAGGCAGTAAGCTTGTGCAAATGTGCTGTTTGCCTGCAAGCTGTGTCAGCTGCCGCCTTCCCCAGGTCTCTTCGGTCTTTAACCTTTTGATCAATTCTAACTAAATTTGATAGAGGCATAGAAATATTTACAATATAAAGTTCTGAAGCGTTTTTTGCAGATGGATGAATGAGGAAAGATGGATGAGTGCCTTTATGTCTCAACAGTGGGAAAAGCAGGAAGAAGCTCTGCTTTTATCCTTTCTGTATGATGATAAATGCATGTTTAATCAGCACACATGTAACTGGGGAGTAACTGCCAGGGATATTTTCTTTTGGCTCTGTCTACAAGCCTTGTGGGGTAGTGGCAAATACTGCTATAGCAGTAGTGAGAATATGGTTTGGGGTAATTTAGAGATAATGGGAAGGCACTGGGGTATTTTTGGAAGGAATGCCTGAAGGATTCCTGTCTTTGAGCAGAGGTGATCCGTGGGGTATTGCACAAGCTGTGATGTGATGGAGGGTACTTAGCGTCTGGATAGGGAGCTAGGAGATATGGTTTAGGGGTTTTCTGTAGGTATGGTGGAGGGAGCACGGTTGGACTGGATGATCTTATAGGTCCTTTCCAACCTTGTGATTCTGTGATTCTGTACTTGGAGCTGTAGGAGAGACAGCACACAAGCAAATGTTTTCTAGAAGCCTCAAACCCATCCTGTTTTCAGATTAGACTTATGACTTTTCCATTTTACGTTTGTTGGTTCACGTTGAAAAGCTGTCTTTGGAGATAATGAATACCATTTACCTCAGCATTTTGATGTTACAGCTGTTACTGCTCTGATGTTGTCTACATCGTGTTTTCTTGTTCCTGTGTCACACGGGATTTACAAAAGAATTTGCCTTTCCAAGTGAGGTGCAAGACTGATTAAACAACTGTTCATTAAAAGTCTCCATACAATTGCCCTTAACATTATCTTGTTGCCCTGCTTTACCTTTAGTTAGCCCTGCAGGTTGGACTGGCAGCCTGTGGGACCCAGTGCTGCTCTAGATGATGATTGCCTGTTTCTTTTTTTGGGCTCCTTTGCCACCATTTCAAGCCTGCTACTGCCATGATGGTCTTCCTCAGGATTTATACTTGCTGATTTATACTTATATTCTTGTTTTTGAGCAAGAAACAGGTAGTCCGTATCCAGGGATCTTAGAGCTGTAGCATTGTTTTCTGTTTGCTTCTAATCCAGCTGCCTTCCTGCATCTCACAGCCTTGGTGGGTACTTCCCACTTGAGTCCACAGGTGCCCTCCCAGAGGAATACATGGGTGAAGCTCTGGCAAAGCCACCTTCTCCTCCAGCTCTACAAACACAGGACTTTCATCCTTAAAGGGAGCTTGGGGAACTGAATAATGAGAATAACACTGAAAAGCCTTTAGGAGGTGATCATATGCCAGTGTCAGCTTTCCAAGCATAACATTTTATGCCTTTTAACTGCAGTAGAGAGCACTAACTGAAGTTAGTGCTACGTTCAGTTTTGATTGATGAATTTCTTCTGAAAATATTCAGACATTTTAACTGCTGTGTCTCTTTTTAATTGAAAAAGCTGGAGCCAAATTTCGGGGTGGGTTTTTTTTTGTGGTTGTTGTTTTTTTTTTTTGTTTTTTGTTGTTTTTTTTTTTTTTCCATTGAGAAGAGAAGCTGTTGGGATCTGCTATTTGACACTACAGTTGGGATCTGCTACTTGACACTACAGTCTGGGTTATTTCCAGAGTCTCACCTCTGCCAGCATAAGGAGAATGAAAGAGTTGACAGGTCTTTTGTTCACATCTCAGGTTTCTTTCAGGAACATTTATGCAGAAGCTCTCCTTTTTCAGAGATGTGCTTTCTACCTTTGTGTGACCGTCTTTGGGTCTAACTTGTTAGTCCACTTATGGTGTTCTCCCAAGCCCAGAGGGGGACATGTTCGCCCACTACTGCTCAGTCTGTGTGTTTACTTGGTGCATCTTCAGAACTGACTGTGCCAAATCACAAACTTACCCTCTTATCCCTCGGTTGTTTGAACAGAAACTTGTAAGACTGTGATTTACTGCCACCTGAGATCTTGCCCGTGTTGAAGAAACTGGCGTAGTCTTCAGGAAAGTCAGTTCCCCTCCAAACAAGACTATGGTGATGGCTTTTGGTACAGAGTAAACATTTCGCCTTTCTTGCTGTTGTCACATGTGCATTGAGCTCATGTTCAGTCGTGTCTGCATACCACATCAGACCAGAAGTCTCCTGCTATGACTGTGCCTCCAAGTGCTTCCGGGAATCCTGGTTCTTCCATATAAAAAAATATTTGTCTTTGGATGTTGCCAAAGAAGTCAAGTAAATGAACAGGGCATATTTTCCTCTTCCTCAGCATAGAGAACGACGCATGATGTCATTGCTGCTGTAGCAATCTGATGAAGGAAGGCTTATTGCTGACAAAAACTAATAACAGCCATCACACGTTTTGCATGGCATTCTTACATTACTGGACTGTGATCTGGGTATGCATAAGAAGGGGAGAAATTAATGGCCATAGGTCCTATGCATACTTCTCCCTCTTCTTCCTTTTACCAGTGTTAGAGGGAAACGGGATTTTCATCAGTCAACTTTCCTATAGGTGTATACAGGGATCTGGTACGACCAGATTTCTGTTTCTTTGAGTAAAAACACATAAAACTAAAGAAGTGTTTTCAAACTTATGCACATAAGAATTCCAAGGTGCAACCTGTATTACATTTTATGTAACTCATAAGGAGTTGATTAGGCAATTTTTCCACTTTAAAACTTATTTTAAATTGAATATGTAATTCTCCTCTGAATTATATCCATTACTAATGTGACTCAGAAACCATAAGACAGATTTCTATTCAGCTCACAGTACTCTTTGTATGAAGTTACATTTCTCAGTCCCAAATTCACTGGCTAATATACGAGAACTAAAGAGATATTTTATTAAAAAAGTATTTATTGGAGTCATTCTTTTTCTGCTAGTTTAATTGAAGTCATATAACTACAATTTTAACCTACTTTATAAAAATGTTGTTAAATGAGTTTCTGCATTTTCTGTAGCTGCAGAGATGCAGTTGTTACTGTCTCAGTTATGTTGTGGAACATCATTAAATGGCTGCTTTTCTAGTAGACTTTTTTTAATTAAATATCCCTGATAATAACTCCTTGTTCCTACATTCTTTCCACTTCCCCAAAGCTGCAGATTTTATTCTGACCTTCATAGTTTGCAAATCTGCTAAATCTGTTTAATATGAAATGTACGTGTGTGCTGTTACACTATACAACTGCATTTAAACCTTCATTTCAACATGCAACTGAATGCGTATTTGGCAAATACTGAAGTTTTCAGCTTCCATACTGAGCTGGCATAGCCAGTGATATTAATTGGGCAGTACATTTGGGCTTACTGCCCTCCTTAGCTGTGTTGCCCTATGTCCTGTGGACTGCAGCTATGTTGCAAGCTTTAACTTACTGTAAATAAGTGTGCTTTCTTTATGAAAATATTAAAAACCTGGTTACAGAAGCTGTTATGATCTCCTTTTTTTCACCAAATTTGCAGCCCAGCCAGCAAGGTAAAATACTGGAAACTTTCCTGGATGAAATCAGAGGTATTTTGTCCTTGCTGTCAAGATTTTTAGGGTGTATGTTTTCCATATGGTGAAATGAGTTGTGGTTGGTGCATGTTCTGAGCTGTCAGCTCAGATGCCATAACAGATTTGGGCTGCTGTCAAGAGCAAACAGAGGGACAGCAGAAGCAGAAGGTAGAGCCACAACATGGAAAAGGTCAAACCACATTTAATGCTTGTAATGTCAGAGGGAGTGAGGGAGAAAGGCCTGTGTTGCCTTTTTCGCTCTGCGAGATTTTTATGAGATCTTTGAATACCTTTCAGAAAGAAGGACAGTAAGGTGGACTTTCAGTGTGGACTTTGTGACACCAACACTCCAAAACGGCAAGCAGAGAAGAGCATTTCCCAGGACTCCTGTTGGTGCTGTCCCTGAGCTGTGTGGGCTGGTGGCTCTGAGGCAGCACCTCAGCAGCACCCGCTGCAGCCCAAAGCACAGGGCCCTGCACTCTGCTTCCCTCTTCTCTTCATCTCCCCAGTTAAAAGACTTAATATGTGTTAGGTCTAGTTACTAGACTTGCAAATCATTCACAGCTTTCCCCTCTAGTCTTGTAAGTACTGCTCCTTCCTTGACATTTCCTCCTGGATATTCCATCGCTTTCTAAAAATAAATCTACCTCGAACTTCTCATGTTTCCCACTTCCAGTCTTCTGTAAAACTTCCCTTCCTAATCTGTCACAAGCTCATCAGCCCTCTCCCTTCTAAAAAGAAGAATTTCCTTGGGTTAATCTCAGCTGTAGTCAGTGCTGCACACCTGCCCCTCCAGCTGTCGAATGCCCTTTGGGATACAACTCGCTCTTTCCTATATCCTGAGTCTTGCCTCGTACCCCACTTACCTCAGCCCTTGCTATTTCCCTGACCCTTTTTTTTCCCCATACACCTGTCTAGAAATCTCCCATTCCATGACTGAAGCTGGTATGTCCTCTTCCCACCCAAAACACTCCACTGGAGGAGCCCTTCTCTGGCATCAGCCATGATGGCGGTGCGGACCCCAACCTGTTGGCACTGCCCACTTGGCTTGGCTCAGTTTTTCTTTCCTACTTTCCAGCATCTGTCCTGCCCATTTTCTGTCTTTTTCTTCATACATTTCCATGGCTCTTCTCCAGCTGACCCTGTGAGACAGCCTTGCTTTCTCCAAGGCCCAGGAAAATTCATTCTTTTTTACTATAGACCTTTATGACTGCCTGATTTCTTCACTTCCAAGCATCCTATACAACCAGCACCTCGTCTTCAGTATTACAAGCAAAGCCTGTATAATGGAACAAAGAAAAATCAAGTAGATTACATTATATAAGAAAACAAAGGCAGTTTCTCAAAAACCTGCTGCTCTACTCTTCATTTAGGTTCTCCAGAGAATTACAACTATATCATAGTCACAGTTTAAGTAATACTGACATTTTTTGAGATGTGCTTTGTCTTCTCAAAGCTTTTAACTTTGCTAGATCATTGTTCTTCACTCAGTTTTGAGGCAATAAATATTTCTTAATGCAAGGTCTTAGGAGATAGACTTTTCTCAGCACAAATAGTAAGATAAGGTTTGTTCAATCATAGGGGATTGTCTTTCCACTAACAGAACAGAAGCACAAATCCTGCCATTTTACAGTGAAGAGTCCTTCATCTTCAGAAGAAAAAGTATGGACATGCTGAATAAATTGTGTTATTTCTTTCATTTTATGAAAGCTGTAAGCTGAACAGCTATTTGATTTGCTTATAGCTCATACCGGAGTCTTGGTTTGCAGGGAAGAAAACCTCCTTTTTACATAGAGGTGGAATGCTTGTTGCATTTTTAAGAAATGATCAGTGTCATAACAACATGATGACTCTTTAAGTAGTCTTATTAGCCTCCATACACTGTCTTCTTAGATAATACTGTGTCTTTGCACTTAATCCTCCCCATTAGTAAAGACGTATGTTTATAAAGTGGAAAAAACTAGTAAATATTTACTAAAGGAAGCTCAGAATTTACATTGCTGATTCTCATTTTGGTTAAAGACACAATTCAATTTCTCCCTCCTGGCTTATGTTTTATTGTAAGAGTGTGGCACCTTTCTTATGTACATATATATGTGGCGCACGGTGCAAGAACTGCCGCTTGCAACACCGAGGGCCTGGGTTCGAATCCCCCCTGTGGTGCAAGTGGCAGAAATGCTGCTCTGCTACACAGAGGGCTCGAATCCCGGGGGTTGGACTCGATGATCTCTAAGGTCCCTTCCAACTCACACGATACTGTGATACTGTGATATATATAAAATCTGTGACATATTATTATAATTTATACCAGACTGTATGTTTCATTTTTGCTGTATGGGAATCTCTGTTAAGTACCCTGTCACAGGTAGGTTATCCAGAGTTGTGGGAACCTAAGTGGATTTAATAAATGCTATAATGTCTGGAAAATATCGATTTTCTACTTCAAATTAATATAAAATGTATAGATATGCATGTATGCGTATGTGTACTTTCCCGTGTTATTTACTGGCATTCACACTTTGTGTAAATTATGAAAAAAGGCTTTTGGCAAAATACTTCATTGTAGCGGATGGTTGAATTCAGGATGAATAGTTAATACCTTTAGTACAACTATGAATCTTCTTTTTCACAAGCATTTGATATTTTGGCTGACCTAGGCTTGCTGCTGACTTCTGCAAGTCTGAGCAACTTCCACTTGAGTTAATTTCAGTTCTGAGTGACCCAAAGAGGGCACAGAAGGGTCCTTGCGTTGATGCAGAATACAGTTATAGCCTCCTGCATTTTCCAAAATTATCCATGTACTTTAATATTCCAGAATCTTGAAAAAAGATTCTGATGTGAAGAACTGTTTTACATATGAAACAGTTTTCCCTCACTTTAAAATTTGCTTCACATCCCTCTACGTGATACACTCAGCACAGAACATAGTTTTGTGGTCCAAGTGGTATTTTATCATGTCTTTTCAATATGCATTTGTGCTGTGATCTGCAAGACTTCTGATTTTGTGCTGGTGTTTTCTTGCTTAGGAACTGGTAGTCTTTAAGAAGTAAGCTGCTGTGTCTGATGCACAGACTCAGATGTGAACAATCCAAATCCTTTATTACAAGTTCTCACATCACTTATATACCTTCACAAGTTTTCTTTTCCTAGCTCTCCCATTCACCCCTACATGGCTACAGAACATTCCACAAACACTCTTCAACTGTTCATGTGGTTACTTCTCCAATGAGATCTGCGAGCTGATCTTTCTTCTTCTAGAGGTGTCCTTGGTTCTCATGCTGTTTATCTTGCACCATAGCTGCTGCTCCATACAGTCTTTCTTGTATTCCCACAATAAGCCAAAATAGTTAGACTTTATTAAAAAGGAAGAAAAAAAAAACAACAGGTTGTAGCTTAAGTATAATACCTCATACTTTTAATAAAGGCAGGCATTCAGAATATTCTTGGTAATTTTACTTATGAATATTGGATTTATTTGATACACTTTGGTCAGAATATCTGTGTTGTTAATAACAGGTAGATAAATACTTATCGCTTTCAGATAATGAGGAAATGAAATTTTCCTCTGTCTACTTTGTATTTGAAATGAATGCATCCAGAGGTTTTGGTCTTTTATTTATTTATTTATTTATTTATTTATTTATTTATTTTATTTGCCCATGTATCTTCAGTAAAGCAAACAGTGAATCTCCTCACACTGATCTCTGAGCTCTGAGATTGGAAGAGTTGGTACATTGCCACCAGGAGCAGAAAGACCAAAGCCTAGCTGGACATTTTCCCCCTCTACTTCAATGGAAGGATAAAGTGACAAGCTAAGGAAGGTGTGTGAGCCAAGACCTTCTCAAGGTTTAGCAGAACACAAGCAGACAGAGTTATAGCAGCAGTGGCAGACCCAGACTCGTTTATTTTTGGACTAACAAGTCTTGATCTTCCATGACTGAGAGCAGGCAGGAGATGCTGCTTCTCTGTCATGATTATCTCCTGCCCAAGCTGTTTTCACAGCTGTGGTGTGGTAGGCTGGAGATGAGATGTCAGTATGTTGCAGTTTATGATATGACACACATAACCATTCACTGGCACCCCTCTTCGGTGCGTAAGCTGTGAATGAATTACCACCTTTGTAACCAAGCCACTAACACATCTGGGGTTGTTTTGTGCCTGAAAATTTTCTAACATCAACACAATTACTATTTTAGTATCTTAATTTTCCCTTGTTGGCCATCTGTCTGATTTGAAATGTGAAGGAGGCTAATCCCATACAGTAATGATTTAGGAGGGGAGCAGGAAAGAGGATGGGGAGGGAGGGCTTAAACTAATGATTGCTGATGACCTTACTGTTTACAGTCAGCAGATTGACATTTAGAAAATACACTTTTTTATCCCCTAATTCTGTTCTCTGTCTTCCTTTTTTTATTGAAATAATAGACAGTGCAAGGTGGTTTGTTCAGATTTTGAGCACTTCTTTTTCGCTCTGTCTTCAGTTATTAGAATTTCTAATGGAATTGATGCAGGGAAACCTTCCACTGATTTTCATTGGATTGGGAGAAAAAGAAAAAGTAATGAAGATCAGGTCTATTTGTAAACGTCATCCATTTCAACTAGGAAAACACATTTTCACAGTGATACTGATATTATTTCTGCTCAACAGAGAAGCATGGGAAGTCATTTACCCCTTATTGTTTATCATATTTTCCTATCTGGCTTCGCTTTGGTTTTGTGTTTTGTTTATGAGTGTACTTTTTTAAACATTTTTGAGGGGGTTATTTGTGCTGGAATACAATTAGCAGAGAGCACTGTTTGCTCTTGGTCTTCTTGCTCTTCCGTGCTTTCAGTCTTGATGTCTCAAATGTATTCATTTATGAGTACAGTCAATCAAATAAATAAACAATGTCTATCTCTCCAATTCTGCCATGGCAGTTTCAAAATATATCTGAAAACTTGTCTTTCTTACTGAGCTATCACAGCAAAATGCTAAATGGCCCTGTGTTTGCCTTCCTTTGCATACATTCAGCAGGCAAATGTATTTTACATTCCAGAGTACAGATTGCTTGTCATTTGTCTGATAAAAAGCAAAATAATATTGTAGTGCCTCTCAGTTTTAGAGAAGGGAAACATCCAGTAGCTTGCATCCAATTAATTAACTTTGGTGAAAAACGGTAGCCCTCATGAAAATTTGATTTGGATCTGCTGAAAGCATGCGTACATTATTTACTGCAGACCACCAGAAAGAGGATATATGTCAGAAATTTATCAAGGCAGTTATTTTATGTTATTTTTATGTATGTTTTGTAGACACCTGCAGTGTATTCCACAAACGTACTTCTCCTGTACTACTGCAGGAGATGCAACTGGTTGCAGCACCGCAACAAACTGCCCCTTTCTCTGCAGTCCTTCCTCCAAACAAGCCAAGGGTAGTCTGGAAAACAAAACCCAAACTAGAAGTATCAAAGAACAGCTTGGGTTGGAAGAGATCTCTGGGATCATCAAGCTCCAACCCTCTTACCACATGGCCTCCAACCTCCATATCTAATACTAGACCTGACTACCTAGGGCCACATCCAACCTGGCCTTGAACACCTCCACGTGCAAGGCATCCACAACCTCTCTGGGCAGCCTGTTCCAGTACCTCACCACTCTCTTGGTAAAGAACTTCCCTCTGATATCCAACCTAAAGCTTCCCTGCTTCAACTTAAAATCATTTCTCCTTGTCCTGCCATTATCTACCCATGTAAAGAGCTGACTTGTCTCCTGTCTGTAGGTTCCCTTTGTGTGCTGGAAGGCTGCAATGAGGTCATCCCACAGCCTTCTCTTCTCCAAGCTGAACAAGCCCATGTCCCTCAGCCTGTCTTTGTAGGGGAGGTGCTCCAGCTCTGATCATTTTTGTGGCCCTCCTCTGGACATCATCCAGCAGCTCCCTGTCCTTCTTGTATTGGAGGCACCCAGGCCTGAACACAGTACTATAGTTTGTGGTAGTTTGTGTTCGGTGAAGGTAGGGGTGATTGAATGGAAACTCAGGCATTTCTGGCATTGAGCAATAGACACCAATGCAAAACATGTTCAGATAGATGAATATGAAGATGATGAACACTAATACTAAGAGATAACATTTTAACATATGTTTTAGGACTTCGTCCAAAAAGAACTCTACGCTTGGTGCTGTGGACAGGAGAAGAACAAGGAGGAATAGGTGCTGAGCAATACTACCAGTTGCACAAGGTAAATAATGTCTTCAGATTATTTGCTCGGTGGCACCTTTCTCAATAGTTTTGCGATATACTCATTATTTTTGTCAGAATATTCAGCTTAATATTTAACTGAAAATAGTGTTTATAGTTCTGCCTGAAAGAATGTTTCATCTTCTATCATAAAAGTAAACTTCATACTGTTTTCAACATAAAGTGATGCGATTGTGTATAGACTTGTTCCACTTGACCTAATGTACTCCATCACAAAACTGCTCTGAAGCAGATGTTGCATGAGGATATCTGCCATAGCTTCCAAACATACTGGCTTTCTTAGAATATATGAGGAATGGTCCACATGTGTTGGTAATATAAACAAATTTTGTTTGGCTTATGTATTTCTGCTTTATGGCATCTTTCCATAATATTTTACAGTGTAAAACAAGAAAAATCTTAATTTGTTTTTAATGGTGTCTACTCTAAAATGCTCTGTGGCAATTATTAGTTTAATGTGATCTGTAATATTGCAAGTGCTTGACTTCTGTTGATGCAATCTCTGTTATCAGGATAAAAATATTGTCCATTTTCACAACTGTTTCACCTGTCAGCAACTACCTTTACAAAGTACAGCATGAGATAAGGAAAGCTGCATAAAGCTATTTTGGAGATAAGACTTCAAAATATGTTTGGTTTTTATTTCCCAAGAAATTTATGATGTACCTGTACAACTAAAGTTAAGTAGATATCTTTTATTCTTTTCCATAATGTATTAGTATATACTCTCAACAATGGTTATTATATCTGAGTTCTGCAGAGAAGGACCTAGAAGTTCTGGTGGACTACAGGTTGACCATGAATCAACAGTGCGCCTTTGTTAACAAGAAGGCCAATGGTTTATTAAGATAAGACTTGTTTAGTTTGGAGAAGAGAAGGATTTGTACTTCATGGTACCATTCAACCTCTGCAGTTCTGTGATTCTGTAAAGACAAGAAGAATAGGAATGTGTTTTGGAAGTCACCTGCTGTACAACTGTACACGAGCAGACTTACAGGAAAGTAATGAATTCCTAGATGCTATTAGTGGTAAACAGCCTAACAGAATAAGTGCACAGAATCATTACTTTGAATCAGCCTCATTGCGATGAGCAAAATTAAACTGATTTGCATCTGCAACAGAGTGGTCAGAGGTAGCACTGTGATGCTACCACTAACTTGTTTAACATTCCTAAGAAGTGTTTTAACTGCCCATGCATAATGTAGCCATCCTTATACCTCTACGTTATAGAGGAAGCCCAGCTCTCTAGTTTGGAAGAGGAATTTAAGAGCTTGCTTTCTCAGGTTCAGAGAGGTGGCAGATTGCAGTTTAGTGTGCATTAAGTACTCTGGATTTACTCACAGATGCCCTGATGTTCAGCAGGATTAAACCGGCATGAGATATTCTGGAATATATCCCAAGGGAAAGAGCTGGTTCTCATTTACAGAAGTGCATTTTAGAAGAGCTGGAAGGGACAGAGCAAACATTTTGTGCCTGATGCATTCTGCTCGTGGGAAGTTTATCACCTCTGAGGATTCTGGATAGAGCACTCATTTCCTTTGTGGAAAATCAGCTTTATCCTATGGTTTTACAACTGTCAGAACACACGAAATTGTCTCATCTTTTTTCAGGAAGTCTGTATTTCACTACAGTCTCTAGGATTTATATTCAGAAGTAATATCAAAAAATGGGCTTAGGGATCAAATGTGAAAATATAAAGCAGATTTGGGTATTGTTTGAAAGATACCGGATTACTTTACTTTTAAACTGAAAAAGATGTCTCAAGTTTTGCTGTGTTGATGCCATTCCATCTGGATGTTGTGCTCTGCAAAGAAAGTACAGTCCAACTTAACATGAATTTGTAATTTACATGGAGAATTTAAGCAGAAACAACATCCGTCTGTTGTTTGTTGTTCTTGTTTCCCCCCCACCATGTGATCTGGCAGAATTATAAACTGATACAACAACAGGACATCGCATTACTCATAATAACAAAATAAAGCAGATTAATACTGTACATTATACTTAGCGTGAAAAATATCTTAACTTTTTAATGATTCAGTAGTGCAAATTTCTGGCAATTAGAGTAGTATGGCGCAAAACATTGATTCTTGATATTAATGAGTACGACTGAAGTGAGAGCGTTATTTAAAGACGCCTTGTTAAATGAGAGATGGTCCGTATGACTCATCTGCATAGCTGGGCTGATTATGACTTTAGCTTGCTACAAACAAGTAGAAATATGAATGCTGTAATTCAGCACAGACAGACATGGATTTCCTTGACATTCTAAATTACAGCCTCATGTCAGTGGAAATGTGGCAGGGGAGAAGAAATGAAGACAATATAGTACTGGACGAGTACAGATACTCTTCTTTTTGTAGCCTATTTATTTTTTCTTTCCGTGTAATTTCTGTTCTTTCTTCCTCATCTGTCATTGTAGGTTGCTGCTGATGTGTAGGGAATAAGTTACTGCAGAAGTAACAGCAGCAACAGTGATTGTAGTATGGTTCAGGATAATTAACGCATATCCCCAAATAATGGCATTATTTGTATCATGCTCAGGTGTTTTTGCAGAGCCTGTTGTAGTGTCTGCTTGCTAAAACTAGTCATAGGGTATATTGACTGTTCAGAGCTTTATCAGAAAGTAAGAGCCATCTTGAGCTGACCAGAGCTCAGTCTAACCTCGTCTCCTGTCCCTGACAGCACGCAGTAAACAGATGCTGATGCAGCTAGAGTAAGATCAGTCACATAGATTACTAATGCAACCATTTTCTTGTTTTTAAGAAACATTTTTCTGGAGAGAATCTCATAGGCCTCATTCCCTTGTATGATTTTTCCAAGATGTTTCCAAAAGCAGAAAGCCAAATTCTGTCCAGCATTTTCAATGCATTCCATTGGTGCAGGGGTGACTGCTGCCCACCAGTACATCTCAGAGCACTTCTTAATTTGGGGTAGAAGCCTCCCAGGGGAATCCCCAGCATCTTTACTCCCGAAGAAAATGCCCATCCAAGTGCTCAGTGCTTTTCATCGGTGGCCACTACTTAAATTTACTCCTAGACAGGAAAAAGGCCTTGTTTGCCTTGACAATAAAGACTATTTTCTTTGATGAAGAGGAATGAAATAAAAATATCTAAGTGTAAATCAGGCTCCAAATCCTGGTATTCAGTGTTAAATGTGAAGTGCTTGGTTTTGTGATCTGTTTGTTGAGGATGGCTCTTATCTACAAACCATGTAAATAACTTGAAACATTGCAGCTGCTACTTTCCTATACAAGTTGCATGATGGAAGCAGGAGGAACATGGTTTAGTAGTTCTGGAGGAACTCATTGCATCTGTTCTGTACAGACTCATATACTCTTTAACAACAGTACCTGATTACCTTCCAGAAGGTTTGAAGTATTTCACATGCCTATTCTTATGATGTCTTACCGAGGGGACAGATAGGCATAAATAATTGCCTTACCTTGGTAGAGACTTCTGGAGTTTTCACTCTTGGTTTGCAGAGGGAAAGTTCAAAGATGGGTACCTCACATTGCACGCAGGTTGCTGAGGTTGGTATTAGTCTTTTGTTCCACTTTCATTTCACTGCTTTGTACTTATCTCTGCTAAAGATCTATGTGCCATAAAGACAAGGTTACAGTTATTTACCCCTTTGAATTAAGGGACTGTGAATGGCAGATAATTATTTTGCAATATAAGTTTTGCTTACAATCTCCTAGGAATGCAAAAATGTTTTGTAATTAGAATGCAAAAAGATACTGGGCCAAATTGAAATTTTCTTAAGTAATTCTACTGGGATCATTGGAGTCATTAATGTGTTAAGAACTTGTTTCAGGCTGTACTAGAGAAAGCTTGCTCAAGTATTTCTGCGTGTTTTTATTGCTATCTTAATGATGTTTAGGGTGCTTACCTAAATATCTGGTGCACATGCCATACACTGCTTGAATGTTTTAAGAAAGATTTGATTTTCTGGAAAGTGGGAATCATCAGTGTTTTCTATGGCTTCCTTTTGTGTTTGTTTCCTAAAAGATTTGATATTTTCCCCAAACTGAATTTGTATAAAAACAGGTCTTTCTGAAATGCAGGTATCTCGTTGCTAATTTAAGTACTCTTTACAGATGCTCACATGAGGCGTCTGCTGTAATTTACTAATGAGTTACTTCCTCCAAGAAGGAAATAGCCCCAAAATTTCTTGCCACTTTCAGGTGAAATGATTCTTCCCCAGAAAGCATTGTCTCCTCAGAACTGGACTTAGAGAACACATCCCAGCGTGCCGAGTGTTCTGGTGAAATATGAGACACGAATTTATGTGTGATTTGAACCAAACACATACAGGACTTGAATATGGGCTCTTTTGTCCAAACGAAAGACATTGACCATTTGGCTATCAACTGTTTTCAGGAAATATTCTCTGTAATTAAAACTACTGCTTTTTGTCTTGACCACTGCTGCCTTGTTGTTCCATTCTTCTCTCTCCTTGACTTCCAGCTCTTGTTGAGCCTTCAAAAGGTGTGAGAGACTCTTTGGTGTAGGACTGGCATTTTATGTTGTATTCATGCAGGAAACAGCACAATGGCTTCTTGAATGTAAAGCCTCCTGTAGATCCACGGCACGTAATACACTTAATCATTAGCACCATCTGATATTTGTGCAGAAGTCTGATGCCATATATATATGTATTGTTGCCATGTGCTTCCATGGTTCAAACACCCCCCTGCCCTAGATTCTAGTGCTGCCCCCCGCTAGGGCTAAAAAGCCACCATGACTCAGCGAGGTAGATGGCAAAATGGCATTTATTGGGAGTAATTAACACCTTATATACCTTAATCACTTTGTCTACGCCCACTAGGGTGTACATTTGAAATGAGCGCCCAAGATACATCACAAGGTAAAGGACTGAACAGGGGAGGTACTATCACATCACAGCTCGAATCCTCGTTAATGCCTACAACATCTCACCCTCCCTAAGCACAACAAGGTTCTGCCTCGTTAAAGCCTACAACATATATACATATATATATTTTTTTTTTTTTTAATTTGGGCTGAAATAGGACAAAAAGAAAACAAACCCAACAACTTGAAGCTTTTCAGAATTTCCTGTCCAGCTTTACTACTGATTTTCACTCTAGATATTTCCATTTATACTGAATGAGGGACGAGTTCAGCAAATTAACAGTAGGCATGCTGCTCCTTTCTATGTTCTACTAGTTTAGATTTGTGTTATGCAATACATAAAAAGCAAGATTTTAAAGAACAGAAACAAGAAACTGAGCAGAAAAGAATATGTTTTAATTATGGATATAGCGTTATTTCACCAAAGGGTAAAATACAGCTACCTAGGATGCAGAGAGATACAAATGAAGACGTAGTCTCTAAAGCCCTTGGTCACAAACCCTGCTTCCTTTTTGAGTGCTTATTTAGGCAGTTCCTTGACCTGCATGTCATTTTGTTGTCAACTTTGATTAAGGCAAATAACCTTCTGTGATGATTTCTATTTAGGAGATCAGGTTGGTGGCACTCTCTTAAAATCCTGCTATGAATCATTAAGTTGAGAAACAGAAGAAATTAATAAAAAAGGTTCAAAACAACCAAAAGAAAGTAATTGCACTGCCTAATTGTGCTGCCTTTGCCAGAATTACATTTAACAACCAGTAGCGTACTTGATTATATTCACCACGGGAAAGCTAATATAATTGATCAATTATATTTTATATCAGTTCTTGATCAGCAGGATTTCATAATTCTTGATATAGAATTGTCATAGTGAAATCTGCAATGAAAATCAGATTTTGCTACAACACAAAGAAGAGTTGGTTCCCTCCCCATCCAGAAGCAGGAAGGATACAGAATCAGTCATGGCAGTATGTCTCTTGGATGTCTGATCTTGGTTCCATGTGGGCAGATTTCATACATGATGTTAAGAGAACTTTCTTGTCTTTTTATATCTTTTATCATGTTCTGTTCCCTGAAGTGACTAGCAGAGATGTCATCTGAAACATAAACCGGTGGAATGTCTGCCTGTGCTGCCCAGAAGGAAATGTCAGGTTCCCCGTGTTACTTCAGGTATACAAAATGAACAGCAGACCAACAGATGAAGCCCATAGACTCTTAATGTTTATTTATCCCCACCGGTGTTGATTCTTCCGCCTTAAAAAATGGTGTTGCTCATCGCAGGGTGGCTTAAACCTCATAAGAACAGTAATTCGGTAACACAATGTATACAGCAACTATTTTCAAAGTGTTTGAATGTAGAAACAAGCATATATATGCATGCATATATACACACATACATTCATACATGTGTACTAGGTCTCCATCTATTTAGCTGGAGAGGTAGCCAAAGTATATAAGGTAATGGCCTCCAAGTACATACTGGAGGTATCCTTACTCTTCCTCAAAGTCAACATTTTCTAGTCTGGTCCATGAAGAACTAGTTCCAGCAGTTCTGTGACTGTACAGAACTAACTGGAGTTACTAAAAGAGACATCTTCTGAGGATGGCTGTTTCTTGACTTCCATGTACTCTGCTGACTGCAGCTCCTCAGTTCATTGGAGTGTTGTACTTTAGGAGAGCTGGGACACATCAATCCCAGTTCCCTACAGCTGTGGAGGACACAGAAAACCACCACTTTGTCTTGACTCACTGTGATGAACTTTCTCCTCCAGGACCTCTTTCTAAAATTGCACCTCTCATCCAGATCAGAACCTAAAAACATGCTGTGTGAAAACAGTAAGGATATGCTGTGCCAGCTTCCAAAGAGTTGCTGACCTATTTTCATCAGTCTATTGCTGAAAGTTACAAAAGTCATCTTTCTGCTGAAAATGCAAACATCCTTTAAAGTTGTCTTTGATTTAAATTACTGCTTTAGAGAAGAACATATTGCGTATTTTCAGATGAATTTGCCACTAAGATGATCAGAGGGCTGGAGCACCTCTCCTATGAAGACAGGTTGAGGGAACTGGCCTTGTTTAGCTTAGAGAAGGCTCTGGGGAGACCTCATTGCAGCCTTTCAGTACTTGAAAGGAGCATATAAATGGGAAGGGGGACATCTGTTTACAAAGCTGGATAGTGATAGGACAAGGGGGAATGGTTTTAAACTGAGTAAGGGGAGGCTTAGGTTAGATATTAGGAGGAAGTTTTTTCATGCACAGGGTGGTGCTGCACTGGAGCAGGTTGCCCAAGGAGGCTGTGGATGCCCCATCCCTGGAGGCATTCAAGGCCAGGCTGGATGTGGCTCTGGGCAGCCTGGTCTGGTGGTTGGTGACCCTGCACATAGCAGCGGGATGAAGACCAGATGATCTTTGTGGTCCTTTTCAGCCCAGGCTATTCTATGATTCTATGATATCTTCTGTTTTTGATTTCTTTCCCAGCCTTCACATTCACGTAGGTGCTGTGTTTCCTGTGCTTTCTCTTGTCATTCCTATAGTGCTGGTTGTCAGTCTAACTTGGATGTTAATTTAAACACACTTTTAGTAATGCAAGTGGGATGGCTGTCATTTCACCCTAAGTTCCGTGACATGGTTGTTGCCTTGCTATACTTGGATCCAAGCTGCTCTGAGTCAAATAGCAGAATACCAGTGTTGGTATTTCTTAAAGTGTAAATCAATACCAGAAAGCTGAAAACGCACTGACAGTTTAACCAATGTCCCTTATTACTGGAACAAATTAACCATTAGTCAAGGGCAGTGTTTTGCCATTAAAGACTTGAGTATTTTCCATGTAAAGTGGTGGTTTTTCACAGTGGAATTAAAAAGAAAACCAGTGAATGAGGCTCTGGAGAAGTAATAACACTTAATTTTAATAGCCCCAAATTACAGAAGGCTTTTAGGACAACTGTTCCATCCTTTGGCCTTTCAGGTATTTCACTGCTTTAGCTGGGTAAGAAGAATTTTCATTAGTGATTCAGTAGATTAGTGATGAGATGCTGGAATCCAAGTTAACATTTGCTAAGAATTCTAGGGGTTTTGGATTGAATGAGTAGCTGCATGAATGATTGGGTTTGCCAACATCTGCTGCTGATGATCCGTGTTTCTTACCCCTCGATGTACCTGCATTTGTTTGCTATGTGTGCATAGCAAGGTGGGTTTTCTTTGTAATTGAAAGAATTGTACTGTAGTTTTGTGTATTCAAGTGTTTGCCTTAGAGATGAGGAACGCCTATATTTCAGTTCTGCTTAGCAGGTAAGAAAGATTCTCTTGTAGCTAAAAAAGAAATTAAAGAAATTAAAATACAGGAGTTAAAAATAGGATAAGCATTGGCAAGGATCACGCCTATTTGTATCTTCAGTGGAGATAATAGCAAGCTGTAAAAAGTCAATTTGCCCTTGCAGTATTTATTATAAAATTTCAGTTAAATGTTTAGCCTAAGAGATAAACACTGATGATGTAAAGAGAAGTGATCCATTTTGTGATAGGAAGACAAAGGATATAAGTCTGTACAGCAGTTCAGATTATTAAGCAGCGAGTTACACTACCAAGATTCCATTTTCCATTATGTGCTAAAAGAAGTGGCAAAGTATCAGGATGCAGCAAATGGAATCAATCTCTGAAAAAAAGTGTGCGCTGCATTGAAAGTGCTTGTTTAAATGATGCATTGAGTATGGGGAATAAAGAAAGAAACAGCTGAGCCTACAGTTATTTTATTTTATAAAATCTCACTGTTTTGTTCTCCCGTTCCTGGAATTAGCCAAGGGAGCACTGAACAGACAGCCTGCTTTGATAAGTGCTAGTTATCCCTGCACCATAAAATGCAAATGACAAAGGATGCATATTCCGCATAGCGTATTTCTCAGTGTGTATTTCTTTACCTGTGAGTAGCAATGCTAATGGACCTACATAAGCAAAAGCAGGCTTAGTGAAAGCAACTCAAACTCTCTTTTTTTTCTTCTTCTTTTTTTTTTTATTTTTAAAGATTGCAATACCCTGATTTGAAACTTGACAGTGGACAGATATAAAATTAATCCTATCTTCCAGTGGAAAAAAAATAGGGCAAAAACTTTAAGGACACATGGTACTTTATTAGCTGTGACTTGTTATTTTCTGTCCCCCAGTGAGTCTAGTTTCTCTCCCCAGAGCATTTTGCCTTCGTGTTAGTCCTGCACATTCTAAGAACTGAACTGCCTTTTTCCAGGGCAAGAATACTTTGTAATGTATTGTGGGTGGTTTGTTTTCTCAGTTTCATATTAAAAACACATGTGAACATTTAAATGAGAAAGAAAACAATTGAAGACCACAGTAATACTATTGGCAGTTTATGAAGTTTTGCTGTTCAGGCTTGTTATATAAAGATGGATTACATTCAGAAATGCTCCTTATTGATGTTTATAAATATCTAAAGTGTGGGAGTCAAGTCGATGGGGCCAGAGACTCTTTTTGGTGGTGCCCAGCGATGGGACAAAGGGCAATGGGCACAAAGTGGAACACAGGAAGCTCCATTTGAACATGAGAAAGAAGTTTTTTAGTGTGGGAGTGACAGAGCCCTGGAATGGGCTGCAGACAGAGGCTGTGGTGCCTCCTTCTGTGGAGATCTCCAAAACACATCTGGATGCTTTCCTGCAACCTGCTGTGGGGAACTGCTGAGCTGGGAGTTGGACTGGGTGACCTCCAGAGGTCCCTTCTAAGCCCTATGATTCTGTTATTCTATGACATAACTAAAAAGAGAAGAGTCTAGAGAAAGTAGAGTATAAAACACAATTCTTGGCAGATTCTTAGAAAGAACTTAAGAAAACTTACAGGGCCAAGTTTTGATATTTGTGGAATATCGTATTCACAGCCACTTTGTGTTTGGTTTTATATCCAAAAAATGATGATGGAATTCGTACTGACTCATAGGCTTGTATAACCTGTTAATGACATGAACCTGTTACTCATGAATGTCACCTTTCTCTTGTAGCTATTTTCTTAAATAACTCATGACAGCCATAAAATTCTAGAATCGCATCTGAGCACAAGAGAAAAAACCTGCAGTCCCCTACATGTACGAGTAAGTTCTCCCAGTCACATTCAAGACAGTCTGAAGTATGGCTTTCTTCAGTCTGATCTGGCCTCTTTCACTTTGCAGAAAATGTTCTGTAGCTCTCAAAGAGAGGGAGAATTTCCTTTGTGTAAAGTCTGTAAGTACTTCATCCCAATTAGACTTTTGTGACGGAGTGCTCTGAGCGTATAAGAGGCAAATAAATGGCTCTTGGGCGCTAAGTTTTATTCTTTCAGCTAGAAAGAATTTTCCATGTATAGAAAAAGCGAACATTGTTATGCCATTTATGCCTGAAATCGTAACATTTTATGTTTCCTGTAAGAACTTACCTTGCAAAACACCGACTTCCCTTAAAACAGACATTATTCCTTCGGGTCAGGCAGAGGCTCGGCATTTCAATCCTCAACTGAAGTCAGAATTGACAACAGGCTGTATTGGAAATAATACAATTCTGAAAAGGGAACAGCTGCTTTTGTCATGTACGCTGCCTTTCACAGTCAGAGCAAGCGTTGGAAGGCATCTAATTTTGAAGCTGACCAGTATGCATACCCTCCCCTGTGCGCCAGAATTTCTGGAGCTGCAAATCTGAGTAGGAAGTGATTGCTGCAAGAGAAAACCAAAATAAGGTGGGAACAGCTTATCTGTGTGGTGTTTCATAAATCCCAAACAAATCTGAAGTTGTGCTGTCACAGTTACTTGTAGAACGCAATGTAAACTGCCACTTATAGTAGAAATCACAAACCAGTATGTTCTTTCCTTTCACGTTTAGGAAAACATCTCTAACTTCGATATCGTCATGGAGTCTGATGAGGGCACCTTCAAGCCATCTGGGCTGGCTTTTACTGGTAATGCCAAAGCTCGTGACATCGTGAAAGAGATCATGGCTCTGCTACTGCCTATCAACGTTACAGAAGTTTATGACGCTGCAGATGGAACAGACATCAATTTCTGGATGAGGGACGGAGTGCCTGGTGAGAGTACTTTGCAAATAAAATTCCTTCCGTATACAGTGGCACGTTGGGGAACATTTCCTGCCGGCTCTGGCAGCCTGATGTTTTTAAGATCGCAAGGAACACTTCCCCTCGAGGAATAATATTTACCATAGATAAAATGCAGAAATGTGAAAAGGTAGCCAACAAAAATAGGACATAATTTGTATTTGAGCTTCAGTTTCATAATGGTATAGATTATGCATAGCATAACATGCCTAAAATCTTCTTTTAGGCTTAAGGATTTATAATAATTAATCCCAGACTGGTGGTTTATAAATAGTAAACTAAGTCAGAGGGGAATTCTGCGGTGTGGAACAATTTTTTCATTATTAATATTTTGACTTTGAAATATATGACATCTTTTTACTGTTTTATATTTATACGAAAAAATGATATTTTCAAGAGATGACGTTAAAAGCATATGGGACATTAAAGAGTGCTGGAAAGATTCTGTGAAGTTCAATTTGGTATAGGGATTTATCTGGAGTATTATATCTGTGTCCCAGTGACGAGCAGCTTGCTGGTAAAGAGGCTTGCATGCTGGAACAGAGGTCCCCCCAGCAATCCTCCTGTCTAGGACACCTCATGCTGCATGAGGTTTTGCAGAGGACAAGAGTCCTAGTTAGAGGCCAGCCTGGGAAAAGTCTTAGTGAATTTCCATAGTAGTTTCCACTCCAGATTAATAGCATGAAGAACAAAGTTTCATAACACCGATACTTAAAAAATTATGGTCAGTTTTAAAATGTTAACATTTTTTTCCTTGGTTCTTTACAGCTGAAGTAGGCTGCTGCATTTCTCATGCTCATTTTACCAGTATTTACTATGTGATTGGACTCTCCTAGTGGTTGATTAACTGCTTTGCGTCTTACTTGGTCTTGTGCAGTCATACATTATATTCTTTTTATTTATGGGCAGAACTCTTTGCTTCTGGACTGTATGGGTTGCACCACAACACCATAACGTTGACTACCATGATAAATGTATAGAAATCTAATTTTCAAAGCAGAACATTTATGCTGTTCGAGAAATGTGGAAGGGTAGATATTATTACACAGCCAGAGATCTATCTTCAGCTGGCATGCTGTTTTCCAGGTGAGGTGCAAGCTGTTCAGTGCAATGACATACAACTGTGACACTGCTGTGTACTCGTGTTCCTAGGCTCTGCTTACGCATCTTACATGAGTATGAGCACTTTGTGCTGGGTTTAGAGATGGTAAGCACTGCTAAGAAGTTGTAGCTGTAATATGCATCATCCTCCGTAGCCTGTAAGCATCCGTGCAAGGATGCGTGGTCCAGAAAATGCAAGTTAATCAGAACAGGTAAGAAACTGGGGACAGCATGATAGGGATATTACAGATGGTTAACTGGGAACTTCCAGTCAGAGTGTAATAGATGATGGAAAAAGATACTAAATAATGGAGTTCAATTGTGTTTGATAAGAGCTCACTCTGAGGAACAGCGCTCAGGAAAAGAGGGAGCCCAGATCTCTCAGCATGAGGCTCTGTGGTCAGATAAGTCTTCAAAAGAAGACTTCAGAAAAGTATAAGCTGTAAGAAAGGTCATAACCTATAAGCTTACTTTACACCTTAGTGCAAAAAATAAATACACCACCACTGAATCCTCTCTTTTCAAATATGATGTCCTTTCCTATTAAAAATTTGACATGTTAATTCATGTTGGCTTTTTTAATATACTTTTTGAAGCTTCGATTCATTTAACTTCCAGTTACGCAAATTATACAGTGTTCTTGCAGCATAAGGCACAGAGATTCCTTTTTCCCCATTGAGCCCTGATGGGAAGGATCTAACTCCACTAAAAACATTTCTGCTGCTTTGGATTGTATTTCATATTATACCAGGCAGAAGTCTACGGCATCTTGTAATCTTCACGCCTTGTCTGTAGTATTCTCACTGCTTGAATGAGTCCTTATGGTATATTATAACATTGGAACAAATTGAACACCCTGTAACAGCTTTTATAATTTTGTCCAATTTAAACATGCAGTCAAGTGTTGACACTTCATCAATTTTATTTAAATATTTTCTTGAAAGTAGGCTTGGTGTCTTTCTTTCTGTAACAGTTCAAGAAAATATGGTCTACTTCTTGAACAATAAGAACAATAAGGACGGTTCTCTTGCATTTTTCTCCTTTGTAAATAGATTCTGAGATTCTCCTTTTTATATACAACTAGAAATCTGCTCCTTCTGCTCCGTTTGGTCTGAAAGATCCACAAAGCACAAGAGTACATGCGTTTTTCAGAGCTGTTTGTGGTTGCTTCTGGGACAGGCACAGCGATTCCAGCTCCTCAAGCTCTGCCATTTCCAACGTTTTTTATATTTAAAGGGCACGCAAAGAAGTGTCCTTGCTTATATTTTTGTAAGAAAGAGGCTCTGTCTGCTCTCAGAGAGTAACAGAGGCCAAATGAGTTCAGAGTGCTTTGCAAGCTGTGGAATGCAGCTTAACAAATGCCCCTGAAGTACAAGCAAGGTGAACTGTGCTGAACACGGCAGTTCAGTGCTTTGTGTCTGCGAAGTATTAGGTATATTTCCATCAGTGGCCTTTCTGTTTGATTATTTTGAGAACAGCTGAGCCCAGCAATGAGGAATGTCTGGAGCTGTGTTTTTCTACTGATAGCCAGTTTTCAGCTACTGAAAATATTTGTATAGCATTTGTTTGGCTTTTTCATGGAACATAAATCAAATTAAACCTTTCTGTGTGTGTGTGGTATTGTATTTTATGCTATAATTTTACGGTTTGAGGTGGCCATTGATCCTTAGACTGCATCTTTATTAATTACACAATTACCTTCCTCACTTTTTAAGAGCTCAATTATATACTTGTTTTTAATCAGGCGTATATCTAAACTATTGCACATAAAGCCATTCCTTTCCACTGCTATGACCAGAATTTACAGGTGTAGGTGAGGAGACATTTTTTTGCTTGCTCTTTTTTTGTTTGTTTGGCTTCTGTGTAAGTCTTGTTCAATATCTGAAAGGGATAAAAAACCATTCAGCAAGCTCAGCTGGACCAGCACTCTGATGGTTTTGTTTAAAAAAGCGAGATACAATCATCACAAATCTACTTCTGAAGTGGTTTAGACCAGTTCTTAAGGTAATAGCACTGGGGCTGGGTCAACCTTCCCTGCAAGCTTCTGGAAATTGAGAAGGCGAAATGAGGTTATTCTATTTGTGTCATGGTATCTGGAGAACATTAGTTCGGCTTTAGACACCACAGGAGAAGAAAACAGGTGCTTTCTCATTTCTGCAAAGTGAAAGCTGTTATGACACACAGTTTCCCGGGGAGTTGGTTCAAGTTGGCTCCTTTCTACTGGTCTTGTAGGGGAGGTTATTTGTTGCTACGGTGCTTCTGATGAGAACATTTGTCCATGAGGAACTGAGCTGTATTTGAGACCAGGCTGACCCAGGACATCAAACAGCTCTCAGAAAGCATGTGGCAACTCTTCTATTTAAAATTCAACCAAAGACCTACAGGTGAAACTCCTTTTTACAGTGTCACAGTGAACCTTGCTAGTTGTTCATGTCTCTGTCTCCACAGTGACAGCGTCTTGCTTTTTTGGTACATTACAGGAGAGGAGAAATTATTTTTCCAGAAATGAATAAACCAGTAGCTCATCTAACTTTAATATTTCTTCAAAAATCAAAGACTCATCGCTAACCCAATCTATTTGTCATTTTCTCTGAGCTGGCAAACAAATACTGTTATATATCATTTCTCTCATTTTTATAGAACTTCTTTATTACCTTCATCTACAATAAAATACGTTTTGGATCTTGGACACTGGACATTTATATGCAATATATTCTTTCTTGTCACATAAGAGGTCGAACCCTCAAGTTCCAGTCCTTTTCCTAACCATGCTATCCCTTCATCTCCTGTCCTTCCCATCAGTCAGAGCACCAAGCACCATCTCATGCCTGCTTGAATGCATGAGCTGAGCCCAGCTGTCTGCTTGGTGTCAGCCAAAGACGTGCTTGAGAAAGCAGCATAATGGGAAAACTCCCCGACTTGGGCCTGCCAGCTGAGTGTGGAGAGTTAGGTAGGCTCACTGTTCTCCAAATTATTAGTGGACAGACTCTGTTAACTCTTGGCTGTGCCACTGTTTCAAAGCAATTTTCTGCTGTGATGCTTGATCCCTCAGAATATCTGTTCCGTGGGCTCATGCAGACTTGAACAATCTTTGGATCCAGTTTCTAAGCTTCTTCTTTCTTTTCTTTTTTTATAAAATAATAGAAACTGTAAGAGAAAAAAATAAAATAATAAAAAAAAAAGGCCGGGGGGGGGGGGGGGGAAACCAGGCCATCATAGGCTTAGGACTTCATAGACCAATACTGAAGAGTCTTTGACTTGATTGCTCAGAGGCAGTGAGTTTCTCCATTTGCAAAGACTGGCCTATAAGATGAGGGAAAGAAAAATTGGTTTCATTAAAAAATAGAGACATTAACTATAAGTAAGTCCCTCACTTTAACAGATAGTATTTGTGTGATTTGTGATCTGAGATGTTTAGTGCAGAGTGACACTTGGAGAGCCCCAGTCTTTTCATCCAGTGATTCACAGAAGTAAAATAAATGACTACTCAATGAGCAAAAAGTTGAATGAAACTCCTAAATCCTGCTTGCAAAACTGGATATACACATTGTATGCAAGAATTGCAATAATTTTAGTTACTTCATAGGTGCCTCAGTTTTGTACTTGCCGAGCTTCCAGGTGTTGAAACACACCAATAGCACCAGTTGCCAGTCTCTTGGTGCCTGGTTTGCCTCTGTGTGGAAATGAGGTGTAATGGAGGTCAGATACGCACCCATGTCATCCCCATCTCATTAAGTATGAGTTAAGTATATCAGTAGTGTTATATGATAATTAACAAAATCATATTGCTTTTTCTAGGTCATTTATTTCCTTTTAAATATTCTCTCATTTTAAGGGAAATATGGCGAATGAGTACATTCCTCTGCAGAAGTCAAATTTTCTGCAACTTGGGAGGTATTAAATTAAACCAGTATGCTAAGAGAACAATTTTAATTGCTTAGCACTTAAAGAACCTACTATGCAGGCTACAGCTATTAGAACCATTTAAAATCTTGATTGAAGTTTGAACTATGTGTATTAATCTGTACAATAATTCATCTATTCACAAATTTATCATTGTTCCATAAAAACAGGCTTTTGAAATTAGAAATAGCTCTAGAGTAATTAAAGGAATTTAATATGCTGTAAATTTTTATGAAGGTGAATATCTTAAAATGCTCATAGTTTAGCATAATATCTCAGTTACATTAGCCTCTCATATGACCTTGTCTGTTTTTGGTAACATTAATAAAGTCTTTAAGGCTAGTCATTTAATGAAAGGACTAGTCTATAGATTATGCTATGCTTTCTTATTAGTTGTGCTGTTTGACTACCAGACAAGCTTGATCATACATTGCATATGGTTCTTTTCACCCTTGTTCTTCTTGGAAATGTCTTGTTTTTGGCATATTGCAGTATTGAACTATTTCTAGTAATTATCCGAAAGCATCAGAATTGTACGGTT
This sequence comes from Excalfactoria chinensis, assembly GCF_039878825.1. Lineage (NCBI taxonomy): Eukaryota > Metazoa > Chordata > Aves > Galliformes > Phasianidae > Excalfactoria > Excalfactoria chinensis. The sequence goes on along the minus strand of NC_092826.1, from coordinate 21,374,434 downwards.
TTTTGTTTGATGTAGAATAGACTGAAGACATGCAGATATTCAGCTGGAATAATGCGGCTGAAGACAGGATGAAGAACAGTGCCTGAATGCAAATTTTAATAGCAGTTTTAACAGGGCTCCTATAATATGCTTCTCATCATTAGAGCATGTACATTTCTAATATGAGAGCACAGAATGATTCTGTCAGATAAAAAATTATGTGTCATTCTGGGGGCAAAATATTTCATGATTGTAGCAAATACATGAAAACTGCTCATTCACATTCGTTTTGCCACAAATGAGGACTACTTCTAAATTAACTTTATGAAGTCTACTTTAACTGAGAGTGCCTGCTGTTCAGCTAATAAGTTTTTGAGTAAGAAAACAGAGACTGGGAGAGCAATGTCACTTCTGCTATGCAAAGATTATCAGGTTTGTGACTACCTGAGGAACCTGAACTTCCACAGGTCTACGGGTCTCAATGAGTTGCATTCCCAGAGTCCTTAGGGAATTGGCTGACATAGTTGCTAAACCGCTCTCAGTGATATTTGAAAAGTCATGGAGGTCATGTGAAGTCCCTGGAGACTGGAAAAATGACACATGGAACTACCAACCCCTCAGCCTCACCTCAGTGTCAAGGAAGATAATGGAGCAGATCCTCATGGAAGCAATGCTAAGGCATACGGAAGAGAGGGATGTGATAAAGGATAACCAGTATGGCTTCAGCAATGGCAGGAGTTGCCTGGCCAACATAGTAGCCTTCTGTAATGGTGTAACTGCATCAATGGAAAAAGGAAGAGCTACTGATGTAGTCTGTCTGGACTTTGACACAGTCCCCCACAACATCCTTCTTTCCAAACTGGAAAAATACAGATTTGATGGGTGGACCATTCAGTGGACAAGAAGCTGGTTTGAGGTCATACCCAGAGAGTGGTGGTCAATGGCTCAGTGTCCAGGTGGGGGCTGGTGACAGATGGTGTCCCTCAGGGGTCAGTACTGGGACTGGTGCTCTTTAATATCTTTACCAATTATGTAAACACTGGGATTGAGTGCACTCTCTGCAAGTTTGTGGATGACACCAAACTGTGGTGCATTTGATACATATAAGGGATGTGATGCCATCCAGAAAGACCTAAGCATGCTTTTTGTAGTAGGCCTGTCTGACCTTCATGAGGTTCAACAAATCCAGGTGCAACGTGTGATAACATGGGTGGTGGCAACCCCTGCTGTCAGAACAGGCTGGGGGATGTAAGGATAGAGCACAGCCCTGCAGAAAAGGACCTCCTGGGTACTGGTGGATGGCAAGTTGGCTGTGAGCAAGCCAGCAATGTGCCCTTGCAGCCCAAAAAGCCAACCAGATCCTGGGCTACATCAAAAGAAGTGTGTTCAGCAGGGTGAGGGAGGTGATCCTCTGCTCTATGCTCAAGGGACCTCACCTGGAGTACTGCATCCAGATATGGAGTCTTCAGTACAGGAGAGATGCAGACCTGTTGGAGCACATCCAGAGGAGGGCCACAAAAATGATTCAAGAGTGGAACACCTCTCATATGAGGGCAGGCTGAGAGAGGGCTGGGGCTGTTCAGCCTGGAGAAGAAAAGACTCTGGGGAAATCCAAGAGCAGCCTTTCAGTATCTGAACGGGGGCTATAAGAAAGATGGGGATGCACTCTTTAACAGGACAAGGAGAAATGGTTTCAAACTAAAACATGGAAGATGTAAATTGGGAATAAGATGTCTTGTTTTTACATCGAGGGCAGTGAGGCACTGGAACAGGTTGCCCAAGGATGTGGTGGATACCCTATCCCAGGAGATATTCAAGATCAGGCTGGATGGGGTTCTGACCAACCTGATCTAACTAGTAGTTGTCCCTGTTCACTGCAAGGGAGTTGGACCAGATGACCTTTAAAGCTCCCTTCCAACTCAAATGATTCTATGATTCTAAAAGTAATTTATTTGAGACTGATAGGAATATTCTGAAGATAAATGTCAAGACCAGCAAGGGTGAACGTAGCTATTACTAGCAGATAGTATTAAGTGGTTTACTACATGCAATATTAGTGACATTTCGGTGAGAGCAAGATCACGAAAGAACTGCAGGAAGATCTGAAAGTCTGGAAATAATGCCTTACATTGCAAAGCTGGAGGTGTTAGAATCTTTTTCAGTTCATGGAAAGGTGTGCCGGTTTATGGAAAGGAATGACTCAAGCACAGCATACATTTTAAGGCTGGAAAGAGATTTTCCTAATGACAGTGTGTTTTTGCCTAGTTTTATAAAATAGTTCATTACCAATTCAATCTGTGAGATCCCCCCAAAATTCCAAGTAGATGAAAGCAAGCACCTTCTTGCAGTAAGTTTAGTTGGCTACAAAAGCAGCTCACATTCTTGGTGAATTCTACATCATTTTGAACGTGTAAAACAAGACTTGATTGTCCTTCAAAAAGTAAAGGGTAATTCAAGCAGGAGGAATGGGTTTGATGCAGTAGGTACAAGGTGAGGTTCTGTGCCATGTGTTATTCACAAGATCTGATTAGATGGTAATGGGTCTCGCTGGCCTTAAAAAATCTATGAATCTGCCAGTAAATTTTACAAGTATTTTTCATCATCTAATGTCTCCTTCCCATTTAATTCTCATCTATTTCAAGCAGAGTAGATTTTTCAATATCGCAAGCTCTTGTCTTCAGTTTGAACAGCATTTAGGAAGTTTTAACTATGATTAAAAATACAGAATTATTGTTAACTTGCCAATCCCAGAAAAAAAAAAAAAAAAAAAAAAAAAAAAAAGAGCTCTGAAATAAAAAATATTTGCTAAGCTATATCCTACAAAGCTTAAAAGCTTTATATATATATATGCATATATATATATATATTTCTATTATTATCTTTTTTCTTGGTTGTCATAAGCTATGAATTGCTGCATTCTGGCTTGGCAGCTGATAATACTGTATTTATCATTCAAAAAACTGAGGCAGGGCAACTTTGAAATAATGTTATATGAATGTTACAGTAAATCAGTTTGAAGCTCAGGCATTTTGGTTGGCTTTTATAAATCTAAAAGAAGTAAATTTTTCCACTGCATTCAACGCTTTTCAAATACTACGTAATGCCATTAATGAAAAGCGCAAATAAAGTGTTTCAAACAAGATCAGAAATTATAATGATTCCTGCGCTTCCTGGCTCATGGACTTCTGTTTCTTAAGGATATTTAATCACCGTTACGTCTGTAAATATCAGAGTGGTTGATTTTAGTTCCTAGTTTTAGATGTGTGCTCTTTAGAAAAGTTACAAGAGATCCTGTTATTATCTGTGCTCCTTATGAAAGCAGACAGTATTCCAAAACAATTCAAAAGCCATCAATGAATTTGTGCCTGGCACCCACCTTTTGTAGTAGTAGAGTAGTAGGAGAATATGCTCTTTCTAAGGAAAGAAACGCTGAAAATATCTGACTGAGGATCTCATTTGGATTTGGGGTGTGGTTAGTTCTTTTTCTGGCTGTGCCTCTGAGGGGCATTTTAATTCTCTATTGTTTACTGCTTAGGAAAGCTGAATTCTGTTTCTGTGGGTGGGAATATTCTTTTCATATGGAAGCGTTTGCCGTTTGTTGATCCTAAAAAATCAAGTGTCCTCCATTAGCGCACAGAGCTCAGTGTTAACGTGTTAAATATGCAGCTTGGAAGTACGAGTTACTGTAAGCCTTATTCCTAGAACTGTTCTCTATTTCACTGAAGCTCAAGGAAATAATGAAGTAAATAGGAAAAAGAAAAAGAAAAAAAGAAAAAAAGAGTTTGTGTTCTGTAAGGAAGTTGGAGATAGAAATGTGTTTGTCAGTGGAAAAGTGTGAAAGTTACCCATGATTCTGTCCAATTTTTTTCCTTCCTGGAATTTGATGCTGAAGAATTAGATAGGCTCGCAAGCTGGAAATGTGGGGAGATTTCTAACTAAATGTGCACCAACTCAGAATGGCTCAGCAGCAGTTCATTTAATTCCTGGAGAACAAACTGTAATGGCATCAATATTAAAAACTGAATAAAAAATAAACTGTTCAGTAGCTGAGCGCTCCAGCAAGACCATTTGTAAGCTACTCCTGATGGGAAGGGCACAGGTTAAAAGGATTAAGATTTGCCTTACAGCTTTCAAGTAGTTTCCTGCATGAAGTCATATGATGTTTCTAATACGATTCTTTAGGGATTAGTACATCCTCAGCTATTCCGTTTTCATTGATGGTTTGGAGTCGAGTTTAAAATCACAGCTTGTTTGAAAAGCATACAAAACAGAGCTGATGTAAATACCATTGGGATGATGGGAACAAGCTAATCATCTGGGTGCAGCTTTATTTTTAGAAGCCCTTTTTTTTTTTTTTTTTTTTTTTTTTAATATATATATGTATGTATATATATATATATTAATTTTTTTTTCACTTCATAAAATAAGCTCAACCTAATCCAAGGTGACCTTACTTGATGTCTGCTTTAAGAAAGAGAGGAAATTTCCTTCTGCATTTGCTTCTTTCTTCGTTGCTCATGGAGATACCCCAGAGGGCTAGCTTGGAGTAGGTACCAGATGTACAGGCCACTGAAGGTAGATGAGAAGAACCTCAGCTCAAGAGAACTTTCATAGTTGGTTTGGTTGAGCTGGACTTCTGGAAGTCACAGTGTCTTACCTTCTTCCCCAGACAAGACTATTTTCAAGGCTAGATCAGGTTGCTCAGGGCCTTATCCAGTTTGAGTTGTGAAGATATCTGAGGTGCTGTCATCACCAATTTTATGCTTCCTTGGTTTTCTTAATGATAACAGTTACCTGAGAGGTGCTCCTTTTGTCTGTAAGGAGCAAGGAATCATCATCCTTTGTAATTAATTTGGCCCCAAAATAGCTTTACCTAATCAAATGTATTGGGAACTTCCTAGAGATGTATTTTAGGGACACAAAAACAGATCTGTTAGCAAGGACAAAGTGTGCACCTAAATATGAGCAGTAGTTTATTCAAATTCTCCACCTGAAGAGCCAGAAAACCTAATTAAGAACTATTAATCCATCAGGGCCAGTCTGTCCAAGGCTCTTGGCTATTTGCAGCGCCCGTGACAGAGCACATTCTCAATCACCATGTAGCACTTGGAAGTCCACCAAAGAAAATGGGCACTTTTCCTGTTGCTTAGCTGGCTAAACTGGATTTTAAAACAGTTCAGTTCTATTGACTATGTTAAATGTGGGCAATGACCTTCTGGGACAGCAGAACTTTTGTAGTGGTGGCTGGTGTTTCTTAAGTAAGCTAAAGTAAAGAAATAGCTGAAAGCAAGGAGGCTCAGACTCTGGTCTCCAGACTCCTAAGGGATTGTGGATTGCTCCTGAAACTTCATCTACAACAGGGAGGAGAACAAGTTTATTGTCAAGGGTCTTGATTATCCATCTGTTGTTGGTGGGGATCATCCGTGCATTAGGAAATGTGTATGGATATTAAAATTGTAAGCAGTTGAAAGCCACTGATGTGGCATTGTGGAGAGGGATAAAAGTTTAGTAGCTTGGTTTCCCAAAGGCTAGATTCTCCATCTCTACAAGCAAAGACACAAAGGTTTGAAGCACTGGCCTTCTCAACTATCTTGGATTCCCTCAGGATGTGTAATGTGCAAATACGTCATTGCTGCTGGGAGTAACCTACAGCAGTTAATAGATATAACGCTGAAAAACTGAAACGGTTTTTATATTTGAGGAAAGAATTTATTGTGAAGAATTGTCAAGTTGAGCCATTTGGTTGGAATAGTGATCCTGAGTTCCACTTCACTTTGCTGGCCAAGATTGACAGTAGTCATGGGTCAGGGCAAGAGCTGGAGAAAGATCTGTAGTCTGTAGTTTATCAGAAATGCACACATTTCAAATAACCACAGGGCTGGCAAGAAGGTCCCAAGAGTTCCTCTAAACAGTGTCCTTCTTTTCAACACCATCTCACGGAGGCCTGTGTTGTTTCTGTCACATTTGTTTATGATCTTTTTGAAGAGTTACTGCGATGGAAACTCAGTGTGGACCAACCCTGTAACATACGTTGTGTTCTTTACCTCTTATGGCAAGAGCGTAACAACATATCAAACAGCTCTTTTGGTGGCCTCAGAGATTAATATAACTTTGAATTTTGCATGTGTTTTAGGTCAAAACAGGACATTGTGCATAGTGATAACACAGACTTTGCTGCTGGACCATAAAAGTAGCATTTGGAGGTCACAGTACTTTTATAGCTAATATTAAAAGCATTGATCCTAAGTTTATGTTTTGGTGTTTCTTCATATTCAGAGTTCATTGCAAAGGTAGTTTTTCTAAGATTTGCTCTTTACATTTTTAAAGAAAGGATAGTATTGTGAAATGTTGATTAATATGAACAGTATCTAATCTGATGGAATTATAATAGGAAATACAGTGGTGAGTTACACTAAGAACAGATATTTGGTTAAAATACTGAGTAATCATAGAAACTATTTTTCAAAGTTTTTTTCTTCACACGTGTGTCAAGTAATAGAAGTGTGCACGAGAGGACTATTTGGTTTTACTGTTTTATTTTCCTTTGTGAGAACAGTTTATGGTGCCACTTATTTTCATTTGGACCGGAAAGAAGAAAAAACAGAATAGTGTAATTTGTTGCAAAATGAAAATCCCAGATCTTCCCAGTTCTGTCTGTATTTGTTGTGATAATATTGCCATGAAATCTGCAGCAGCATGGGTTATAAATTGTTATTTAAGTCAAAGCAAAGCAATCCTTACACTGCAAAAGCTACCCCGGAATTTGAAGCAAATGTGAACATAGACCAACAAAAACACTATCTGTGATGTGCCTGGAACTGTCTCAAACACTTGCAACATAAGACCATAGGCATGACCATAGGTTAATAGCTGAAGACCTGTTCAGAGGAGGAAGCCCTGTGGATACAGGATGGCCTTGCTCTGACCAAAGTTATCCTGTTAAGTGGAGTTGTGATGTCCAGCTTGTTGGTGATTAAACTGTTGATGGTGAACCTGTTGATGATGAACCCCATAAACCTAGATGGGCATAGAAGGATGCCCAAGAGAAGCGTGGGAGGACTTGGACACTTCAGTACCTCAGGGACTCTGGAACTTCTGGACAAATGCTCTCATAGACTGAGAACTCTCAACCATTGGCTGGACCAATGCTGGAGTTAGGACTGGTGATGGCTTTCTCTGACTGTATCTCTTTCTCCCTCTTCCCTTCCTCCATCTCTCTCTTTTGTTTCTTTTTCCTTTGCGAAGTTGTTAAGTAATGCAAAGTTTTGATTTCTTATAAAGTCATATAGTTTAACTGCACATCTTAAATAGATATAGGTGTAAGAGTGCCAGTACTTTTAAGATAATTGCAGTACAGAAATTCTCAGTAGAACTGATGATTGTGTCTGGACCTTGAGTGTCAGTTTTAATCTAACCAGGAGGATTTTGCAGATCTGGTCACCCATCGCTCCCTTTACAGGCAGAATGTGACAACCACCAAGCTGGTTCCAGGTTTTCTGCGATTGACTTGAAGTGTCTTAAGGCAAAAATAAATAAATAAATGAAGGAATGTGAGAGATGTATATGAACAGCACAGGAAAAATGAATATTCATCCTTTATAGTATTGTTTTACAGATGATACTTCATTATATTATAAAGACTATTTACCTTTTCTTGTGCAGTTGAAGGATCAGGATGTCAGACCAACTAGAGGGCAGACACCACACAAGAGAACTTTTCTAGGCAATGCATATTTGAAAGGAGGATATCAGCACCACAAGATGTTTTGGAAACCAGAATCAAACATGAATTTTAAAAGGATGGATTATTGTAAGGGAGAAAGTCCCAGCAAGGGCTGTTGAACACAGTGATAGGAATGCAACTTCTCTTTCAAAAAAGCCCTTAAGCTGCAGATGGCTGGGTGGGTAGGCTGAAGGAGCTGGCTCTGGTTCTCCTATTCCTTCTCACAGCATTGGCTGCTACCAGAGGCAGGATAGCAGGCTTATTGAAATGTTGCCTTATTTTCCCAGTTGTCTCTTCTTGTGTTCTAAGTTGTGCTAACCTGCATTTAGGTGAAATATTGCCAGGTAGTCTGGCTAATCATACACAGCACTCTGTATGTTCTCAGGCCTTTTAGATGCAGGTCTGTGCTGGATGTTATTTAGGGTATTAGCACATAATTGCGCTGCAGCCTTTCACCCGAGCCTTGTCTCCATACAGTACAAACCTGAGACTCTCCTTCTACGGCCAGGTGTTTTCAGGCTCGAGATGCAGCAGCTGGCCCAAGCAGAGGGGCAGATTGAGGCAGATGAGGAGGAGAAGGCGAGAGGGATGATGATGTAGCTGGGGCAGTGCTGTATGGATTATTAGGCCTGCAGCTTTGCAGTCTGGCTGCTTTCAAATGGAAGCATTTTTTAGTTTGTTCCAGGTTTAAGCCAGAGATAAACAGGAAATTAATGATACCAGTGGCTGTTATTGACTCCTTGTTTATTATTTCTTTTCTGTGCTTTAAAAATGTTAACCTAACCTGCAAGCAGATGAAACAGTGCACAGCAGACCTTCAGAATTTCAGGCTCTGAAATAAGCTGCTTGGATTTGAAATACTAACAAAGCTGTTAGTATCTTTCCGTTTGTGTTTCAGAGCAGAATTAAAGACCCCTGTACATGATAGAGATGTCACCAAATGAAGGCTGCACACTGTTGTTTTTCTTGGACTCAGACCCTACGTGGTGCATCTCACAGACAGACTCAGGCCGTTTGTCACAGTGATGGACCCCCTGGAGACACCAGGCAGCACTGCACAAGCTGCAGTTTGTACCTCCCTCATTTGTACCATTTTCAGACAGGCCATAGTGCATAGTCCTTTTGTCATCTGTTCTCAGCCTGCGCACAGCATGCTACAGATAAATGGCAGTCACAAATCACTAAAATCCCCATAGAAGAGGTATAGGAGGCTCCTAAGCTGTGGCTGCTGCCGTTCTTGAGAGCTAGGTCTGCTCCAGCATTGCTCTCCGACTTATAACTGATGGGAGCGGGAAGGAGAGTGGCTTTGACAGAGCTGCTCCAGCTCTCACAGTGCCAGGGCTGGAGAACCACAGGCTGGGTATCTCAGGACTTTGAAGGGACCATCACATCATGTGTTGTACAAATGTCTTATGCTTTCTCTGCCATGTAGATTCTCTTTTGATCAGACAAGTAAGTTCCAGGAAATCCATTAATTGTCATACAATTCTGAGACATATTTTTTGTGAATGTTATCTTGGTGCTTTTAAAAGCTATTTCTCTCTGTGCAATCAATTTAGTGTCAACTTCATGTTACATTTCCTTGCCCCAAGGTGTGACTTCAGGTTTCTGATAGCCAGCAAGTGGGACAGGGCTACATGTGGGATCTGTATGTGTATCTCTGACACTCGCATCCCTCTGTCAGAAATCCTCAGGGTTTATCTAAGAGAAGAAACTCCTCTATAATAACCTAATGAGGCTGTGTGTTCTTGTGCAAGCCAGCAGGACCCCAGCTTCACCCTGTGCCTAGAGCTGATGCTGTTCTCTGGAGCAGCTGTGCTGTGGCTCTGTGTCCCCCAGCTGTAAGCTCCTTCCTGTCTGTGGCCTGGGCTTCTGCTCATAGCTCTCTTCCCAAGCTCTCTGCATCATCTGCTTTCCTTCTGCTTTTCCTTCTGCATCAGCAAGTCATACAAAGGAAAACCTGCATAACTGTTTTGGGGCTCTGTTTAACTTCGGTTCAGTGGAGACAAAGTAGAGCACCTTTTCTGCAGAAGAGAAATAGGGCAGCCTTCAATGCCCATCCCCTTCATGGATAGTGTCATTCCAGGCATTGGCTTCTTTTGCTTCTTTTCTCCAGCCTTCTTGTAGTGCATTTTAAGTTTACTGATACATGAAGAAGTGTGATTCTTCATTCACTGTTCAATAAAAGGATGTTTGGCTGCTCCATTCACATATTGCTTCTAAGGTGCTCTGGTTGCTTCTTTTAATTCCAGTTAAGCCTTGGACTCTTGGTACACAGCACAAGACAGAATCTAATTATTGAAATAATTATTATTGCCTTCTGTGCTACACTGTGGTTTTTAAAACCCTGAGCCATATTTGGAGTCCCAGCTCTGGTCCCTGCTGGCATCAGCGGGCAGTGATTGCAGTCTGTCAGCCCACGAACAACGTGACTGCACTTACCTGCCATGAGTTACTCATTTAAAATTGTCCTGGTGTATTTTTGACCCTGAAAAGAATATATGACAGCAGAAAGCTTCCCACTCTTCAGTCAGCGCATTGTGATTTCTGTGGCTGCTTCTTTGAGAAGATGGTATTTTTTCCACCTCTTCTGAGGAATCTGGTACCACTTGAGCTTGAGGTTGGGCTACACAGGACTAATGAGACCTGCCTTTTTTTCTTCTGTGATGCTCCTTGTCAGGGTGGGAAATACAAAGTATTCAAGCAATCATTGGTCATGATTATGCTGCATAAACTATTTTGAAAGTACCAATTCTAAAGGGAGAAAAAATCATCCCCTTTTCCTTTTTCTGTCCAATGTCTGGCGGTTTAAAAGTGAGGATATGAAAGTAAGATATATATTAGACAAGCGTTAAAAGTGTTTCTTTCAGATGTCATTTATATGCAGCACCCTTTGTTCTAGCTTGAGTGAGTATTCATTACCATTCTTTTAGTCTGTGGTGAGTACTATGAGGGATGCTCTAAAAGTAGTGCCTCGTATTTCACGATTTCAGCCCATGACATTGGAGGTAGATGTTGGTTGTATGACAGTAGAGGTTGAGCCTTCCCACCAATATCACATTACATGTTGTTGCCATGTGACAGATGGCAGCAGAGGGACAGTTAACAAAACATTCTCTGACATGGAAGTGTGTATGAAGCGAAGGTGTGTCACTGAATTCTTCCATGTGGAGACTGAGGAATTGCACTGACATTCATCAACACATTCTGCACGTTTATAGAGACCAAACAGGGGATGTGAGCACAGTGAGGCAGTGGGTGGTGCATATCAACACTGGTGACATGAAAAACAAGGCATGTTCCAGATGGCCACGTACAGCTGTCACACCATGAAGTGAAGAGTCTAGATCAGCTCATCAGCACAAACTGGCGGATTACAAGCAATGCTTCAGTGCTTTGGAAACATCTATGGCAAGATTGGAATATCACAAAGTTTGCTCCAGGTGGGTCCCACAAATGCTCACACAGGAACAGAAAGAACACTGTATGCAAGTCCCTCAGGATCTGTTGAACCAATATGAGACTGAAGGTTACAGTTTCCTGGATCACATCATTAATGGTGATGAGACGTGGTGTTGTCTCCATAGCTCAAAACAGCAGTCTGTGGAGTGGCAATGTGAATTCCATATCAAAGAAAAAGTTCAAGACGCAGCCCTCAGCAGGAGCTTGTTTTGTAGCAGTGTTTTGTAGCTGAGAGTTTGCTCTATCAAATAGCATTATTGTGCTCTTCGTATCTGTTGTAATTTCCATGGAAATAAATAGTTTGGCTCCTGAAAGGTTTTAAATTATGTGTGGGTTAGCGTACATATTTGCTGTGTTTAAAGATGTTTTCAATATATGTATTTGACAGGAAACAAAGTTGTTACTCTCCTCTTTTCCAATGAAACCTGAATGTTTTGAACTTTTCTACATTCTCAGCCTTTTCTTAGTGGTTAAATTAGAATAGCAAACGTTTCAATTGATTATAAAGGTGTATGTTAGCAGAGTAATCAAAAGGTCGAGAAAGAAGGTGAGGATAGAGATCCAAAACAATCATATCTGGATTTAATGTCCAAGCATCTGTCAATTTGGAATCTGGGTATGAAAAGATGAATGTGGGGAGTATGCCTTTCTCCCATGTAAGGTAAGTGTAGCAATGTGGAGATTAAGATTTTTTGAGGGACTGTACTATAGCTTTCTCTATTAAACTAATTGCAGTCATTTAGAAATAGTCTTGCAGTTACATGACTTGTTTTAGGCTGCTACCAACCCTCATCACTGGCTCTTTTGTCCTGCTACATCAGGCTGTAGATGGTTTTTGAGAACCACACAATAAACAGCTTTACAAGAGGGTACTTGCCCTGATTTCTTTGACTTAAAATCATATCCAAGTTTCTTCTATTTATACAACTGAAAACACTGCTCAGAGTGTTAGGACGGTCATACTATATCAGAAGAGTGGCAGGGAGTGTTTGAACTAATAAACTAAGTTTACTTAGTATTGCATAAAGTCAGTCTTATCAAATTATCCACATTTGTTGCATCATATATAAAATGTGCCATTTGGAGCTGCTCACGCAATTCCAGAAAAAGCTGCGCTGAGCAACATTAGCATATAATTTAAAATGAGGCCTTGGGCATTCTTACTCCCTAATGATAAAAAATACCTATTGAGTCTTGATTTGTGCAATAATATGGTTGCAGTGGAGATAATCAGATCATATCTGGAGGAGGATTTCAAAGGTGCACTCACAGCATCCAGGGGTGGCAGGATACGCGAGTGCCATCTTGTGCTTCTGGAAAGTTTCACTCATACGGTTTCCTGTCTGAGTTTCCCCCCATGTAGATTTCATTTGGATAAATTAAAATAAATAAATAAAATGACAAAATAGTAAGGGAAAAAAAAAAAAATGGTATATCCAGAGCATGTGGCACAGAGAAAGCGGTACACCTCTCTTTAAGGCAAACGGTATTTTCACTTACTGATGAGACTGAGGTTCTGTCACTGAAAGGGAGCAACCTTACAACTTAAAATTAATTATCAGCATCTCTCAGTGATCTTTCTGACCTTTGTGACTGATCTTTTAATGTATTTGCATCGCGACAAGTGACTCAGCATGTTTGCACTGTGGTAAAACGGCTTTTCACAGCAGCTCAAATTTACTGGCAGAAAGAATTTTGCTAAAGAGGGACCTGGCTTTATTTACTCTGTGTTTTTCTGATATAAACAGTACAGTGTGGATTAGTCAGAGTCCACATCCAGTTAGGTGGTACAGAGTGTGAGCAGGTGTCTGGATTTTCTGTCCTTCCCACCCTTAGAGCACAAGCGTCCTTGAATTTCACCTTTTCTGTAGGTAGTCCTGTGTCTCTTCATGAAATATGAAAGCAGAGATTCTGTAATTGCAGCCAACGGTGTTGTAGTGGCTGTCTTGATTGTACGTTAATTCCTTTTTGGGGGTTAAAATATGTTCTTTCTTTGTAGCTTTGCTGAAAAAAAAATAAAATATATATATATATATGTATATATGTATATGTATACATGAATGTTATTGTTTAAGAACATAGAAACGTTGGTTTCAATTGCTTTTTCTTCTTTCCTGCTTCTTTTTGTTCACAGCCCATAGAATACCACCATCTGCATATCATAATGGGGCGATTTACTGGAACTTTGTTTTAGGAAGGGCACTCAACCACAGGTCTGAACTACCCTGAACCTTGAGATAAGATCAGAGCTGAACTTTGTTTCAAGTACCTCTCTGTTTTTCTATTAATAACAAACTAGTTACACATACACTGGTTTGTAGAAAGAGATATTTCATCATCAATATCTGGAGCATCTAACATTTATTAGGAAATAGCTTATATGGGTTTAATTCCATAGAATGCATTAATCAGTAACAGTAGATATAATTATGTTTTGTCCTTGTAGTCACAGTGTTCTACCAGCCCTGTCTCACAGTTCTGCATCTAAAATCTACCATCCCCTTCAAGTGTTTGAAGTTTCAATCAGGTATGACAGCGATGAGGCAGTAAAATACATTGCTTATCCTGCTGGTGTGATTGTATAAATATGCATTTTTTTGTGTGTTGTATAAAATATAACTAACTCGTGGTTTGCTTAAAATGTGTTTTCCAAACAGCAGGGGTGATCATTTTTCTCCATGACTACTCATCACCAGGCTAGTTGCTAAAAGGCTTTGGTCACCATCTGGACAGAGGAAAGTTCTGCTAAGCCAGGTGCTTTGAATTTAGTGTTCCTAGGAGTTAGCAAATTGCTGGAGAGTCCCTGCAGGAAGTCTGTGATTAAGCATCCACTTGCATTTGTGTCCAGCAGAGATTAGAGTCTTCAAGGGAAAGCTCAATGTTTTTTCTGAGTCTGGTACCTCCTCTGGGAAAGCAGTTCTAAAGGCTTGTATTAAACTGGGCTGCAAATTTGGCTTAGGTAAAACCTCCATTATATGTGAAATACAAGGACGTTTCTTAAAGTGATTGAAAATATGAATACATATGGTTCCTGAAGAAACACATGATGAAATAAGCCCTGATACGTGGCTCATTCCTCTGGTTCCAGCTCACCGCATCAGAGCTTTAACATATCCCAGGAAGTGCGTGTTTCCTCTGAATGCCTGGGTGTCTTTGGAATTTCATAGCACAGAGTTTCTCTGTAGAATAAGTCTTCTGCTCGGCACTGACAGCAAGCTCCTCGGCTAGTGGAAGGTGCTATAGAAAGCACATTAACACTTTGAGTTTCTTAGCAAGTCCATAGCATTAACACAATGGAACAGTTATACAGTGTGTATAGAAATATATAAGAATGCATTAGATTGGGAAGGATGGTTCATGTGGGTCCCAGTCTTACAAAGTACTTCACTTAACCCTCATGTGCAATATTTAAAGCCTTATCAGTAAATTACATGCTCAAATTTTAACCGCTTTACTGAACTGAGGCATAAATAAGTGCATGAAGACAAATTCTAGAGTAGAGAAATTGTCAATTTTGCAATGCCTTTCATCCATCTTAAGTAATGCTTTAAAGAGAATGCAAAATGTGAAGAGTTTACAAATCTGAAAACCAGTTCTGAAAATACCAGCTTTGTTAAGTAGTCTCTATGTAACATAGGTGGTCACGTAGCTCATTTTAAATGAAGCACAAATAAAATAAACCGTATTTAAATATACTGAATGCATTCCTACAATTCATACAGGTATATAATATTAAATTGAAAAGCCCTGCCTAAGTAAGGATCTGTGAATCATTGAGCCAGGGTGGTAAAAAAGCCAGGAGAAGGGAGACCTAGCAGCATTCCAATACCTAAAGGGGCCTACAGTAAAGCTGGAGGGAAACTTTATCAGAGAGTGTAGTGGCAGGAAAAGGAGTGATGTCTTTAAACTACAAGAGGATAGCTTTAGATTAGACACTAGGAAGAAATTCTTCACTATGAGGGCAGCTGTGTATGCTACAGCCATAGACCGTGTTGGATGGAGCCTTTGGCAGCCTGATCCACTGGAGGGCAGCTCTGCCCACTGCAGGGGGTTGACATTTAAGTGTGCTCTAAGGTCCCTTCCAACCCAAACCATTCTGTGACTCCATGATTCTATTGGCTGCAAGGACAGAAAATATGAAAGAAGCAGAATAATCAGCGATGCCTGTGAAGAAAGTTGTTATGCCTCGCTGATCTTGTAGTGGGTTTTTTTTGGAGTTTATAACTGTTTTTGTAACTGTATCTTGTCAGTGAAGTGCAGCTTAAAAGACTTTTAGAGAAATACACTAGTAGGATAGATAGAGATATTTCCTTCTTGCAGAGTTCTATCACAACTCTCTATCAGAGTACCTGATTAAAAGAAGGTAGAAATAAATTGCCAGTTTTCCTAATGGAGGAATGACTATTAGGCTTCCTAGACACCCTTTTTTTTTTTTTGGACTTCGGGTGTTACAAACAGAGTGAACAGCAGCTTGGCAAAATATACTGATGACAAACTGAAAATGTGCCAAATATCTCATATTAGGAAGTGCCTTGGTTCGAAGGTTCAAAGTTTGGATTAGTGAGTCTATGGAGGATCAATTCAGCAAAGTTGGTAGAACGACTTACTTTCCCAAGACCTGATATTATAGAATTCTATTCTGTAAGCATAGTTTGAATCTCCAGCTGCCACTTTTCCTTCACTGCAATGAGTGAAAGGTTAATGTGTTGCAAACATAACTGTGATAATCCCGAGCTGTAATTTAGTCTGTTTAGCGTATCCAGAGGATTGATTCTCCAATGCATTTGGCAAAACAAGAAATAATACATGCTTCACATTGTCTCCCTTACACTGCAGTTTCATTTAATTAGCCACTGAAACAACGGACTGAAAGCTTTCTGTCTGCCTTGTTGTTTGAATCATGAATTTTAAAGACTTTTGAGAGAATGACTCAGGAGGTGAAACAGCAGGACTTCTGATGTTATTTATAAGCTCTGTACTGGAAACCATTTCAGTGTCTCTAGCCATGAAACTTGGGCAACTTAGCCTGTAATTTCATCATTTGAGACTAAATGACAGGAGAGCAAATGCTGTCAGTGCCCCACTAAACAGCAGTCATGTTCTCCATTGTCTCTGCATACTTGAAAAATAGGTAATGAAATAATTGGCATTATAGCCAGCTATCAACTACAGGTTGTCATGTGAAAGAAGAGGTAAATACGTGCACTGAAACACATGCAGGAAGTTTCTACAAAAATTGGGTTTTTGTAAGTGAAATGGTTCTGAAGATTGCTTATCACTGAGAGCAGCTCACAGAGCGTCAGGCAGCAGCAGCACAAGCAGTGAGATGCCCCTTGGGGCCATGGGGGTGTAGTCTTCCCTTGAGCCCGTGATAAACAGAAGTATGACTGTAGTCGTTTTAATGCCTGACCATTTAGGATGTGAGATGTTGCTGGGATTTAGAAAGATACAAAACAAAAAGTAGAGTAAGAAATGTTATTCCTGTTCAAATCTTTTGTCTACAGGTGGTGGGGGTTTTTTTGATAGCTCTTTGACACATACCCTTTTGAGGAAAAATCATGTGTCTCTTCACCTCTTCCCTGCAGTTTTGACCTTTCGAAACGTTCAGGACAGCAGTGCTCTGCTTATGAAAAGTGAGAGCCTGTTGATTCTGTTACTGCGTGGGTATATACGTAACCCCATGCCCCCATTTCACAGGGAGCACGAAAGCTGAGTTAGCTGTCTGGTGTAAGCCAGAGAACACTTATTTTATGCTTTCCTGATACATAGGAGTTCTTAGCTACGTAGAGGACTATGCTGCATCCCTTTGCCTATTTTATTCTGAGTACTCAGCATAAGGAACATATATATATGTATTTTGTCAAGTCTTCTTTTATTGCGTGGGCATTGTTTTTGTTTTTGTACATTCCTGAGTAGTACCATTGATGTTAAAAAGACCTGAGATTGGAGTCCATTTGATAGTCAAGGAGTTTTTGTGTTTCTGAAGGGAAAAAAAATGGATGAAAAAAAAAAGCAATCTGTTTTGTAGCCAGGAAATTAGTGCAGAAATAAAAATAAAGTTTCAGTTCAGATATTTGTATTTACAACTCACTATCGGCAGTTCTTTTTGCAGATTTGACATTAAGATGAAGCTAGAAGATGTAGGCACTTGGAAGATGTCATGTGTACAGACGAAAGTAATCTTACAAGGCTTTTCTTTGAGCTTCACGTACTTTTGGAAACCTTGAACAAAATATCCTTTGTGGAGGCATTTCTAGCTTTGCTGTTAGGAGGTAGCATATCTTGCTCAACAGGGCACTAGCCTAAGCTCAGATGTTTAGCATTTATTTCTTTCTCAGCTGCTGTGAGAAAATGGATGTGCCATTTCATCTCTGCATGCCTCTCTTACCCTGCAGTCCCTCTGGTCTATTTACAGTGTATGCTCTTCTGAACTGGAGTCTTTTTTTTCTTTTTTCATTCGAGAGGTAAATAAATATACTGTGTGAAACAGTGGAGTGGCAATTCTGTCATCTCCTCTAGGGATTGCTGTAAAATGAGATCTAAAAAAGTTACACCATTGCTTATACATTGTTATTTATTAGCACATTAACTTCACTACATATGGCAGTGTACATACAGAGATCATGGGGGTCAGTATCCCAAAGATCCAACTCTAGTATTGAAGACCCGACACACTCAGGAGACCTGACACAAACAGTAGTATATGAACGTTTCACTGAATTCTTGTGTTACAAAATTCATTTGAAAGCAAAAACAGCTGGGAGCCTGTTGGTAGGGCAGTACAGCAGACATGCTTACTACATGACTTACATTGGGCTTCTTTTGGCAATTACATTTATTTGGTGTATAAAACAAAAATGAAAACAAATGTATGGAGAAATATAATGCAAAACATTTTGCACTGAAAAAAAAAATACTTAGCAGATATTACATGCTTTCCCCCTTGGAGATACCTCAGTTTGTATGGAAACTGTCTTTGCTCATAATCACTAACTAATATTCGATTCATTGCACAAATGAGAAGTAATTTTAAAGCTTAAATGTCTGTCTGTGGAGTTCAGTTCCAATGATGACTACTTACAGCAATGTGTACCAAGGCAGTAGTGTGCCTGGCTGATTGACAAGAAGCAGTGGTCATAACTGACACACTCATCATTCACTCTGTGATTCATTCATCCTTGTATCTCAATAGCACTATCTCATCTAATTAAGTTAGCAAGAGAAAAATGTGGCAGACAGTTTATTAACGTGTGAAAAATTGCTGTTTGATGAAGATATGTTGCAAGACAGGTAAATATTCTGCTCACTGGCCGATTAATATTCACAGCGTGCATTTCATGCTGAGATCAGAGCTAGAAAGAATTGACTGTTTTTCAGAATTCCTCAGTGTGTGTGTGTGGATACTCTTACACAGCTGATTACTGAAAATACATCAGTTACCAGAGCAGCTGCTTTTACCTGCCTTATGCAGTGCAGCAAACTGTTGTAAAATAGCTGGTCATGCAGAGACTTGAGAAATGGGTTCCAGACATGAAGGAGCAAAAAGAGAACTGAAAAATGTATGTATGGTGTATCTGTTGTAAGAGATGTCTGAATTGGCACCAGGGATAGCAGAATCACATGGGGTGGGTATACCCACTGATGAGATCCCCTGAGCCTTCTCTTCTCCAGGCTGAGCAGTCCTATCTCTCTCAGCTTCTTCTCACAGAACAACTGCTCAAGGCACCTCAGCATCTTGGTGGCCTCCATTGCGCTCTCTTCAGCACAGAGCTCCATATAGATGCGGTTCCTGGAGATGAGGCCCCTGGTGCAGCAGTGCAGAATGTGGCAAGTGTTATTCCTGCTGCACACAGTTACCACCATCTGGGAGCAGGGCATAGTCATGACTGTGGCTCAGGCAAGTCTCAAACAGAACTAATGGAAAGGTTTGCAATGGGAGCAGCATCAGGTTGTTACTTTTGGTTATTGCTTCTGGAAACAGTGACCATAGTTCACATTCATAAAGTAAAAAGAAATTGACTGCTTTGGTGTAGTTTTATACCATTGCCCTGTTTTTCTCATAGCTTCATGATGATGAATTGATCTGTGAAGAAGCACTTGCATTTGATGGCAAAGCTTGGAATATGACTAGTCTCAAAGGACGATGCAGCACTTGAGGAAGAGAGAAGGAGTAAGCTGGGTTTATGTTTGAGTGACTGGTTGAGTAGTATGTAGCAGGCCTGCAACACCTGGTAGTGATACGTTTCCTAGAAGTGGGGTCTGATCACAGGACACCTGCCTGCTGTGCTAAGGGGACCCCTGTGATTAATGATTTTGCCAACTCAGATGACACCAGCACTGCCCCAAACCCCTCAGTGTAATCTGAGTTTTCAACAGGCATCTGGTCACAGAAGGGCTTATGCTGGTTGTATCTTTTAAGGAGAATTGCCTTAATGACGTAAACTGGACAAGCTCTGCTGCTCTGCTCTGTAACCTGAGGACAAAATCAGTTTCACCAGCAGCTTGCTTGGTGCTCACTAGAAAGTCTTGTATAGTGAAATTATCTCAGGAGTTGAGAGCAGAAGAACAAAAAGGCAAAACCCCCACAACGAAGAAGCCCAAAAGCCCAGACTGAGAAGTCATTGGCATTATCTGAGTGTGAGCATTTCCCAACAAAGGCAGATGAGCGAGGCAGTGCCCTGCTGCCTCAAGGAGATCCCAGCCAAGTCTACTTTAGGCCCCTAAGCAAATACACGGTCCAACCGAAGAGCAGACTGTTGGCCTCTGCAATTACCGAGACTTGAGATGTTTCTTCTCAGGCTTTTGGGGAGTCAGAAATGGCCCTAAGTGGCAGCCTTTAGACAGCTAAAATGCACCGCTCTGCTAAAGAGGGATTCCTGCCATTCTGTAATGGAGTTATGAATTATCTACGTAGTATCTTACTGAAACTGTGATTAATTATTTTCAGGTTTTGATTTCCAGTATTTTTGTTGCATTTGAATAAGTACAGTATTTGGCAGCTGCTTTTAACATTCCCTGTTTTCATGCTATAACATTTACTACATCCAGCTAAAAGCAGTTTCTCACTAAATTCCTTATTGGCTAGCAGTGCTCCTCATGTGATTTCCATCTCTGTAAATGTGAACAGACTGAAAAAAGGCCAATTAAAGAAGGTTGTTTGGCAAACATTCCCTTTTTCTTTATGGGTGTTCTTGCTCTGCAATCTGGAACAGAAGGAAAACAGAAAAGAGCATAAAATGTAACAGTGGAGCATGGAGCCCATCACTGTTTTTTTCTGTTTGTGAATTGGTTCCACCTGGAAATCAGAGCTAAATACCTGATGTATACCTGTGTAACACCTCCCATCTGGAGGATTTTTAAGTACTTAATTAGACCGTTCAGCACTCTTGTGAGGCTGTTGGTACCCACTTTGTAGGTGGCTGGCATGGAGATGGGTAAATAATTTATTGGCAGATCTATGAGACGCAGCTACTCGCCTGTTTTACTTGACTGCTAGTTTATATAGCTTGCAAAAATAAACTTCCATTTGTTACTGTATGTATCTGCTGTTCCTCGGGGAGATTACACCATCTAAATAGTAACAACAATACTCTCTGGTGGGAAAAAACAACAACAACAACAAACCAGCACAAACTAGTTGGTAATTAGTGCTTTAAAATTTGTACACAGGTGAATTTTCCCAATTTCTCACTACCTTTCAGACTTCTGGAAGTGACAAATGTGGCTACTGGCCAGATTTTGCTTGAGAAGAGTTAATGCAGTGTCTATGTTGGATCCACTAAGGTCAGCAAGCCAACCTACACTGAAATCTTGCTGTCCAAAGTAGTGTGCAGCATTCTCTCCCTTTCACCTAAATTCAGTGGGATAACTGTTTGTATTTAAAGTATTTCTTTTTTCTGTTCATATATTAGAAAAAGGGCTGTGGGATCTCACTGACTTTATTTAGGTAATCCGACATGACTTTAGTCTACATGGCCTCTCAGAATTTCCCTCTTCACAATCATTTGCACAGGTTGACCTCAGTCTGGGACATGTGCTGGTGAAGGGGCAATATTCAGCATCTTCCCACAGCCTGGCGACCTCTGAAAGCCATAAATATCTTCTGGCAACTAACATCAATATAGAGGGGTCTCATATTTGGAGAAGGAGACGTGAAAATTGCTTACAGTCATATCTGTGTCCCAGGGTGTTTCATGTCTAGAGGCTTGTGCTGGGTGCTCTGTTGTATGCTTCGCTTGTACTCCAAGCCAAGAATACAGATTTTCATGTTTGTTTGTAATTACATAGGATGAAACTGCTTTCTTTGGGTCTTTTCATTAGTCTCATAAGATGTTTACGGGTCACTGACTTCAATAATAGCCTAAGACTTTAAAGAGTCAGCATAGCCAGATCAGGAACCCTTTAATATTTTGTCTACTCACACGCTTTGTAACAAATCCTTCTGCATGAATTTTTACACGGTAATTGCGTGGTGTCAAAGTTACATCATTATCTTATTTTTATATCAGTTTAGAGAAACAGATATTTCAGCATTTTGCGGAGTTAGATGTTACAAAGTAAACATTTATATTTGTTCCATTCACAGAGAAAAAAAACCAACCACTACTCTCTAAGTTCATAATTACTATGATTAGTGAAATGTCTACTAGAAATTCCAGGCTACTCATTTTGCTGTGATTCTCATTAAAATGTTCAAAAATTGTGATGGATTTGCCTCAGTGACTTAACTTGTAATGCTTCTGTAGGGCAGAAATCCATCAGTTAAAGAATTTATCATAGCTCAATTACTTCATGATTATATATATTTAAAGTAATTCACAATAAAATTTAAAAAGTGAACATGAGTTGACATAAATTGAATGTTACAATTACTGGAGCATAATTCAGAACCTGTAACAAACCCATTGACTTCGGCAGGACTGCTTTGATTCAAGTCAACGGTAAATAGGTTTCTTGAGCAAGAAGAGCCTCTTAAATAAAGTCACAAAACCATGTAAGCATATGTTGCAGCCTTTGGCCTTTCTGCATATCATGTCTTATGAAGGGATCTTCATATCAGATGGGAAAAAACCCACTCGTGTTTTCATTCTCTCTTATAAGAGCAGTGAAACAAACAGTCTACATTAGTTCCCATTACAACAGTAGTTACACAGCAAAAGCTGGACTGTGTCCTGGATGACTGTGTGAGTGATCAAAAGAGATGTATTACAGGAATGTACAGTTATGTTGTAAGAAATTCTTTCATTCTCACCAAAGGCTTCACGCATCTCAGTGAAGAGAAATCATTATAGCAAGTCTTATGAACGCATGTGAATTTATCAAGGCCCTCATCATCTGGTGCTGATTTTCCACTGCTTATAAGTAAAGATATGAATAATTTATTTCTTATAATCAAACAGTCCTGATTTTTTTCTATATTACTTGATATAGTAGGAGTAATTTCAGTCTGTGTTTCTGACTGTGGCCCATAGCTCTTACTCTTGAACTCATATCAGGACTTGTTTTCTCAGCTCTATGGACATCCAAGGAAAAGAGGCTTTTGTGCTAGCAACTTCCTACAAAGAGAGCTGCAGGCCTTCTAGACCTCAGCGTTTTTCAGGGAAAATGATTCCACACCAAGAAATCACAAGCAGCAAATCGATATGGTGTTGGCAAATATCACATTTACTTATTTTCTAAATAGATAAAGTTTTCTTATAATGGGAGAGTACTTTACAGTAATATAAAGCAAATGGAAGCTGATAAAATGGAAAGAAGATGAGATCTATGTCTGGTTTTGGACTCTTCAATATTGGCATACTGGTGAGAGTCCAGCTGGGCCTTGAAGATGCAGCACGGCCTGGAGCCCCTCTCCTCCTTGCTACCCAGGGAGGTTGTGGATGCCCCGTCCTTGGAGGTGTTCAAGGCCAGGTTGGATGGGGCCCTGGGCAACCTGATCTAGTAAAGGTGTATGTTTGGTGACCCTGCTAGGCAGGGGGGGTTGGAACTACATGATCCTTGAGGTCCCTTCCAACCCGGGTCATTCTATGATTCTATGATTCCTCTGAGAAGAGTAAGAGAGCTGGGCCTGTTCAGCATGGAGGAGAGTGGGCTCTGGGGGACCTCATCAGTCTACATAAACACCTAATGGGTTGATGTTAAGAAGACAGAGCAAGGCTCTGTTCAGTGGTGCCCAGTGCCAGGACAAGAGGGCACTGGGCACAAACTGAAGCACAGAAGGTCCTTCTGAGCACCAGGCTTGTACCATGCTGGAGCACTGGCACAGGTTGTCCTGAGGTGTCCTCCTCTAGGGGCTGGATCCTGCTCTGGGTGTCCCTTCTAAAGCAGGGGTAGCCCAGAAGGCTCAGAAGGTCCTGTCAGCTTCAGCCATCCTAGGGTTCTGGGATAAAACCAGAAAGAAGAGCAGAGATAGTGAACTCAAAGTGAAGTAATAGCAAGGAGAAAGGTTGTCGGATTGAGTCAGTGGATGCTGGACCACATGGAGGAGGGCCAGAAAGAGAAGTCACTAACACCTCACCAGTGTCTCTGCTGCAGTGTCTGTTGGACAGCAGCTTCTTCCGCTTCTCTTGCTTTCATTCTTATTTGAGGCCTTGAGTGGCTCCTCATCAGCAATATTTGAACCCTCTGAGCACACACTGCTCAAGGAAGCTCAGACCTTTCTATGTCCCAGAGGGAGCCATTTGTTCCTGACTATGAAGAGTCGTGGCTTCCGTCACCCATCTTGAGTCTGCCCCTGGGTGACAGGGACTCTTGACAGCCACTGTGATGTAGCGTGCTGGGTTATCTCAGGTGAGCCGGAAAACTGCTCTGAAACAGTACATCACTGTGGTGAACTGAGACTCATAAACAGAATTAAAAAGCTTTTCTGCATGCAGGTAACAGCAAGAAAAGGACTCGTAGCTAAACTGTTACTAATCAACAGAGTAGGCATAAATATTGATACGAGGTATCATGACTAAAGAATTCTGTGGAATTAAGAACTGAAGGAATTGCTGCTGTGGATGGGTTATTGTATGGATTGTAGTCTTATATATAGATGCAAAATAGATGCACATCGTTACAGGGGACATTAAACTCTCTGGGGAAGTGCAGCTTTCTCCTGGTGTGAGTCTCTACTCCACATGTAGACTCAGATCAGTTAACATAAACCTACAAACAGCACTTGCCACAGCTCTAAGCAGTTATTATATGTAACTTTATATGTGGATTTAATAATAAACAGTGCAGGAATGGTTTCAAGTTTTATTGTCTGCTTTAAATATTTGTATTCTTATAATGGAATATCGCCCATTTTTCTCGGTAGGTGCCAGCTTGCGTGATGACCTCAGTAAATACTTCTGGTTTCATCATTCTCAAGGGGACACGATGACAGTTCAGGATCCAAACCAGATGAATCTCTGTGCTGCTGTTTGGACTGTTGTCTCCTATATAATTGCTGACATGGAGGAGATGCTGCCAAGGTAATAAAGCGTCAAGAGAGAAGATTTCTGTTCATCAGTAAAGACTGTGAGTCCCCTAATACATGTGGTCTACAGCTGTGGGAAATTCCGTTTTTCAACCTGATTTTGCACAGCATTTTGTCTGTTTTCCTCAAGGCATATACGCTCTTTCACATTCCTGGTTCCTTTTGCTCTTTTAACATCTTCCATTTGTGATTTTCACTTCAAGTTTCCCGAACACTTTTAAAATTTCTGATGAAATGGTATCTCTTTGGTATGACGAAGTAATCGTTTGTATGCAAACTGATCCTTTGCAGCAGGAAAAATACAACAGAATAAATTTGTCGCATCAGAATAATCATTGTGTTGAGTACATATTTATGGGTTTATTTTCCATCTTTCAGTCTGTGTATTCAAATGATGTGCAATTAACATAACAATCTTTTCTTCTTACACTTTTAAGGTAATAATGTGCTTTTCAGTTCAGTGTTTTAATGGTAACGTATGATAAAATGGTCAAATTGGTAAAATAGTATGGCTTTTAATAGCTCACTCCGTTCCTGCTGTTAAATCTTAATAAAAGTTACTTTGTAACTGCAAGACTCAGATAAACCAGGAAAGAGGAAAGGAAGTCAATAACAGGATATCCAGATCTCTATAAAGCAGCAGCTCCCATGTGTCTTAGTCACCTCCTCATAGAAATCTGTGTCTTGTCTTGTCCTTTCTGATGGAAAACTCCCCACGGTGACGTGCAGAGAATTGCATGTGGCAGTTTTTCTCTGAAACTCCACAGTGTTCCAGAAACAGCCATCACAGTTATGATCTGTGACCTTCACCACCAGCCAGCTGGTGTCCAAACAAAGTATAAAAGCAGATTTTGATTCCTGCTGCTGGAGCCATTCGCAGAGCAGCCCTTTTTGCTGGGGTGCCCTCCTCTGCTGGAACAGAGGCAAGAGGGCTCTGGCACCTGGACACTTTCAAGGAAGAATTAACGTGGGAATTTGATTCTTGCTTTTGGTTGTTTGTTGATGTTTTGTTTTTCCTGCTGAAAGATTATGTATATTCAAACTTTCAGAGGTGTCAAGAGATAGGATACAACTGCTGTTGGGAAACGTTATGGGGCATTTATTTCTTCTCATTTCTTTGCGACTTGGTGACTTCTTCTGCTTTAAGTTTTGCAACAGGCAGCCTTACTGATGTGACCAACTGTTGCAGTCTAATCAGCACAAAACAGCTAATGTAAGAGAGTGTTAAACAGAATGGCAGCCCATCTCTGGTGCTGTTTATGAGTTCAGTGTTGAGCAATAGCTTAGTGATGAGCCATTCATTTCTATGGAATTAATTAATAACTGTGATACCTGTTTACCACGATAAACCCCCTAATAGTGGCTTTACATCAACTGTATTAAATATTTCAGTTTTCCTTCCAAACCATTTCAGGAACATAAGGGGTGCCTAGAGACATCCTGCCATTTCTTTTTTGAAGAAATACTATTTAAAGAAAGATAGCAAAAATTTCCTCTGCTTTCAAGGCATGACGTGTGTTTGCTTTTTCTTACTTATGTGACGAAAGCGTAGCTACTGGTGCGTATCTCTGATGGACCCTCAGCTGCCTCTGAGTGCAACCTTTTGATCTTCACAGATATTACTGGATGCTTCTTCATTTTTGTGCTAAATCCTTTTTCCTTGAGGTATGGTGCTCTGCACATCGGAGGTTCAGGAGAGTTTTCAGTGAAATTATATTTGTTGTTATAAGTCTTCACCTGTGCTCCCCTCAAAACAGGCTTTATTTGTGTGGGTTTTTTTCCTCTATAGGTGAATTAAATTCTTAAATGCTTCCAGTCAGATCTTTTGATGTCTTTAGACTCAGGAGTTCTCTCTGGAGAGGAGAACAATGCTGCTGTATGTGCACTGACTCCACAATACACCCCAAGATGAGCATGTTGGCTCATCAATTAAATAAGATCAGCCTTAAAAATGAAGGTCGTCATGCTCTGGATGAAAATTGAGCCTTCACAGCAACACTGGATGCATAGAAGATCTGTAGAGATGTTAAAAGGAAAGGGAATTCAAAATTAAAATTGAAATCTTAATGTTAACAGTAAAATTAAAACTTATATTTCTTGAATTGAAAACCAAACTTTTTTTTTTTCCCCTAAAAAAAAGCAGGGTTTCATTAAAATAAGATGCAATCTTTTAGATTCACCTGTTCTATTTTGTCTGACTTGTAATAGTTCTCAGAGCTTAAGTTTCAGGTGCTCGCATTATTCTCCTGATATCCTTGCTCACTGAGATGTACTTCTCAAAAATTTCCATAACGGAGAGATGTTAATAAATGTCTTTCCCTGTGGATTTTTGTACTCGCTGTGCAACAGCTCATCTTTGTCCCCGCTCACTGTAGCAATTACGCTGTACAAATTGCCGGCAATTAAACATATATAGGATAGTCAATTTTCAGTTCATGAACACTTCTTAAGTGATCCAGGTATAGCAACATTACTTTCCACTTGTATACGACTGCAGCACTGTTGTCTTGCCTTAGCTGAGACAGTAGAAGCTGAGGACATTATTTCTATTACCATTATTGTCAGCATCAGCTGTCATAAATATGTGCTTTTCGTAAGTATTCTGATGACATTCTAAGATACAGAGACCATGAATATTTTTCCCTGCAATAAAATAAAATGCTGTCAGCTTTGGACTAGATTGCTTTTTGCATGCAAAGGTCTGTGAGGAGTAGTATTTAAATACGTGTCAAAAAATTTCAATTTCAAATAAACATTTTCCTGAAGGTATTACAAATCTCTCACATCCAGTGAGAAGAAGGGAGGCCCCTGGGTAGGCTTCCTGCTTGCTACAGTGCAAATCTTTCAGGCATAGTTACAGAGGGACGAGTAGATAAATAATTCATTTACCCAACTAGACGATAGCACAAGTGCTGATGAAAAGTCTCTTTTTAATTCTACATAACTTAACAAAGGTAATTTTGCCAGTATTAAAAGGAAAAATACGGGATCAGAAAGCAAGTTGCTGCTTTTGTTCTTCATATGTCAAAACATTATTGGAATTTCAATGCCACTCTTTGAATGACTTGGTTTTATGCAATCCCACAAGATTTTTACCTCCTCTAAAATAATTAAAAACAAAGAAAGTGAGCTATTTCTTGGGACAAGGAAATAGCTTCTTCTGCTGTTACACTGCAAATATTTCTGGCTGTGTATTTCGTTAGTATGCTCCCCCCATAACAATTTGAGAATCCTCCATTTGCCATGAGTAAATATCAAACCGATCTTGATATCTATATCTGTCTCATGAAATATACATATCATCTAAATGTGCCCAAATGATTAATTTACTGCTGCATAATGATTAGCATAAAAATCTCATCATTGCACAGGATAGAAATGTTACCACTAATTGCTGGTTGAAGTGAACAATGTTTTCTGCATAGAAATTAATGATGCGTGTATCGCAGCGCACTCTTGAATGGGAAAATTCAAGACTTTCTGGAAGAAAAACTTCTTGATTTTCTTGTTCTCTTTTCTGCTAAATGATATAGGAGCTTGACCGTGTATCATAGAATCATAGGGTTGCTTTTTGCTGGAGGGGACCTTTAGAGGTCATCTGGTCCAACTCCCCTGTCTACAGCTAGATCAGGTGCTCAGAGTCCTGTCCAGCCTAACTGTGAATATCTCCACAGACAGGGCATCCACGACATGTGTTGGCCACGTATGTAATGGAAAGGAGTAATATTTTGTCCACAGTTACTTCTGGAAACTCCAAACCATTTGCATGAAGATTTAACCATCTATGAAGCAGTTACATAAATATGTTGTGCAAACACCTGGTGGAGGACTTGAGGTATCTCCCTTCTTATTAATCCTCTTAGCACATGGAAGAGGGACCTCCATGACAACTTTATATCCTGCACTGTCTTTGGATTGTAGTTTGGTTTCTCTTCAGAACAAGCCAGCCTCCTTAGTTTATGTTATATTCAAATTTTCCAAGTCTTTTTGGTGTTCCATTCTGTCTTTCTCAGTGTCTGTACAGTGATACGGGTATTAGAAAAGATTGCCTGACTTGCAAAATCTGCATGTTTTGTGCCTTGGGGATCAGGAACTGCAAGATGCAATTGAGATGACTCCAAAGAGCGCAAGGGTAAGGAGCTTTATCAGGGCCTCCACTTGCTGCTGTCCTTGGCCTTTGTTATTGACAGGCTGAGCTTTATGGTAAGTGCAGTGAATTTTCATCACCAGGGAGCATTTTCTAAAGGTGAAAGACAGGTGTATGGAAACTAAAGAGGGCAACTCTAGAGGAGGGACTGCAAAGAGCAAGGCAGCACAGAGGCAAGGACGGTGGCTTCAAGTACTGTCTTTTCAGCTGCTTTGCAGGGTGAGTTGAGGAGCATTATTTGAATTGACCTCAGATTCACTAGTAGTGGCAGTGATGCTTGTCCTACTCTCTCATGCTTGGTGTAGCATGATTTAACAACACAGCATTAAAATTCATACTGCATGTAAAATGTAAGTTAATAGCAGAGTTGAGGTCCCATTGGAGGACAAGAATAAGACATTAAGGATGATTAGCCACTTGAGAATTCATCTGCAAAATGTGTGCAGTTTAGTAGTTACTATTTGCATTTACATTACTTGCATTATTTGCATTTGCATTACTATCTGCATTTGCTATTTATCATGACAAATAATAAGAAACATTTCTTGTCCTGATAATGCTACTTTGAAATAGAAATTGGTTATTAAGCATATCTGTTTTAAAGCAATGCTGTTTTGCAGCCAGGAGGGATGCGGGGCAGTTGCACATGGTGCTATATATATTTAAATATACCTATCTGCACTGTGAAATTGCTGATTCTCCTTTACAAAAACAGTATTAATGTGGGAAGTCTTTTCTAATGGGCAAAGAAGGGAACTCAAATGGTTTCCCAGAAGTCAGACAGCCAGACAGTCCTAAATCTAAGGTTGGGGCACAATAGTTCTTGTCTTTGCCAGGCTGTGTAGTCTATTAATGAGATGTGATTTTCTTTTTGTCCTGTGATCATTTTAAAGCTAAAGTGTAATATTTTGCACAGGAGTAACATTTTTAAGCCTGGACTGCAAATTCAAGAGTGAAATGAGAAAATCACTTTATTTTTTCCATCAGCTACCAAAGTTACTGACTTCTGGAAGGAAGGCATGGAGATCTAAATCCTTTATATGAATCTTAGAACATATTCAAATATACCTACACCCGTTTTCCTCTTTATGCATAATGCAGAAAAGCTTTCTTAGCCCGAAGATTACATCTTCATTTCTACTTTTTTTTTCAAAGTATGTACTTCGCCTGACGAATGTGCCAAAAAATATCTGGATTTATGGAGTGACAACTTTACTCTTTAGTCTTAGCAAGAAATGAGATAAAAGTGCCTGTGTGCATCTTGATCAAAACCTGAATATGCACTGAATATCTGGAGGTGCTGGAAACTGTGGTTTCTCTGAGGTTCTTCATGTCTTTCATTATAATTTTTGGAATATTTTGAATTTACTTTTCTGCATTCAATATATTACTGACCCTAAATCATCTGTACCCCTGCCTTTTCTGGGGATACTACTTCAGTGATACAGCTGCTGGGAACTCATACCTTATTGTCTGTACTTAAAAGTGACTTTCCCAGTTCTCTTGCAAGTTGTCATGTTTGGTTTTTTGCTTTAGGTTTCTGTTATGAGGACAGAAAATTATCTCAGCTCATAATTTAGGACACAATATAGAGAAACTAGTGATTGCTCAAAAATAGATAACAAAATATCTGCATTTTTAATACAAATTCCATGCTTTTTTTCCTGTACCTATTATCCAGTTTTAGCTCATCGGTAAATTGAATTTAATGAAAATAATTACTAGAAAGTGAGTCATGGGACGTTTAGGCTTGTGGAGCTTTAAAGGCCTAAAATCTCTATGTAGTTTCTGTTGACTGTACTTTACCCCTCCAAATTGCTCATCACAGGAGCAGAGAAGGCTATAAATATCTGCAGGAAAGTACGTGCTTCTCTTCAGCAGCAATTCTCAATGCTGAGTTCTGCATAGCATTTATTTTAAGCCTGTACAATATAGCCTGCACCTTTAACATGAAATGTTGAGTAGGAAATGCACAGTAATTGTGAATTCCTGTATGCCTTTTTGGAATGGGAAACAGGATATTGCTCTACTGGGAAGTGAGCTTGCCTTTAATATTGCTCTCTTTCTAAGCAGGAGTCCTTTTGGCTATGGCAAGCTTATTGGAAAGGTAAGTGTGAGCAGTAGAAGTAATTACTTAAAAATGTTTACTTGTTTGTTAGACAATGAAAGTGCATTTTTATTTATAAATACCTTTAGCCTATTAAATAGCCAGAGTTCGTTTTTGGCCGGTGTAGTAGTTGAAACCTACTTTTGTTCATCTCATAAGCAGTAGTGTTTGTGGATGTATAAGATAAAATATTTCAGCAATCTCTATCAGTGACATATGCATTAAACAATAGTCTATCCGTGTTTTAAAAATGAGTCTGTTTATCACCCAGAATAGATTTCTAATAGTAAGGAGGATTCTTGTGGCAAGTTGATAGAAGGAAGCAGACTTGGTAGAAAGAAGACTAGAATTTTAATTGAAATACCCCTTCAGATTTGCCACCCTGGGCATTCACATGAAATGAAAGACCAATTTAGAGCAAATAAGCATGTACTTCTCTAGTGATCAAACTCCCAACAGTGTCTGTTGGTATCATCAGGGACTGCTTTATAGGAGGCTGTAGGGTTATGGGTTTCTCCATCCCCTACACAGAATCACAGAATTGTAGAATGTCTTGGGTTGGAAGAGACTTTATACATCATCTAGTTTCAGCCCCCTGCCATGGGCACACTGGGTGTGCTGTTTTCATCTGTGGGTACTATGTAAGCTTGATTTCCTGGAGTGAAATCTAGAAGCGTTTATTGAGGAGAAATGCTGGGCCTGACCCCACATCTTTGCATTGGAAACAAAGAATAAACAAGCTGTCGGTAGCTCAGCCTCACCTGCCAGCCCAAATGACTGCCCCCTGGTCCAATGGATACTCAGTCCTCATCTGGAGAAAAGATAACTGAAAGTCCTTCCATGCAGCTAATGCAGGATCATAGAATCATAGAATCATAGAATCATAGAATTACTCAGGTTGGAAAAGACCTTGAAGATCATCAAGTCCAACCGCAGCCTAACCAGTAGCCTATCTCTTAAAAAACAACCACAAAACAATACCACAACAACAAACCTCTGCTAAATCATATCCCTGAGTACCACATCCAAGCGGCTCTTAAACACATCCAGGGATGGCGATTCAACCACCTCCTTGGGGAGCCCATTCCAGTACCTAACCACCCTTTCTGTAAAGAAGTTCTTCCTAATATCCAACCTAAACTTGCCCTGGCGCAACTTGAGGCCATTTCCCCTCGTCCTGTCACAAGTCAGTAGTGAGAAGAGACCTGCCCCACTCTCACTGTAAGAACCTTTCAGGTACTGGAAGACAGCAATAAGGTCTCCCCTCAGCCTCCTCTTCCTCAGACTAAACAGCCCCAGCTTCCTTAGTCTCTCCTCATAGGGCTGATTCTCCAAGCCCTTAACAAGCCTCGTTGCCCTTCTCTGGACCTGCTCCAGTACCTCCATGTCCTTCTTGTGCTGAGGTGCCCAAAACTGGACACAGTACTCGAGGTGAGGCCTCACCAATGCTGAGTACAGGGGCAGGATGACTTCCTTAGTCCTGCTCACCACAGGACTACGGAGATCTTTCTGCTTAGTTACTGGGCACAGAGTTCCTTTCCATCCACGGTGCTGAAATGAGAGTTTTCTTGCCTGGCGGCCATGTGGAGGTGAATATGACTTTTGCTCTTCCTACTCCAAATGGTTGAAGTTCATGAAGAGCTCAGGGTCACAGGCTATTTATTTTTTTTTCTCCCAAATAGCTTGAATTATAGTTCAAACTGCAGTACTTGTGTGTGTTTTAAACTTGGATGTGCAATGGATTTGTAATATATAATGTTGTCATCACACTGTGAAATCACTGAAGTTGAATACTTTTCATGTTCCATATCTCCGCATTTCAGAACTGTGTCTAAACAAGCAGGAACAGGAATGGCTGTCAGTGGAGTGCTTGACGGTATCTTCAAAGCAGAAGAACAGAGTAAACATTTGCTGTGTGTGCTCTATGAGGTGTCAATGAAAATTTTATCCCTCCTGTCCTCATCTGGGAAGTGATGGATGGGGAAAACCTGACTTCTGTGTTTCTGGCACGGTTAGTCTTAGAGTTGCTGCTACAGTACTTCTAAATCTGTTTGAGGTGCAAGATTATACAAGACATCAGGATTTGACAAACTTCAGAGAAGCTGCAAACGTACCAATGTTGTTTATTGTGCAGTGTTTATGATCCTTTAAAACAGAAGTGTCTGAGTTTTGCACTGTCTGCAGAAATGTTTTTACTGACCAGCTAAAGTTTTGAAAGATCTCGGTAAGCTCAGCGTTGTAAAACAGCAAAATGAAATGAACGCCTGTGTTTTTAACGTATCAATTTTAGGCCCTCCCGTGGAAAAAGATCATCAGCACAGTTTAAAATAATTGTAGGAAGAGTTCCCAGTGTTCTGTCGATTTACACTGGCTTAAAATGCAATGAGATGAAGATTGCGGCTTCAGATAGGCATCGGTCACATCAGGAGGAATTACTTTAAAAGCAGTTGTAAATGTGCACAGATGGCACTGGGTGTTCAGAACTCTAGCAGGGGAAGCAGTTACATTGGATTCATTCTTTTTCCTGAAGTTATTGTGATTTCTTCCATATCCTCCCGTTGCCTTTAATCCCCAACATTCTAACAAGCTCCAAATTTACTGCCATGCTGTAAAAGCTTTCTTTCTGACCACTTTTTTCCTTTAGGATCAGCTCCGTCTGGTGGTTTCCACTTAGAACAATAAACCAGAACTCCCAAGCCCTATCCTGACTCTGTAGCCATCATGCTGGGTGGTCTTGGCACACCCTACAGGTACATCTCCTGTGCAGATGTGTTTTGTGAAAAGCCTAAAAAGGTCTCTTTCCTAGACTGGGTGCTGTCAAAAGCATGCGACACTCTTTTTTCTAATGAGGCATCTTTTATCCTTGGCCATAACTTGAAGGCAGTTGAGGTTTTGGCATCATGGAGTTACTCTACGTAGGTGAGTTAACCTTGCAACTAAATAATACTTCAGCTTGGCTGGAATCGTGGCCCTACTTCATTGTGACTGATTCGTGGTCTGGGATGGAAAACACATCAGAATTTGGTGGTTTTTTGACCTTCAAACAGTTGAAACTTTGGAGTTGTGGAGTGTTTTTTGTTAAAACTGGATTCTTTGCATGTGAAATTGTAGACTTTTCCCTTCAAAGTTCCACACAGAGACTTCTAGAAAATAACATTGTGAGAATAGCAATGTTTAGTATAAAAACTGTCATGCATAGTAATACCGTGAGACTGAAAGGAAGTCATGTATCCCGAAGTCCAAGTGTTCCTTTTTCTTTTTTTTTTTTTCCCCAAGAATGAGTGTTAGAACAATAAAACTGTAGAGTAATTGTAATAAAATGTCTTATTTGTTCTTAACACATTTTCTTATTGCTGCATTAAAAGAACCTTACTGGAGTAAATTCAGAGAAAACTGCAAATGCAAATAGGTTGCACCCTTCTGTATTATCTTGAACAGAAATTCACACAAAGCTCACACACATATTCCACTTCTGCTCGTGGTGGTTATAGAGCCTTTAGTACAAATAATTAGGAGTCATCCCTCATAAAGCACTAACAAGTTAGTGAAATGTCAAAGGATTTCCTTCTATGTTCAGTTTCATTACAAATTCTTCTACTTTCTATTTTCTTAGTAGATGCAATTAATGACACTGAAGACTTCTCAGGGTAGAAAATTAAAGTGAGAATTTGAAGAAATGCCAGTGGCTCAAGAAGAGTGTTTATTGATAACTCTGTTTTCAAGCTCCCAAATACATCAATTGTTTGCTTTTTCACCTGCCAACCCCTGGCTCCAGATTTGATACATGGTATTAACTGCATCGCTTTGCTAAAGGAAATTGCAGCAGAACTTAGTTATATAAAACTGCTATTTGAACTTTAAGGTGAAACTAGAACTCTGTCTTTAAGATGACTCAAATGTTTCTTCAAAATACTTTCTTTAAAAATTGATTTTAATTTGTGTCGCTGACAATATGCATATCCACCGTTCACTCATCTGGAAGAAAGCAGTGCAAAGAGAATGAATTGCATGAAATGGATCTGAGATACTGCTCTAAGCTGGAATAAGGCTCCGGATTTCAGAAACCACCTCAGTTTGCCAGCAGTGACCACCAAAAACAAGTTAGTGTCATATATTCAAGGAATGAAAACCACATTTGTGCCTTGTATTTAGCATGGAAGAAAACTAAACATCCTTAGAGAAATGGGATGTATAAGGTAAAATAACAAGAAGTGCAGGTGGGAAGATAAGAAATTCTTAGTGTGCCCATGTACACAGCACCAGGATACCTGAAGCACTCCTTCATTCTCATGGATGGAAAAATAAAGAAACTCTAGACCAGAATGCCTACATTCAGTACAAATGTATGAAAAAGTAAGACATTCAAGTCCAGGAAATACTCTGGTTGCCTCAGATGTTGTTACAGGACCAAGACCTGAGTTGGCTGATGTCAGGCTTGGAAGTTTAAAGCAGCTTTAAGCAAATCTGTGCCAGCTGGATGGAAGAAGTGCATAACTGATGGGTTCATTATCGTTCATCACCCAAGTAGGTGAAAATGAGCTGATCTCGGTGCACTTTTATTAGAATTTTGATTCAAGGAAAATTGGGAACAACAATCTCTGGTGCCAGAAGAAACTGTTATATGAAGTTGTGGTTGGAAACTGCAGTTTGTAATGCTGCTGTAGCAGGGCTTTTCATCTCCCTTTTACGCTTTTGCAGAGGATTGTTTCATGCAGTGAGTTCTGAGTTTCTTTGTCGAGGTTCACTTTAAAGTTTGAAATTGATGGGCTTCCCACTATTTCCCCGAAGCAAGTTTTCTTTGCAATGAATCTGCTCAACAAACTTCTTTGGGTCTTGTACCTTACCAGTGGGATAACGCTGGCGGTCAGTGTGCTTGCACAATCTTCAGACACGAGAAATCTGCCCTTTAATTTGTTTTCTAGGTGAAAATGAAGTTTGTGTGACTACAGATGTTGATGATTTATTTGTATTGCGTGCAGTGATTCTTAATTGGAGAAAGAAAGGAAGAAAGTCCTGACTGCTTTTGTGCAACCTCAGCAGCAGTGGGGGAATGACAGACGGAAGAACTGCTGTACAGGGCACAGACACGGTGCTCTTCGCTCATCATATTGCTATGCTATTTGCCTTCAGTATGTCACTAAAGATTCAGTATCTCAATAACACATCCGGAGCAGGCTCATGAAATCCAAATGGCATTTCTGCCTCACCTGTCTTAATAGAGACTCTGAGATGTTCAGGCTTGCCTCCCTTCCCTCCAGAGGGTTTCATGTCAGACTGTGGTTGCTATCTAATACTTCAAGGCAAACAACAGGAATAAGAGTGTGTCAGAGATTGCTTTTACACTTTAATCTTAAAAACAAACAAATAAATAAATAAATAAAAATCCCCAACACTTTTTTGACCATGGCTGAAACGATGACATGGCACAGATGAAGTGACGTGCCTCCCAGCAGGAGAAAGCTGTGGCTCTCTGAGGTAAAAGGAAGGTGCACATTTTCTCACAACTGAAATTCTCCGAGGATGTATCTTATAATAAATCTCCCCTCCATACCATATGGATTCATAAATTCAGGACAAATTAAATAACCAGCCAATTTGAATTTTAAAGAATAATGCGGTTAATAAATAGAGAAAAAATCAGAAAGCTATGACGTAGCAAGTCCTCTGAAAGTTTCTTAATGGCAGTTAATATAGAGAGCTTCAGAATCAATATGTGACTTTCCTGGAATCTGATGTGAAGCCATTAAAACAGAAGAAATAAGATGCAAGCTGGTGTGCTTGCAAGAATTCAAACATTTGCGTCCTGGACAATTTGTGTCTGGGAAGAAGATGATCAAAACTTCTGTGAAATAGTGTTATGTTCATTTTTCCAAATCAAAGGTTTTCACAAGAAAGTGAAAATCATTCCCTCAATACATCACCTTGGCAACATGTCAAAAAAGGTTGCATTCTCTCCCTGAATGGCTATAAATGGATGTATGGAGTTCTGTTTTGTCTTGAGAAAACTCACTGCTGTCTCCCTTTGTAACATGTGAAATGAGAAAGGACTGTTTGTGGCACAAAGGCCAGCCCTCCCATGAGTGCTACATATTGGTTTTCATTGTATTTCTAAAAGCCTTTTATTTCCCACCTCTCCCTGTCTCCTAGACCTGGCTACCAAAGCCCAACAAGACCTCAAACCAAACATGATTGTAATGCAACAAGAACAAACCCCAGCTGCATTTCAAGGTTTGAAAATATTTTTCTTTCTTTGTTCAAACAGCTACCTCAGTGCCAGGCAATCTCCTTGTTTTAGACTGTTTATGGAATGGGTCTCCTCTCCATCTTCCGGTGATGCTTTCTGAGCGCTTGATATTAATGATAATGTGCTGAAAAGAGAAAGACCGTCCCTTTGAATCCCCCTATAGACAAGTGCTACTTGCTGGTCTTACATTTTGGCATGGATTTAGGGCTCAGAAAGGATTGACATTACTGGCATGCCTTGCTCCTCAGACTGAGAGAGCTTCCACTAAGCTGGGCACAACTTTCTGCTCTGTATTTTCCTTTTGAGTTTCAAGTTTGAAGAAACACCGTATCCTGCAAAGAAAACTCAGTTATAAAATTGAGTTTTATAACTCAGAAGAAAGAGCTGTTTCTCTTGGCTTCACGGTGAAGATGAGGTGGAAAAAGTAAGTTGCTCAGTGAATTTAGGTTGTTGCTATATATAGACCCAGTTTTGTATAAAGGCATAGGAGACTTAGGAAACCTGATAATGAAATACATGTGAAGGCACAAAGCCAGTTACATTCAATATCATTTCAGGTTTTATTGAGAAGACCCTATAATGTATTTTATGGAGTATTTAAAGCTGACAGTGTAATAAAGCCAAGCACAGAACTTGAATGCACACAGCCAGGCTAGCTCTACTTATGGCCAATTCAAATGTCTGGGCTACTGGGGCCTTCTTACCACAAGTTCTTGCAGCAATGCAGTGTTACACTCATACTAAAATCTCCAGAATGGAAATTTGAGTGAGTCATATCCATTTAGTGGTATTATCTGAACCCACTGAAAGTACCTATTTCTAACTGAAATCCATGTTTGCCCAAGATACTGCACTTTCTTGAAAAGCAAATTGTAGAATGATGGTACTTCTGCATGAAGGTATGGTGGCAGGAATGGGTCCTTCCATTAGTCCTGAGACAGCCTTGTGAGTTCAGGGACAGAGGAATGGGTAAAGTCTTAGAGTAAAGCACGGTCATATGAGACACCATCCGAATCTGTCTACTGACAATCTCTAATATGTTCCTTGGTATCACTTCTTTTTCAGCACCGGAAAAGGGAACATCAGTAGTTTCAATGTTAAGTAAGAATTCAGCAAAGATACTTTGCAAATGCCCTGTATTTATAAGGTGATGTTCTAAGATCTGATGTACAGATTTTGCTTGCAGGTGTATATTACAAAGATTATTGTGCGTTTGATCCTGTGATATTTGGAGACAAGTTCCTGACTTGTCACAGGTATGTAGATGGGGGTGCAGGGGGGTGTAAAGCCTGGCAAAAATCAGAATTTGCAAATGTAGAAGTTACTAATTTCACAGCTTGCTTTAATTTAAATACTTTTAAAAACAACAACAACAACAAACATCACAGCTTTCTGTAAGCAACTCAATGTAGGTCTACCTTTTATTTATGTATAGGAAGGATTTAGCTGAAGGTAGGCAGCAACTGCTTTGATTGAGCTCATAAACATTTTTCCATGTATAAAAGGCAGCACAGAAAATACACTGAGTAGTTTTTGGAAGAGGAAAACCAGCAGGGCCAGGCATTGTGGAAAGAAGTATAAAAGGGGAGCCAGAAGGGACTTATTCTTCTCATTCATTTAGTTCCTCAAACTACAGACTCTTGTTTTGTGGGTAAATAGAGTTAGGGTCTTCATTCCCTCCTGTGTGAGCAGAAAGGAGCCACTCATCCCACAGAGCCTTCAGCAGCAGCTCTGCGCTCCACTGGACCTGTGCCACATCTGGGTGACCACAAACATGGAGCTGTTGGGGTCCAGAGGATGCTCAGAGGGCTGGAGCACCTCTCCTAACAAGAAGGGCTTCTACTGATAGCTCAACCAGAGGAGCATAACCTCCCTACTGAGTGAAAAAGGCAAGCTGGGAAAAACAGTTGAGAAGGCTGAGGTACTTTACAGCTTTTTTGACTCTGTATTCTCCGATAACTGCTTTGTCACACAGCCCTCAAATGTTTGGATTGGTAGGAGATCTAGGAATCAGCGTCCTTCCACTGTAAGCAAAGGTGACCACCTGAGGAATCTGAACATCTACAAGTCTATGGGTTCCAATAAGATTCCCTAAGGGAATTAGCAAATGTAGTTGCCAAGCCACTCTCCATGATATTTGAAAAGTAATGGCAATTTGGTGAAGTTCCTGGTGACTGGAAAAAAAAGAAGGGTAAAAAGGGTGATCCCAGGAACTACCGGCCTGTCAGTCTCATCTCTATGCTGGGAAAGATCATGGAACAGATCCTCCAGGATGTAGTGCTAAGATACATGGAAGACAGGGCAGTGATGTGGGAGAATCAGTGTGGCTTCAACAAGGGCAAATCCTGCTTGACCAACCTAGTGGCCTTTTATGATGGCCTTTTATGAATCAGTGGACAAGGGAGGAGACACTAATATCATCTGCATGGACACTGACACGGTCCCCTACAACATCCTTCTCTCCAAATTGGAAAGATACAGGTAAGATGGCTGGATTGTTTGATGAACCAAAAATTGGCTGCAGGATTGAGTCCAGAGAGTGGTGGTCAGTGGTTCAGTGCCTCAATGGTGATCAGTGACAAGTGGTGTCCCCCAGGGGTTGGTGCTGGGGCCAGTACTCTTTAATATCTTCATCACTGACATTGACAGTGGGGTCAAGTGCACCCTCAGCAAGTTTACTATTGACACCAAGTTCTGAAGTGCAGTTGACACATGAGAAGGATGGGATGCCATCCAGGGGGACTTAGAAAGGCTTGAGCAGTGGGCCCAGGTGAACCTCATGAGGTTCAACAAATCCAAATGCAAGGTCTTTCACCTGGGTCAAGGAGACATCCACTATCAATACAAGCTGGGGGATGAAAGGATTGAGAACAACCCTGCTGAAAAAGACTGGGGGGTACTGGTGTATGACAATCCGGACATGAGGCAGCAATGTGCTCTTGCAGCCTGGAAAGCCAACCATATTCTGGGCTTCATCAAAAGAAGTGTGGCCAGCAGGGTGATAGGGGTGATCCTGCCCCTCTCCTCTACCCTGTACTGGTGAGGCCTCACCTGGAGTGCTCCATCCAGATGTAGAGTCCTCAGTACAGGAGACATGTAGAACTGTTAAAGTGCATCCAGAGGAAGGCCACAAAAATGATCCAAGGGATGGAATACTTCTACTAGGACAGACTGAGAGAACTGGGCCTGCTCAGCTTGGGAAGAGAAGGCTCTGGGGGAAGAGAAGGCTCTGGGGAGACCTGATAGTGGCCTTTCAGTTCCTAAAGGGGAAGATGGGGACAGACTTTTCAGCAGTACTTGAGGTGATAGAACAAGGGGAAATGACTTCAAGCTTAAAGAGGGAAGATTTGGGTTAGATATAAGGAAAACGTCTTTAATAGCGAGTGGTGAGGCACTGGAACAGGTTGCCCGGAGCTGTGGTTGATGCCCTGTCCCTGGAGTCTTTCAAGGCAAGGCTGGATCAGACCCTGGGCAACCTCATCTAGATGTGCATGTTCTTGTTCATTGCAGGGGAGCTGGAGTAGATTACCTTTAAATGTCCCTTCCAACTCTAAGGATTCTGTGATTCTATTATTCTAATTGGGAATCTATGCTCCAAAGCTAGCCTTGGATTTTTCACTTCAGCAAACATTTCATTAACTTTGGTGGAAGCACAGTCCAACCTTACTGTCAGGCCTTGGGATTTACAACTGGAACTCCATAATTAAACATACAGTTAAACATCCACTAACTGCTGTTTGGTTTTTGTTTTGTTTGTTTTTAACTATCACACAAAGAATACTGATTAGGAATCTGAAATGCCATTGATTTGAACAGCGTTTATGAAGCAATGAGTGGAATAAAAATTGCTATGCAAGCTTCACACTGTGTACTTCCTGGCTTGCACACTATGTGCTTATAAAGAGAAAGTACTGTGGAATATCTTTCCTGAAAAATAGCTCAATTTTCATGCGTAATAAAGGTTAATCTCTTCTTCCTGGGCTGTGTTGCTTTACATCCATGTGAAACCTTTCCAATATGCAATTCCAGCAGAATCTCCATGACTGATTTTTTTAGTTTTATTTATCACAATATTTTTTGTCTCCAATGTTCTCTGTTATTGAAATATCCCCACAAGATAATGTAAAACATCTTAATCTGAAATCCGTTCATAGTCTTGTACCTGAATGGCTGAGTTCAAAGTTACATGCTTTGTATGACATAAATACCTATAAATGGATGTAAGAATGTGGTTTGGTTGTGTGGTACTTGAAATACCAAAGATGTTACAACTGGACCTCGTGGAAATTTTCTTCATGAATCAGTTCTTCCAAAAGAAGGACTGACATATGAGGAGAAAAATTTATTTCTTTCTAAAGTTTGGGAAGGAAGGAGAAACCTCCCAAATAATCACTTAAGTATTTCCAGATTTGAGACTTACATGGATTTTATTTTTTCCTTCTTCCCATATCTTTCTTCTTCTTTGAAGGTGACAGTGTAAGTCTTTGGTCTAGGAGTTTCTTCTCTCTTTATTGCTTTCTCACCAACTTTTCAAACAGCGGGGATGTAGAAGGGAAAGATGAAAGTTAAAACTCTTTGGTTATTATCTATTCTAAGGAGCACAGGCTCATAACTCACACATTCATTTTCAAATTAGTTTTTGTATTGATTTGTAGTGTTTTCTTTTAAGATGTTGTGTTTCTTTGAATTTGTCCTCTATATTGAGTTTTTCCTTTATTCAGCTCACTCTTTTGACAGTCATTTGAAATACTGAAAAATATATTATCATTACATTATGTTATGGTAAAAATGTAATACAACAGATTAAACAGCAGTGCATTTAGAGTTACAGCAAATCCCTGCAGTTTAAGCTACATTTCAATTATATTTAGACTTGGGATTTGATTTGCTACATGATAGACTACACTCTTCCCTTTTTGTCATCTTGTTTGTGGTCTGTAATTACCAGTTACATCCCTGCCTGCCTCTCTAAGCTTTGTGGAGCCGGAGTGCATTGCAAAGCGAGCTGATGGCTGACTTCAGAGCCTGGGAAGTCATGAGCTCCAGAGTACTCCAGGATCCAGTTCTGGGTCCATACACAGAGTCTCTCCTCCTTTATCCTTTCCATCTCAGTGGGCTTCCTTTCTACTTAAGCACACTCCTGTACCATCATGCTGCTGAGCATCTGCACCCCCATGGCACCCGTGCTGACACAAAATATTTCAAGAGGTTTTTCCAGCAGCCTGGGCCCTTCTTACACAGCACAGTGCATTTCTGTTGTGACTTACTGGTAGAAGCATGGCCTCATTTAATAACCTATTTCTGTTAAACTCAGAGAAACTGTCCACATTAAAGGCTGTGTAAATACCTTCAGAAATACCAGCGGAATTTTCCTTTTCAAAGGAAAAGCCAAAGTGTTGATTTATCATACAGAAGACAGGGAAAGGAGGATACAGGGTTCTTTCCTGTCCTCTGCAGAGGGACAGGGTGCAGTAAGCCCTTAAAGGGCAGATCCTGCCACCATTGCCACCAGAAACAGAGACTTTAGCTGTTTCAGGCAAGCTGGAGATCTGAAGGCCACCAGAAGCTCCCAAGAACAGAAGGACTCTGTTCTCAGACACACTGGGGTCTTCTATTGTTTTTTGGGGTCTTTCAGATCCATTTTCAAGCAAAGAAGTTCTTGATCAAGAGAAAGACTCCAAATGCAAGATCCACATCTAAAACACACCTTAGAGCTTGCAGTGTAATCCATTGCCT
Organism: Excalfactoria chinensis; assembly: GCF_039878825.1. NCBI lineage: Eukaryota > Metazoa > Chordata > Aves > Galliformes > Phasianidae > Excalfactoria > Excalfactoria chinensis. The sequence goes on along the minus strand of NC_092826.1, from coordinate 21,331,571 downwards.
ATCGCAGAATCATTTGATCTTTTGATGCAGACTGGGATGCAGTTGGTTTTTCTGGGCTGTGAGGGCACACTGGGGGCTCAAATGGATGGCCCCATGAATGGATGGTGTCTTGTTTTCTTCTCCATCCTCTCCAGTGTGGCTGTAAGTGGCTAATTCAAATTCCCTCATCATTTATGAGGGATCAGGGTCAAGTCTTACTTACTTGTAATGTGAGATACTTTTATTTCATGTTTATAGGACGGCAGGAACCTTCACTGTTGCATGACTAATACTAATAGAACTGGACTGCCTGAAAGGTGGGTCTGTGTTGATCAGCAGCAGTGCTTAAAAGAGATTTCTATCTTGAAAAGAGTTGGCAATTAAGTACATCATAATTTATCCTTCTTCTTGTTCTTTGGTGTAATATGTAGATGTGTGCTGATATTTGAATATTTCTTTCAGTTTGTTTTTTGGTGCAGCAGATTCAGCTTGAAAAATAGAAGGCTGCTGTGGGAGTGTGGCATGAAAGGGGAAGCTTGTGGTTGAAGCCCAAGAAAGGACAACTTTTTTCTCTGGCACAGCCAGATACAGTATATCTTTTCCTTGGCTTTTCCAGGCTTTTCTGGAGCTCCTTCAGCCTTTGCCACCAGCCTCCCACTGACATGGGAGTTACAGGGGAGGGCAGCCCACTCTCCTGAGCATCCCAAAACCAGGTGGGAGAGTGGGAGACCCTTCCACTGGGTGTCACTGGGAACTGCAAACCCACCCCCCATGTTGGAGTCCAGGATCTGTTTGGGATTCAAAGGAGAGTTTGGGCAATGGGGTGGAATGTTAGGGTGCTGGAATAGACTGTGCTGTGAGATGATCCCTGTCCTTCACATGGAAGCTCTTATTAACAATGGAATTATCTGTCTTCCTTTATAGAAGAGAATAGCTGCCTGGCTGAGGCCAAGAGACCGCAAAATGCTTTCGAGTATCTTCAAGTTAAAAAATATTAAGGCAGTGAGTGTTCCTTGCTGGTGGCGGGACAGAGAGGGAACACACAAGCATCTATACTGAGGGCAGATGCACTGAGTCAGCTGAGAGCACATGAGGAGATAGGTGCACTGTTACTAAAAGGCAGATGCACTGGGGAGTCCAAAGCCTAAAAGTTCCTTCATTGTCAACTTAAAGGCTTGAAGGAGTTGTGGCTAAAATATGAGACATCAACCGAACAGGTCTGTTTACAGAGACTTCTCCAAACTGATCTCCTGTCAGAGCTTTTGCTCCTGCAAGCTCTTTCTTTTCCCTTGTGTTTTGATTCCTTTCATCTTAAAGGACACTCTGCCATTTCCCAATCTGTAAATAAAACTCACTCTGATAAAGGTCACCAGCTCAGTCTCTGGGAATAGCTGTCCCACACTAAAAGGCAAAGTCAGTTCGGGGCTGCCCAGAACTGCCCTTTGAAGCACAGGTCTAATGAACATCATCCAGCTCCCAGCACCTGTTGAACCTGCAGAATAAGCAGATCATCTCTGTGCAATTATCCTGTGAAGCAAAAACAGGACTACTGGAGTTTTTCTCGTGGGTCAAGAGTGAAGCATGATGGGCAAAGCTGGAGCACAGGAGGGAACACAAGGTTTGGCTGGTCTGGGTCAGTGTCTCTCATGCGGTGGCCAAAAGCCAGCTTCACTGGCAGCTCTTGCCTGAATTCCACAGGAAGATATTTGGCAAATCGCATGCTGACATGTTTATCTTGTTAGCTGTCAGGATGAGTAAGTGTGCAAGCTGAATGCTATCATTCATCTTGAATGGAGAAATAGGTACTGATCATGAAATGTGCCACAATAAATATATTTTCAGACATGATTTTTGTCAGATGCATATTAATTCCCTGTTCAGCTCCTGTCATAAGTGACCCTGAATAGACCTGTACTTGCTGGCAGCCCCAAATCCCCGCTTCAGGCTTGCTTGGTGACACTGTGCAGTCGTGGGACAACAAAGTGACACTGTTGCCTGCTTATAAGCGACGGATTGAGTTAGCTCCTGCCCTGGCAGATACACATTTATATGTCTTCTAGCATCTAATTACACTGAAGTATCCAACAGAAACCTCATATTTAGGCTTTTAATGCTAATCCAATAAAAAAGCAATGCAGCCATTTCAAGATAATTATGGCATCAGCAACCCCCTGCCTGCTTGCAGGCAGCATTCATGGGAACCCCTCCTGGGTGTTCAAACAGTGTGAGAAAATAGCGAGTGCATTGAATCCCATTTCTGTGGCACAACCATTGCAGTGTGTTGGAGTACCTCGGAGCTAAGAAACCCCTGAAACATCAACATTTGGTTTCCTGCTTGATCTGAGCTGGCCTTGCCTGAGGCAGGCTGTGATACCATACTGCTCTGTTGTGTTCCAGAATTAAGAACGGCGGAGTTTGTCCGATCAGCTCCCTTGCCAGCAATATCAAAGTGCCTCATTCACACTAAAAAGCATTAAGCTTTGGCCCACTTCCCTTCTGTTATTGAAATAAGGGGGAGCAGGAGGAGGAAGTGGAGGATTGAAGGCTTCCCCATTCCTGGCTGCTCATCATTGCTCTGCCAGGCGAGTTTGTAAGTGGATGCCTTGAGAAGTTAAGTGCAACACATATATGTGAAGGCATATAGAGATCAAAAGCCCAGACCGAACTCTGCTGCCAACACTAATCATGTGAGGATGGGGCTAAGCTGACAGTCTTGCAGTAAGATGTGATCAGGAAATCAGCGCCAGCTCTGGGAAGACAGCATGAAGTCACACAACTCAGAAAGAAAAATGTGGCATGGTGATGTGAAATGGCATTGGGGTGGAAGCTGGGCTTTAGCACAGCCTTGCTCTACTTCAGCAGGGACAAACACACCAGAAACCACTTCTTTTCTCAGCACTGAACACATCTGATGTTCAGAGATCTTAGAGGGTGTGAGAACAGTACTTGAAGTGAGGAGAAGCCATAGGATGGTGTTGAATCCAGCTCTCCTTGCTCTGCCTACTGCATCACACAAACTAAGTCGTGCTCAAGGTGACTAATGCTTCTTGTATGAGCAGTATGCTCCATATTTGCTCTTATCCACATTGTTCAATGTTGAATTGTACCATACAATGCTGACCCACCTCTCCTGCAGCTTTCCTTGAGGGATGTTCCTCAGGTCATGCCACGTACAGAAGGAGGTGGAGGAGAAAATGACTGTCCTCATTACTTAAATACAGTGACATTTGGAAATGCCATTCAGTGAGGGAAGAAGCACTTGCACTGGGATGTTAGCTTTGATGTGTTTATTACGGTTTGTAGACAGCAATATGCTGTGGGAAAGGGAAGACTCCTCTCTGTTGTCCCAAGCAGAACGTGTACATGAAAGTGAGCAGAAGCTCCAAGAGGCTTTTTACATTCACCCACCTCAGTAAATCAAATAAAGCACCGCCCTGTGGGTGCAACTTAAATAAGGATAAAGTCATGTGTGAGGTTCCTGCAGTTGATGACACCACAATTGCCCCTCATCTCCTTCTCCTCTTTTTTTTCTCAGCAAAAAGCCATAAGATTATCTAGCTCAGCCTATGAGCTGCAGGATCAAGCAGCCCTTTCAATTTCATACCATCTTTTCTCTCTGTTCACATGAATGCCCACCTGCGTACCGCTGGGCAGGCTGCAGCAAGATGTTACAGTCGAGGGAGTATGTCAGCAATCTGATGTCTGGCAGCTAATGTGGGCTTCTGAGGAAAGTGTGGGCTGTGCTGGGGCAGGAGGGAAGAGCTGATGGGCGAATCTGCTTTTTCAGCTGAAAGGGCTCTGGCTGGTGCATCTGCCTGAGCTCAGGTCACTCTGTTCACATTAAAGGTTTTATCTGGGATAAATGAGGAAGCAGTAAAACCAGCTATTTCACAAAGAACTTCTATGACTAACATGTTGACTCTCCTGTTCTAGTAGAGTGACCTATATTTGCTTTTGATATAATATTTTTCATTTGAAACCATTTCCCCTTCACTTGTTTTTTCCTCGCACTTCACCTGCAGAAAATTCTTTCATTTAAAGTACAGTTTCTCCTTCCTTCCTTCCTTCCTTCCTTCCTTCCTTCCTTCCTTCCTTCCTTCCTTCCTTCCTTCCTTCCTTCCTTCCTTCCTTCCTTCCTTCCTTCCTTCCTTCCTTCCTTCCTTCCTTCCTTCCTTCCTTCCTTCCTTCCTTCCTTCCTTCCTTCTCTTCTCTTCTCTTCTCTTCTCTTCTCTTCTCTTCTCTTCTCTTCTCTTCTCTTCTCTTCTCTTCTCTTCTCTTCTCTTCTCTTCTCTTCTCTTCTCTTCTCTTCTCTTCTCTTCTCTTCTCTTCTCTTCTCTTCTCTTCTCTTCTCTTCTCTTCTCTTCTCTTCTCTTCTCTTCTCTTCTCTTCATCATTTGGAAAGCTCAGAAAATCTTCCAAGAGCCACAGTCAGCTCACTGGCATTTGAATCATAGAATGGCTTAGTCTGGAGGAACAGTAAACCCACCCTCTGACCTGTGCGTCCAACCTAGCCTTGAAAGCCTCCAGGAATGGGGCATCCACAGCTTCTCTGGGCAGCCCGTGCCAGGACCTTACTGCTTTCTGAGTAAAGAATTTTCTCGCAACATCCAATCTAAACCTCCCCTCTTCTGCTTTAGACCTATTCCCCCTTGTCCTATCACTATCAGACTGTAAAGCGTCAGCCCCTGTAGTGCTTGTAAGCTCTCTTCAAGTACTGGAAAGCCACAACGAGGGTGAGCATCTTCCCAATCAAAATATTTTCTACATTTTCTTTTAAAATTTAAGCTAGGAAAAGCAATAATAATAATAATAATAAAATAACTGACTAAAAATTCATCTTAATGTCCAGCAAGACTTGTACCAGTATGCTTCACCCTCTGTTGAAGAACCAGCCCTGGAGGGAGGCACTTCTGTTTCTTTTTTGTAAATATCCATAGGTGGAGGACTATTAAATTAAAAAGCAACTTCAGTAAAGCAAAGGGAAGAAAGATATTCTGCTGGTGGGAGGAGAGCCCTTCTCTTCTCTGGTCCTTTTTAATAGTGTTGGTTTGCTCTCTTTGGCTGTATCTACCTAGGGTGGATAAGGGCACGCAGCTGCCACTGGATTCCTTTCCCAGCTCTGGTTTCCACATGGCTGTTAAAAGAAGCCCCCATGCACAGTTCCTTCCTGCCTATGTCCTCTTGAGGAGAAGCCCACAGTCACAGGAGATTTCTACAACAACTTCTTCATTGCAGCCTGACCAGGTCTGGGGTGCCAGCACTGTCTCCTCTTCCTAGCACGAGCACTCTTCTCTCTGCAAGAGAGAAGTACAAATCTAGATATCCCTCATTACTTTCTCCAGTCAGTTCAAGCATTGTTTGAGTCTCTTGTGCTCAAAATGTAGCTTCTCTCTTAAAACAGCAAATCTGCTTCCTTTGGGGCAAGACTTGTACCAATCTCTTTAGGCTTACAAACTATCGGAGGCAGTCTCAGCTGTAGTCTCTAATAATGTGCAAGTGGTTGGGTTTATTATCTACATTTCCAATTATCTACATATCCAATCAGGTTCAAAGAAAGATCTCCATTTGAAGCTTGTTGAGCCTTTGGGGAAAATCACAGCCATGCTGAAAGAGCTGTTGGAGGTGTGGCTGAAAGGGCTGAGGGCTGGAGCTGCCCAGAGTTGTTATCAGTATCCTTGGATATCCCTGGCTTCCCAGCAGGCTTTCACTTTGGGCTGTTTTGATACTGCCACATCTGTAGAAGATGAACTGAGCTGCCCAGATCCAGCTGTGGGGTCAGGTGTACTTCAGAGGGAAGTGATTGTCACAGTCAGTCACATTCAACTGACTTGAAAGTGGTCATCAGCTGTTCCCCAGCTCTGTTCTGCTGAACCTTCTTTGCATAAGGCATAAATGTCACGTTAGATTTGAGGTTTGGCAATGGTGTTAGCATTTCCTGTCAGGAAAAAAAAAGGAAATAGCATGCTCCTGCAGCTCCCACATCTGTTATGTTTACCAGAATGTTGGTAAGGGCTGAGGGTGGGGAAAGGTTTTGAAATGAGAGCTCACCTCCAGGAAGACAATTGCCACCACTGATGTTCAATTCCAAACTTCCCAACATGTTAAAAAGCTGAAAACAACAGAATTCCTTCCCAAATCAGGAGATAGCTGGTGCTTCTACTCACTGAGGGTACTTTTGGCCTTTTGCTGCACTGGATCGCACGAGCAAAGCTGTCATGCAAGGAGTGAGATGGGCACTGCTTCCCTCTCACACTGCAGATGGGCCCTCCCAGGGCCTTCATGGTGCAGGAACCTGACTGGTGTTTCGAGTTTTTGTTCTGTTTGTTCTTAATAGTTTGCTGAAGTAAGCGTAATCTGAAGCAACACTCTCACACACATCAGCCTCTAACCTTCAGGCTGGTGCCCTGCTGTGCTGTATTGTATTTCTGATTGCAGAAGCTGCAGCTCAGCCCAGTTCTTAGTAACACTGGTTTCAACCAAGTGCAGTTGCACTGTGCAATAAATCTTCATCCTTCCCAGTGTGAGAGAAGATGCTCACTGATCTGCTGTGGTGTGATGTAACTGCACTTACTCTTATTGATCTGGTGGTTAGAATTATCTGATGTTTGTCTACTCACTATCTACATCTGCTTGGTGACTTCCCTATTATCTCAGAGCTGTTAGGCTTCAGACATGGTGGTATAAGAGATTGTTCTGCTAGAGGCGAGGAGAGCTGGGGGGCAGCTCTGGGCTGAGGCTCAGATTTCTAATTGCAGCCCAGTGCTGGCAGCCCTTCATAACTCCTTGTCACAACAGTGCAGATGGATTTGCTAAGCTATTTCCTCTCTCCTTGTTCCCTTCTTTAAAACTGTTAAATCATTAACATGTTAATGATTTTGTAAAATTGGTAAGTACATTTTAATTGAATTTGCTCTTCAAGTGGATGTGGAGAAGGAGATCAGTGTTAGAGCAGTTAGGAATGGAAGAAGCCTATTAGATATTGCTTTTCCCTCTGGGACACTCATTAGATACAAAATTGGATTCCACTTGCCAGAAGGTTAGTGGCCATAGAGAAAGAAGTGTTTTCAGCTGCCTTCACAGACCACTCACTGCTTTGCAGTGAAAATCTAAGACACCCACTGAACATACTGGAGGGAAGTCAATGGCTGGCAGAACAAAATGATCTCCACAGATGATGCAGACGATGGTCTTAAAGGCTTCCCTTTGGGAATTGTAGGCCTTGTGCCTTTGGTTCTCCCAGGAGCAGGCAGTAGTGGTGTCCTCTCCATGACAAGGATACTTGAGTCTGAGTTACAGGATTTAGAACACTGCATTTATCCCAACTCCACAGTTCCAGCCCTTGGTGGAAGGCTCATCATGGGTTCCTGCCGTGTGGCTTTGCAGCATCAGTGTCCCTGTGGCCTCCTCGTGCAACAGGCCTGAGTGCCGAGCTGATGGGCAGGAGCTGCCAATTTACTTTAAGGTTTTCACGAGCAACTATTAATCGTCCAGTTTCTCTTCATTCTGTTATTTTCAGAGACACAAAAAGAGCATTAAACAATAAGAAACTTCATACGACTAAGGAGGATTAGAGTCAAATGCTCAAACAAAGGACAGCAGGGACTTAAGTAAAATTATATTTTCCATTTGTCTTTCTTCCACACCAAGCCCCAGGGCAACAATCTCAGACAGCACATTTTGTAACTTTAAAGGAGCCTCAGCAGTTTTCTTTCATCTCAAACACTGTACAAATGAAACCTGTGAACAGGGACCCAGTCAAAGCCATTGAAATTCAGTATAGCCACATGCACTGGAAGAAAGTTGTGTGATACAAACATAAAAAATTCTCAGAATTGTCTAAAAAGTGACATCAGACACCATGCTGGCAACATGTCCTTTACAGCCACAAAGTGGGAATGTTAATAATTCTCTTTAGTGTGGATATTTATCTGTCGCTCGAGACTGAGATGTTAAAGGACAGGTGATAAGACTGCCTACACAAAGCTCTCCCAAAGGGAGAAACAGGAGGAATTAGGGAAACACGTTTCTGATAGAGGGAAGGAAGACATTATCCCAAACCAAAGCCTCCAGGATGCCAACAAACATATTTGAATGTTGGAAGAGGCTGCTCAGGGAGGTGATGGAGTCACCATCCCTGGAGGTTATCAAGAAAAGTGTAGATGTGGTACTCAGGGACATGGCTTAGTGGGCTTGGTGGTGCTGGGTTGATGGTTGGACTAGATGGTCTTAATGACCTTTTAAAAAAAGTCCATCTGTACCTTACTGTGAAAGGAACTCTCTACTACCAGAAATGCCACGTTAGCCCAGGAAGGGTGTTCCTAAATTAATGTATTCTTAAGAGCTGCTGGTAAGTTGGTATAATACACCTGCATAGCTGAAGAGCTTTCAGTCATCAAAGATGTGCCAACAGAAAGAATAAAGACTGAATTATATATGGGAGAGCTGACCTGGGATACTGAGTTGACAATATGAAGAGAATATTTTGTAACGGGGATTCACAGACCTTCATTTAGTGCTGTCAGGTCTTCTTATTGCCATTCCTTACCCTGTCCTTGCCTTTCCTTGCATATTCCTGCCTAACCAAAAGAAGATCAAGGATAACTACTTAATGGTGCAAAAGAGAGTGAAGGAAGCGGAGAAAGAGTTTGAATAGGGCTGATCTTGTCAAAAGGAGAGGCTGCATTCTGGAAGCAAAAATGTCACAGAATCACCAGGAGAAGAAAGAGACAGAGGAGATGCCTTCTTCATCTTTTTGTCATACAGATTGTCTTAATGCTTCCCTCCTTGTCTGTGCATAATAGCATCGGAAGCCTGTAACATATTTATTACCTTTGGAAATGGGAGCATAGGAGATGTGTGGGACAATGGGGACACCACAGAGCTGGAGCTGTGAATGCTGACATTGAGCAAGTTGCCAAAGCAAGACATGAATAATGTAAGAATAGCTTCAGCCCTTTTCCTGCCCATGCGGGTAGGTTTGAATGAATTCAGTGCTAATGTGCTCTCTGACAGAGTACACTGCCAACTGTATTTTCATGTGGTATAGTGGGAAAACTTAAAATCAGCCATCAAAGCCAAACTGCTTCCCATTTCTCTGTAAGATTGTTACTGCTGAGCATAAATATGCATACAAAACAAAAAAAAAAAGGTCCTTTTTTTCTGGGAAGATTGACTGCAGGTAACTTACAATCAGCGCCGTACGCTGATAGTGCAGTGAGAACTTCCCCTGCATCTCCCCTGCTGATGTATCTCAATAGAGACAGTATTCAAACCCACTTTTGCAAACAAATCGCTGTTGCTCTGTGAGCAACACTTCTGCTGGTGCATACAGAGTGTGGTGTGGCACACTCCTGTGTCTGTGTCAGTGTATGGAGAGGGGCTGATGTGCCACCCTTATGCTTTACTGTTTCACTGGAGAGAAGTAGAAAGTGACAAAAATGGAGAAATCAAGTAAGTTTAAGGAAGGTGTCCTATATGTCATGCTTAGGGACTTTGCCAGAACAATGTAATTGCTGTCCCTGGAATTGGCCAAAGGATCCCAGACCAAAGCACATCCTCTCTGGTCATGCAGGGGACAAAATTGTGCTCACTGCTTCCCTCAGAGACTGAACGTTGTTGCAAAACCTGATCAATTCATATAGCTCAAACCAAATCAAGGCTGAAGTGGTTTATTGATTCATAAAAGTCACATAATGAACTGGGAATCATTGAGCTATACTTTCAAGATTGATACCAGTAACACAGCAGATACCACTGTAACGATATACACACAGATAACACTGTACCAGACCCTTATAAAGTGCAACTGCATGCAACTACAAATTTCCAGCTCCTCTTCTGCAGCAGGTCTCAACACATCCCATACACACATTCAGACTTGTGTGCACCCAAGCATCATCCTTGCAGAATGGAGATGTTACAAACACATCATCTTCTCTGGATGTACAGGACCCACTACTGCAGAAGACATGAGGGTCTCAACTCTGTGCCATCCTTCCCACCCCAGGTGCAGTGCACCAGCCCCCAGGAGATGACCTCCACTGCACATGGGATTCAGGTCCCTAAGATTAACCCATAATTTCAGTTCTGGAGGAAACAGTGTCCACAACCCACAGGACATCTCTGCAGTCAACATTCATTTTACAGAGTGGACCTGTGGTAGTAGAAATAAGGTCATATTTTTGCACAGCATTGCACACTCTGATTTCCTAGTTAGCACAGGTGCATCACCGCTAAGAAGACACGGGGCACCTTAGGATTCAGGCTTTTAAACACTGCAACAGAAGTGAAAAAGTTTTAAAATGATCTGCCAAGGAAAACTCCAAGGGCTGCTTTGTGTACTTGCAAAAACTCCTCATGGCCTTAAAGGGAAAGACCCCACCCTGCTCTCCGTGCTTTGAGGTTTTTTGTTTTGGACCTACCCTTTAAGCACTCGCTTTCTCCACATATTGCACTAACTTACTGCTGAAGATCATCTACATCTGCATCAACCTCCAACCCTGTTACTGCAATATGATGATGTGGAAGGAGCTTGTTCATGGACAACAGTGTAGGGCAGTAGACAACTGTGTGTCAGAACGTGCTGTGACTTTTATGTTGTAGTACAGCAAGCTTCTGGGAAGTCACCTCTTAAAATGTCTGTAATAGTCTTTGGAAAGCATCCGTCTTACTCTGAAGGGGGTAGAAGCAGAGGGACCTGACCTCTGCATGAAGTTGAGAACACTGCCGGTTGGGAGACTGCAAAATGATCTGACCTATACAAATAAAATTCCTGTCATCATTCATCTGTCATCGTTAGGGATCCCTCCTTTCTGCTAATAAGTATGTTTTCAGATTCTGGGTAACAGATTACCAGCTTTTAAGTTCTGAAACTAAGACATATTTTAACAGGTTTTAAGCTATGATATTTGATTCTTCAGGAGGCCCAGAGTCAGAAAGTCAAACAAACCAGAGCACAGATCTTTCTGCGAAGACCTTGGGCTGCGGTTAATGGAAACAGCAGAGTCTGCAATACATACGTACTGCCTTGGCCAAGTTCTATGTTTTGTTTAAGTCAGTGGTAATGGGGAAAAACTATCTGATCTCTAGAAAGCTCCAGCTCTACTGTTCTTTTGGAAACACTTTCACTGTATAGTAACAAAGTCTCTGACTTATTACTTAAATGAAGAATAAGAACATAGTGAATTTTGGAATGAAACTAAATTTTATACCATGTGAATTCATGCTGGAATAAGAGCTCTCATAATCACTCCCTTTTCCAAGAGTTCTGTCCGTTCTGCTCTGTCATTTTTCAGAAGGTAGAAACAACAATAAGAGGTGCCTACTTCTATATGCAGACCACATCTTACAACAACAGGTAATTCATTAAATTTAATTTTAAGTTTGTAATTCATTAAATTCTAGTTTTGCTTGCAAGAAAGCAAGGGAGAGAAAACTCATTTTGTTTGTCTTTCTACTTCAGCTCCTGTGGGCTAATTGCATTGGAGGGTCTGAAGTAATTTAAGTATTACTGGGAGCACGGTGGGTGAAAAGCGTCATATTTCACAGCTGAGAAGGAATAAATTGACTCTAGACTTGAGCCTTGAGGGTGGAAAACCCAGAGAAGCACACAGCAACCATTCCACTACAAACACCCTGGTATTTCTGTGCAGTGATCGATGTTACAGCTCTTACAAATAGAAACGGAAAATGTCTTTCCTTGTGTTTATAAGAGAGTACTTGTTCTCTAATTCAAATGAACTAAACCAAACATAAAATAAGATTCAATGAAGAGCCAAGTCAGCAATGCTATTAGACTCTTTGGATTTGCACCTACTACTAGCCTGGGATTTTGTTGAATAACATTGTCCAAAGGAGTTGTTAATCTGAAGTAAAAGTGTGTGAAAATGAAAGATTGCTTTATTTTTTAAGGAGAAGGTTCTATATTATAAAAAAGATCTGTTGACACTCATTTGAATACTTTTCTAAAAGCATACTGATTGAGAACAGCTGTCTGAGGAGAACCTGCAGTGTCCTGGTATTGGGTGGTGCTAGATTTATAATAAAACTAAAGTAAAATAATGTAAGAAAAATACCAAAAGTTTTTAAACCATGGTACCTGTTTTTAAAATATTGCTATTTGCTTTTTATTCCACATGGAGTAGCAAAGCCACACTTAACATGCCATTATGTTGGCAACATGATAATGGCTGCTTGGAAGCCATTACTCTGACTGTCCTAAAAAGTAATTATAGGTGATTATAAATTCAATGCTTTGTTTCTGCACCAAAATCTGATCTGAAAATATGCTTAGTCAAGATTTCTAACATCTCAACGTGTAAGCAACTGTCTAATCAGAAACACTTCAGAAAACATTTTCTTTTTGTAGTTTGGATCACCTCTGGGGTCTTCCATGGAATAAATATGGACACCTCCAGCTGAAGTTAAATATAGAATCACAATATCGTTAGAGTTGGAAAGGACTCTTAAAAGCCATCTGGTCCATTGCTCTAGTCTAGCAATGAGAGTAGGGACACCTCCAGCTTGAGCAGGTTGCTCAGAGCCCTGTCCAGTCTGACCTTGAATGTCTCCAAGGATGAGCATCACTGGACAGACTGTTCCAGTGCCTCACAACCCTTACTGTAAAAATCTTTGTACTTAAATCCAACATACATGTACATCATCGTAGCTGAGTATACTGGGAAGGTAGTGAAAGTATTTGAAAACTAGTGTCTGTACTGAACATGATTTATCTCACCTTTTATAGAATGAAGTGTGTCCTGACTCCAAATGTGATCTAAGCATGTCTAAGCATCTTCACCTTCAGGCTTAATCTTCCTGTATAACCCCTTCATGGCTCTTGCTAGGATAACTAACTTCTATCTGTATTAGTTCTATATATCTTCTGTAGTCTGAAATGCTGTCAAGTGAGAAAAATACTTGTTATTTATCATTCACACTTCTCTTCACTATGAGGCCCTTGAGTGATGCTTGACTTTTGGTAATGGCTGAGAAGGGAACTCAATCATAAAATCATAGAATCACAGAATGGCCTGGGTTGAAAGGGACCACAACAATCATCCAGTTTCAACCCCCCTGCTATGTGCCAACCACCAGACCAGGCTGCCCAGAGCCACATCCAGCCTGAGCTTGAATGCCTACAGGGACAGGACATCCATCCTCCTTGGCAACCTGTTCCAGTGCATCACCACCCTTTGTGTGAAAAACTTCCTCCTAATTTCTAACCTAAACCTGTCCTGTCTTAGTTTAAAACTGTTCCCCCTTGTTCTATCACTATCCTCCTTTGTAAACAGCCATTCCCCCTCCTGTTTAAATGCTCCCTTCAAGAACTGGAAGGCCACAGCGAGGTCTCCCTGGAGCCTTCTCTTCTCTAAGCTAAACAAGGCCAGTTCCCTCAACTTTTCTTCATAGAAGAGGTGCTCCAGCCCTCTGATCATCATACATTTATGAAGCATATGAAGGAATATGCTTGTCTTCTCAGTCTGCCAATGTTAATCTTAGACAATTTGCTGAACAGGCATCTTGATGAGTAGGCATTAAACCTGGAAATCCTGGGTCTAGTGTTGGTTTAAAAATTCAAACTAGCACTTATAGCAAAAGGATTTTTAGGATGAGTAAGGTGATGACTGTAAATAGTTAGTCTAACGGTATCTGGCTGATGAATTACCTAGCAAATCAATTTAATTTATTAAGATTATGGCAGAAATACAGCACAATATGCTACAGTGATAACGATACCAAGTCCCTCATCTTTCGTTAATATTCCTGATAGGTATTTATACATGTTATAGTTTTGTTAGCTACTTCTGGTGTGCTTTCCACGAACTATATTGAATAACTAAAACTTCAGCCTTTCTGTTAAATTCGCTACTTACCTACTTCTAACAAACACAGCAGCAATAAAGATATATAGTGAAATATTTTTTTGAAACTTGAAAATGTGTCATTCACAGCAAGGAAAAATGTTTGTTTTGGCCTTTCCTTATTAGAAAAAATAAAAATGAAGTTTTAGTCCTATTTATGCATTCCTGAGAGAAAGAGCAGTTCGAAAGGGCAAGATGATGTCACAGTTCGGTGACATCAGATTCTAAGGTTCTGTTCTTCCTCACAAAGAAGAGCTGCCCCACTGGGACCATCCTCCTGCCAATGTCCACCACTTTGCTACAAAATCTGTGTGTCCTTTCCAGGAATGACCAATTGCATGTGTCCACCTGAGCACTCATTTACAGCAGCAGTGACTGAAGGAAATGGAAATCTGCCGTGTCTGATGCATGGACTCAGGTATGAACAATCCAAGTTATTTAATACAAGTTCTCACATCACATACATACCTTCACAAGTTTTCTTTTCATAGCTTTCCCATTCGCTCCTACATGTCAACAGATCACTCACAAACACTCTTCAACCGTTCATGCGGTTATTTATCCAATGAGAGCGGAGAGATGATCTTGCTTCTTCAGGAGGTGTCCTTGGTTCTCATGCTGTTTATCTTGCTGCTCCTCTGAACAGTCTTCCTTGTATTCCCACAGAAAGCTGTTAACCATTCCAACTGAAGAAGTAATCTCTGTGTCTATTCAGAGGAACACACACGTTATGCTGAAAATCAACTTAAGAATCATCAGGCTGTGGTAGATGAACAAGAGGAAGAAAAATGCTTTGTCCTGAAGGAATGAAAACACCACAGTAACCCACATGGAAAGAAGTAATGAGATATCAGAAAAGTGATATTTCTTTTGATCAAGAGCAGAATTGGAGGGTTCAGAGACTATAAAGAGGCTGAATAACATGGTCTTTCCTGTTTCAGTTATGAGTAATAACACAACCTAGAGTAAAGGATAAAGCTGACAGTCATGGGACTCCTGCAGTTACAACCCTGGATCAAATTCTGAGCTGAGTAACTGAGGAGAGCAACCTCACTTGTAGGATCTAAGACGCCATGAGAAATTATTACCCAAAATAGCATCCAAGGAAAGTAATAAAACAACAAGATCCAAAACTGAATCACAGAAGAAGACATGACATCAGGAACAAAAAATGGCTGTTAACAATTCAAGGTAGGAGAAATGCTGACGTGTCACCTCACATTACTTGGTTAGAGCTAAGGGTGGCTCAGGCTCTGCGGGGGTGGGGAGGGGAAGGGCTCTCTGCGGGGGTGGGGAGGGGAAGGGCTCTCTGCGGGGGTGGGGAGGGGAAGGGCTCTCTGCGGGGGTGGGGAGGGGAAGGGCTCTCTGCGGGGGTGGGGAGGGGAAGGGCTCTCTGCGGGGGTGGGGAGGGGAAGGGCTCTCTGCGGGGGTGGGGAGGGGAAGGGCTCTCTGCGGGGGTGGGGAGGGGAAGGGCTCTCTGCGGGGGTGGGGAGGGGAAGGGCTCTCTGCGGGGGTGGGGAGGGGAAGGGCTCTCTGCGGGGGTGGGGAGGGGAAGGGCTCTCTGCGGGGGTGGGGAGGGGAAGGGCTCTCTGCGGGGGTGGGGAGGGGAAGGGCTCTCTGCGGGGGTGGGGAGGGGAAGGGCTCTCTGCGGGGGTGGGGAGGGGAAGGGCTCTCTGCGGGGGTGGGGAGGGGAAGGGCTCTCTGCGGGGGTGGGGAGGGGAAGGGCTCTCTGCGGGGGTGGGGAGGGGAAGGGCTCTCTGCGGGGGTGGGGAGGGGAAGGGCTCTCTGCGGGGGTGGGGAGGGGAAGGGCTCTCTGCGGGGGTGGGGAGGGGAAGGGCTCTCTGCGGGGGTGGGGAGGGGAAGGGCTCTCTGCGGGGGTGGGGAGGGGAAGGGCTCTCTGCGGGGGTGGGGAGGGGAAGGGCTCTCTGCGGGGGTGGGGAGGGGAAGGGCTCTCTGCGGGGGTGGGGAGGGGAAGGGCTCTCTGCGGGGGTGGGGAGGGGAAGGGCTCTCTGCGGGGGTGGGGAGGGGAAGGGCTCTCTGCGGGGGTGGGGAGGGGAAGGGCTCTCTGCGGGGGTGGGGAGGGGAAGGGCTCTCTGCGGGGGTGGGGAGGGGAAGGGCTCTCTGCGGGGGTGGGGAGGGGAAGGGCTCTCTGCGGGGGTGGGGAGGGGAAGGGCTCTCTGCGGGGGTGGGGAGGGGAAGGGCTCTCTGCGGGGGTGGGGAGGGGAAGGGCTCTCTGCGGGGGTGGGGAGGGGAAGGGCTCTCTGCGGGGGTGGGGAGGGGAAGGGCTCTCTGCGGGGGTGGGGAGGGGAAGGGCTCTCTGCGGGGGTGGGGAGGGGAAGGGCTCTCTGCGGGGGTGGGGAGGGGAAGGGCTCTCTGCGGGGGTGGGGAGGGGAAGGGCTCTCTGCGGGGGTGGGGAGGGGAAGGGCTCTCTGCGGGGGTGGGGAGGGGAAGGGCTCTCTGCGGGGGTGGGGAGGGGAAGGGCTCTCTGCGGGGGTGGGGAGGGGAAGGGCTCTCTGCGGGGGTGGGGAGGGGAAGGGCTCTCTGCGGGGGTGGGGAGGGGAAGGGCTCTCTGCGGGGGTGGGGAGGGGAAGGGCTCTCTGCGGGGGTGGGGAGGGGAAGGGCTCTCTGCGGGGGTGGGGAGGGGAAGGGCTCTCTGCGGGGGTGGGGAGGGGAAGGGCTCTCTGCGGGGGTGGGGAGGGGAAGGGCTCTCTGCGGGGGTGGGGAGGGGAAGGGCTCTCTGCGGGGGTGGGGAGGGGAAGGGCTCTCTGCGGGGGTGGGGAGGGGAAGGGCTCTCTGCGGGGGTGGGGAGGGGAAGGGCTCTCTGCGGGGGTGGGGAGGGGAAGGGCTCTCTGCGGGGGTGGGGAGGGGAAGGGCTCTCTGCGGGGGTGGGGAGGGGAAGGGCTCTCTGCGGGGGTGGGGAGGGGAAGGGCTCTCTGCGGGGGTGGGGAGGGGAAGGGCTCTCTGCGGGGGTGGGGAGGGGAAGGGCTCTCTGCGGGGGTGGGGAGGGGAAGGGCTCTCTGCGGGGGTGGGGAGGGGAAGGGCTCTCTGCGGGGGTGGGGAGGGGAAGGGCTCTCTGCGGGGGTGGGGAGGGGAAGGGCTCTCTGCGGGGGTGGGGAGGGGAAGGGCTCTCTGCGGGGGTGGGGAGGGGAAGGGCTCTCTGCGGGGGTGGGGAGGGGAAGGGCTCTCTGCGGGGGTGGGGAGGGGAAGGGCTCTCTGCGGGGGTGGGGAGGGGAAGGGCTCTCTGCGGGGGTGGGGAGGGGAAGGGCTCTCTGCGGGGGTGGGGAGGGGAAGGGCTCTCTGCGGGGGTGGGGAGGGGAAGGGCTCTCTGCGGGGGTGGGGAGGGGAAGGGCTCTCTGCGGGGGTGGGGAGGGGAAGGGCTCTCTGCGGGGGTGGGGAGGGGAAGGGCTCTCTGCGGGAGAGGTGTCCATCTTAGTTATGGGGTTAGCGTTTTTCCCCTTGATCCATTTGTACCTGCTCTGTAGGAAAGACATTATGGCCACCTCTCCTGGCTAGCTCACCAAATGCATAGTTGGAATAATTCAAGTATAGATATATATAGACAGCCAAAGAATATCTAAGGAAAACACTCACCATCTCTGAGGCCTTTAGTCAAAATGGATAATGTTGAGGCTCATCACTAGCACTCCACAACAGAGCAGTCTCCAGAAGTGATGCTACCTCACTTGTGGTCAGCCCTTAAATGGGGTCTAGGAGAGGTGGAGTCAAGATCCACCCCTTCCTCAAGCACAGCTGAATTACCTTCACCTGTGCTACTGCAGCTGACATTGCTTACCTCAGATGTTTAATCAGAGGTTCAGGCTGTGATCAACAGTTTCTATTAGAGATGGGTACGCTCTTTGTTGGGTAAAGAACTGGTTTGATGTCTGGGCTCAGAGAGTGGTGCTGAGTTGTGTTAAATCCAGGTGGCAACCTGTCATGAGTAGTGTTCATCAGGGGTCTGTATTGGAGCCTGCCCTGTTCAGTATCCTTATTGATGATCTGGACTGAGTGCATCCTCAGTAAGTGTGTGGATGACACCAAGCTGGGAGGAAGTATTTCTCTGCCTGAGAATAGGAAGGACCTACAGAGAGATCTGGACAGGCTGGATCACTGGGCTAAGTGCAATAGGATGAAGCTCAACAAAACCAAGAGCTGGGTCTTGCACTTTATTCACAGCAACCCCACACAATGCTAAAGGCTTGGGGCAGAGTGGCTGGAAGGCTATGTGAAAGGAATTGGTCTGTGGGCATTCATCACATACTGCTTAGCTAAACATGAGCCAGCAATGTGTTCAGGCGGCCAAGGAGGCCAATGACATCCTGGCTTGTATCAGTGTTGTCAGCAAAAACAGGGAAGTGGTCGTTCCTAGTGAGGTCACACCTTTAGTACTGTGTTCAGTTTGGGGCCCCTCATTACAAGAAAGATACTGAGGTTCTGGAGCACATCCAGAGAAGGGCGGTGAAGCTGTGAGGGATCTGGAGCACAGGTCTTATGAGAAGAGGCTGAGAGAACTGGGATTGTTTAGTCCGTAGAAGAGGAGGCTCAGAGGAGACCTTACCGCTCTCTACAGTTGCCTGAATGGAGGCTGTGGCAAACTGGGGGTGAGCCTCTTCTGAATAACTAGCAACAGGACAAGAGGGAATGGTTCAAGTTGCGTTAGATGTTAGGAAAAATTTCTTCTCTGAAAGAGTGGTGAGGAACTGGGACAGGCTGCCCAGTGAGGGAGTTGAGTGACTGTCAACTGAGGTGTTCAAGAAACATTTGTATGTTGTACTATGGGACATGGTTTAGAAGGGAAATGTTGGTGGTAGGTGGATGGTTGGATAAGGTGATCTGGGAGGTCTTCTCCAACCTTGGTGATTTTATGATTCTATGAAATCTTTCCCCTCTTAACATCTCACATAAGTTTTTGCTCAGCTTTCTTTGCTATTTAATTTGAGGAAGGAGAAAGGATGGTTAATAGGTAATTTGAAGTACCCAGATTGGAGAGAGAATCTTCTCTTGGTGGAAGGTGCCCTTCCTGGGGGTACTGATTGATGCTCAGCTGAACATGAGCCAACAGCAGCAGCAGTTTGGGATGCCAGGTGCTTGCATGTACAGCCACCAAGGTGCTATGCAAGGCTGCATGACATCTTTTGGCTTGGCTCATGTTGAGTTGTGTGCTTTTGAAATGCTTTTGTCTGTACCAATACAGTTCCTGCTTTCCCCATTATAGCTGAATCCGTGTTTCCCTTTTTTCTTTTGTTTTTTATTCCTTAAGGAATGAGGCACAGAACCCTTTTTAAAGAGGCAGCCCACAGCAAAGTTCAACAGATGGCTGTGACACACTTGTGTCCAGCAATTCATGTGATTTGCCTCCCAGGTCAGGCAACAGGGATTTCAGCAGAACCTCCCTGGAATCTTCTTGAGACTTAACCCAAAAGCAGAATTTGACTTTCTGAAGTACCAAATGTGATTATCTCTTCCTACTAAAAGGCAGTTTTCTCTGTGAATGTGCACAGTTTAATGTGGAAAATGTAACATGACAAAGAACAGTAATATGCCAAGGCCTCTCCTCAGGACAGAATACGGCTTAAAATTCCTTTTATGTTCTTTGAAAGTAAGAGTGTGCCTTGATATCTCCATGATATTGAACCCATTTATGTTTCTTTGTTCTGAAGCCCATCCTTGCAAATAGCTTCCTTCTATTCCAGGTTAAGGTTCACAACATCACTGGAAACATCCTGATAAAACAGTAGAGCACCATCCATCAGAGCTAAAAAGCACTGACAGTCCTCATATTGCAGCTATGGCAAACTATGTTGTTAAAGTGTATGTTTGCCAATGATATGCAAGCATTCACTCAGCATGACCCAAGTGGGATATCAGCTCATGCAGTCAGTGGGTGTTGTGGAGTTGAAATAAGGACCTCACATGACTGTTGGAGCTCTGGATTTTTACCTGGGGAGGCAGAGGGAATTGTGCAGGAGAAAGCATAATGAAAGGCAAATATGTCAGGAACATGAACAAAGGATGGCCCACAAGGGAGAAAAATGCAGTGTCCTGGGTGGTATTGTGATTTGGAGCTAAACAAGGACAAGCTGGGAACCACCATGACCCTTACATTACTATGTCTCTCCTCTCCTCTTCTTGTGATGCCTTCTGGCCAGTGAGCAGAAGCTCACCACCATGTCCAGTATGTGGGGAGCCACAGAGCCACCAGAACCACCTGCCAAACATCTGTCACACAGAGCAAGCAATGCTTGGCAGCACTGAAAATCTTGCTGCAGCCATGCCAAATGCTTTGTTATAATGAACTCAGGTTCTTGTTGATGTGATTCCCTCCTGCAGGTCCCCCTGTGCCCCGTGGCCCAAAATCGTTACTGGGATGGAAAACTGCAGCTCTGCAGGAATGCACATAGCTGGGTCTATGGCTGCAGAAGAGGGATGGGAGAGGATGGTGGAGGTAGAAACTTTCGAGAGCTTCATCTTGGGTTCAGGCAGCACACACACACCCAGGAGAACACCCCAGCACCCCACACCCAGCGAGGCAGATGCATGTCCTTGGTGCTGTTCGAATGCCCATGCTCCAGGGGGTCATCAGGGAAAACTCCTTGTAGAAAAGGAAATGTGTTAAAGGCTTAAGGGGAGCATTTTCGTAAAAGACAGCTTATTTAAGTAGTGTTACTGCAGAAAATATAGAGTTCAGGCCCCTGTTCTTCTGAACGTAGCAATCTGGGGATTATTTGGTAGCCCTATAGCCATGGGGTAGGGCACTGCTCACTTAGCATGAGTTAGCTTGCTCGCTTCCACCCTTAGGACAGGGAGATGTTGGCAATGGCCCTTGGCGAATACTATCCCCTGAGTCATGACTGGGCAGGGAAGAAGAAAATGTTCATTGGCGTGGCCAAATCTGGTGCTGGGTAATGTGTTGCATCGGCAGCAATGGGAGAGTACCCAGCACCAGCCCAGTTCAGGCTCTTCACCTGATTTATGTATTAAACTAGGTGCAGTCACACCAACAAGCTCTATTCTTCACTGCAGCTGCCATGGCTTCCAGGTAGATAGAAATTCTGCAATTCTTTGCCAAGAAGGTTTTTCTAACAGAAATATCCCACATCTGTTTTACTCACTGGAAGATGCTAATTTTGGTGTAAACGTTTAGACTTTCTGAAGAAAATTCTGGACATAGTAGTTTAATTTCAAATATAATAGTTTAATTTTGATCATTTGCACCATTGAGTATTTCTAGCCCAGGAGAAAAAAAAAAAAAAAAAGATGATGCCCCTATAGCTGAAATATTTGTTTCTTATTTTGAACCCATTCTTAACCTTCTGAAGCAAAAGAGATGCTTCATTTGACATTTTTCACTTCACTTTTCTACTGAGAATCTCGGTTTTCCAAATAGCTTTGTTTTTCTTCTGAGGAATTGTCAGATATAACTTACGACTTACATTAAACTCTCATCTCCAACAGACGTGATATAAGCTCCTTTAGCTGTGAAAATGGAATTGGTTTTGCCTGAATTACATATATATTAAAAACACTTCTCTGCTGCCTGTGAATCAAATACTTTATTTCTTGTTTAAGCAAAAAATACTCCACTCACATCGCAGAGGCAGGGCTGGAATAGTAGCATGATTATTTCGAATTGAGATCACCAAATGGGATCAATTTTAAGTAGTCAATGCCAGGAGCTGATAACTCCAGCAGCTGCTGAAACTGCTTCTAACAGCTTGCAAAATCAGAATTTTTATTGTTTTTCATGCAAAACAGTATGGGACTGTTTCAACTTGAAGACTTCTTTCCCTGAAAATCCTTATTGTAGCAAAACCAATAAGCCTTTAGTGTGAATTGTGTATGCCTTCTGTCCCTATATGCTTTTGATGAATATAGTCAATATAGTCAAATGCAGTGACTTCATTTCATTTTTCTTTGTACCACCACTCTCTTTCCATTCCAGATGAAGCTATAATCAATGGTTGTGAAGACTTTCAGTAGTGTAAATTAGACTAGCATGTTGCTGGCATGCTGCTCTGTTTTCTTTATTTAATTTTAACTTTTATTTATTTATTTATTTGTCAAAGGACTGACAAACTTTTCCTCAATTCCCTTTCTCACTTAATGAGGTCAGAGCAGCAGGAAAAAGACAGAGGTATGGGGAGCAGCCATGCCCATGGGACTATCATCTCCTTGCAGATTCCCTGGGATCTAGAATTGCCCATCTACCAGTATCAGCAATGCTTTAACCTTCTACTGTGCCAGAGATGCTTTCCTGTTGTCTCTCTGCATCAGTGGAACTACTGAAGGGGTACATCAGGTTGCTGCTGCTATGTGCAAAACAAGTTGGTTGGATTCTAATCTGTACAAACTCTGGAAAAAAAAACAACCAAAAAAGACCTTAGAGGAAGATGACGTGTGCTGTGGCAACTACTCTGTCTCAGGAAAAATGCCCTAATTTATCAAAGTTAATGAGTTTATTTAAGATTACCATATCCTAACATTCTAGAATGAGAGTTACCTAATCGTTTTCTAAATAACAAGCTCACTGATTTATGGAAAAGTCCATGTGTAAGACTACAGTTCCTTTCTGGATGGAGGAGAGAGGATGTAGATATAAGGCCAACATGTGTAATTGAAGAAGAAAAAAACAAAAAACTCTGCTCTCAGGAAGGAGAAGGGGCACTTCTCTGTGTGGGATGTTTGAGGCACAGGCAATAAAAGTGGCGCCACAGCAGAGGTACTGCTCTCCTACCTGCCCAGGAGGAAATGGCAAGTTTCCTGAGACAGATGTGCAGAATTATACAATCGTAGAGTTGGAAGGGGCCTTTAAAGGTCATCTGGTCCAACTCCCCTACAATGAACAGGGATACATAAGGTTGCTCAGAGCCCCATGCAGTCTGGCCTCGAATGTCTCCAGGAATGAGCATCCATCTCCTCTCTGGGCAACCTGTTCCAGTGCCTCACCACTCTCAGTTAAAAGACTTTTTCCTTATATCACAGTATCACAGTATCACAGTATCGTGCGAGTTGGAAGGGACCTTAGAGATCATCAAGTCCAACTCCCGGGATTCAAGCCTTCTGTGTAGCAGAACGGCACTTTTACCACTTGCGCCACAGGGGGGATTCGAAACCGGGCCTCCGGTGTTGCAAGCGGCACTTCCGCTTCCAACCTAACTTCCTCTTCTTTTAATCTGAAATCATTTCTGCTTGTCCTGTCTTCACAGACTCTGCTAAACAGTCTGTTCCCTTCTTTCTTGTAGTTCCCATTTAGATACTGAAAGGCCATTTAGATGCCAAGCAAGATAAAGCATCCCTGTGATCCAGGGAGGTATCCCTCACTGCTGAAAATGCACACTGATCTGCCCCAGGCTCCCAGAGGCGGCCCTACATCCCAGAGCTGAATCCAGACAGTAGCCAAAGCCCTCATATTTTGATGCAGTGAGACATTATTCTTTTGGCTACAGCAAACTGGTGACCTCGAATGATGGCAGGTGAACTAATCTGCAGAGCGCTTACGTGGAGTTCTAAATCAGATTAACATTTACAGTGTATTGGGTTATTTGGTAACAATTTATCAATTCAGTTTCCAAAAGTGAGCCAGGGTGATTTTCTAAAGGACATGCAAAGCAATAAGCCCAGAGTTGGGGCAGGGTACCTGCAGACAACCTGCTGCCCCAGAAACTGTGTGTACATTATGTGACTCTCATCCCCTGGGATTTGGAAGCAGGCTTCAAAGTTTTTGGTGGGTCAGATGTAGTTCAAAGGCAATAGATTCAGTCCATAATAAATTCCCCTCAAGGTATGAAGTAGCCATTACTGAGAACTGACATATTAGTCCCAAAGAAGTGTAGTTATGCTTAACTAATTTGGGTGACAAAACCTTCAGCCTGGCCCTAACTTTCAGACATTTTTCTACTTCTCAAGCCTCAGGCCACCATGGCTGAGGATTGCCTTTGAAATGGTCAAACCAAAAGTGTGTCTGACCTGCTGTTTGCACTAGGAATTGCCTGGTTCTCAAGGCTTAAAAAGAGCAATGATCATGTTTTGTTACTTGTAATGTGATGTGGTATGCTCTCATATTCAGCAGTTTTTCAGCATGAAAGGAAACTTGGGTAACTACTGTCCATTAACAGTGAGAGGCCATGTACAGCCCTCACATTAGTGATACTTAAATTTCCCGTGGGAATTGAGCAGACAGCTTGATAAACAGTCCTACAAAACATCCTAAAGCTCTCAGACAACAGGGAAAGAGTGTATTTAATTTGCGTGGCAATTCTGTGATCTCAGGAAGCTGTAGCCAGGGTGAACAGAGGTGCTGGGGAGCTTTAATCTCCCTGCTGTCTAAACAGCACAGGGACTCTCTGCAAGAAGCTTTGGCAGCCACTGTCACTGTCAGGGTAGCATCAGGATGTAATGGCTTAGAGGTGATGACACCATGTTTCAGTTACGGGTGCAGCAAGACCTCCTGTGTGTGCCTCTTCCTCTTGGTGCTGGAGCACTGTGTGAGCCACTGGCTGCCAGAAAACGGTACCTTCTCTTAGGAAGACAGATTTTAAGTGCTTAAATTGAATTGGCCACAAACTTTGTATTTATAAAGGTGGAAAAAATGAGACATTTGAGAGAGAAGCCTGCATTCAAGGCTGTAACTACAACTTCTCCCTGCCCTTTTCTTCACACAGCTTGGAAATGCCTTTCTTTCCTTGGAAAGAGATAAGAAGGAGGCAACCTTTCCAACTCCCATTCTTCCCATCTGTATGGAGAGAACATCACCTGTCTGCTACAGAGCATGTTCTCTGGAAACTGGTAATTCAATGGTAATGGAAACTTTCAGGCCAGTCTCCATCCAAGCATCTAGATTTGCTTCTCTGTATCACATTTCTCATGAGTTAGAATCATAGAATCATGGAATGTTTTGGGTTGGAAGGGGCCTTTAAGATCACCTAGTTCCAACCCCCTGTTATAGGCAGGGACACCTCTCTCTATACCAGGTTGTTCACAGTCCTATCCAGCCTGGCCTTGAATGCTTCTGCTCGAATGCTTGAATGCATTCACAACCTTGCTGGGCAGCCTGTTCCAGTGTCTCACCACCCTCACAGTAAAGAATTTCTTCCTAATACCTAGTCAAAATCTGCTCTTTTCCAGTTTAAAGCCATTTCCCCTTATCCTGTTGCTACCTGCCCTTATTATAAGTCCCTCCCCAGCCTTCCTGCAAGGCCCCCTTTGGGGACTGGAAGGCAGCTGTAAGGTACCCCAGAGCCTTCTTTTCTGCAGGCTGAAGAGCCCCAGCTCTCCCTGTCCTCGTAGGGGAGAGGTCTTGTACAGCTGGTGGTGACTTTGCCTTTTTCCTCTGCCATGTACCTTCTCTTCCGTACCTTCTGTACCTTTTGAGTGATATAATTTATTGATGTTTCTGTACCAAAACTGATACCCAAGTGTTTTGTAACAAGATGAGAAGATGAAAAATCTCATGTTTTTAAAGTTAAATTTCTAAAATTCTCTAATATTCAATTTAAAAAAAAAAAAATCATATAAACATTTCACATGAGATTTTTTTATTTTTTTTATCATCTCCAACATCTCTTGACATAACTACTTCAATTCTTGGGAATTTTTATTCTGCTGCATGTCTTATTGCCTATATGAGTGGTCAGCAGGACAGAGAGAAGAGAATGGGCCACAGAGATGCTCATAGGGCTGAAGTACCTCTCCTTGAAGACATGCTGAGTTTGCTTGGCTTATCCAGTCTGGAGGAGAGAAGGCTCCAGGAAGATCTCATTGCAGCCTTCCAATATTTAAAAGGAAATTATAGAAAGGAGGGAAAACAACTTTTTACACAGTTAGATAGTGATAGGACAAGGGAGAAGGATTTTAAACCGATGGAGGGGAGATCTGGATTAAATATCAGGGGGAAGTTTTTCACAGAGAACATGGTGAGGCATTGACACACATTGCCCAGAGAGGTCATGGATGCCCCATTCTTGGAGATATTCAAGGCTAGGTTGGATTGTACTCTGGGCGGCCTGATCTAGTACTTGATCTAGTGGTTGGCAGCCCTGCTTGTGGTAGGGGAGTTGAAACTCAAGGATCTTTGAGATCCCTTCAAACCCAAGCCATTCTATGATTCTGTCAATAACCTGAGGAAGACAGATCTCCAATGTGCAAGATAGCCATACATTTCTGCCACTCTCATACTCAGGGAGGGATAGATCTGGGAGTTATTTCTTCTTGCCATGTGGCATGGTTCACATACTGCTTTCTACTAACATGAAGCAAGGAAGATCATAATTTTAGGGAAAACAATGCTGCCAACCCATTTTCCTGTGTTCATCCCTTTAGTTTCTATGAAAAACATCGTATTTCCTTTTTGTCTTTCCTGCCTTTCCTTCTGCTTCAGTTTCAAACAGGGGCCACGTGCATCTCACTGCTAGCTGTGAGATGTAAAGAGCAGGATGCCGGCCAACAGGATGCAGAGCAGCAAAGCTATGATGGTAGCAGAGAAACATCAACATTTCTGTGTGATCAAACATGTTCATGATTAAGCTCAAATGAGGTATCATTCTGCTTCCACAGAGCCATTTATCTCTCCCAGGTTGCCTTTAACAGCCTTTGGACCCTTTGGCCATTCACACATGATTCTGGCTCTCTCAAAACAATTGCTGACACCTGCTTCAACAACAGCATCTCTTGGGCCACCTAAAGCCTGACAGCTCACTAACCTCAATGCAATTTTAGATCCTTGGCTCCATGGTAGTGCTAAGCGCAAGCCAAGGAGCCCCGCTGTAGCTGAGGTGCTACAGTCTTTCTGGCTGTGTTCCTATTGCCTTGTAGTTTTCCTTTCAAAGTATGCTAACTTCTCCCTTCATCCTTCATATTTCAAAGCAGAACCAGAGGTTTGTTGTTACAGTGTGACAGAGATATTTTCTCAGGAATAAAGTTAAAATGGAAAATCCTCCTGCTGGGCCCTTCCAGAGCAGGGAAGCTCAAAGACACACTTAAAACATCTTTTGCAGTTTATTCTAGCATCCGTGATCATTTCTGAGGGCTTTTAGACCAAATGTGTGAGTTTCTGTCAGACCTGAAGCATCACACAAAGGTTTGAAACAGCACATGTCGAGCTGTTCAGAGAACCCACCCCAGGAGAGAGTGTTTAGCTTCCAGCCTGCTTCTGTCAGGCTTTGGTGTCTCAATGGCTCTGGTTTAGAGAAGAGTGAAATCCCCAGCCTGCCATTGGAATGCCACTAGTCATTTGTAACCTTAGAAAGCATAGTGCAGCAAAACATGAAATTTGCTCCCTTTTCACTTCCATGCACTGCCCCCTCCTCCCCCCACCTCCTCCTCCCTCCTTTGAAATGCTCTCACCACTCGCCAGCACTGTACAGCTTGTTAGCTGGCTGCTGCCCCCATCCTTCACAAGTCTGCCACGTTGCAGTGACAAGACCACGTCGGGGCCCAGATGCTTCAGAGTAAATAAATAGCACATCTGGGATTTGGAAATGGGCCGGCTTCATATTATGGAAAAAGCTGGAGTAGAAACGCATCCAAAGAATACACAGCTGGAAACAGTTAACTATGGAAGGAAAGAGAGAGGAAAAAAAGGAGGCAAAACTCAAGGATTACTACTGCTTGAGATCTTGTGCATTATAATTGCTGAGAAACAGAAACTCAGTTTACACAGCAGTTAAATTAATGGCATTCCTGAAAAATTGATAGTTTATAATAATTGACCTCAAGTAACATAAAGGCAGCGCAGGGTGGGATGCTCGACTCCTCTCTGTCTGGCTCTCCCCAGCATGTTTAGGAACACTGCATGTATTTGGATTGGGATGAGCTGGTGGGAGCATGCTGATGGTGGGACGTGCTGGTGGTGGGCAGTGCAAGTGCCAGGCTGCAGGGGAAGGCAGGGTCTCCTGCACTGCAGTTGCAGCCGGAGCAGGAGCATCTCCATAGATGATTCACTAGGGTGAATCAGCAGCTGCTGCTCCCACCTATTCTGCAAGCCAAACCGTACACTGCTTCCAATAAGAGCAAGGTAAAACCAGGACAGGAGAGGCAAAGAGGAACCCAAAATAGAATGAAACCATATCTTCAGACTCGATTATTTTTATTTTGTTGTTGGACAAGGTTCCTCACATTAAAAAAATAAAATAATAATAATAAAAAGAACAAGGCAAAGAAACAAAACTCTCAGACAGTAAAGTGACTGCTGGTGATTATTTTAAGCACTGCTCCAAGGGAGGCACACATCATGCAGAAAAGCTGCTATGTCTCATATGGGCACCAGTCCTAGCACAGCGCAGTCGATGGAGCGCCAGACGCTGCCACAGCCCCATGCTCAGAGAGCCTCTCCTGCCAGTAACCCTTTAATAGCTCTGAACAGTTCTGGTTTCCTTGTTGAGACAACCACCAACTGCAGCTTAGAGCCAGCCAGGTTACGAAACCAGGCACCCTCTGTCAAAAGACAGCACAGCAGCCTCTGCTTTCAATAGGTTCATGGCACATCAGAGAGGGGAGGATATTTTTTCACTTGTATCTTTTCTGCTCTTTTCTACCAGACTTCCTTACAGGCATTGATACAGATAAAGGTAAAATGTATAAGTGGAACAAACTCCAATATCTAAGTCAAAACACCTTTGGGCAGCCTGGGGTCTGTATACTATGTGTACAATAGGGCTATCCGCAGTGGAGGTAAGTGATGCTACGGATACTTCATTGCAGTCTTGTATGTTTAAGAAGCCCTTTATTTTGCCAGGACAGCTGCCATTTCAATTTCTTCATTCCTCACACTGATGCCTGAATATTTCCTAGCGTTGATTTTATTTACCCTAACAACACACATTTTACAGTTAAGAAATAGAATATTTTGGCAAATCTTCGAAAGTTTTTGGGCAGAGAAACCTGAGGGTTCTCTCTAAAAGACTCTGGAGCTTCTACCCCTGGAGGTGATGGAGTCACCATCCCTGGAGGTTTTCAAGAAAAGGACAGATGTCGCACTGAGTGACACAGCTCAGTGGGCACAATGATAATGGGCTGATACTTGGACTAGATGATCTTACTGATCTTTCCAACCTTAATGAGCTTATGATTCAGTCATAGAAGTGCAAAGGGCCTCTGTCCCTTACATGGAGCACAGGAGGAATGGACAGTTGCACACGTGCAACCTGCAGGGCTCAGTAGTGGCCATGTCAGACCATGGAGGTCTGAGGATGGGGTAAAGCCTCATCTATGCTGCCCCCGAGTGGGCGCTAGGGCTGTCTTCTACCTGAGGAAGTTCAAGTTAATTCTTCTGACTTCAAGAAGTTCCCCTTCCCACTCCGATACCATGCCAACATCCATGGCAGGCCCCAGGAACACATCCCCACCTGTATTTCTGCTCTGCCCTCATTTATCCCTTATGTAGCCTACACCCTTGTTATGTTAAGGTTAGACTGAAAGCTAGTGCTGGATTGCATGTGTGGTGAAAAACCAAAAGCCTAAAGCAAAGAGTGTGGTATTTTGAGCGAGCTAGAGCTAGATCAGGCAGACTGCATTCTGTGCCTGCATCAGAGAATCAGAAATGTTTGCTTGCCCTGCACAGTGTGCTCTGTATTTCATCTGTGCATTACAGTTACATTTTTACTACTACCATCATTGCTTGAAGCCCCAGGGAGGATTGGACATTAGCTGCTCTACAGAATTAGTGGGTTATATGCCAGGTTATTGGGTTCAGTTTTGTTATTAAAAATTAACTGAAAGAAATCATATGGTCTGGGCAATGCAGGAAATTCATACCGTAAAACAAATATGTGGGAATTTCTGAAGCTGTATTAATCCAAACAGAATGAAATATCCCACAGAAGGCTGGAGGCAAGTTCTGGCTCTCCAGCCACTCGGCCCCTCTCTTCCCCAGAGCTGCTTTGAAAGTTACCCTGCTTACCTTCTGATAAAAAGGCCTGGGGAAAACATTCTCAGGAGAGGAAGCAGGGAAAAAAGTCCACAGCGGAAAAGATTTCTCCCTATAATGCCTAGTCCATTTCATCAAGTTTCTATAGTTTTGCCACATGGTTATTATGGTAATACTTACCATAGAATCATAGAATCACAGAACCACTGAGGCTGAAAATACCACTAAGATCATCTAGTCCAGCCTCCCACTCATGCCTGTGATTGCTCTAGATCTTGTTGCCCAGGGCTACATCTGACCTTTTCTTGAACATCCCCAGGGACAGTGACTCCACCACCTCCCTGGGCAGCCTGTGCCAATGCCTCACCACTCCTTCTGAGAGGAAATCTTTCCCAGTATCCAATCTGAATCTCCACGTTGCAACTTAATGCCATTCTCTTTCATCCAATCACTGTTACATCAGAGAAGAGGACAACTTCCATCTCACCACAACCTCACTTCAGGCAGTTCCAGGACCTCAATATCTTGTAATGAGGGGGCCAAAATCAAACACAGTATTCAAGGTACAGCCTGAAGGGACTGAACCCTCCACAGGTAAATAGAAACCTTAGTTCCCCTGACACAGATGATGTAGGCTCCTCTCTGCCTGAGATTCACCAAAACACTGTCTGGCAGTGCCATGCCCAGTCTGCAGAGCCTGGCACAACTGCAGCAGGACCATGCCTTCTATGTCATGTGTGCACAGCTTTGCACTGCTTCTACCACCATGGGAGGGAAGGACATGTTTGTCACTGGTGATCAGAGTTGTCACCAGCACTGCTTTGAGCCATTCACAGGCAGCAGATGGGACTTTGCTGTACATCTGACAAAGGCATTAGCAAACCTCATTCGTCTCTTTTACCCCACAAGCCAGCTCTGAAGTACCTGCATTGTCACCCAGTCCTAACCCTGAGTGTTGTGTGTATGGCTACTCAGAAAAAATCTCAGTACAATTCAGCACTGTCATCACAGAAGCCAAGAATGGTTTTGATTTGCCAAGCAACTAATTTTGGTGAGTAGACCTTTCTCTTCAATCAAATCCTAAACATTTTGTGTGTGTGTGTGTGTGTAAATTACTCATCAATGTTAGTGGTCTTGATTATTTTTTCTCTGTGAATCCCTAGATAGTAATAGTAAAAATAGTCTTACTTAATATAGGTAAGTATAAATAAACGAAGAAAGAGCAGAAACAAAAACTTGTGACTGATGGTGCCAAAATTCAGCTCAGAGCCACCTAGAAATGTCAGGGTTGATTTTGCATTGGTCATGCATCTTCCAGGTGCCACGTGTTTGCAGAGTGGGTCACATTACATGGGCTTGCATTCATCTCCCAAGCTGAGTTATTACTTCCTAATGGAAGCTTAGGGTTTGGAGCACAGTTTGCAACTGGTTAAACTATTGGATGAGAACAAAAAGCTAAAGTCACTGGGAAATGGGCCAGTGCCTCTCAGTCTGAATGTGCTCGTGCTTATTTGAAAAGATGTCTTTGGCCCATCTGGCTTTGTTTGTTTGTTTGTTTGTTTCCTTCTTGGGTTCTAATTGCTATTGCTGTCCAATTCTGGCTTTTTAAGGATGATGCGGCTTTAGAATTAGTACATAATGGAAAATTACATGTCAAGCATTTCATTATGCTTTCAGTTTAATCTACTAAAGATGGCTTATTTAATTAAAAACTGATTGTTTTTATTAAAAAGGGAGAGGTCTCTATTTGTGATTTTCCCTAGAATTCTACTTCATTTGCAAACTCCATTTTTATGATGCTGACTGGATAGTCTCATTAATTACCACTGGGAGTTGTGGAGTTGTTTTTTGTCATTTAAGTGTTGTGTTTTTTTTACTTTAAACAGGATAGATATGGTAGAACTTTGGTTGCGCAAAACATAGGTAATCTAATTCTGGACAATAAGCCTCAGATTTTCTTGAGAACTGTCTGCTGGAGGACTTCTGTCCTGTCAAGACAGTCAGCTCAAAGCCTGCTCGGTCTCTGAATCTGGCTGCAGAGGCAGCAGGCCTCCTCTGCAAAGCAGTGGATGAAGGAATGTGAAGAGCTTAGTGTAGCAGGCTAAGAGACACGGAGGGTTCTTCACAGCCTCCTGCAAAAGCAGAGGCTTGCAGAATCAGAGCACATGTCAGAAGCACTGAGCAGTTTAGGCCCACAGCTTTGGGGCAATTTTCACATGACCGTTTTGACAGGTCATGTCGATCCATCTCTGGCACGTTCAAACAACAAGGACTACTGCTGTCTCCAGAGGCCGACCAGACACACTCTTTGCCAGATAAAATGGTCATCGTTGCCAGGTTTTGAGTGCATCGTACAGCTGTATTATTCCCACCCAGAGTCCCCTATTCATAAGCATATGCCGAGTGCCAGCATTAACTGCTTTCTCATCCCATGCCTGCATGTGGGAGAGCTCACCCCTCACTGCATGGTGGTCTGCAGCTTTTGTCTGGGCTTCTACCAGGAATTTTTTGTTGTTGTTTCAGGAATATTAATTTCCCAGGGAGAAGCTCTTAGCTTCTTGTAAAGCCTTGTAAGGTTGTGTAGGTCAGGACAGTACAAGAGCTTCCTCAGATGAGTAATTAATTTCTGTACTTAGGATTAATCTTTTCTCTTGTTACTCTCATGTCCTTTTTTCTAGTATTAGACTTCTGAAAGTGTCCTGCATCAACACAAAGACTCTTACTAGTATTGCATGTAAATTTACAGTGATGCATCTTCTGTCAGTCTATTATATTTACTGTTCACCTGGCTCTGTATGGCTTCTGCCATACATTCTTCCCCCATTGACATACTGGCCCTACTCCAGCTGCCTTTCATGAGAGCAGTCCAGCACTTTCACAGGCATGCAGTTCTTAGAGGCTACATTCACTGGTTGTTTTTCTTCAAATTTAAGGCCTTTAAAAAAATAATAAACATTTTCGGGAACATTTGACGATATCTATGTGAATTTCTTTTACTTAGTTCTGTGTTTCATATAAGAAAAAAAATGAATGAAAAAATGAAAAAAAAAAGGAATGTTTTGGGTGAAGACTGGTAAACTAATGGAAGTACTTGCTTATGTAACCAAATCTGATTTTGCTTAATCTTTTAACTCAGGTCAATTTCTTTTTGCATTTCTTAACAGGAGCTGAAAGGCTTAATTAGGAAAACAGCTGCGTGAAACAACACCACAGTTCTGAAAGTAAACAGAATCACAGAATCACAGAATGACCCGGGTTGGAAGGGACCTCAAGGATCATGTAGTTCCAACCCCCCTGCCTAGCAGGGCCACCAAACATACGCCTTTACTAGATCAGGTTGCCCAGAGCCCTGTCCAACCTGGTCTTGAACACCTCCAAGGACGGGGCATCCACAACCTCCCTGGGCAGCCTGTTCCAGGGCCTAACCACTCTCCTAGTAAAGAACTTCCCCCTAACATCCAACCTAAATCTTCCCTCTTTTAACTTAAAACCATTTCCCCTAGTCCTGCTATTATCAGCCCTTTCGAAGAGTTTACTCCCCTCCTGGGAGTAAGTTCCCTTCAGGTATTGAAAGGCTGCAATGAGGTCACCCCGCAACCTTCTCTTCTCCAGGCTGAACAAACCCAACTCCCTCAGCCTGTCCTCATAGGGGAGGTGCTCCAGCCCCCTGATCATCTTCGTGGCCCTCCTCTGGACCCTTTCCAAAATCACCATATCTTTTTTGTACTGAGGGCTCCACACCTGGACACAGTACTCCAGATGGGGCCTCACAAGAGCAGAGTAGAGAGGGACAATCACCTCCCTATCCCTGCTGACCACCCCTCTCCTGATGGAGCCCAGGATCCCATTTGCCTTCCGGGCTGCCAGAGCGCACTGCTGGCTCATGTTAAGTTTCTCATCTATCAGGACCCCTAGGTCTTTCTCTGCCGAGCTGCTCTCAAGGACAACTCCTCCCAGCCTGTACAAGTGCCTGGGGTTCTTCCGGCCCAAGTGCAAAACCTTGCACTTTGCCGTGTTGAACCTCATTAGGTTCACCCGAGCCCAGCTTTCCAGCCTGTCAAGGTCCCTCTGAATGGCATCTGTTCCCTCCACCGTATCGACTGCACCACTCAGCTTGGTGTCATCAGCAAACTTGCTGAGGGTGCACTCCATTCCCTCATCGATGTCATTAATAAAGATGTTAAAGAGCACCGGTCCCAAGACAGACCCTTGAGGGACACCGCTCGTTACCGGCCTCCACCTGGACATAGAGCCATTGACCACCACCCTCTGTCTGCGGCCTTTCAACCAATTGCTTATCCATCTAGTTGTCCACCCATCAAATCCACTTCCCTCCAATTTGGAGATGAGGATGTGATGGGGGACCATGTCAAAGGCCTTGCTCAGGTCCAGGTAAATGACATCGGTCGCCTTCCCTTCGTCTGCCAACACCGTCACTCCATCATAGAAGGCCACAAGATTAGTTAAGCATGACCTTCCCCTGGTGAAGCCATGCTGGCTGTCTAGGATCACGTGCTCGTTCTTTATGTGATCAAGCATGTTGTCCAGGAGGATCTGTTCCATAATCTTCCCAGGCACGGAGGTGAGACTCACCGGCCTGTAGTTACCTGGGTCCTCCCTGCTCCCCTTCTTGTAAATGGGAGTGACGTGACCCTTCCTCCAATCATCCGGGACCTCACCTGACAGCCACAACTTCTCAAATATGATGGAGAGTGGCTCAGCAACCACCTCAGCCAGCTCCTTCAGGACCCTGGGATGCACGCCATCTGGCCCCATAGGCTTATACTCATTCAGTCTAAGGAGGCACTCTCGGACTTGCTCTACCCTTACAGTGGGGAGGGATTTACCTCCTTGGTCCCCACATAGAGAGCTATAGAGAGCTATAGTTATAGATAAGTTATAGAGAGCTATAAGGTATATATATAACTCTATAAGTTATAGAGAGCTATAAGGACTCCCCTGAGCCTCCTCTTCTCCAGGCTGAACAATCCCATCTCCCTCAGCCGCTCCTCATAAGGCCTGTGCTCCAGACCCCTCACCAGCTTCGTAGCCCTCCTCTGAATGTGTTCCAGGGCCTCAGTGTCTTTCTTGCAGTGATGGGTCCAAAATTGAACACAATACTCGAGGTGCGGCTTCACCAGTGCCGAAAACAGGGGGACAATTACCTCCCTGTTCCTGCTAGTAACACTGTTTTTGATGCAAGCCAGGATGCTGTTGGCCTTCTTGGCCACCCGGGCACACTGTTGGCTCATGTTCAGCTGAGCATCAATCAGTATCCCCAGGAAGGGCACCTTCCACCAAGAAAAGATTCTCTCTCCAATCTGGGTACTTCAAATTACCTATTAACCATCCTTTCTCCTTCCTCAAATTAAATAGCAAAGAAAGCTGAGCAAAAACTTATGTGCGAAGTTAAGAGGGGAAAGATTTCATAGAATCATAGAATCACCAAGGTTGGAGAAGACCTCCCAGATCATCTTATCCAACCATCCACCTACCACCAACATTTCCCTTCTAAACCATGTCCCATAGTACAACATACAAATGTTTCTTGAACACCTCAGTTGACAGTCACTCAACTCCCTCACTGGGCAGCCTGTCCCAGTTCCTCACCACTCTTTCAGAGAAGAAATTTTTCCTAACATCTAACGCAACTTGAACCATTCCCTCTTGTCCTGTTGCTAGTTATTCAGAAGAGGCTCACCCCCAGTTTGCCACAGCCTCCTTTCAGGCAGCTGTAGAGAGCGGTAAGGTCTCCTCTGAGCCTCCTCTTCTATGGACTAAGCAATCCCAGTTCTCTCAGCCTCTCCTCATAAGACTTGTGCTCCAGACCCCTCACAGCTTCACCGCCCTTCTCTGGATGTGCTCCAGAACCTCAGTATCTTTCTTGTAATGAGGGGCCCCAAACTGAACACAGTATTAAAGGTGTGACCTCACTAGGAACAACCACTTCCCTGTTTCTGCTGACAACACAGATACAAGCCAGGATGTCACTGGCCTTCTTGGCCGCCTGAACACATTGCTGGCTCATGTTTAGCTAAGCAGCATGTGATGAATGCCCACAGACCAATTCCTTTCACATAGCCTTCCAGCCACTCTGCCCCAAACCTTTAGCATTGTGTGGGGTTGCTGTGAATAAAGTGCAAGACCCAGCTCTTGGTTTTGTTGAGCTTCATCCTATTGCACTTAGCCCAGTGATCCAGCCTGTCCAGATCTCTCTGTAGGTCCTTCCTATTCTCAGGCAGAGAAATACTTCCTCCCAGCTTGGTGTCATCCACACACTTACTGAGGATGCACTCAGTCCAGATCATCAATAAGGATACTGAACAGGGCAGGCTCCAATACAGACCCCTGATGAACACTACTCATGACAGGTTGCCACCTGCATTTAACACAACTCAGCACCACTCTCTGAGCCCAGACATCAAACCAGTTCTTTACCCAACAAAGAGTGTACACATCTCTAAGGGAAAATTGTTGATCACAGCCTGAACCTCTGATTAACCATCTGAGGAAAGCAATGAGTCAGCTGCAGGAGCACAGGTGAAGGTAATTCAGCTGTGCTCAAGGAAGGGGTGGATCTTGACTCCACCTCTCCAAGACCCCATTTAATGACTGACCACCACTGAGGTAGCATCTCTTCTGGAGACTGCTCTGTTGTGGAGTGTTGGTGATGAGCCTCAACATTATCTACTTTGACTAAAGGCCTCAGAGATGGTGAGTCATTTCCTTAGATATTCTCTGGCTGTCTATATATACCTATACTTGAATTATTCCAACTATGCATTTGGTGAGCTAGCCAGGAGAGATGGCAATAATGTCTTTCCTACAGAACAGGTACAAATGGATCAAGGGAAAGAACGCTAAAGCCGTAACTAAAATGAACACCACCCCCGCAGGGGAGCCCTTCCCTTCCCCTCCCCACCCCCCGCAGGGGAGCCCTTCCCTTCCCTTCCCCTCCCCACCCCCCGCAGGGGAGCCCTTCCCTTCCCTTCCCCTCCCCACCCCCCGCAGGGGAGCCCTTCCCTTCCCTTCCCCTCCCCACCCCCCGCAGGGGAGCCCTTCCCTTCCCTTCCCCTCCCCACCCCCCGCAGGGGAGCCCTTCCCTTCCCTTCCCCTCCCCACCCCCCGCAGGGGAGCCCTTCCCTTCCCTTCCCCTCCCCACCCCCCGCAGGGGAGCCCTTCCCTTCCCTTCCCCTCCCCACCCCCCGCAGGGGAGCCCTTCCCTTCCCTTCCCCTCCCCACCCCCCGCAGGGGAGCCCTTCCCTTCCCTTCCCCTCCCCACCCCCCGCAGGGGAGCCCTTCCCTTCCCTTCCCCTCCCCACCCCCCGCAGGGGAGCCCTTCCCTTCCCTTCCCCTCCCCACCCCCCGCAGGGGAGCCCTTCCCTTCCCTTCCCCTCCCCACCCCCCGCAGGGGAGCCCTTCCCTTCCCTTCCCCTCCCCACCCCCCGCAGGGGAGCCCTTCCCTTCCCTTCCCCTCCCCACCCCCCGCAGGGGAGCCCTTCCCTTCCCTTCCCCTCCCCACCCCCCGCAGGGGAGCCCTTCCCTTCCCCTCCCCTCCCCACCCCCCGCAGGGGAGCCCTTCCCTTCCCCTCCCCTCCCCACCCCCCGCAGGGGAGCCCTTCCCTTCCCCTCCCCTCCCCACCCCCCGCAGGGGAGCCCTTCCCTTCCCCTCCCCTCCCCACCCCCCGCAGGGGAGCCCTTCCCTTCCCCTCCCCTCCCCACCCCCCGCAGGGGAGCCCTTCCCTTCCCCTCCCCTCCCCACCCCCCGCAGGGGAGCCCTTCCCTTCCCCTCCCCTCCCCACCCCCCGCAGGGGAGCCCTTCCCTTCCCCTCCCCTCCCCACCCCCCGCAGGGGAGCCCTTCCCTTCCCCTCCCCTCCCCACCCCCCGCAGGGGAGCCCTTCCCTTCCCCTCCCCTCCCCACCCCCCGCAGGGGAGCCCTTCCCTT
Organism: Excalfactoria chinensis; assembly: GCF_039878825.1. Classification (NCBI taxonomy): domain Eukaryota; kingdom Metazoa; phylum Chordata; class Aves; order Galliformes; family Phasianidae; genus Excalfactoria; species Excalfactoria chinensis. The sequence goes on along the minus strand of NC_092826.1, from coordinate 21,293,922 downwards.
CCCCTCCCCTCCCCACCCCCCGCAGGGGAGCCCTTCCCTTCCCCTCCCCTCCCCACCCCCCGCAGGGGAGCCCTTCCCTTCCCCTCCCCTCCCCACCCCCCGCAGGGGAGCCCTTCCCTTCCCCTCCCCTCCCCACCCCCCGCAGGGGAGCCCTTCCCTTCCCCTCCCCTCCCCACCCCCCGCAGAGCCTGCACCACCCTGAGCTCTAACCAAGGAATGTGAGGTGACACGTCAGCATTTCTCGTACCTTGAATTGTTAATAGCCATTTTTTGTTCCTGATGTCAGGTCTTCTTCAGTGTTTCAGTTCTGGGTCTGGTTGTTTAATTACCCACCTTGGATGCTATTTTGGGTAATAATTTCTCAGGGAGTCTTAGATCCTACAAGTGAGGTTGCTCTCTTGAGTTACTCAGCTCAGAATTTGATCCAGGGCTGTAACTGCAGGAGTCCGATGACTGCCAGCTTTTCCCTTTACTCTAGGTTGTGTTATTACTGATAACTGAAACAGAAAAGACCATGTTATTCAGCCTCTTTATAGTCTCTGAACCTTCCAATTCTGCTCTTGATCAAAAGAAATATCACTTTTCTGATATCTCATTACTTCTTTCCACGCAGGTTACTGTGGTGTTTTCATTCCTTCAGGACTAAGCATTTTTCTTCCTCTTGTTCATCTACCACAGCCTGATGCTTCTTAAGTTGATTTTCAGCATAACCTGTGTGAATAGACACAGAGATTACTTCTTCAGTTGGAATGGTTAACAGCTTTCTGTGGGAATACAAGGAAGACTGTTCAGAGGAGCAGTAAGATAAACAACATGAGAACCAAGGACACCTCCTGAAGAAGCAAGATCATCTCTCCGCTCTCATTGGATAGGTAACCGCATGAACGGTTGAAGAGTGTTTGTGAGTGATCTGTTGACATGTAGGAGTGAATGGGGAAGCTATGAAAAGAAAACTTGTGAAGGTATGTAAGTGATGTGAGAACTTGCATTAAATAACTTGGATTGTTCATACCTGAGTCTGTGCATCAGACATGGCAGATTTCCATTTCCTTCAGTCACTGCTGCGGTTCATGAGTGCTCAGGTGGACACATGTAATTGGTCATTCCTGGTAAGGACACACAGATTTTGTAGCAAAGCGGTGGACTCTGGCAGGAGGATGGTCCCAGTGGGGCAGCTCTTCTTTGTGAGGAAGAACAGAACCTGAGAATCTGATGTCACCGAACTGTGACGTCATCTTGCCCTTTCGAACTGCTCTTTCTCTCAGGAATGCATAAATAGGACTAAAACTTCATTTTTATTTTTTCTAATAAGGAAAGGCCAAAACAAACATTTTTCCTTGCTGTGAATGACACATTTTCAAGTTTCAAAAAAATATTTCACTATATATCTTTATTGCTGCTGTGTTCAGCAGAAGGTGAGTAGCGAACTTAACAGAAAGGCTGAAGTCTTAGTTATACAATATACTACGTGGAAAGCACACCAGAAGTAGCTAACAAAACTATAACATGTATAAATACCTATCAGGTAAAAGTAAATATTTCATGTCAAAATATTTCTGCCCTGCAGCTTCATTCATGCTTTCAAGACTTCTTGGCCTAAAAACCTTTCACCAAACTCAACCCACAATCAGAGTCACTGTGAGTTGCCACTGATTAATATAGATGTATATCCCGTTTCTGTTTCCACCATCTTGTATTTGGTCTTTTCCTGTGAGACTTTTTTTCCACATCCGCTGGTATTAATTCCCTAGCAGGTGTTAGGAACCCTTTTTCCAGGGCTGAAACTTCGCACTGAGCCCATGTTGTTTTCCCAATAAGCATTCAGTGTAGTGCTTGTTGTGATTAACACTGTTTGCTGTGTACATTTCCCAGAGCGCTAATCGATACAAATGGAAATCCTCAACAAAAGTACAGCCACAAAGGAGGTGAAAATGCAGCTCATACTTTTATTTTGCACAGGAGAAAAGTTGTGTTTTAAGAGGTAGCTGCCTGCTGGGGCAGCACGCAGATCTCCATCACCACTGGGGCACTGGCAGCATGTCCTGAACATCATATTCATTCCTTCTGATGTTTCTTTTCAAAGGGAATACTTCTCTCTGGGCATTGTAGTTTATTTACTGTGTCTTAACTGTCTGCTTTTTTAATGCTTATTGGTTCATGCTCACTTTACTTAAATTAAAAAACAAATCTTGTTTTAATCTTTTTTGTCTTTTTTTTTTTTTTTTTTTTTTTTTTTGTTAAGCAAGATCTGAACTAGAATGGTCAACCCTATGTGGTTACATTTTGGTGGTTTTCTCATTTTGCAAAACAGTGGTGGGAAAGCAGTTAAGAACGTATTTCTGGAGGCTACAGAACTCCTTTCATGAGAAGATTCCTTTCTTCTTTATAGGAAAAATAATACCCACCAAAAAAGCTAAGAAGAGGAAACTAGAAAAAGCAGATAAGAAAGAAAGAAATGATTCTCTTTCTTGCTAAGCCAAACACATATAGACAAATATTGCAATATGTCTGACATTTTTTCAAAGATTTCTGTGATTACAAAGAATAATCTTGCAAGAAGTTTGCTGAGTTGGTGTCCTTTCCAGATGTACTGAATCCTCTCTGTTAGAGCTCCCTGTCTGAAGGACAAAGCAGCTACATGTTGAGATGCAAGCTCAGTCACCAGCCTCTCATTTCCATATCTGACAGTGACAATACCTTATTTTACTCTCCCTGATACATTGATAAATAGTTGAGATAAAAAGAATTATATTCTGGAGAGCCATTGCCTGACAAAAAACACAGTGTTTGGATCCCATACCACTCCCTACTTAAATCCTTTCTCCCCTTTTAATTTATCTGTATCCTCAAGCCTTGAAATTTTAATTAAAATAGCTCAGGTCTACATGTTTACAGGAGGGGATGGTGGATATTTAAAGAAGCACTGTTCTGACTTACTAACTGGAAACAGTGAATGACTTATTGAAAATCAAGCTTTTATTTTTGTCTGTCACTAGCATGGACTAATACCTTTAGCTCACACTTCAGAAAAAAAATAACGTATGACACGTTATATGAGCATCACATCTCTCTTGTCAAAGACTAGTAGTTTGAGCTGGGGTAGCTGTGCAGGTTTCTGTCCTCCTGGCCAAGTGTCTCCCCAAAGTCCTCCTTAGCGTGCTGAACATAGCGGTCACTTTATGGGAGGGGAGGATGCTCACAGTACTCATCTAGCACAAATTATCCACCTGATGGGGAAAAAATTTCAGTCTCCGCAGAGCAGAATCCATTCAGGCTCACAAATCGATATTTGAGTCACTGAAAGAGAAAAATACCACACTAAATTATAGCTTGACATTCATTTTTTTCTTCCTCCCACTAGTTGTCTTGCTCCTCAGCACAAGGTCTAGGTAGAATTCAGTCATTCAGCAGGTGCCAGGCAGGAGCAGCGTACCCGCCCATCCACCCATGGCTTCACAGTTCCCTGTGGAAATGTCTCCTTTTTGAAGCATGTGTTCCCCAGACAAAGCTGCCCTTCTCACACAGTACATCGAGTTCTTCTGCTTGCCAAGAAGAATCTTCAGAAAACGTTCCAATGCAGATCAATGAGCCACACCTCACAGGGACACTAAAACTATAGTTTTGAGTCTTGGAGACATCCCAAACTTCATGGGACATCGGGTCAAAAGCCTTCATTGAGATCAATACTCACATCTTACAGAAAAGGAAAAGAGAAGGGGAAGCAAAAATGAACGTAATGAAAGAAATTATGGAGTTGTTCCAAGGTGGCTGCACATTTTCATAGTAACATCAGTAAAAGCTGTTGCTACTATACCTTGCTTTAGTGAAACTGGAAAATGCAGACTCATGTACACACATAAATGTACAACTTCCTGTGTTTGTGGTACGTGGAATTTTTTTGCAGCACTCTGAGATAACTGTAAAAAAAATGTGACAAGTAGGAAACTATTCCCAAATCGTTTCCTGTAACTCGCTGAGCTCCCTGCACACTTTCAGCCAAGAAAGAAGCTACATTTCGCTCTGTCAGCTCAAAAAGACTAGAGTTTTCAGAGCACTGGAAGATGAAAACTGGCATATAAGACATCTGATTTCTCACCTTTAAAATGCTGTTGCTGCTACTAAATTGGTTACTCATAAGATTGAAATAGAAGGTTTTGACAGGTCTAGCTTCTTACATAGCTTTCTGCTTTTCTGGAGATGGAAGCACAAGCAGGCTTAATCTGCATTTGTTTCAAAGGAAAGAGCTTATTCTTGTCAGAAAAATCAGAGAAAAAGGAGACCTGAAGAAATATTAAAGTTATAAAAAAGGTTTGATCAACTGGAATGAGATAAACTCTTTAGTCTGATGAGAACTCTGGAAAAACAAAAGACTCAGTCTAAAAACTTGGAAATTAAGAGTGAAAGGGGAATTCAGGCACAGCTATTTCAATCAAAAAGTAATAAGCATGTGGAATAAATTATTGCTAGGTGAAGCTATTGAAGCAAATAACAGGAATGAATTTAAAAGACAGATAGACATCTTTATGGAGAGAGCAGAAACTTCACATTTTTCCTACTTAAATACTTTGGGTTTGATCCAGTAAAGGACTTAGGTGTATAAAAGAGTGACTTAGGATGACTTTAACTGCTTGAATCCAGAAATACATTCAAAGGAGGAAAAAAAACCAAACACTGACTACTGCGGCTGCTGGAAGCACATGTTACTTAGCCCCCAGAAAACACAGTTGGAGATGCAGCCTAACATTAGCACTGTGAGACAGGTAGTATTAGTCTGTGCTTTGATACAGAGATTGAATAACAAGATCAGGGCCTCCGTACTTCTAGTCAGTGGACTGAAATCTCCCATGTAACAAAAGGGGCATTAATTGTGCAGTAGGGCATTTCAGGCTCAGAAATAAGGGATTTAAAAAAGGGTCAGAGGTTGTAAGAGTACATTCTGCTGGCTGGGAAGATTGGGAAGATCCCAAGATCAGGTTGCCCTTTCTCAAGGCTGTTGCTGCTTGTATCACGCTGACTTTTTATTAGTGGTGAATCTACGTGATGGCTACAAAATTGTTATTGCTACTCTGGGTCGCTTCCACCATGGCTGATAAAAGACTTTTATTGGACTGTCAGGTCTTAGGAAATACTCATTTCTGTATCTGCTGAGCAGTTTGAGCCTTCCAGGGCAGGGCACAACAGGAGGACTGCGAGGTGATGAGGATCACTGTCTGGAAGGCATGAGTCAGCTGGGCAGTGGGGGCCTCACATCATCGATACATGCTGGGCTCTGACTAACATTTATGAGAGCCAAAGAGAGGCTGCTTTGAAAACCCATAAACTTCTGGGACACTTAAAGCTGTCCACAAGATGTACCCTTGCAACTCCCACGCTTCACACCCACCTAAATTACAATCACATGTTATCGGAGTGACTCTGACCCGGCTACAAAGAAAACCCATTTTGTTTTTCATTGAGGCTGAGTCACGCAGCACGAGGCTGCTGGGGTGGATGTTCCTTGGGGTGCTGCTTGCCAGGGAGCTTGGGGATCCTGGGATGCAGGGGGTGGCTTGGCTGCAGCTTAGAAGTAGGCCTGGAGGTGGGAAACAAAAGGTTTAGGTTGTTGAGAAACAAAGTGACAGGTCTTGCAAAGCAGGTGGGCAAGCATTCTTCCAAAGTCCAAACACAGCGGACTGCTATTTATTTTTAAAGAAAGAAGCAAGTTAGAACTTAGAGGAATGGTGAGAAATGATTATTTGTTATTGTCCTGTATCTGCATGCCTGTTGAAGCACAGCAAGAGGTTTCTCATATGAAGGTCAATGGTTAAGTGAAGAACTATGAGGCAAAACTGCTCCTATCTAATCCCCGCTCTCAGAATGGTTGGGCTTTGACCTTGAGCACATCACTTAACCTCAAAGGAATCACTTTCAGATTCATTAGCTGGTCCTGGCAGAGTGCTTTGAAGATGAAAAGGGCTTTCTAAGTGGCAAATACTATTATGTGTTCTGGGATCTGGAAATTTTCAATGTTTGTGTATATAATCATTTTTACAGAGGATTTTCTGCATAAAAGAAACCGTAAATTTTGCTGGAAATTGCAGGATTGCTGATAAGAACTATGTTTTCCAACTGAAAGGATTTTTCATTCAAATCTTTCTCTTTCTTCACATAAAGCCTTTACAACATGATCCAGGGATGACTGCTTTGCTCAGCTGCTTGTCTCTGGGTGTGTTATAGGGGGACTGATTGCACAACATTAAGAATGAGAGTGTGACCCTGTTGAGGACAGTGCTCCTGAGCCCCGCAGCATGGTCTTGTCCCCAGCCATGGGCTGGATGGGCTGCACTGTCCCCACTGTGTGAGGTGTGGAGACCCTGTGCAAGAGGAAGGCAGATCTGCAATCATTAAAGCTGCTGACAGGAGAAATTAAAGCAAACAAAAGCATGGAAATGCTGACTACAAAGAGGTGGTTTACTCCATAGGCTTCAAAGCAAGATTGTGCATTAGTGTCATATTAGAATTTCTCCTTTGAATCAGCTTTCAAAGAAGGCAGCTGTGCAGAGTCAGAGTCCTGTACTGTAAGATTTTTATACGTTTAAGAACAGGGTAAGTTGGCATGATGCCTTTGACATGATGGGACTGAATACCAGTTCAGGAAGTATTTCACCGTCACAGTACCTGTCTTGCCATGCTCAACTGAATCTGTGTTACCACAGTTGACAGCAGCAGCATGAAGCTTGTTTGCTGATGAAAGGGAGTAACTATCCTTAAGGTGCCAGCTGTTTGGGTGTCCCAGTCCTGCAGAGAGCTGCAAGTGTGTTGTATTGATCACCTATCTGAGCCCATGCCATGCTAACAAGGACGACTGCATTGCTCTTGGAGGCAGAACTTCTGCACACAGAATTTAAAGATCTGTCAGAGACAAGCCTGCTTCTTGACCATGCTGTTATTGAATTTATATTAGTGTTGATACAGCATGCATGACAGACAGGCTGTGGATGCCCAATGGACATGAGCTTGTAGCTGACAAAGCAATCAAATTCAAGCATGTTATCCCCTTAATCTGGGTGAAATTGGCTGCCTCAAATCCTATAGTCTCCATTTAATCAAACTGCTTATTGAAATCAATGAAGATTCTGACTGAGCCAGCACTGCCTTCATTGTAATATTGCCTCTGCAATGGTCTTGTGCATCTGTGTATGTGAAACAGAGAAAGAAACACTGTGAAGATGTACACTGCTTTGGAAATCACAGGGGTATATATAAGCAATAAATGCAACTGAGGATATATGTCCTGAAGGAGGGGGCACTGAACACTGGTTATTAAGAAGACTTTTTCACTTTCTTCTTGGCTCATACTATTTGCTATAAGCCCCAGAAAACTGTTATTTTGGGATCATGGTGGAAGTGCAAAGCTGCCATCAAGATAAGATAGAGATCCTTGAGGTCACGAAGCAAGTCAGAATTGCCAAGTTACCAAGATTTAGCAAGGCACTTTTTCCTCTGGGGTAACCACACTGACCTGAACATGGAAAACTCTGCCATAAGGAAAAACACTGGTGGAAGACATTGTCTTTCTACTAGGTCTGTGTTTTTACATGCAGAATTAGCCATTCCATGGCAGCAAGGAGATAGATTTAAGCCTATCTATCTTCTATAGGTTTAAGTCCCAGATGCAGAAAGCACTCTGTTGTGGGATGCTCTGAGCAGGCCCCTGCTCCTCATTTGCACAGCACCCACTAGAATGGGGACTCTAAGAGTAAAAAACACAGACATTGATAACAGCGCCATGGTTGTCTCGGTTCACAGCTACACAAATGGGAATTTGTGGGAGATCAAATTGTGCACAGCAGGATCCAGGAGTGATCCAGCATCTGGCACAAGCAAATGTTAATTACTTGATCTGGTTGGAGAAAGAACTGAAGCATGGAGAACATTTAATTATCTGCACTATCTTTAGCATGTCCAAAGTATTTTTGTACTTCCTATTACCTCTGCAGCAGAGATTTCATTTTTCCACGTAAAAAGGTTTTAATTCTACCAAATGCTCGATTAGAACCTTAATTTCTATTTAAAAAAATAAATCAACCATGCAAATCGCTGAGTTACCCTTCATTTTTCTGACAGTCCTTTCAAACTTTCTGCTAGATGGTCCCAGTTCTCTTCCCATTAACAGGGTCCGTGGGGATCCTGAACATTAGACTTATGAGGGCTGCTCTCTGCAGCTTTATTTAAAAGAGAGAAACCTGGACCCTGTGCCAGGCTGGCCTTCCCTCATCTTCTGCCTCCAATATCTGTCCTACAGACAGCCTGGAGGACAGCCAGACTACTGGTTGGAAAGGTCCGTGCTATAGGAACTGATTTTGGCAGTCGGACACTGTACATGTTGCAGTGAAGTTTGTGTTATGGCAAATCAGGTCTAAAAGGAAATCATATTGCCTCAGGCACCAGACAAAGGTGGAATTGTGTGAATCCCTCACAGCCCCAGGGCCCTCATCTCTCACAGCAGTGCAAAAGATGCTTCCCGCTGCTCCCTCTCATCACCATCCAGAGTCAGAAGATGACAACCCACTCCCAAGGTGATGCTGCAGCTCTCTTTTTGCCACTAGATATTATTGTGTGAATGAGGAGAAAGAATAGAGGACAACCATCAGTTTCTCATTGAGGAGAAAAGGAGCCTGTGTTTGTTTACTTAGTTCTCACAGTGATTCCTGCCCTCAGAATGTTCGAAGCAGGACTGTAAGTCTCCTCATGCCATTTCTCAGGGTAGGATCATAGGGCTCACTGTCTCCACCCAAACATGTGCCAGGGCTCTGCCTACAGGAACAGTCAGGGTTGGATGAGTGAAAATGGGCTTGTTGAGGGCAGTGGAGTGAGCTGGGAAAGGGCAGGTGTTGGTAACAGAGAGAGCTGGGGGAGAACGGGATGGAGGGACAAAGGATGAGGTAGGAGGCTTAAACTGCAGAGGCTGACAGCACAGCATTACCATAGGTGTCCATTTTCCAGGTGCCCATGGGTTTACAACATCACTGGAGAAGATGACAGAGATTATGAACATGCATGATGGGTTCAGCAAGGCCAAGGTGTAGCTAAATGGGGTGAGCAGCCCTAATAGGGAAGCTTAAAAGAAGGTGGCTGCAAAAATAAACATCTCTTTGTGAATAGAAGCCATGTGTTGGTCAGGTCATGGAAACACATGAAAAGCAGTGAATCCTGCCTAAAGCTCTGAGACACTATCATGAAACCTTACATTATGCTATTGCAAGCCTCTTGGCACTGCTCAGAGAACAGTAGGCATCAATCTGTCTGGGGATGAAATTATAAATAAGCAGATAACCAGTGCATGAATAAAACAAAGTGAAAGCAATCTGCATATCTCAGGAATCTGTGATAACTGACACCTTTTTCCATGGATGATTGAAAATGGGAAAAAGAAAAATGAAAGGTGAAACTGAAGTACAAATGAATGAGTGAACTGGTGGGAAAAGAGAAGACAAAAAAGAAGCCAGAAGAAGTTTGAAATAATGAGACATCAGGAAAGCTAAAGGGTCAACTGCAGTAGAATAAAACATTTCCTTGATGCAATACCTACCCAGGACTTGCATGAGGGACTGCATGGACCTCTTATTTCATTACATACTGATATGCCATCATGAGACCTCATGGGAAAACTTGCAAGGCCTTGTAACAAATACTAAATTAGTATTTGCCTTCACTATAAATATAATCTGTTCAAAAAACATTTCATGTGTCCAAAGAAGCCAAGTCTGAAAAAGAATTATCCAGCATCCACAAAAACATCCATCGTGGAAAAGAAGTTGCCAATGGTCAGAACACTTTTATTTGAGTATGCAGTACAGAAGGGGCTATGTCCACAATTTCATATGTAGATCCAACCACAACACTGCGCATGGAGTCTGGTTGAAATGCAGCTACAGTTCCTCAACTATTTTAAATGTGAGCTGCCATCCAAAGAAGTGAGTAATGTTGTCTGGTAAGGTCTGGATAGAGTGAACACCAGCAAGACAACTGATTTCATCTCCTTCCCTACCCATGCTAGGACTTGCACAGCTGGAGCTCGTCTAGCTCAAAACACATCTTATTCTCATGTATTTTCAGAGGGGAATCAGTTGACTCTCTGCACAAAGGCAAAGCAAGACAAGATAAGGCAAGCAAGGCAAGACAAGGCTTGGTGAGGTGGCAGGAGTCACTCAAGGCTGTGCAGTTTCAGAGCTGCAGGCAATCAAGTCTAAGTCCAGCACTTCGTGCAAAGGAGACTCTCCCAGCCCCACAAAGCCCTCACCTCAGTAGAGGTAAAAAGCCAAGACACAGAGGGATGTGTGTTTTGCCATGGCATTACTGGTGAAGTCCATGATCAGCATAGGAAGGACAGATGGTATTTCCCTTTTGATGTTTCTCTTCATTTTCTTGGTTTCCTGGGAGGTAAGTATTGGGCAAATGTCTGAACACCTGAACACTTATTTAACTAAACATTCAGTCCTTTCAGGCTTTGCTCATCAGTGGGGCTATCAAGCTTACTTAGCCTCACCAGAACAAATGCATAAAATTAATAAAAATTCTGGTGAACTTCTGTTATGATCTGGCCAGTTTTTGCTAGGAGGGCAGTCAAACTTTTTCACTGGGTAATCAGTGAACCAAACCAACACTATTTTTTTCTGATGTATTATATGATTTCATAAATTCATTCTTTATTTATTTATTTATTTAATTGGAACTGATTGACAACAGAGGAAAAATTCAGACTGCTAAATGTTAGCGACCTTGGAAAACATGTGGTAAATAGTTTTAAGACAGAAAATAAAGGAGGAGATACTAAACACTTTATAAAACAAGTCGTTTCATATTCTAGCATCAAGATTTTTAGTTTAGCCTTCCATTTTTGTTGTATTTCACAGCCTCTTGTGATGCTTCTTCTCATGCTGTAGTTATGAAGGGACATTTAGTCAGACATCCTAAAGACAGTGATAAAGTTCTCTTTCCAGGTGGTACCAGAAGCTTCATGAGGAATGAGTTCCTTACTGACCTCCCTATGCTGTGCAGCCCTCACATCACTGCCAGTAGGCATAAGTAGAGAGGACTCCCAGGAGGATAGCTGGTTAAAGTTTAGAAGCAAGCTGAGTGATAATTTTCTCTCTGCATTTACAGTTACAATGCAGATATTTTCTCCGGGATTTAGTCCCCTACAGAATAGCATTGTCCCATATATCACATTTTCCTATAAGTTGGAGAGGAGATATCAGAAAAATCTAGGATGACTACTGTGTTTGGTGAAAGTACTGTCCTGCAGCAGCTCAGTGAAATGTAAATAGGGTGTTTTTATTGATAGCACGTATGTTGCCTTTGTGTTATAAATCACTGCATTGGGACCGACTGCCCTGATTTGGAATTCTGCAGGCAGGAGTCTCAGCTGCAAGTCCAGAATAACTGATGGGACAGAGAAAACATCTTTCCCTTAAATCATCTTAATATCTACATACTCCTTGAGATAATGCTGAGGTACATCCTAGAGAAAACTCTGGGCTTCTCTAAATTCCATTCAGTTTTGCATGCTCCCAAGGGTCATGCCAGGCTGATGATCTCTGAGGCTTGGGGACATTCAGGTCATGCTGCTTCTCACTATTGTGGGAATTAGGAAGGGCACAGTTCACAACTCCCAAACTTCATAGAGCACCTGAAGTCACTCTGCCGTGGCTTTGCTTTCAACATGCGGGTCTCATGTCATCTCTTCTAGGATGAAGGGCAGCACAAGGACAGGCAAAGGGCAGATGGATGCCTGGCATCTGTCCTCCAAGAATTACAGTGGTTTTTTTTTTTCTCTGTTATGTGAAGCTTGAGGTCTGGCTCAGGTAACGCAACAAATAGTGTTACAATGATCCCATTGAAAGGAGAGGCTGAATTCACTTTCAGCAGATTTGTGTTAATCTCTTGACCTGTGCTGTGTAGTTATTGCAGGGAGAGCTATGCTGGCTACTTGGGAAGGAGCTCTCACAAAGGAACTTGGAATAGGGAGAGATTTTCTCTGAAGGAAAGGAACATCCATTTTTTTCAGGTTTTAGATATGATCAGGTGCCTTAGAAGGTATTGACCATTGCCACATCCAGATCCCAGGACAGGATATTGGGACAGCAGGACATCGCTACTGGGAAAGAGATGTCTTCATGAAGAGGACGAGGTTGATCACAGTGGGTACCACCTGCCAACCCCTCCTTATAGCAGTGCTGCACATTCACCCCAGGGCTGTCTCAGAGAAGCATCTGCATCCACATCAGCTCCCAGCTGAGCCTTCAGCATGGGATGTGCTGTGCTCCCCAGAGATGCACACCTGGGATGAATGCAACACACCAAAACTGCAGACTCAGCAACAAAGGAATCAGATTAGAAGTAGATTAACATGATATCTCTTGTGGCTCTCGCAAGTGTTTTCTTGGCTGTGAGTGTGAAGAAACATCTGGGAGGTAGGGTGGTGTCCAGGGACATTTCTCCAGCCCTGGAAAAAGATATCAGATAAAAATTTTGGTAGTATTTTCAAACGATATTTTATACTTCTTCCTGCACTTCGCCTTTGAAATGAATTTTCCTGACACGGTACCATGGTGTTTGTATTCACTTATGGCTTTGCCATCTGCAAACAATTTTGCCATCCAGAGCTTTCCACACCTTTTTGCCACACATATTCTCATTATATAAGCAGTAAATTGCTGTATTCTTTTGAGGCCCTGACCTGTTATTAATAGTTTGGTTTTATAAGTGCAGTTTGAAAATCAGGACATTCTTTGTGCACTTACTCACCACACAGGCTCCCAGCCTTCAGATCTTTACTCAGGAGAAACGCCAGTCTGCTTAGAAGTGTCATTTTCTTCAACAAAACATATAGACTGATCTTTTCATATTTTTACTTTGAGAGGGATTTGCTTTGAAACCTTTGATATGCATTAAGAAAGGACTGGAATCTTCTATACAGTTCTGAAGCTCCATAAGTAGTATATTTAATAAATAAGAGAAACGCCAATTTATTTATTTTCGAGTGGAAAAGCGAAGATAGAACACTAGAATTTTAGATCTGATTTTAAGCCTTTTTTTTTAGAGTAGGAAAATTAAGAAGCTGACAAGGAAATTTCAAGAGCAATAAGTCATTGTAAGTTGTCTGTATGAGCATTAGTGGTGCTGACAGCTTGCAACGTGTACATCCTTTTCTCATGTCATGTGTCAGATCAGGACTGCACCCTCTCTGCTCTGTGCATGCTAAGGGTTAACCAGGAACGGCAAAAATCTATCTCAGCTAATTGAAAAAGAAGCAAGAAGATTAATGGCCAATGACATCCATTAAAAGAGGGAATACACTGTTGAATAATTAAATTAAGAGTATCCACAATGCCATTAACTATAAAAAATATTGAACAAATTCAGCTTTGAAAAATTGCTTTGGCAGGTGGCATGGCTGCTTTTTGTACTAATATATACTGCAGAGATAGTATATTCTAGAAAAATTGCTATCAAGCATAGCAATATACTTACTGTGTGAATTTCATTCCCACCCAGAAGACCTCCCAAAGGTCAGTGTGTCATTTAAACCCTATGAGTGAAATCTTATCCCCGTTGCAGTCATAGGAATTTTAACACTGACTTCAATGGAAACATGCTTTCCCCCATATATTTTGAGAGGTAATCGAGCCCGAGATGATGAATAGACCATCTGTAGAGTCGTGAATCTTAGCCACAGAAAACATTCAAGTCTAATAGGGAAGGAAGATGTAGGAACCCTTTGAAGCAGGTTCCAAAGGGCTGGTGTTTCACTGTCACAGGTAATAAGAGAGGACTTGTGATATCTAGAAAAAATATATATATTTGTGTTAAAAAATGTCAAAAAATACTCCATTCTTCCTAGAAGGTTTCAAAACACTGCTGGAAAATAGCTTGATTCTATCTTAGTGAAGTTTTAAGATGTGTATGTGTGTTTGTGTAGTTCACGTGAATTATTGCACTACTTTCACAAGCAAATTCTATATCTGGAGAACAACTCCTATTTTTTACACTTCTGAATTAGTGGATGATTTTTTAACAAATAAAAGTGATTCCACAGTATACCAAAATTAAGGTACTTGCATTTTCTTTCTGTCTGATGCATTCCTTAATCCTATCTTCTTGAATATAAATAAAATATTTGAACTTTTTCTTTGAGTTATTACAGTACCCTCCTCCTGTGAGGTACTTATATTTCTATAGGTATTAATTTGGAATGGAACTTGGCTTGTTTCCATTTTAGGGAGGAACATGTAATACGGCTATATTATTCTTCAGCCATGTTAAATATTAATCCAACTAGCAGACTGTTTATGTTATCCCAAAATAGGGCTTCCTGATGGGAACTACTACACTTTCTTCCAACAGCATATTTCGTTCTGACTTCCTCCAGTTAGGAAGAAAATTCCATGTGATCATATTTTTTCTAAAAATGCCCGTACTCATTTCTTCTTCCTTGCTTTGCCTTGCCTTGCCTTGCCTTATGATTTGGTCCACCTGGAACAGTTACTGAGCTACTGAATCATATTGTTCCCATTTTTGTTCTTCTATTGATGCCCCAAATCTGAAGACATTCAAGGCCAGGCTGGATGGGGCTCTGAGCAACCTGATGTAGGTGTCCCTGTTCATTGAAGGGGAGTTGGACATGATGATCTTTAATGGTTTCTTCCAACTCAAACAATTATGTGAATCTATGATTCTGTGGTCCTATGATTCTATTCATGCAGACAAGTTGGTTGCACTTAGTAGGAAAAGACAAGTCTGGTTCTCATTTACCTCAGGACTCTTGATACCACTATGGTTGGATATGGAGCACTTGACTCTAGCCCAAGCTGCGTTTGGAGAAGGCACCTCCAGAGCAGGGCCACAGGCTTTATAAACTTCCATGGCAAAGAAGGGATTATCTTGCTTGGCAGTCAGAGAACATCTGATGGGGAATGTATGCAAATGACAAAGGCTGAAAATGTCAACAGGAAGGAATTGCTAACTTTTGATACTGCATTAGGAAGTCTTATGGGGGTAATGGCATGACAAGAAGCATGACAGGGAGACCTGCACATGGCCTTGGATGACCCCAAAGGGCCTGATGTGGGAGACCGGGGGCTTGGGAATGGCAGTGGAGACAGAAGGAATCCAACTCCTCCTTCTGCAACTGAGACCTAACTTTGCCTTCACCATCTAGGGAGTGAAGGGCTGTCACAGAATCTTATCTCTGTTTTGGGCAATGGTGTGGGAACAAAAGGCTGACCAACCAAGCTCTGGGACTGTCTGTCTCACTGGTACATAACCTGCCAGGTGTTTCTGCACAGTGCTGCTGTATGGCCTCTTACTGAGTGGAATTTATGGGGTCTCTGGGCATCCCTGCTGGAGCAGATGTTGGGCTGGATGGACCCTAGGAACCTCAGCCATCTTGAGATTCTGTGATTTTGAGATTAAAATGTGTATGCCTTGCTTGCTTGTGTAGGAATGCTTTGCTTGCTTGATTTGTGTAGGGATGGCTGCTGTAACACTGGCACTGCTATGGCCAGGATCAAGCATGGAACTCAGCATTTCCTCCATCCACCTCTGCTACCCAATGCGCCATCCATCAAACCACAGATATGCATGGCTCTAAATATTCTCTTCCTCACAGCTTCTGCCTATCATGTGAGCCAAGAAAAACAAAATAAAATCACCATGATCTCCATCCTCCCATAATAATCTCTGCCTTCTGACAGGAGCCAACCTATCCCTCTGCAGAAGGTGGTTACAAGATGTTTAGTAGCCCTAAAGTGTATAGTATTAGACAAATATAGTGCCCTGTCATTTTGCAACCCTATTTTTTGGCAAATTAAAACTGAATTATGTGAATTTCAGTCTATTTTCCATGTTAGTATATGAAGCTAGCAATTTAGAGAGTGGAGAAAATGTTTAGCAGTGCAGGGAAGCACGCACATAACTGACACCTGTTTTATACAAACTTCACGCTCTGTATACAGGCAAAGTTACAAGGGAGGCATTTGTGGGGATCTTTGTTTTTATTACATAAATGCTCTTGACAGCAGAGAAACCTGCCTTGATAGGCTGATTTGGAAATATTTTTAAATATCCTGCAGGCGTATAAATTTTGGAAACTCCACAGCAAATAGTAGCTTCCGTATTAAACAGACAGGAATTGCTCTGTTTAAAATACACGAGGGCTGTGATACAAATCACTCTGTGTCAGGAAGGCAGAGTTAAGCTGATGGTAAATCATCCCTCTCAGCTTCAGGCAGAGTTGCTCAATACAAAGCACAGCACAACCCACATTACATCAAGCCCAACAATGGATTTCCCCTCTGTGCTTCTTTCTACTGTTGATGTTTGTCCCACAGCTTCCAAGTTATATAAGCAGCCAATTCTGTATTTATGTCTGTAGGCTTCATCCTAATATTTAAGCGGAGACGATATCTGGTGGTAATATGCATGGAGGTATGTCCTAATAAGGTGGCCTGCTTGTTACTCCTTGCAGCAGCCAGTTCAGCTTCTTTGAACCTCTGGTAAACAGATGCTTGAGTGCACCATCTAGCTGCTGTGGCTGTAATCCTATTGTAAATATTGTTTTCTCACTGGAGAATATTGCTAGGTTCTGAGTCACTACTAAGATTTTCCTTGGCAGTAAACGCATCATCTGAATTACAATCGGATGTCATTATATCATCTGCAACATCTGTAGTCAGGATATACTTGGCATGTCAAGGTTGGGGGGAAGGAGAACGCATCTTCAGGAGCACAGCAGTGTTTGGGAGGAGAGCCACAGGGGAATGAGGATCCCTCCCAACACAATGCTGCTTTCAAACGCTGGCTGTGTGGTGGGGACTGGCCCCTGGAAACTATTATTTTAGAAACAACAACACAGAACATCACTGTTTGGGGGAAACTTAGGACAGTCAACTGTAATTGCAGGGTCTGTAGAGGAGAACAAATAGCAAATAGTAAGGGTAAGGCTATGAGAAAGGGACCACTCAGGGCAGAAACTGAGTCACTTCTGCAAGAGGGTGACTGTGTCAGAAGGTGCTGTGCCAGTATTAGATAAGAAGTCCCAGCTGGTTCTCATTCTGGTCTCCTGCTTCTGCAACATCCACGTACACCCAACCTATGGCTGAATCAGAGGATGTAGTGAGGAGCCTGGTCCTGCTCCTCTGGATTTATTGCTGCAGCAGGATTTCTTCCTCCTGCAGCTGGAGATAAGATTTTATTTTTGCTTCAGGCTCTTCAATCATAAGGCTGGCTTTGTGCTCATAGTTCTGTGTCATTCATGTCTGTTGCTTTCTCTGTTCTAATAAACAAGAAGGGAAAGAGAGTGACTTCTAAGCCCACCCTGTCCCTGTGACCATCCCAAGTGGGTGACTGCCATTAAGGTACACTGAGCTTGTCTCTTGAATAGATGAAAACAATTATTGTAATGTTGTTTTCTTCATTTTCCTGATGTCTGTTTTGAGTGGCAACTGCAATATATATTTTATAAGGCTCACTTCATTTTGACCACTATTAGTAAAACAGAATAGCAGAGCATGTGCAGAGAAGGGGAGGAGGAATTTACTGTCAAGAAGTGAAGATGAGAGACTCTCCCAGACCCTCAGCCATGCTGCTGTCAAGCAAGAACCAGATGTATTGCAGATTCTTTTCAGGAATTCTTCTATAACCCTCAGGTTATATACCCCAGTAAGTAGCCTGAGTCACCTAATCCACTGGTGGCATTCTCTTAGTTTTCCAGACATGCAAGAATGAAAAACATATATTTCTTTTTCTTCTGAGATTTTTTTTCCTTATGATGTTGCTTGGAAGACTTGGGCTTCCGAAGATCAGACAGCCCTCAAAACATACCTACAGAGGAGCAAGGATGATACATCACGAAGCTGAGAAAATGAGGTTTTGACTTAAGGGCAGGGGGAGAATGAAGGTGTTCCTTTCAATTAAACATGTTTTTCAAGGAGTATTTAATGATCTTCTGCTGGGTAAGATAGCTTAGTCATTTCTGATGCTTGTTAACAGCAGCAGAAGTGGATCAGTGGTGAATAATGCTTTCTCAAAGGTGCTCAGGTAAAAAGAAGGAAAAGAAACAGCGATATTATTGTGCATTGGAAACTTACAATTTTAGGTACAGGAAAAAACAAAAGCAAACGTTTAATTCATGAAAAATTAACTAAGAATCTTTTGTCACCAGTTTTCTTTCAGTGAAGGGACACTGAGGCTCAGTTCCACAACAGTCACAGAGCTCTGAGGATCTTGGTTGCCCACATCTGCTTACAACAGGCCCCTTCTCCCAGTGTGCAAATGCTCAGTGTTCTGCCCTACTTAGCAAATGAGAGTTGGAGAAAACTCCCAAGCAATTGAAGTACCATATGAGTGGAAGCCTGGGAAGGACTCTGAAGTGATTCCTCCCCAAGCCAGAACCACCTTAATCTATCTTACAAAGCCAATAAGATGAAAAAGAAAGCACAGGTTTTCATGTTGGGGTCACTACAAGTTTGATTGTTAAGTGTTGAAAATGACTTAGCATCAGTACATCTATTGTTTTATAGTTGAAATATATTATTAAGACTACACTGATATATACACTTATCTGGTATATTTTCCTTATCATTAATTCATATAACTGAATTAAATTTGGATTTATATTTGATATGTGTATGTCTTCTTAAAACAGTTATAGTTACAAGAACTTGGCAATTTCCCCACTATTATCTCTGGTGAACACAATATTTCTGGTAATAGGATTTCATTTTCTCAAATGCAGTGAACATCTTCCAGCATTCAGTTTGCACTTCTGTTATGTTTTAATCCTATAAATGATGGGCTTTTCTCTCAGTGTGCACAATATTGTTAATTTTCAAATTAATTTAGATGACTCATATCTTACTGAGACTCTCTCCTATTACTATAAGTACGGAAAATTTCTGCATGAAGGTGTTTTGGAGAGATTTCATACATTCTTTGTTGCATATTTGAAATTCTTTTTGTCTATGCACATACCAGAATGCAGATGCAATACAATGGTTATACATGCATAAGAGACAGAGTGATTTCTTACATGTATGTAGGAAATACCAAACACTAAAAGGCACGCTGATCTTCACAGCTATTTTTTTAATTTATTTATTATCACCCCATAAATCTTGTGATCATTTGCTGATGGAAAGTGGGCAGGAAGCTGGGGAGAAGCACAATTTTCTCTTTGTGCTCTGGGGACTTGCTGGCCAGCTGGTTGTTGGCAAATTTTGGGGTGAGAGCCAGGCAAAGTCAGTATGACGCAAGGAAAATGTTCCCTCATCCTCTGCCCCATGCGTGTGCCAAAATGGCCAAGGGAGGATGTACCAGGGGGACAAGCATGAGTGATGAGCCTCCAAGGTCAGCAACTGAAAAGTCCAGTTCTTTGCTAACTTGGTAAGTTTTCATGACTGATTATGCTGAACTTTTCATTATTACCATGGTGTTTTCAGTCCTTTCTTCTGCAGTTCTCATTTAGGAGGTGGAAGGATATTTCCCAGTGCTAGCAGAGGTGACTTGCTCATAGAACCTCAACAAATGAGAAACTTCTATAAGAAAATTATTGAGCAGTTCCATGTTACACCATCAATTTTTACTTATGAGCTTTTATCACTCCTCCAATCCACATGTGTTTTCACTACTAAATTTCATTACTATTTTGTTTACTGCTGGAGAATATCCTTAACTTGCGGCTAGAAAAAGCCCTTTGAAATAAGCAGCCTAAACTCATCCCATCACATTTGAACCTGAGGCTGCCACTGGCAAGAGCAGAGCAGCAGCAGCTCCTGCACACCCCTGAGCTCAGTGATCTGCAGCTCTGTGTCTGCACTGGATGCCCCTGGGGGCTCAGTACCAAAATCAGTGAAGGCATCAAATGAAACTCTTGAATTCACTTTAATGGTCTCAAGTTGCACCAGAAGAAGTTTAGATGGGACATTAGGAAGAATTTTTTCATGGGGAAGGTGGCCAAGCATTGAAACATGTTGCCTGGGGAAATGATGGAGTCTCTACCCCCAGAGGTGATTAAGAGATGTGTGGATGTCGTACTAAGGGACATAATTTAGTGATGGGACCCAGTAGGTCAGGCTGATGATTGGACTTGATCATTGTCAAGGTCTTTTCCAGACTGAATGATTCTATGATTCTATGGAATTAAGCACCTCTGTTTTTTTGCCATGCAACAGACCATGATACTACAGATTACTGGAATCCCAGCACTGTGCCAAAGCTGGGAGGCATGGTGTATTATTTTGGGGTTAATATACAACTATACTCCCATGTAGACATGAAACTGCCTTTTCTTCACAGATTAATGCTTTGATGTGCCTTGTGTCCATTCATAGAATTGTTTGAGTTGGCACCCTTAAGGCCACCTAGTCCAGCTCTCCTGCAATGAACAGAGACACCTGCAGCTAGAGCAGCTTGCTCAGATCCCCATCCAGCCTGACCTTGAATGTCTCCAAGGATGGGGCATCCACCATATATCTGGACAACCCATTCCAGTATTCAACCGTTCTTAGTGAAAATGCCTGAAATCATTTCCCTTTGTCCTAACACCATAGATCCTGCTAAAGAGTCTGTCTCCTTTCTTGTATTATACCTTTAGAAACTGAAAGGCTACTAAGGTTTGGCCAAAGCAGCTTTTGGGTTTTTTAGTTTGTGAAGGCATCCATGCATTCACACATAATGTCCAGTGAAGGCCAGTAAGTTATGGGAGATGTGTTCATCTGCATCAGCCTTTTTTAGTTTCCTTGGATGTCAAGGCAGGCAGGTTCGTACTGCAGGCTTCCTGGAGGCAGCCTACAGAGGTTGGAGGGGGCAGGATATGTTTCATATGGATATGTTTCAGTTTCTCTTCCCTGTGTTTCACAGTCTCTGTGGGTTCCCCCAGGACAGAAAGCTCACTTCAGTACAGATAATGCAGAAAAGGACACATACATAAGTGATATCATCAATAGCAGTAAGAACTGAGCAGCCCATGGCAACACAAGAAACTTCAGTGTAAATTTACACTCTTTGGAGCATCCTGCTCTGGCAGACATCTGCCATGGCTATTCAAAAGGGCTAATTCCATAAAAAGGAGCACTGCTTTCTTTCCAGTCTCTCTTACCCACTGTGTCTACAATGATTGTATTCTTTGGCATGTGGAGAACTGGATGCTTTCACCTTACTCCATAAGTGGTGTGAGCTGTACACAGGAGGCTGTATTTCCAAGGATCTGCTGACTTGGACGAGGTGAGTAATCAAGAGCTTCCAGAACCCCTATTTTATGTGTAATTTCAAATAGGAAAAAAAATGCTGTAGAGAAATCCTTCCTTGAAGAAACAAACACATGAACGACCCCTGCCTCTTGGAACCCACCCAGAGCCCAAGGCCAGTATCTCCACCCCAGAGAGGAGCGCAACTTTCTATCATTTCTCCTCCCATGTAGTTATTCATCTTCACAGTTTCCTTCCACCAACATGTGACTCCCTGGTAGCCTCCCTTCAGCAGATTCACAGTATTCCTGCAGGCATCTTTCCTTAGCTTGTCATCCTTTTTCCAGGCCCCTTGAGAGCCAGATCTGGCACCCATAGACCACGCTACAACTGAACCTTTATTTCGGAGTGCCTGTGTACCTGATTTAACGATGTCAGCCGAGTCTGAGTGCGAAATGTGAAAATGGCACCTTGATACTGCCATTCCTGCCTGCCCTCTGAGGGAAATAAAAAGCACAGCCAGGAGCCAAGATGACAGAGGCGGGGTGTACTGCCTTCTGCACCAACAGCATCACCAGGAGAGCTTTGGCTCCAGATGTGCTGCTTGTCCTGCTGAAGAGCAAGACAAGGCTCAGCTTGATTTTCCAGCTGCAGGGGAGAATTGGCATTAAGCAAAGTGCTCCTCCTGGTTCATTGGAGTACTCCACAGTTGGAGGGTACGGAAGGAGAATACAAATAAAGCATCAAGTTGTTATTTTTGACAGGGTCAGTTTCCTGACCACAGTCACACCGAATCCTTCATGGGTGACTGTCAGATTTACAGGGTGAAGGCATTCCTCTCTCCCATACTCTCCCTTCGCCTTGTCCCTTCTGCTAATCATCTGGTGCAGACAGTAAACCATAAACCACTCTGTTTGCTGGAATTTGGATGCCTTATCCTAGCAACTGGTGCAGAAAATGAGATGGGCACCTTGGAGCTCACAGGCATTCAGGGTCAGCACTCTGCCCACTGGCTGCCTTTGGGAAGCAGAACCGCAGTCACCTGGTGGGGAAGAGCGGGAGTAATTGCAGGAAATTGACTAATTCATGCACAACGAAGCAAATCACTAACAGTGGTCAATGCAGTGCTGACCACTTTCTTCCAAGTTGTGTTTTATGGCTAACAAGAGAGGAGTGCAGCTCAGTAGCTGGAACAAAAGATGTGGAAAGGACACATAGATTTCTGCTCCCTTCCTCACTCTTTGAACTGCAGCAAGCCTCTGCTGCTCAGACAGCCCTGTAGTGTCTCTGGTCATTGGTGGATACATCATTACTAAAAGCAGAAATTCAGGGGGCAGTTCTGCTTGGGGTTTCTGCTCACCAGCTGCTACTGTAGTTCAATGTCTTTGTTTCCACATTTGTCCTAGTGAGAGAGAACCAGAGACCTAGCTCTAAGCAGTAATGTGCCCACCCAGATCATACCTGCAGTCTGTCCATCTCTGTCTCTATTACCAATAATAAAGATACTGAATGAGTTCACCTGAAATCTGGGGGATGAATTATTTTTGCCCCACAGCTTTTCAGTTCTGTTTTTTTTCTGCCACCTCTCATCTTCATGTAAAGAGCTGTAGGTACAGTTCTGTGTTGGTTGCTGCTGGATGGCAAAGGGAAGTTTCCTTCTCACTAATTCCCATTGAATGGTCAGTATTAAGAAGAATAGCAGTGATGAGTTCATCAGGAGAGAGTAGAGAACAAAACAGCACTGGGTAAAGCAGGTGCTGACAGTGATTGACAGGGAGATGCTGAAATATAGGAGGGATAAGTTTTGGACACTTACAGAGAGGTGGAAGCTTTGCATCTGGTCTCAGTCACATGCTACTATGAGCAGATGGGTTCTACGTATGAATTTGTGCATGTATGAAGCTGCAGTCACCAGGAAATAAAACAGTAACAGCATGGGCTTTAATGGGTTTTCAGATTCTTTGAAGATAAATAGTTCCTAAAATCAAGATTCCCCTTTGGCCCTTAGAACTGCAATTTCTGAGTCACATTAGTGGGCACCTGGCACTAACAAGATGACTGCACTGGGGGACACTGATACTTAATTCATAAACAGGTACAACATGACAGAGCCTTTCTGCTGGGTGCCTTGCTTATACAACCATGCAAAAACTTCCTGGTGCATAAATTACCCAGCCAATTTCCCATGTTTTTCTGTTTGTAAATTGCTTCTGAGTAGCTCCTGTTTTCCTTGAATGTGCTTTTAGTAAATATATCAGGCTGTGGACAAGCAGCTGATTGTGAATGCTCAGTTCGAGAGTCAAGTTGGTTTTGTGTATTTTAATTTTATATAAAAGCTATTTCTATTTTCTGGATGGATGAAAGTTGAGTCCCACAGAGTCTGGTTTCTGGTGTGAACACTCATTATTAGAAGTAAACATTGCATTTCATGGTTTTCATTTAATATTATTTCTTTGACAAAATAGCTCTGTCCCAGGGAGCTCGGTGATCCCAGCTGAAAGGCAGTGCAAGTGGTGGTAAGCAGGAGATGCAGCTCCCAGAGGGAGGCCAGGAATATCTGCTCACCACCAAATGTGCATGTTGGACTTCCGGGATACTTTGCTTGGTCTACTTGCATCCAAAGCCTGAATGACACCAGCTTGGCACAGAACAAAGGCTGGGATATGAGTCGCACATGAATGTGCATGGAGAGAGGTGTACGGTGATTCAGATAGAGATGGCTTGCCAGATCTTTTCCATTCACAGATTATCCTGGAGAGAATAAGTTGCAGGTGTGGCCTTTGCTGACACTGTTCATTCAGTGCAGTACCCACAGCATCACAGACCACAACTAGTGCCAGGTCCTGTACCTAATAGTTGTGTGTTTCCTGTGATGTGCCTGCTCTGTCTTCAAATGGAGATCACTCCTCATGGTGCAGTCTGGGGAGTTCTGGACTTTAAACCAGTTAAATAGGGTTGGACATTCTTTTTGGTTTTGCTTGTATGAGAGTACATATACCTATTGCTGTTGGATTTAAACAGAGCTTCAGCTTCAGACTTTTGCCAAAATTATGCAGCACTACTGGTGATATTTTGACTATAAGCATCCAAAATGTTGACATCTTTGATGTCTCCTGTTAGAGAAAAACATTTTTTTTTTAATTCTTGAAAAAAGTTCTAACTATTTCCAATATAGCTATTCCCATTATTATGTGCTGCAACAAATGTTCAAGAATATTTTAACAAGAGTACAAGAAGACTGTTCCTCTGAATAAAATCTGAAGACTGGCTTTATTGCTTTTTATTGCACCACTCAGCTGCATTCCACAAACACTTGTGTTTACCAGAGTGCTTGTAAAAAGAAGAAATGTTGTAAACATGCGAGTGAATGTAGATTTATACAAAAACTTTTGCCCACAGAACATTAAAGTAGCTGCCTTAGAATGTCCCTTTTGATTAGAGGGAAATCTGGCGAGGGAGTAGGAATACCGTGTAAGACTGATCGTTAGCGGTAAAAAATCTGAATAACTCCATTGGCGTACTTATTCTGGATTTATAGACATACGCTGAAACCAGACCCATGCTTTTGTTTTTACAGGCTTTTATTTATTTATTTATTTATTTATTATCTCAAAAGGCTTTCAGAGGAAACCATTTGAATCAAAGTCTGTTGCGTTTGTTTGTTCTGTGCTTCATAAAATTGTTAAGAATGTTTTAGTCCGTGTTTGATCATGGAATTGAAGGTAATGTAATAGTAAGGCTTAGTAAAATCACATAGGAGAAAATTACGCGTATGATAAGATCAGGAAATGCTATTTTATTTATTGAGATACCTAAATTTCAGTGAAGTCCGCCAGGAAAGCAGCAGGTATAGGCTGCCGCACTGTGTGGATTTTCCTTATCTGCAGCCCTAGAGCAGGTCGCTGCACTTCCTCTGGCTGTCCTGCACCTCAGCACAACCAACAGCCAATGGCTGCTGGGTCATGTCACTTCTGTCAGCTGTCTGGATACCAGGACCTGTAGGACACCTCAGCATTTCTGGCTCATTCAAAATACTGAGAACCCTTTTCAAAGAGTGATAGAAATATTAGAGTTGGAAGGGACCCTTAAAGGTCATCTAGTCTAACTCCCCTGCAGTGATCAGGAAGACCTACAGCTAGATCAGGTCGCTCAGAGCCCCTCCAACCTGATATTGAATGTATCCAGGAATGGGGCTTTCATTTCATTTCTGGGCAACATGTTCCAGTGCTTTGCTAGCTTTATTATTAAAAACTTGTTATATCCAGTCTAAATCTCCCCTTTTTCTGTTTGAAACCATTTTGACCTGTCCTATCAAGCAGACTCTCTGAAAGAGTCTTTCCCCTTCTTTCTTACAGCCCCTCTTCAAATACTGAAAAGCCACTATCATCTTTTGTCCCAGAGCTTTTTCTTCCCAGGCTGAACAGACCCAGCTCTCTCAGCCTCTACTCATAGGAGAGGCGTTCCATCCTTTGGATCATTATTGTGGCCCTCCTTTGGATGGGTTCCACATCTTTCCTGTACTGAGGACTTCACATCTGGACGCAGTACTCCAGGTGAGGCCTCATCAGCACAGATCAGGCTTTATATTATATATATATAAATATATATATGTGAGCCTCACTGCAGAAAGTAGATTTTGTTCAGGTAGCATATAACAGATTCCAGAATTCTCCATGAGAACAGAGAACATTTGGCCCTGAAGAGTACAGAATTTCCACAACTGTTAAATTTATTTCATTTTATAGGAAGGATATTTGCCCACAGGCTTAGGTGTAAGAATTACCCCAGATTCACTTTGTGAGTGGGAGAGAACTGCTAAAGCCTGAAGAGGAACCGTGGCAGGAAATCTGAACACTGGGAGCAGAAGGGTTGATCAAACCAGTTGTCTTTTGAAGACTGCGACATGTGCCTGAGCTGCTGCTGTTCAGTTGTTACTCTCCAGTCCATGAAGATACGAAGTCTGGAGCTTGCCTTCTACATTTAATGTGTATGCACCTTCAAGGGAGATAATGAAGTGACAGAGTCTCTCAACCTCTGGATCAGTAGCTGGAGTAATTCACTGCACTTTGCTTCCCATCTGTCCACTAGAAGAACAGTCCAGCATGAGTTGGGCCTAAATTATCTACTTCATTTTCTGCACAGATCACATACCTTGCTGTTGAAAAATGATATTTATTGAGATTCTCTAACCATAGCAAAAGAAATCTACAAAATAGGACTCAGTAATAATTCCTTTCTGGAACTTACACATTTTCAATCCCTTTATCAAAGCATTTGCAATTCTCATTTCAAAGTCATGGAAATAATAACTAATATAGAGTAAAACCAATGATATATATTTAATCAAAAGTTAGAAAATGCAGTGAATAGCCACCGGCAATGACATTTTTGATTACCTGACTGCACTAGAACAAACAATTCACAAAACAAAGTACCCACCCCAGAGATTCTATATTCCCAAGTGAAAATTGAAGCAATCAAAAATGGGTCAGTGTATAGTGCATAATTTAATTACTTTCAAGACTTTTTAAGTAAAATCCTGTATCACGTGTCTGTATCTATACATTATTTAGTGGCCAGAACATGCAGTCAGGTGATTAAGTAAAGGAATCTGCTCTTAACTTCAAACCATTAATAGCTGGTTGAGCTGAGCTGTGGAACTGAATTAAGAGGAACTGAATTGTGAGGGCTGGTTGTACTTCAGTGAGTTGAACACAAAACCCCCTCTGCAATTATTCACTCAGATAAGTCAGTTCACTCTGGCTGCATTTCTGTCATTTCTTCTCATTCACATATGTGCTCTATCTACTGCATTTTAGGCACATCTAACTCAAGCATTAAACTTGAAAGTACATGTAGTCATACAGACAAAAAGCAGTCATCTGATCTTTGTAAATGAAGCATTCTGCCTGGCCATAGATTTCATGAAAACTAATCAGCAGTATGGTATAATATGGTACAGGATCTTCAGAAAATTCTGCATATGACAAGTTAAGTATAGCTTTTCTGGCTGGAAACAGTGCTCTACAGAACTGTCCTATCTGTATCACCACAGTATTTGTCCATGTGTATCACCTCAACAGGAACTGAGACCATGCTGAGAAGTCTGAGCAAACAGCAGAAGCAAGCAGCAAGTCTCACAGAAGCAGTAGAAAATGCTACTGATGAGAGTAAATGATTTTCTGTCTTACCGATAGTCAGCTACTCCTGACAAAAATCCTGGTAGAACCAAAGCTTTTTTTAAGTTGGCTGTAGAGAGAGGAAGATACTTCTCAGATTCTCTGATAGTAATCTGCATGGAAAGAATGACAGCAATTTGTGTGAGACTCTTCCTGTACAATAAAAACATTAACTTGAGCAGAAGTTGACATTCAAATCACTGCAATACTTTTTGCAAGCTAGGTATGCGAATGCATGAGAGTGACCAGCACCACTAGGAAGAGCAGACCCTAGCTATATTTGGCCACACATTCTGTATGCCAGGAGAAATACTTTGGGATCAAGAGCTATTGTTCTGTTCCTGCTCCTCCTCTGGGTTCAATGCTTTGATTTCCTAATTGAGTTAGGAAGGCCGCAGCTGCCAGCTAAGCTGTGATTTTTCATCTTTGAATGTCCCATCTACTCTTCTTTAATACTATCTTGAACTATTATTGCTATCAATTTTGCCAAGTATGGAAGCAAAGCTGAGAGTTTCAGGAAAAGAAAAGAGAATGAAAGAAAAAGGAAGAAAGCAAGGAACTATGTGTATGTATTTGTGCCAGTTATTTGCATTATTCTAACCTAAAAGGAGAGAAAAATAAATGGAAGAAATGTCTGGTTTAATCTAGGCTCCCCACTTACATCATAGCAAGGTTAATCAAAAGATCTCAGTAGGGACTCCCTTCACAGTCTGCTTCTGTTACCATTTTAGGGTTACTCTGCAGGAGCTTTGCTGTGTTTTTCATCTCTTCTCAGAGGCAGCAGTTTTCTTCTATCACAGTATACAGTACCACTTAATAGACTGAGGATGTAAGGAATTTCCTGGCATGTAAACAGAATAATATAGTGAAGATAATAGATTTTGACTTTTAATACCTTTCCACTAAACATTCTGTATCTCAGTTCTTACAGTATTTTTATTTTACTCACAATTTACTGTCTGATAATTCCCAATGGACTCCTTTTCCGTTTCTTTATCTCCTTTATCTTTTACTTTTCTTTCAACCTTTCACTTCCCTTTGACTCTTTTGTCTTTCTCTTGTATGCCATCATTTTCTTCTGCTTCTAATTCCTTTCATTCCACTCTCCTGTATTAGTTTTTGCCTCCATTTCTTTCTTCATGTTGTCCTCTTCCTTGCCCTCACATCCTTCATTCTCTAGAAAATTGCCACACTGGCAAGAATTACTGTGGAAAGATCAGAGATACGCATCCTTTGGGGAAAGAGGGATTTATCAGAGATCAGGTCTATGTACAAAAGCCAGATTCTGTTTCAGAAAAAGCTAAAGCACCAGGAGAGAATTATTTGAAGGCTGCAGCTTGAAGTCAGCTTAGGAGTCAAGGTGACAGGCTCCTCTTTGGCTATATTGTAGGCTGGCTCTGTGACCTTCAGTAAATTACCTAGCCTTCGTGTGCCAGGATGAGCAATTTATCTACCTGTTAAAATTACCATAACAATATTTCTGTCTTAGGAGTGCTGCAAAGTTTAATTAAGCTTGGTAAGCATTCAAACAGTCCTCGTTTAGTATAATTATCATCATTATGTATTAACCCACAATTACATTTTTTGAAGCAGCAAATGCTTTAACTACTCCCTTTCAGTCTTGAACATGACAGCATCCTTCCACTACATTTAGCCAATAATTAAATTGTTTTGGAATATATATTAATTATGGCTGGAATTACAGTGATTGGCTGAAATCTTTAAAGGATCTCCCAGTACTGCAAAAGCCCTGAGCAAACACACAGCTGCTGAACTCATTCGGCTCAGCCCAGAGCTGAGGAGCTGAGGGGAGGCCCGATGGCGGCTGCAGCCAGAGGGCGGTGGGCATGGAATGGGCTGCACAGGGCAGTGGGCACAGCATCAAGCCCAACAGAGTACTTGATTGTTTGCTGCTAACGATCTCAGTGACTCCCTGTGGATAAGGCTGTTCTTTGGCAAACTTCACTCATTAAAACACTCCAAAATATCTTCATGTGACAGCATCCGCGGCCTACCACACACACATCACTGTCTTGTGGTTGCTGGAGAGTGCACAAAGGAAGAGGTTCGTCCCAAGAGGAAGATGGCAGAGCTGGAACTACCAGGTCTGTCTGGGCAGCTCCTTCATGAGTCAAATGCATTGTCTGACTTCGTGTGAGAGTCAGGGGAGTAGAAGTGCTTTGGAATTAGGCTTGCTATCAGCTCTCTCCCTTGTATAAGCGCCTATTTGAGGTAATTCAGTTATATAAATCAGAGAGAGAAAGATTTCAACACAGCTTTGCACAAGGATTTTGCACAAATGAAATCCAGGTAATTCATTTTATCAGCAGTGGATAAGCCTCATTTGATTTCTCCTTGCTAAAAATGTAGGCTAACATTTTGTTCATAACTCCGAACCACTCCCTGCAAGATATTTCCCAGTTACTTTTTCCCTCAAAGATATGGATAAGATCTCATTTCTGAGGCTCTCAGCTGACATGGCTTTCATATGAATTCCTCCCCCCTGAAAAGGGAAGCTAAAACCTACTTCTTCCATGCATCTCAAAGTGAAACTCAGTACCTTTTTGTCTGACTGTTTATCATTTCTTGCAAATACTCAAATCCATTTCCTTTGGAAAAGGTTTGCCTTTGTATGACAGGCATACAAATAGGTTTTATTATAGTACTCTATTCACTGGTGCAGCTTAGCCTGGAGATAAAAGGAATTCATTTTCTAGATTTTCCCTGAATGTCAGCTGTGCATTATCAGTGTTCTTAACTTAAGAATAATAGCAAAAAGTGTTATATATATATATATATATATGGAACCGATATATTGTATCTGACTTCATCTCTGTGACCAAGAGCCCGAGCTTTCCCCCGGTGAATTGAATCAAAGTAGAATCAGGAGTGCAAGATTAGGCAGAAAAGCACCAAGTTATCTGAATTTCAATGACTGTAACCAAGAGTAAGACAGTGCAATCTTTTAAATATTAATGGTGATCTCTGCTCACTTATCCATGATGTTATATATAACCTTAAGGTCAGAAGCATTGTATTTTCTGTTCCTTTTTTTTTTTTTTTTTTTCCCTTGACAGTCTTTGACATGTATATCTAGGTTTCTTTATTACAAATACATGTATATATGTATATATATTATACAATAATTATATATATATATATTATACTGTCATACTAGGCCCCTTCTGACCTGGTAAAGCTAAGCAGCTTATTATGCCTGTGAAAAAGCAGTGGATAATGATCTCTCAATTTTTATCTTGCCTATTTTTATCACTGAAACTTAAAGGAAACCAGTTAAGGATTCTCTCTGGGTACATTGTTTGCTGTATCTATCCTTGCCACCTTGGCTGTTTCCTGTCAATGTGTAAGTTGGTTTTAGAGCTATTATACAGTGCTGTACAGCCAGTGCCAGAGGGTCAAAAGTACATATGAACATAACTCTCACTTCATGCAGAGCGTAGAAGAGGGCCCTGCAATCCCAGTTGATCACTGTTTTCACCTGTAGTAGCTGCAATGGCTCCTCACACCCACCTGTGGGTATTCCTAACACAGGAAACTTGTGTCCACTTTCAGAACTCCTCCTTGCAGCAGACTGTCCATGGCTCAAAACAGCTCTGTTGTGTGGACTGGCATGTATTACAATAGTATAGTTTGTGGCCTAAACAAGAGACTCCTGTTAAAAGACATTATGTAGTCCATGGCCTAGACTGGATGTTCCTCCAGGCATGGGCTTCTGGCATGGTTATGCAGACTAGACAGCTCACACAGTTCTCAAAAGGAAGGCTCTGTCTTGTCTTATGAAACCACCATGTGCTTGCTTTTGGCTCCAACCATCCTGCCCTTGAGCACCTCCAGAGATAGGGAGTCCACAACTTCTTTGGTCAACATGCTCCTTATAGTACAAACAGTAGCATGACAGTAGCATATAAACACCAGTTATGATGTGCAGGCACAATATATATATATGTGGATGTTCAAGGTTCCCCAGTTTCCAGGCTGGACCCTTTAGTATAGCTGGGATCTGTGGTAGAGGCAATAACATAGTCTGATTTTATAATGTATTTCTTTAAGCCAATCAGTAGAGCCTTTTAACTTAATCTAAATAAAAAGCTGAGTACAAACCAAATAGAATAATTTTCAGTGGTGATTTTGATTTTCTTATGAGGAAGTAATGGTATATTTTGAACCAGAAAAGCTGATCCATGAACATCTTGAGGACTAAATTGTGACTCTGAATGTTTAAATGACCACTTAAAATGCGTTTTGAGTTTTCTGAAAAATTCTTCAGGACCTCTCACCATTTTTACCAGACCTACTGTTAAGGAAAAGTAAATGTCTCCACTATTTATTCTTAATGCAGCACTTGTGATTCAAATATAAACATATAGTTCTGCAGTAAATGTAAACTCTAAAAGATAGGTGTGATCTTGAAAGCTCCATCGATCCTATTAAGCGTTTAATTCTGCCCTGAACTATGCTGAAACCTCAAGCAATAACTTGAATTGTGTATTTCAGTAGACTACGGTGTCTAAAAGTGTCTGACTCCCTGTTGTGAATCCATCCAGCTAAGGACAGAAATACTTTGAAAAAGCTCTTCACTGCATATGATAGAATCTATTTGCCTCATAATTGTAGTGCTGGTTCCATAAAGAGACCCCCAGCAGTTGCTAATTGCATCCAGAAAACTCATTACATTATACCAATTGGATTTTTAATTAGAAATGCAGATGGCAACTCATTTATTACTGTGGTAAGATCCAACTGGGAGAGAAATCTCAATTCCATTTTGGATTCATTCACCTTTTGGATGCTGGAAAAGAATAAAGAATGAGAATGGTGAAACTGTGACTCATGTTCTGTTATCCAATGAAGGTTCATTTTTGTACCAAGGCTGAAGGTCACAAAAAGTGAAAAGGAGAAGCATCTGTGAAGGCAGCTTCAGAAAAATGAAGATCTCCAATATGAGCTGAGAAGTCAAGAAGGAAAGAGCTAGCCAAAATGATTTTGCAGTTACTGATAAGCCCCTCTCCCTTCTTCTGAGTGAGGAGAAAGTAGGTTGAGATGCCCACCTCCAGTAAAGATTCACTTGAGTCTATATTTCCTTTTCTCACTGTACTGAAAAGACCATAAACATCTGCCTCATGCTGACAGAAGCACACAGACTGTGAAAGAGCATTGCTGCATGCCAAAGTGCTTGGTGCTAGCTCAGATCTTGCCTCAGCAGTATCCTGATGACATAGTGGGCAAGGTCACAGCCTGCATCTACAGATACTGGTAATAAAAACCACAACTGACACTTTTCTATGTTTGCCTTGTCCTTCTGGATGGTAAGTTCTTCAGGAAAACGTCAAACAATTGTTACAGGTTTCTGCAGCCTGGACTAATGATTTTCTTGAGTCAGCACAGACAGCAAGCTCAACACTGCCCAGCTCCTTCCTCTGAAGGTGTAAAGGATGTATGAGAGCCTACACGCCATGTTTCCACACCTCTTTTGTTCAGATGAGGCTTCTAAATTTGTCCTTTTTATTCAGTAGCAATGTGCTCTGTCTCTTCCACTCGTATGCCATCAGGAAAAGGTAGAAGTGTTTCTTTTTTGCTGTAATGAAGTCACTTGAAAATAAAACAGCATTAGCCAGTGTCAACCTAAAGAGGTGTATGCCATCAACATATTGGTTACTGTTTCCTCTACAGGCATCTTTTATTGTGTGTGAATCCGACAAGAGGATGCAATAACCTGTCTTCTTGACTGCGGATTCTGTGAACACAGAGTAATTGTCTCAGGTCATGAAAGAGTAGGACAACAACAAGGACTTTTATAGTCTTCTGTTGCCTGTCATAAAACTACTACACTGCCCCCAGTAATTCAACAGTGCCTTCTGAGAGCTTGGAGGTGAAAACATTTAGAGGCTTTTCTTACAATTTTAATTTGTAAAATACTAAGGTTACTGCTTCACTTTTAGAAATACTTCTAATCCTTTACAAGCAAACATCAGCAGTTGATATGCTTGTTATGGACGAGTGAATGATTTCTGGGTTGCTTTCTGTGATGCCAGGAAGTTAAACCAAGGCACCAACTAAGAAACCAGTCCTTCTGTAGTCCCAAAGATGGCACTTCATTGTCCTTCTCATTCAGCAGGAGCAGGAGAAGCCTCACAGCTGAAACTAGGCTGCATCCTTTCATTCATTGTCACTTATGCTATTTCATTCCAGGAAAAAATGAAAGTGACATATATAATTTAGCTCACCTGATACATCCCATCTTAACATCCTGACTTCAGTTGCTCTAACAGGAACAAATTTAAACCATTCAGGTTGTCTTTTTATGTTATATTCTTCCTGTATTCTTTCTCTGGTCAAAAAACACCTGCTTGGTGTAAGGTTTCACTCCAGCACAGGTATCTGAAGTTTGCCAAAAGCAGACCTAAAGTTAGGAATCAGTTTTGCTGTTAAACAAAGCTGAATTATGAACTTCTGCAATAAAGGCAGTTAGCACAAGCATAATAGTCATGCTAAACTTGGGCAGATGTATCCACCATGTTCTTTGTCAGTGTATCAAAAAGGCTCTTTCATAGAACCATACGGTTGGAAACAACAACTGAGTTCATCTATTCCAATTGTTAATTCAGTACAACCCATCCTGTGTCCTCAGTGACCAGAGGTGGTACTGGAGAAGAAAGGTTGCCATTCAGTTTCCAGAAGGCAAGAACCAAAGATGAAAGAATAGCAGGAAGAAAGGAATAGTAGCCAGAGGAAGACTGCATTATTTTACTCATTGTAACTTCTTCAGAACTCAGTGCAGAGATGTTATATGGGTGAGTAGGGAGGTGTAGTAAAGCAGGACATTTTCTGCAGAATCCTTGCTCCTCTTTGCAGAAGTTGGCAGGCTGTAAAGTGTGGAAAGTGGAATGCTGCCTTGGAGAGATGGGTTTTGTACCGTGCACAACTGTAACACCTCACTTAATCATTTACAAATTGTGTGGTCCTCATTTTTGGGTATGCAGCACAAATCTCTTACAGCATTTTAAGAAAATTGCTTTAGAACCCTGATAAACTCCAAATCACATTCTTCTTATATTTCTAATGGCTCGGCATTTGTTTTTCATTATAAATAAATAAATAAAAATTGACCTTGTTTCATGAGAATGGCTACAAGCCTCTGTAATATGAAATAATCAGAGTGGAAACTACAAACCTTGGGTCTGGAGACTGCAGAAGCAAGCTGACAAGAAAGACAAGGAGTGTTTTACAAAACTGTCTTGCCTACTGTCTTGATTTCCCAAAATGTTACTAGTACAGAACATGCCATTTCTCTACATGCTATCTCGGGTAAACATGTCATAGTCACAGATATCATCCTGCATTGGAGAAGCCTATCTGTCCATCAGACAGTAGCTCTCTTTTTCTCTGAAAAGCTTTGACAGTAAAAGGAATAAAATATTAAGCACAGAATCACAAATGAGTATGTATTTGTAAGCGTTAGCGTGGTGCTTTGGGTTTGTTTATTAGGATAATTTTAGAGCTGTAGCCAGCTGTGGTATAGTTTAAAAGCTCACTGATTAGGTATGAATTGATTTACTGACAATAACTGGGGAAATGGGTTTAGCCCTGTTGCTACCCTACTATTTCAACCACAAATATCAGAACAAACTGAATGGGAACCCTTTTGGGGTATTGGAGGCAGATAACTGCAGGTAGGCAATTATATATGGTCTTCTTCTCTACAGGCTTCAACATTAGAACAGGATTATTTTTAACTTTGGAGGAAAGGATCACCATGGAAACATAATGAAGCATGAGAGTGATCAGACTGATTGACAATGTTATAGTAAAGGAAGATTGACATGAAAGTCAGAGATAAAATTCATGCTGTTCTAAGGCGTAGTTCCCATAGTAGCTGAATCATCAGGTCTCGTTTTCCAGACACTGATATTACATGAGATTTCATTGTCCATACACAAGAGGAACATACTGTAGATGTCACATTTTTCTCTATGACACATTGTCAGTTAGCAGGTTGGTAGCAACACTCAAAGGCAACAAAAGTTTAACTCCTGGAAGTAAAGATTTAAGTGCTACCTTGCTGTAAAGCCATAGATTAATTTGGTCTTATCTCTAGTAAAGTGATGAAGATTTGCCCACGTTTCTTTGTATAAAGACTTGATACTTGTAATCTTGAAATTCTTTACAAATTCTTTACAAATTCTTTCTGATTTTATCAAATTTGTCAGTATATGGGAAGGAAAAGAATGGAAAATGAGTTGGAAGAACAGTTGTTTTGTTTTGGAATGCCTAATGATTTTATTCTTACTTAGAAAATACTCATAGGATTGAAAAAAAAAATTCTGAATCATAGTGAATAAAATACGTAATTCCACATGAGAGGATGTTTTCATCTTCTTTGTTCACATTAAAACAAATACAACAACCCGTGACTGTTTTAAATTTAGACTGATTTGACTACCATGAACTGGCAATGAAATAAAAAAAAAAATAAAAAATTGCTTAATTCTATGTCTTGAATTCATCATTTCAATTGCAAGCCATCACTTTCTACCCTATATATAAACTAGATTTTAAAATCTTCTGTAGGAATATTCTTCCAGTCTCACATGAGAGTTGTAACATCAGAAGATTACTTCATTTCCAGGAATAACTGACCAAAGGACTAATGCCATTATCCTTGTCTGTGATCTGCAGTCTTGCAAAGAGGGATTTGTTTGCTTGATCTGTGCTTCCTGCTCAGCTCAGCTCATTTCATCCCATGGCTCCCTCTAGCTCATGCCCTTCTGTTCCATCACCAACTCCCTCGTTTGCTGGCGCTTTAAAAAGTCTATTGAGCATATTTTTCCTTATTCTGCAGCTTTCCTAGTTTATTTATTTACTGACCTATTTCTACTCAGTCTATTCTTTATTCTGGATGATTTTTCAGCCCCCAAGTCCCAAAGGTCTTGAATCACACGAAGTCAGTGTGGCCAGGAGCCACAGTTGGTATAGTCAGAAACAGAGTTCAGGAACTCCATTTTCACTCCTTACTCTATGATTTAAGCCAAAGCATTTGATCTAAAGTGGTCACAGGACAGCAGTGTAATCACTTTTAAGATGGTTCAAGTATGACAAGTATATGCAGATGTTAAAATAATCACTGATCTCAGTGACCCTTCTTGGTTGTTTCTATTTTTCACTTTAATTGCAAACAAATATTTAATTCCAATTACCTCATTGAAAAGCCCACAGGGAGCCAAGCCTGATATTATATCATCTGCAGACATTTGGTGGTTTACTGCAGTTGTATGGAGGCCTATGAGATAGCATGTGTTTTTCCCAGCTTAGTCTCATGCTTGGTGCTGAGTCTATCATTCGATGACTAATAGTGGATTGTCCACTTGTAGGGGGAAAGCCCCTTGCTCTTCTATGCCTGATCTACACCCATTCTGCCAGGAAATCCAAGTAGAGTGCACCCTATAGATTTTGCAACATGGGCCTATGGGAGCACAAGCAACTTTTCTGTTTGATTAGTAATTGCCATACAATGAAAGAACCTGGAGTGGAAATCGTGGGGTAAGAACTTCATGCGTGCAATGGCAGGAGGAACTGAAGGTCTTCCACAAGGCCCTCACAAGACAGAAGGAAAAGGAAAAAAGAATGAAAAGAAAAATAAGAGGGGAAATAGAACAGGAGGAAAATAATTGTACAGTCAAAAAACACTCAGTGGGAAATATCTATTTACAAAAGCATGGGGAGAAGATTGATCTTAACCTGTAGTGACTACTCTGATAATTAACAAATAATGCGAACTGCCAGCCACTGCAGTAACATGTATGGAGCAGTTCTGTGTGGAAAATGCCAAAGCCCATAGGTCTTTTCTCTTCTCCAGACTTTCTACAAGCAAACCTTTTAGGAATAGATTTTTAGTGCATTTAGACGCATACCAGCCAAGATACTTAAAAAGCTGAAAGATCTGAGCTTTAGAGACAGACATATAAAACCTTTCTAGCAGCTGAAGACTTTCAACATCATCGAATCACTGAGTTGCCATTGAAATCAGTGGGAGT
The DNA here is from genome assembly GCF_039878825.1 of Excalfactoria chinensis. NCBI lineage: Eukaryota > Metazoa > Chordata > Aves > Galliformes > Phasianidae > Excalfactoria > Excalfactoria chinensis. The sequence goes on along the minus strand of NC_092826.1, from coordinate 21,256,464 downwards.
CCTTGGCTTTTATCTTTACAGTAGGAAAATAATAGTTTCATCACACAATTGCTAGGGTAGGTAGTTAGAGATACCAAGTCCTCCCCTTTTGTACAGAAGCAGGAACATACAATTACCTGTCTGTCCTGTAATACTGTCTGTCCTGCCAAGAACTGTCAGGTTTTCCTTTCCCCCCCCAGGACTGGTGGCCATATTGCTGCGGCAGAAGGGGCCAGGTGCCCTCTCCTTCTCCTCCATCAGTTCACAGGGTCCAGGTGGGCAGCACAGAAGCAATCAACCTGCAGTGAGTACCTGAAGATATGCCAAAAAGTGGTGACATTACAGTGTCCCAGGTCATTTATATCTACCAGACATAGGAGTATCCATTACATCTGGGGCCTTGAAAACAGCTTTCTTGTTCCCACTGCCTGGCTTTACACATATTGATGGACAGATCACAAGCAGTTTTACGGACTGAAGATTATTGGGTAGCACTGGTTAAGCTGATTAAAGAGGGCTGCCAGGGGATATTTCCCATATGACTCCTCTGGGCACAAGATTTCTTTGCACTATCACTGTGGTTTGGGGTAAATTGTCATGAAGAGATTTCTTGTTACAACTGTGGCCTGGGATCTTCTCATGTTTTGAACAGCTATGCTGTAACCTTCTGAACTGAGGTGTCACCTAAGAAGTCTCCAACTGACAAACAAGACTTTGGAGTTTTATGGGAGAAGTTCCCATCAGATGAAAATTAGTGTGAAGTTTGTTTGGAGTCTTAGTAATTTATGTAGACAAATCTAGGTCCTTAAGCATGTTGCCTGCTGCCAAAATGAAAGAATAAATGTGCATTAAAGCAGCTAACAGTCACTGATTACCCAAATCCAAAATTCTTCCTCAGGGAATATTTTCAGCCTGTAAACAGAAAATCTACTATAAATGCCACACTGATGTTAGCTCAGTATTGCACTGAATCTTTGGGTAGAGTACTGCAGAAATTAAATGACTATTACATTATGAATTATATATCCTTGGAGTTCTTTATGATCGTGATGGGTAATAGTAATTACACAACTGAACACTGGGTTTAGGTGTATAATGCTAAGTAATTATTCTATTTTCTTTGTGCGTCTGCTTCCAAATCCTAATCTTTTTAATGGAAATAGCTGGTAACATCTCTGACGGATGGTCTTTCACATTTAATAGAAATGTGAAATGAAGAAAAAGAGCACTGGCACTAAGATCTGGCTGAGGAAACAAGTAGAATGTAGAAGCCAGTAATATCACAGGGGCAATATTCTTAACAGAGAATGTGTGACACAAGGTTAGGCATAAAAAGTTTTGCCTCTGTATCAGAGTACTTAATTAGGTGGCAGTGAATAAAAAAAAGAATGTAGCCATTTAGATTGTCATTCCATGAATCAAAAATCAGCAGTGGGAATGGCTGCTGATTGTCAGGGAGTTTCATTACTCATTAATGTACCTGGATATACATAACAGAAGAATACTAACAATAGAAACCTCACAGCTGAAAAGTTGGATGAAACACCCAAATACATCATGCAATGAAAAGCAATCACCTTTTCTTGATTCAATGACTTTAGCTTGATTCTTTGCTTTAAGCTGATGCAGGAGGACAAATCATTTCTTGATCCCGTATCTGAATTGACAAGGCTGTAGCTTCATACATTTTGTCCCGGGAGACTGGGAAGAACTACAAAATTGTCTTCTCTTCATTCCCACGTTGCTGGTAAGAACTAAGGCTGAAAGCCCAAAATAGTCTTTTAAGAGCTTTACAGATAATTTCCACAACTGATTTATTATTTATTTAACTGGCTCTTGCCACCAAAAGATGACACGGTAATCTACTTTCTTTATACCATTTATTTGGTCATGAGCGCTTGACTCTTTTCATTATTTTTAAATGCTATATAGAACTCAACCAATGTTTTTGTTGAGCTGTTAAAAATAATGATAAAATCCATGCTTTTGTAAAGTAGTTGTTAGTTTAGAGCCTTTGTACAAAGTTAGAATTCCTTCCTTCCCTACATGAATCACATTACATTGTATGCATGTTGAGTTTCACCTGGCATTCTGTTGCCCATTTTCATTGGGTTTTACAGTCTTGCTGCACTTCACCAGGCTTTGTGTATCGATACTATCCTAAACAACTGTAACTCCAGCAACCTTTGTCACTGTGTTCACTACCTTTCCAAATCATCTATGAACAAGTTGAACAGCACAAATTCCAGTACAGACCCATCCACTAGTGGCTTCCATCTATCACAAGAGCTGACTATGTTTTGCTCCCTTCCATCTTCTGTGTTTAAACAAATTGTTTATCCATTCAATGTTCTTCCATTTTATTCCAGTGACAACAAAGTAGAGTGATGGAATGGTGAAGTTAAAAAATAAAAAAAAAAAAAAGTATTTTAGGAAAGCTGCATGAGGGAAAATTAGAAAGAAGTAGCAGGAAAGAAGGAAGCTGTTTGAACTGCCTGTTTGTTTTATTTCACTTGAACGCATAAAACAAAAAACCTGCTTGTATCCAATTCAGTTCAACTGGGAATAAAATGCTACTGTTTTGAAGATGTGGAGAAAAATTGAGTACAAGAGAGAACAAATTGTTTTCTATGAAGACTGTCTTCATCAGTTCTTACTGATAGAAAAGGAAGAAAACTACAGAGAATAAACAAATAGACCCCCAAAAATATAAAAATAAAAAAATCTATATATTAAAGACGCTAGTACTTCTCAAGAGGTTCTTCCAATATTGAAATCTCTTCTCCCAAGAGACATGAAGGATCTTTCATTTCTAAGACTGGCACTGACTCTGAGTGAGCAGCCAATAAACAATAAAATGCAGAAAGATACACTTGTCCGCTTCCCAAAAGCTGACATCAAGAACAGTATTTCTGAATCATAGTCCACAAAGCCTGAAATTCAAGCAGCAATTAAAGTTGTTAAAGGTGTAGCAGAAGAGCTAGCAGACCTTAAGCAGCATATTGTACTGTTGAAATTAATAGGATGTTGTGGACTTTTTTTTGCTCTAGGGCTGTAGAAAAGCTCTTCTTGACTTCCACTCACTGCTGTAGTAATAAATGTGAATGAGCTTGAGACTCTCAGATTATAGAAACTGGGTATAACAGATTCAATTCAAATAACAGCAGGGCAAAATAAATTTACTATTAAAATCTTAAAAATGTCCAAAGATGATTGTTGAGGCTGCACTTCCCATGGGATGGTGGGTTAGATCCTTCAGCAGAAGTGAAATGATCCACTCTGACTGACAGGTTGTGTCTATATAATCAGGACTGCAGTGACCAGATGTCCAGATTTTCAGAACTATCATCTCAGTATAATCACCCTTCCTTTCTCTTCTGAGTGAAATGTAGGCTACTTGCTTTTCACTTATCTGTGGGGTAAAGAACTGTGTTGCCTGTTATAGGGAACTCAGTCTCATATTGCAAGTCAAGACAAAGGATGCACAACTGAGCTTAGGAAAATAAATCCATACTCAGTTGACTCATTATAAACCTACACTACAGTGACTTGCATTCAAAATTAGTGTGCTTGAGGACTTACCAGTCCACTCTGCTAGCAATAGAAACACACCAGTTCAAGCAAGCATTTCTGAATTATTGTCATTGGTGATATACTCAGTATGGAGAGTATCAAAATCTCCCTAGATTGAAGGCAAAGAAATGCAGCTCATACAAAGCTAATAAAAACTGTGCACAGGCAGTTGGTCTCATGGATACATCCATACAGAGCAACTACATACCAAAACTAATGTTTACATCAGTAATGTCTTATGTGTGTTGTCTGTAGTTGTAACATGCCAGAAGTTTCATATAAATAATGATTTATATATTTAATATATTTTATGGCAGCCAAAGGGCTTTCAGCTTCTGGTCAGAACAAATGAAGTAATTTTTGTGAGGAGCCTTGAGGAGGAGCCAACAGTATCTCATAAAACATTAGTAAACCACTAGGATCAACAAGAGTAAAAGAGAGGATCACCATAAGTTTCCACCCATAAGGTCACCAGGGACATTTATAGCTGAATCCCAAAACCAGACTCCTAAAAGCATCAACAGTGATGACAGCAAAAGAAAAACCCAGAATTTGGAAGGCAGCAGGGCTTCCTAGGAAGGCATGGCTCCATCCTGATGGACAGGATCCCAGGTAAAGCTCACATTTCCAATCAAGGGTAGCTCAAGGACTAAGCAAACATGGCTCTGAACAATGAATGCATACATGTGATTACAGACTAAATCTTTAAATACTATGTGAAAGATGTTAACTAAATACAAATATTCAATATGTTTAAATTGTGTGACTTTCTGTGTTATGTGAACTTCGATTCCAGTCTTAAATCTAAAGTCTGGCCCAATCTACCTATTACAATTTTTTCTAGCTAGAATTACTTATCTTTATTTTAACTGTAAGCTTTTCTAGTGCTGAAAGCGAGAGTCTCCCTGAAGGCTGTGGACTCAAGGAAGTATATATGGACAGCACTCACCCTCACCAAGAGAAATATTGAGGAAAGAGATGGAAATGAGTGCAGCTAGGCTGCACTGCCAGATGCTGAGTTGTGGAAAGGTAGAAGCAGGTGAACGTTGTACAAGGCAGAGATGCTGATGGATACTCCATGACTGAAAGCTGTCTCTAATCCCATACCCATGAGATACCTGAAATAAACAAAGCTAGTGGTCTGTCTGGTATCATTGTTTGCAGAATATGCAAGGCAGTCAGGAGAAGCCTTTCAGAAATGCTTCTGGAAAGAAATATTGAGCGGAAGTGAAAGAAATTGGAGATGAGCCAAGAAAAATAATTTCTTTACATCATAGGAACATAATCCAAGGCAATGGTGAAAGAAACTCTCTGGCTAGAAGGCAAGTAAACATTATTTTCTGTGGCTGAACAACATTACTGTAGACTAAATAGTGAAGCTGATATTTGAAGAGTTTGAATTGAAAGAAGCATCAAACCTTCCCCCACATGCCTTCCAGGATTTGCTTTTAAAATCAGAAATAGATTGGATGGAATCTGATTGTATCAAAGAATTGCTAAACAATAGGATATCTTTTCCTACTGCTACAAAGAGACACATATTACAACAGTTTAGATATTCTAGGCATTTACATGTTAATGAACAGATATGCAGACTCAGTACCTCCAGATACAGTTTTGCAATTTAATGTTGCTGACTTAAAACAGTTCAAAGAAAGTTTTCTTTCATGAGGAATAAACAGGTGCAATAATGACAAGACAAACTAGAAAGCAGGTGTTTTAATTAAACCAACCACAGGAAGGATCATTTGCAACATCTCAACAATGACAATTAACTAATCTCAGTGTCTTGGTGTTAATGGAGATCATTTAGGAGGAATCTGAACATCTAGAAAATATTACAAGTCAATTGTTTTCTATCTACTAGTTCATAGATGTATGACAAAACATTCATACCACCACTGACATAGCTTGAGCCAACATTAGAAAGTCCCCTGCATTGCAGTTATATTCACTTCACTCACATTCAGTAGTTCTCTATTATGCAAATACCTGAACATTAAAAGACTTCACTGTGACACTTAGACAATGTATAAGCTTCATACACAAATAAAGCTCAACTTTGAGGTGCAGATACATGGAGGCCCTCTACCCACGTGCCAGGAATGCAATCCACAAGCCAGCATGACATTCACAGCCTGAGGTCTGGAAGGTCCCTTCATCACAGTCCTGTGTTAGGCTGTCAGAGCTCTCTTCAGAGATGGTAGCAAAAGGAGAGGACAGCCTAGCTTTATGAACCTCACAGAAGGACTTCAGCTGCTCCTTACAACTGCAAGCATGGCTAAGGGTGGTATGGGGAGATGGACTTCTATGTAACAGTAAACAGGCAAGCGTTGAACTGTTCTAGAGAGTCTGAACCATAAATGGATATAAACAACAACCAGAAAGAAATAATGGTTACTATTCTAATCGTTTGGTTCAAAGAGTGACAGAGTTTCTCCAACTGCATTTTTCCCCAATACTCACCATTTTTATTGGTCCCAATACAAGTAGTGAGGTTTTAGTGCCACAAAACCAATATCATAAATAAAACTCCACTGAAAAATCTCAACATGGGCAATCTTTTAATTACCACGAAGACTGAAAGAATAGCACATTCTGAACTTTGCATTTCTATTAAATAACTAATTATTACAGTACCTGTGAAAAAGAAGCATGGAAGAGGCTTTGTAAGATTCACTCACAAGCAGGAAGCCATCCTCCATGAGAACTGAGATGATGAGTTCAGATTCTGGAACGGTTTGCTTTGGGATGCTGTGGGGGTTTGGCTATGAACTCTCCTACTCATCCATCTCTTAGGGACTCTCAGCAAAATGTCAGTTCTTGGTGAAGCAGCAGAGGAACCCCTGTTGTTACACTGTAACATGCTAATGTAAATCAGCATTAAAATTTGATTTTATTTAATATGTCAGGGTAATGCTGGCAGCAGTCCAGTAACTCCTAGGTGAGCTGGAGATTCATGAGGGGGCACAGGTAGCTAAAGACAGCACCACCATGGCTGCCTCCAAGTAAGCTGTTCTTGTTGCAGGGGGAATTCTCTAAGCCAGACCTTCGTAATGGGCATATCACTCATTGAATGGGAAGGAATACGAGAAAAAGGTTCTTTGTGCCCTGAAGGTGTCATTACTTGGGAGGTTATTCTCATTAGCCAGACACCAGGAATTCAGCCCTCCCTGAGACTGTAGTTAGAAGCCAGCTGGGAAACAGAAACCTCAGCATGGTCATGACCAGCTCTGCATTCCTCCTTTGCAAATAGAAGTTTCTGAGAGCTAGGTAGCATGTCATAGCCATTTAGGATGTGATTTTTCTGACATAGTTGTCACCTGCACTTCCTTTGGGTTTCAGTATACAACCAATTAAATATTCTTCCTACATGAAAGTGGTGTTTCAACTTGTTAAAATGTTTGGGGATTGAGCCTTTTGCTTAAATATAAATATAGATATATACATGACATATATATATATATCATTATATAATATAATTATAATATAATATAATTATATAATGAGATATATATATATCATTATTTTGGATGGAAAAGCACTAATATTCAGCTGTAAGCTTTTTTATCCATGTTATTTGATTTTCTGACAAAAGCTCAAAGCTCTCTGTGGGAAAAGCTATCTATCTCTGTTTCATAACTAGATCTGATCATCTGATGCCTGCTTTCTCTGGAAATGTCATGTATTCTTTCAACATTTTTGTTCCACAAGTATTTCTATTGCACTTTAAATTATCTTCCTTTAGTCTGTCTTTTACTATAGGAGTACCCAGAGCCATGACGCTCATCTCACTGATCTCAGTGCAGTGCTTAGATCCATATTAGAAACTTACATAACAAGAACCTTTCTGTACCTCAAGCATTCATTACACTCTGAGTCCCACTTTCCTGTTTTTTGCAAACCAGTGTTTCCTCATCATCCTATTTCTGCAGGGCTCTCCGTGTTGTTAGAGCTCTGCCTCCTGGATTTATTCTGGAGAACAGGGCTCAGTTGTGGAGTCCTCAGTAAAGGAGAGACATGAATCTGTTGGAGAATGTCCAGAGGAGGGACACAAAATGGTCCAAGGAATGGAACATATTCACTATGAGGACAGGCTAAGAGAGCTGGGCTGTTCAGAAGGAAGGTAAGGGAACAGAAAGAAGAAGGAAGGGAACAGAACTTAACAATGTTTGTCATGACAGGACAAGGGGAAATGGTTTCAAACTAAAAGAGGGGAGATTAGATTGGATACAAGGAAAAAGTTTTTTTACCATAAGGCTGGTGAAGCTGGTGAAGTACTGTAACAAGTTGCCCAGAGAAGTGGTGGATGCCCTGTTCTTGGAGATATTCATGGTCAGGTTGGAGGAACTCTGAGAAACCTGCTCAAGCTGTAGGTGTCCCTGCTCATTGCAGGGGAGTTGGACCAGATGACCTGTTAAGAGTCCCTTCCAAATCTAACCATTCTATGACTCTACACCCTCCCAAATTAAATGGTGTGATTTTTCTCATATTTTTCCTTCATGATTTTTTATTGGTGCTCACTGGTATGTGAAGTGACACACAAAACAGAAACAAGCTCATGCAGTTTAAGGTGGTAATACTATAGACATATCTGTATTTATCCTTTCATAATAAATTTGTGTCTTGAATTGAATGTAACTACTCACGTATATAAAATTGCTCACCTGTATAAGAATTTGCAAGACTCCGGGAAAAATAAAGGAAATAATTATTCAGACTATTTTCCACAGAACCACAACACGAACATCTGCTTGAGCCAACATTTTCTCCTTCTGCAGCTCTTCTTTCCCACACCACTACCTTCTCATTACATTTACTATGAAACTAGGACTTCAGTCCCGTAAAGACTGGCTTACAGGCTCTGTGTGATTTCTTTTACAAGTTACCCCAGTGTGTTTGAAGGATAGGGGGGGTTCTTTTTATTTAGGTTGGAGGCATCTCAAGCATACTATGCTTGAGAAGCTTCTGAACACTGCAAAAATACTCATGAAAAGGTAAGACCAAGACTCAGAACATACATGTTCCACATATTTTCCAATCAAATATACATAAAATCTGTATCCTGCATCCGTGACACTATTAGGAAATATTTCTTTGTTTAAGAATTGTGCTTTAAATGACAATGAATGTCATTTGTATGACAATGTACACTGCTAATGCTGCCCAGGGGGATAATCCACCACATGCAGGAAAATGAGAAGCAAACAAAAGATAATGTGCTTATGTGAAAGCATATGTGCTTTTTCCACTAACATACCTCTACTTCAGGTCATCCAATAAATAAAGGGACCCAACAGATAAATTATTAAACAAATATCTGAGGTTCACCATTCTTTTCAGATGTACAAAGAATGTAAATCAAGCACCATTTCATCGAGACAAGAAAAGCTCTAAGCAAGACCCTCCTAACTTTATGTAGGCAAATCATCACAATCCATGAGAAAATGTTTTTCAAAGCATCCTTGACACAGCTGTCCTTTGCACAGTGTTGTGGATTTTTTATCCTGAACTTCCCTGCATGTAAAGCAAAACATCTGCTTAGGGATGTTTCATCACTGATGACACCTATAACTATTGGCAATTACTCTTTTTCTAGTTCATAACTGTTTGGCATTTATTTTAAAGGTGGCAACCTTAGAAAAGACGAAAATGACTGATCTCCTGAGCAGGCTCCAAATGTCACATTGTGAAAGATGTTGTTTTACCATCAGCATATGGCATCTGTCTGGGCTCCTTAAAGAAGTCTCTAACTGCAAAAGAAATGTTCTCTTAGCAGGATCTTTGTGTCTCCAGCTTTTAGGCAGCCTTGACTGAAACACCATTCTGAATATTATTTACCTTCAACTTAATTTGATCCTCAGGAATTTACACATAGTTTAAACTTTCAGAATAAATTCCTCAACTAACTCCTCATTAAATTTACTTGAAGGGTTCTTTTATGATTAAAACAAGCTGGTTCCCAGAAGACTGTATCTGCATAAATGTACACATTAGACTTTAAGACTGCCCACATCCTGGTACTGTGGTTGCCTGTGCTTTTTAATGAAGAGTGAACTCCACAGCATATTTGCTGTGCCAGGAATCAAGATACTTTCAGTATGCTGCCAGATAAGGGATTTATTTGAGCCTTTATTAAGGCCTTCTTATTTTGTATTCTGTGTTACATTCAAAAGTATTTTTTTCTCAAAACATTATGGTTATAGTTGATAATGAAATGGGCAGAAGACAAGCAGGACCATGCAGTGATGGATGCTATGGCAACTAGAACAGGCCTGAAAAATGCTTTCGTGTAGAGTTTTTAAGTCAGAAAAATTATAACGAGAGAAAGCTAATTAGCAATTTAAGTAGGCACCTTTGACTGGAGAAGTGAAGGGCTCTGGAATGTTAGCAGCTGATATTGCTACAGCTTATGTGAAAGTGCTTTTAATTTGTTGCATGCTGTTTCACTGCATCTCAAGGAATACACATTTAAATTCATGCTAGCTCTTAGCCACTTTCTTCCAGGGTAAATCCAGACTCCTACAGCAAGACGTCTGCAGGAGAAGAGGCTGTGGCAGTGGAAAGAAACAACCAGCTTGTTACGGCTACTCAGTCAGTGGTGAACAAGCTAATGAATAATGGTGTCAGTGCTTGCAGGAAAGAGCCATGAGCAAAAAATTTGAAGAAATGATAGCTTTAGTGCCTTCATCTAGCAGATGTAGCCTGAAGATTTTCAAGCTCAAAAAATACTTCTCTAGTTTCAGAAAATCTGGTAGAACGGAGCAGCCTGACTCTTTATTTTTCCATGTCTTCTCCCAGTACAAGTGACCGAGTTAAGCTGGGAAAGTGCACCTGAAAGTCCTCTTTTCACTTGACCTCCTGTGTGTCATTCAGGAGCAATCTTCTTGCCTCTGGAGAGCAGCAGATTCTGTCTCTCCTACAAGCATATATACACATATGCCTTTGTGACTTTGGATTCCAAGTCCAGCACTGGATTTTCAAGGTGTTTTGGGCACTTATCCTGAGCTGATGCCCTAGTTATACTACCTCCAGATAATATGCTTCTTCCTTCACCTCCTCTAATGAATATGGGCTTATACAAGTGGATAATAATATCATCATATTTCACAAGAGAAATATTATTTACTGATTCGATGGAATGACAAAACACAGGATAAAGAGAAGTACAAACTACCGTTTGATAGCAAGTGCCCACTGAGACTATGTCCAAAAAATATAACCTCTACTTCAGGAACACTGTGCTGTTGATCTCTGTATTCATCAAAACAACACACGAGGTACAGCAACTCTGCTTTGCACACGCAGGACCGCCAGGACTCATAGCTCAGGTCTGGTGCCATTGTACTCACTACAGGGGGTGAGAGGGTCACTATAAACAAGTTCAGTGAGTTTACTCAGGACACCAGCCTGCAGAACTGCTCATGCAGATGCTGTGCCCAGAATTTCTAGACCCTTATTGTAACACTCTTTACAGACAGTCTTTAATGGTTTGACCACCTTTACATGGTGACATAGTCGGTTCTCACTGCAGTCCAAGGCACAGCTTGCAAGGCTTGCAAGAGCAGTACCAGAACAAGGCATGTGAGATGCATACTGCCATCCTAACCACACTATGGCTTTGCAGAGCAAGGAGTCAGTCATCATGCCTCTGTACTGGTATTTGTAACTTGCAGATGAGATAACTCACGGAAAAGGGAGAGCTGACTGCTGGAAGAATGCTATCCTCTAGTTTAAGCAGTCTGCATCTACATAGGAATCTATTCCCAAAACCTGGAATGTCTTTGCACCTTTTTTGTACAGTAAATCAGTGCTCAGTGGTTCTGCAGGTTTTTGATAATCACATCACATAACGTGCAGCAGCACAACACAGATCAGATGAGCTTCACACAGTGAGTTTGCTGTGCTAGCTGAAATTTTTGCTTGTTCACGTCAAAGTCAAAAGGAACAGTTCGATAGTCAGTATCTCAACAACAACAAATGGCAAGAGTGTTTCTGCAGGGTCTTTGTAACTGCATCGAATTTGGCTGAATATAAAAGACCATGGAACAGAAACAGGCTTCTATAAGGATCACAAGCTCTTCTAAATTAGATGTTGACCTTTCCTTTCCACAACTTCAGAGACTATTTTCTTTAAAGTAGCCTCAGCGGCTACTCTTTCTAAAGAAAATAAATGTTGTTTTAGTTCTGCTCCTGGGGGCTGCACACTGCAGAGGTGGTAACAGCTGCTCGGGTGACACAGAGTGAAGAACTAAAATGCCCTCTTTGGAAAGAAAAAGTAGCTGATACATAAAAACATGTTTCTTGATCATGTCCTGCGCAGAAAGTACATGAGAGTTCAGTAAACTCATTCTGGTTTATTAAGAAAGCAATATTATTTTTAGAGACAAGTGCCTTAAAAACATCCTCTTATTCTGATCCTGTAATGGCTCAAAGGTGTGGAACACAGACCAGATGGAGTCCTGTGCTGTTTTCCCACTGCAGCTGCAGAGTCCCAGGCCATGCTGGGAGTGCTGGTTGATACAGGCACAGTCCTAAAGACTTCTCTTGCAGTTCAGGCTGGAGCAGTTCAGGCAGTTCACAAGAACAGAGAGCACATACAGGCTGACATGTCACCAGCATCTATAAGCTTCCAGACAAGGAGGACAAAGGCACTAATACATCCAGAAGCATACAAGGATGTCAGGCCCAGTATGACATACATCAACAATCATGACAGAGAGTGCCTTAGGTAGAAGCACCTTGCAGACTGGATGGGATGCCTTCCACCCCTCATCCTTCTCCCCACACAGAGACAAGTGACCATAAGATGAAGCTGTAAACCTATATCCATTCTCCAGCTTTCAAGGTGACTGAAAAGGTCAGTCACTGCCAAGAGCAGTGAGACCAGAAAAAACAGTGGTGCACCTTTTAAGTCAGGTAACCAATTCCTGCCCTCTAGAAAAGCTACTGTTGTATAAGAAATAATATTGTCCCTCACAAGCCATGGTAACAGTTAAGTTCCCCACACCCCGTGGTTCACATCTCTTGATTGCCAACTTCTGTTATTGAATCCATCTGTCACACCATAATACTGAGCTGGAAACAGCAGCAAACAAACAAGGAACTTTTCCAGAGTTGTAACACAAGATACTCAGCAGTCCCAATAAGAACCTCCTCACCCTCATCTAACTGACGTATGAAACCAACAAAACAAAAGGAACCAAAATATGAAGCCGCAATTTGTTTGTTAGTTTATTTTGGGTTTTTGTGTGTGTGTGTGCTTTTCTTTAGTCAGTTCTGCATACTTATTTCCTCTTAATTTGTGTGTGTGTGTTTGGGGGGGGGGGGAGGGGAGGGTGGTCCTACATGGAAAGGCAGAGGCTTTATGACTGTGTGCACAAGACGCCTTTTGGGTCAAGGCAAAATATCTGTTTCCAGTGTTGCTGAAAAGGAACCTGAAGTTTCCTTTAGAGTCTTTTTCTAAACATCAGCCCACAGTCATAAAAATCTAGTCAGGAGTTCTGCTGTGCTCTCAGGTTTCTGTCTGCTCTGTGGAGCGGGATGCCTTGTGCCAGTGGCAGTGACCTATCTTGGAGCCAGGACACAGTAGCTGCACAAGTGCAGTGCCACACTGACACATCCTCTGCTTTCAGCACACAGATCAGTAACTCTTATTGCTTTGTTCTATGCTGCATAGATGGAACTGCTTACTCAATGTCTTATGGCCATACCGTTCCAACTTTCCAGCAACTGCTCCCCATTTTCTTTGTCTCAAAATATCAGGCAGAGAGAAGAAACACATAGATTTTCTGAAATACTATTTTTGGGTTTTGCTCTAGCCCCATCCATTGAGGAGAGAAGATTTGAAACAATGAGATTCCAAAGATTGCCTCTATTCTACTCAAGAAATTCTCCTGTGATCAGTTTGTTGCTAGCATATAATTACTCTTCTTAGGTTGTTCTTTGATTCTTATAGGTTTTGTTTTCTTTCCAAGCTAAAATTCCTCTTCTGTGGCTGGGAGAAGTTACATAGACCACTCCTGTCAGGTCAAGTTTCCAGCAACTGTGGGAGTTCAGCATGCGCACTGTCAGTTGAGTTGAAGCCACAACCACTGTGTCCATTCTGCCATGCTTATTGCCTGCTGCCTGTTGCTCGGTAGCCAGCTGTAAAAGTGCAAAACACAAGACCAAGATCTATTCCTGGTGCAACCCCTGCAGATCATAGTATCATAGTATCATAGTATCATCATAGTATCATAGTATCGTGAGAGTTGAAAGGGACCTTAGAGATCATCGAGTCCAACTCCCGGGATTCGAGCCTTTCTGTGTAGCAGAGCAGCTATTCTACCACTGCGCCACTGGAGGCACACATAAAAGATTCGCATAAAATGTAGTTGGCTCATAGGATGTTATAAAAGTCATGAAATGAATGGCTGTTGTTTGTGCAGAAATACTTTATTAGTGCTGATGGTTTGTTAATTAACTGCTGCTATTGTCATCCCAAGGACTGTGAGAGTAAAACATGCTCTTGAATGGACAGATAATAACTTTGCAGGGGGAAAGAAAGTATTTCTATTAAATTTTAGTATCACTGAATCTATGAGACAAAAACACTGCCAATACCAATACCACGGTAGTCCTCCAGCATGTCAGCTCTCCATGCTCCTGTGCCTCAGGATCTGTCTGTGTGTGCCTTTTTTTTTGTCATTAGCTTGTTAAAAATGCTATTATTTCTAGGCTTAATAAAGTTGCTTAAGGAAAAATCTTTCTCAGGGGAGTAGTTAATTTGATCCTTTATCTTAAGCTACTGTTTTTCATTTAGTTTTCTAAGCAAATAAAAGTTTGATTAACATGTATGTGTATACAATAATGGAACAGTTTCCAAGCATCTTCCTTGAAATCTCTAAGGTATCATTCAGGGAGATTACACAAGAGCACTGCTAATTTCATTTGCAGCTCTGTTACCCTATTTGAAGTGTTTGGGAAAGAACACTCCATTTTAACACTAAAGTAGAACACAGAAAGGTTTGCACTCAAGGTCCATAATTAAGATCTAGCTGCAAACTGATCTGTGCACAGATGCCTTTCCCATTTTCCAGTCAATATAAAAACTGAATATTATTCCAGCTTTATTATCAATCGAAATCCCATTACCAGATACTTTAATAAAGAGTATTTGTTAATTAAAAATAAATATTGCCCTTGAACACCGAAGGTAGTTCTTATTCTCTCTCTTCTTCTTACCCACAGCTCAGTATTAAAAATTAAATATGCCACTATGCCCTAGAAAGAGCAGAAACACATTCCTTGAATGATGTTCTGTTACCGAGAGATGCCTTCAGGTTCCTTTACCACTTACACTGTAGTTGATCTGAATTTTGATCGCCAAAGGTTGGAAGGAAAATAACCTACCTACCAAAGGAAAAAAAAAAAACAAACATCATTTCCTGCTTATGCTTTTTTATATTTTCTTTGAAGATCTTCTTCTCTATCTATCACAGAAAGGTTGCCTAGCTTAGCTGTATCCAGCTCTTCATACTCATAGGTGATGCATATCTCTAGTGTCAATAAACCAGATCCAACAGCCCTGGCTGCTTCACTTTTATGTATAGGGCTGGCTTCTTTGGTGGTATTACTAACTACAGTCTTGCCAAAGCTCTTCAAACTTTATTTGTGTGCTGTCCCTTCTTTGTCATATTGCATCTCTGACATCACTACTACAATGTTCTTGCTGAAAACAGAGCTCTGGAATTTGCATTCGGGTTGTGTGGCTAACTGGAAGGCTTCAACTATTTCAGAAATAATTTATGCATACAAGTAAATGTTGTAAATGAGAAACTGGAACCAAATCAATATTGTAAAAGAAATTTGAGAAGGTTCATCAAGTTGTCTGTCAGCAGCCTCATTCTCTCTAATTCTTTTATTAAAACCAGCTTTTAGTAGTTTATTATATGAGATCATTTAGGTTGAAACACAACCCTTATTCATCCTGTGGCCAGAGAGTCTCCAGGAGTAGCTGAAACTGTGCAATTCAACTTTAGAAAAGGAGGAGCCAAAAAAGAGTAAGTAGCAAAGAGAAATCCACAGCTTTCTTTTGAATCCCATAGCCATGTCACATGAGGGCATTTTCCATAAAGATATAATCTAACTGTGCTGTAAATCAGTATACAGCTGCCCTTCAGGTAGAAGGAGAAAGGATTAATCTTGGAATTTTCCTCCAGCAAAGCTCTTTACTTTTTCTTCTTGAGATAAGATGGATTTCATCCTTAGATGATGATTAGCACTTTATTTCTTCATTCTCTGCCATCTGGGAATAAATCCTTTCACACTAGTGTTTGAGTAGCTTTTCAGTGCTTTACATCTTTGAGCACTTAAGAACTAATCACATCCTCAATACAGTCTTTGTGTGCTGGATTATCTATGGCAACAGAAGAGGAACATCTTCTCTCCAGGCAGGCTGGAGTACCCTGTTGGCCAGCCCTTATTCCTTGGTAGGAGGGTGAAGCAGCTTTCTTGCAACTTTGACTTTTATTAATTCACCATTCTAGATATTCTGAAGGAACTACACCCCAGGTTTGAACTGAAAGAAGGCTCCCACCCAGCACGCATCCCAACTGGACAGACTGTCAAATCCTGTCTGTTTTTCTAATCATAGAATCACAGAATAGATTGGAAGGGACCCCACTTGATCAGTGCCCAGGGCCCCATCCATCCTGGCCTTGAATGCCTCCAGGGATGGGACATACACAGCTTTCTTGGTCTGCTAGTACCTCACCGCCCTCTGAGTAAAACATTTCCTCCTATTATCTAACCTAAAAGTCCCTTCTTTCTGCTTAAAACCATTCCTTCATGTTCTATCACTATCTGCCCGTGTAAATGGTCAGTCTCCTTCCTGTTTACAAGCTCTCTTTTAGTATTAGAAGGACACAGAGAGGTCTCCTCAGAGCTGAACGAACCTGGCTCCTACAGCCTTTCCTCATAGGGGAGGTGCTCCAGCTTCTAATGCTGCCACCTCTCCAAACAGAAACTGCAGTGTGACTTCAGCTGCTTTCTGGGTGACGGCACTGTGCTGCTCATCATGAATACCTATTGATAAGAACCATATGCACAAGGAAACGAGTCCCAAGTTTTGAAGCAGTCATATACCATCTGGGAACAATTCTCCAAAAGGCTTTGGGCAGAGAGAGAGGAAGAGACCTTGTGGACATGCCTCTGAAGACAATTTAGATGTACATCAGTTATCTGGTACATCAGTTATCATTGCTCTCATTTTAGACCAAATTTTTGCCGGCTTCTGGCTTTCTGCCCCAGATCCAAAGGAGAAGGGCCATCTTGGCACTAACAGCTGCCAGGAGATGAGGCTGGTTAGGTGCTGGCAAAAAATGAAAGGGATGTTCTCAAGCTGGAGACACAAACCAAAAACAAGAAATTAGAAAGCTGAGAAGATCAGTGTGCTACTAGCAGGCATGGTGGTGTGAAGAGGTGCAGGGCTGGTCTAACAGATATTAACTCCCAGTTTGTCTGGAAACTGTATTTTCCCAAGGAAGAAGAGACGAGGCAGCTCACAGCCACACTCCTCCACCCCTCTCAGCTGGGCTGAGCACAGCTTTAGCACAGCTGAAAAACTAGCCCTTAATCTTGTTTCTCCGGACAAATGGATGAAAGCCATGCATCATCCTTCCCTTGTTGACTTTTACTTCTGGCACCATTTGTTTCCATTTCATTTTAAGGTCAAGATGAATTGTATTGGGTAAAAATGACTTAATAATGAAATTAATAAAATGAAAGAATGTTGAAGTAATACTATAAACACATCTTTTGGCAAATAGTTCAGCGAGAGAGGCCTTATCAGATTATTCTATTATTACATTTGGTAAATGTACCTAAGCAATTCCTCAGCATAAACTTTAAGATAGCACAGGCAATTAACAACCCTTCACAGCAGGCAGATTCACAACTCAGTAAGGTTTGCTGCAGAAAACTCTCCAGTCTAAAGACTGAAATCTAACTGATGGCTTTAATATAAATTTCTAGCAAAATGTTCCATGGAACGTAGAGAGATACTACCTGAATGTTGTCTGAGAGAAGTGTGGGAGGAACAGGAACTGGCAAAATGGGGTCCCAAAGTCACAATAAAAGTGATTCCTTGAGATAGAAAGTTCTGTTTGTTCTTTAAAGCTGAGAGCAAGAGAAGAAAAAGTAATATTTGATATCTAACTGAATACTTTACATTCCAGTCAGAGAAAGCAAGTATGTGAATCATCCTGCAAGATAGCAGCTTAAGGCAACAAAAGACAAATAGTCCATGGGAAGATGAAAATAACATGCCTATTAAAATTGGCTCTTTAGGAATGTGTTGGTTTCATAGACAGAGACATGTCACATCACACCATGGGCCATGAAGTTACAAGTAGCTAGAAACACAGGGTCAAACGGAGGAAGCGAAGGTGACAAAAAGACGAGTCTCTTGAAGGAAAATATAATCATGGCAACACTTCATTCAAGGGTAAGTAAAAGCTGGGTCTGGAATGGGTTCATCAGTGGACAAAATATGAAATGATTTTACAGAGCTTTGAAGATTGAGCATAATGACTGCACTGAGTGTGCAGGAGGTGCTGCTGCTTTGCACAGAGAACCTCCTGAGGAGCAGAGCCCAGGTCAGGCCTTCCATCCTGATAGAGGAAAAGAAGAGATCTGATCATTTTCTATTAATGTGGTGACACAACTTTTTCTTCCACAGAAAATGATTAAGTGCATTCTGACAATTAACTTCTACTCTTCTCATAATAAGCAGCGAAAGACTACTTTAATTAAGCACAGCAGTAAATTAAAAATATATGCATAGAGTAAAATTGCTTTTTTCTTTTTACAGTTGCAACAAGACCATCTGACTCCAATGATAATCAGCCAGTCCACAGGATCACCATTAGCTCAGCCCATGGAACACCTGAACAAATGCCAAAGGAACTTGGATGTATTCCTCATTCTGCATTTTCTTTATTTTTATTATTTTTTTTTTTCATTTAAACATCTGTTTTCCCATGTTGACATATGAGCTCATAACTTGCAGAACAAAGACAGCCCAGGCCTTCATTCAATGGCATGTCTGTGTAGGTAGTGCTGGTCTTTCTAATGCTTTCGAGGTACCAGTTCTGCTCTTTAGTGTTGCCAAAATTCATTGCCACTGTGTAAAGAATGAAAAGAGGCACTGAACACTTCTTGCACAGGGTATCATTTTGAGAACACAATCAGAAGTTACAGCATAATGTAATGAGGGGCATTGGTTAAATACAACTTTCTAAGGAAAACATGACCACGATTACTTCATGAATAGCAATGCTATGACCACTATCACACATCACTTCTATTTAACTGCACAACACCATAGCATTTTCAAAACAAACGGAACACATGCCCTATGCTGAAGCTTCTACATTTTAGGGTCACAGTTCTGTGAAAGCATGCACGTTTTGCAGATGCTGGGGACCTCTTCAACACTCAGTGTTAAGTGTCAAAGGATCAGGGCCTCAGCCCCCAACTTTCAGTCATATGTCTTTCATGTGGAAAGCTATGGAAAGTGTGAGTACTTGCAGACTGAATAAGTGAATTTAGAAACCAGATAAAAGATAAGAAGTTAGGGATTACAAAATGAAGTACAAAGCGGAGTTGCTTTTGGCTGCGCTGTGGTTTGTGCTTGTCCCACTGCTGTTGGTTTCTCTTTGTTTATGTTACAAACTCTGTGTACCAGAACACTACTCCACCTGCATGCATATGCCCTAAGTTTAAATGAATGTAGATTCAGTGTCAGGCACTGAAATATTTTAAAAGGTTTAACAATTTACAGTATTAAATGTGGTTGTTTTGTTGTTTGGTTGGTTTTGCACTGAAGCAGTGAATGCTATCTTTGAAAACAGAGTTTAGATAGAAGCAAATATCTTATTTTTATAGCTTTGTTCTCAGCTGCACAAGGAGAAGCTGGAGTACTGGGATCAAGAAAGTAAAGGGTAGAGAGGGACAGCAGGATGATGAAGCACACAGGAGTTGGTGCCAGAGGATCCTGGAAATGAAAGGAAGTATGAATGCCATCAGTAGGTCAGGAAACAGTAGTAGCATGGTTGTGTGGAGTTGTGGCCATCTAGGCAATTCTATTAGTATGGAAATACTGAATACCAAATACAGTTCTCAGTATTCCTCCTGCAATGTAAACAGAGCTGTTAGCGTCAGGAGCACAGCAGCTGACTCCAAAGGCCCAGGTAGGCTGTTTTCAGAGCCTGTAGGAGGACACCATCTTCAGAGAGCTGGAATGTGAGAAATCTCCTTTGGGTATTGGTGGCATCCATTGCTGCATGCAACATGGGGACCACTGACAACACAGTGTCATCTTTGCTTTCAGATAAGCACAGATGGCAGGAGCAATGGATTCATAGAACTGCATACAGCAGATGCAAAAGAACACAATTTGGGGCTATTTTTCTCAAAACATGTTGTACTGAGGTAAAAACTGTGTGTTGTCTGTATAGCACAGAGTGGACAAGTGTTCCTGCTGCTTGGTTTGAGGGGCAGGCTGAGGAGGATGGGGAGTTATGATCCCTATGCTGCAGACAAATGGAGTCCCCTGTACAGTGACAGATGGTGCTTCAGCTTCTCCACTGCCTCAGCATCTGTGCAGCACATCTGGCCAGCTGCTGCTTAAAAGGGCAAGGACACCTTCCTTTCACACCTTCCAAATTTCTCTCAAACATTTTCTTGCACTGATTCTCTCTGTTATTCAACAATGTACCAGACTGGAGAGATAAGCCAGCACCTAACTCCTTGTATTTTCCAGTGCTGGTTTTCTGCTAAGTTGACCTCCTGATGCAGCTCCCTGTGAGTGGTCAGGAACATTTCACTGCAGTTGTGATGAGCCTCTGTTTCTCCAGGGTTGACCTCAGGCCACCAAGCTATGCAAAAACCTTCAGCACTTCGGGACTGATGCTGTTGCTCCAGCCTCTCACCCTGCAAACAGACTGCTTCTCACCAGCACCTTTCTCCCAGACAATCTGGCAGGATCAGAAAGGATTTCCCAGCAGCAGTGTCAGGGTACTGATCTTCTGCTGTGACAGGAATGCACAGCCTTGCTGGGATGAGTGGAGATGAAAGCCACCTCTATGAAGGCTCAGGACCTTCCAACTGACATTTGGGTTCACCAAACAAGCATTTCCACACTATGATTAGTTGTGTTGTCTCATCAGTGAAGCAATGTTGCTGTTGTGCTTCTGGCCCAGGGTTCTTCTGAAGGGCTTCTTTGTGAGATTGCTGGGAGGACTCTGTTGTAAGCTCTTGTAGAAAGTGATGGCAGCACTTGGCCTCTAGCATGAGCATGGGTCCAGATGCCTACATTTTCAATCACATATACACACAGCTATAGAAATCTGTGAAGCTGCTTGTAGCAGGTCCTACAGAAATTCATCCAGATGCTGTCCCTGCCCTAAGAGACTTGCAGTCTAATCTGGGAGAAGACCAAGTGGAAAAGGAGAAAGAAAAACATTAAACAATAACAGCAAATGTTTATATAGCTGCTTGTACAACACAGTAACTACAAGGAGCTACAGTCTTAAAGAATCAAACAAAATTAAATATTAAGAAGAAGCACTTTGTAACTGCATGAAGAATCCAAGGAAGATTTTGAGAAACCAAAATGATGACCCAGTAGACACAGACCTTCAAAGTTGCCAGGTACCTATCTCCCATGGGAGCTATTGATGAAAGGGAATGTTGGTGTCTTGATGACTGCAGTGCTTTGCAGCACAGCTGATTAACCCAAGCCCACCTCCGTGCAAACTCGGTTACTGCAACAAGAGTGCTCTCTCTTCTACTACATCCGACTGGAATCAGATTGCACTTTGCATACTTAGTGCTAAATCACGGCAGGGCTCAGCCTGCCCTTTCCCTATCAGTCCTTGCTCCTGTGTATACTGAACCTGGGCAATACTGTACCAGCAATGCAGGTATAGAGGAACTTTGGGCTTAGGAGATTCCATGCCTAAGCCAAAGGTCCAGGATACAGCCAATTTCCAAGTTACTTTTAAAAATCAGATAGTGTAAGTAAATTTATGTAAAGTAATGCTGACTGTAATCCCACAGAGCAGAACTGCCAGCAGTACTAAATCAGATTTAAACCTCAGTAGTTCCTCTTTCTTACCGCTGTTTTCCTGCTTTATTCTTGTATGCCTCGGTCTGTATAGATGAATAGAGGAAGAATGATTAATGTGTTACATATAGCACTATTCATGCCACAACGGGCTTATATGTTTTCATTCTAGAAGAAAGAAAAACTACCTCTTCTAAGATCAAGATTCTAAGGAGAGGGTTGTTGTTTTACTTTATGCATGAAAACATTCATGTTTCATACAGCCAATACCTACAGCAATGAAGAGGGAAGAAGGGAAGATAAGAAGGGTTTAGGCATTCAGGCTTTATCTTTTTCCCCTCCTTTGTCTTTCTCTCCTTCCAGACCCATGAAAATTAAAGAGCACTCAACAATTAGCTCTTAAGAAACCAGACCAAAACCCAAACAAATCTCCTGATTCTTATCAGAAAAAACAACACAGCAACACGGTATATATAGAAGAATGAAGAAAATATTTTGCAAGTATACTGGCTCCTGAGAAGGCATCTTATGATGGATTGTCATTTGCTGCCAATTCTTCACAAAAATCATATTGCACAAGAAGTTGTGTGGTGCAAGAAGACCAACAGTATATTCCCTGCCACCTGAGTCCCCCATCTGACTGCACATGTATCCTAGAATAGAAGAACTGTTTGTCTTCTTATCCATCTTTGAAGTCTAACAGTTCAACATTACATACTGATGGCAGGCATTAATAAACAATTCATGTCATATTTCACACTGGCCTGGAAGTAGGACTTTGAAAAGTGTTAAATGTTGTCCTGGAGATATTCATCCATTCCAGTTACAAAGCAGGAGAAAACAGGACTTGCTCATGGCTTCAATTCTTAACTTTTGGCATATATATCATAGGAAATACCTTTATTTCAAAAGCAAATTCTGAAACTCTTGTTCTGGTTAAATTGCCGTTAACGTAAACAGCTGCCATCCAAGTTTATGCTGGATACTCAATGCAAAAGTCTTTCACAGTTGCTTTGTGGTTATTTTTGGTGGATGAAATGGGTTCAACAACAAATGTGGCTAGAACATCTACCCATACAAAAGTAACAGCAATACTAATAATGGAAATAAAACATCATCTTCTATTATCTAGTTTTGATAAGAAATTTCATGTCAGAATTAAGAATTTTCAGATCTGTTTATTTCTAGGTGTTGGTGGAGTACTTCAGTCTTTATGTTAAGCATCAATGTAACATTTCTGTTTGGGGGTGATGATACTGCCTAGGAGTTACCTCTGTCCTTTCGGAAGCTGGTCATTCTATGATGGGTATCCTTCTGAAGAGAAGATCAGAGACAATAATGAAGAAAACTTAAAAGACTGGAATGAAATGGTCTCCTAGATGACCACACAACAAGAGCCAGACAGCAATCAAACAAAAAAAATTCAACCCTCTATCAGAAAAATCATGATACCATTAC
Source organism: Excalfactoria chinensis (assembly GCF_039878825.1). NCBI lineage: Eukaryota > Metazoa > Chordata > Aves > Galliformes > Phasianidae > Excalfactoria > Excalfactoria chinensis. The sequence continues at coordinate 21,233,342 of NC_092826.1, read as the reverse complement.
TGGTTTTTTTTTTTAGCATACCATGCCTTGCCGTGCAAGAATTGTTCTGCTTTTCTCAGTTGAATGGCTCATGAATAAAAGTCTAGATGTACAGAAAGGAAATTGGATATAATTCATATAAAAGATGGGCTTTTGTATAACAGCTCAGATATGGAAAATAATTCAAAGCATACAAGAGAGGTCACAGAATTTTGATAGATATCTAGCTATCTCCTGTTATTTCTTTTGCCTTGTCTTTCTCCAGATGGAAGATTTTTCTTAGGCAATGGACAAGAAATGATACAATGAAACACACTACTGAAGTAAGAGTTCTCTGTCAGCTTCTTACACCATGAGGTCACATCATTGTAACTCCTCTGACTTTCTGGACTTAAGTAAGTGTGAGAGGGAAATAATGAGTACAGTAGGAAGAGTGGCAGTAAAAATAGACTCACTTTCAAGATTTACTATAAAGCACATCAGGGTTTGAAATTTGCTACATATTGGCCAGGCTGTTATGAGTTGCCCCGTTTAAAAAAATACCCGATTGAATTCTGGTCTGAAAGAATTCAGATCTTAATTTACATTATCAGTAGCAATTCATGTGATTCAGTAACAGGAAATGTTTGTACTCATTGCCATAAACATGTCCTACTAAGAAAAGTTTGTTTTCAACAGCTAGATCGTTTAGCTTTGCTTTGCGCGTCTCTTCCAAGAAATCGGAAAGAGAAACATACATCATCTAGGAATTCTGTGCTGCATAAAAACATACATATGCCAAACTTTAACTATGCTTTAATCAAGATCATTTTGAAACGCATGTACGATGAAGATTTAGCTCGTTTTATTGGTGTTCCAGGTCCCAGAGCTGACGTCGTGAGCAGGGTGTCGGGGTTACATTGGATGAGCAGTATCTGCCATCTGCTGGAAGGACGTTTGCTAGCACTGATGAGGCTGGTAGGATTTGGTCAGGTGGCCGAACGCAGGAAAAGTGAACTGATAGGACTCCGGAAGAATCTGAGAAAGTGAAATTTAATGTGACATAACAGAAACTTTCAAATGTTATTTACCAGAAGGGAAATGAGTCACAGAGTAATCCAGTGGAAGAGGACTGGAGATTTGGTTTAAGCCCTGACCGCTGCTCTGTACTGGATCCCACACTGCTCTCATTTTAGCTCATAAACCCCATTAAAAACATGTTTATGTTCATAGCATTCTGACAGAACAATCCCCCTCTATCCACTCTGCAAATATTTGCCAGAAACAGTGTTAATAGCATACAGCAATACTGCACATTCAAAGAGAGAAGGGCCTCAGTCTTCTCTCCTTCTTTTTCTTTTTTAATGTAACTAAAAAAGTATGTAAGTTAAACTTGGTGATAAAACATTTTAGAAGGGAAACAAACCCGATGTTCCCGTAGTGTTATTAATAATACAGATGGCCACTGTTACACACATACATGTTGCATACAGATTGACTTTTGCAATAAATTTCTCTGAGATTTTCACAGAAAACTGTTATTTGGCTGGACTTCATAATGCATTTGAAACTATTCCAGTTAGAATTCATATGTCCACGATGCAAATGAAAGGTTAGAATCAATGCTGCCTTTGCTGCCCTTTGGTGAGTAGTGGTAAGCAGCCTGGTTAGTACAAGTGGATTGGAGTTGGGATGCTTGGACTTCATCCAGGCACCTTCCAACCCATGTCCCTGCTATCTGTTTCATATACTTTTACCACATATTAATTGTTCAGTCTGGAATTTTCCATGCTGGAGATTTGCCTCGGGACACACTTCTGGAAAACTTCAGTGTGAAGCTTTCAGCTGTTGCTGAAAACACAAATGAGAAGGGGAAAATAAAAGGCATTGTTTTGACCGCATTCAAATTTTTTGGTAGGCTTTTCTCTAAATAGCTGTAGTGCACTCCTCCTTTGGTACAGGGACTTCCTGTTTGCAAGCTGGGTGGCCGGTTTATTGGAGATTAACTTCTTGTTACCCTCACAAAATTTGACCAAAATTTGGCCACACTATAAAACTTGGAGCCTGTGCATAACATGTGTTTGCAGTAGAAGCCTCAGTTTTGAATTAAAACTCTCCAAGACTCCATCCACTTGACAGGCTCCAGCCTCTGAGTGTACACGATTTCCCCCACGTTTCTGGCTCTGAACTTTGTTGTCGTTGGACAAAGTCTGGGCATGGGATCTGAAAGAAAGGACATACTGTCAGCAGCCATAACGCTGAGTCTTTGTAGTGATGGAAGAGGGGAAAGGGGAGCTGCTCAGGGCAGGAATGCCCTGATATGGGTGGTATGGCATGGCATAGCATGGTAGTACAAGAAAGGAAATTTCGAAGAGGTTGCCAAAGTGCTGTGAGCATTGAGATGGGACTATTCATAGCATTCGCATGGATCTAGAGGATCTGAAAATGGAACAACTGTGTTGGTAGGAAGGAGGTGAGAAAGGGAGATGAGTTTAACTTGTAATCAGATACAGCTGAAATAGTGAAAAATGACTAGGAACATACAAACAAGAAGCTGAGTTTGGGTAAGAATCTAAAGGAAGAGATTGAAAATCATTGTGAATGGGGAAGCTGAGGAATAAAGACTAAATGAGGAGCTAGGAGAGATAAAACAGAGATTAATACTGGCTAGAGAAATCTTTCAGACTGAGTCTTCCCAGCTACCATTTCTTTCAAGATTCTCTGAGCAATATGTGATGTATGTCTTGGTGGACAATATATGGAGGCCAGCCTGAGGGCTGGGTATCTCTAAAGCATGTGAATATGCATCATCTTTTCCTCCCATTTTACTGATCTGCTCTTATGGCACATTTACTGCTAATATAGTAGAAGAAACTTAGATTTTTGCTGTCCAAAATGTGTTGTGAAGCTGTAGCTGCCATAATTCATTTCACTTCACTGTCTTTACCAATTCCCTCGGGAAAGCTGCCCATTCTCTCTTTTCTTCACAGAATGGGATGTATGACACAGTAAGTCATCACCACAACACACTGTAGAGATGCTTCTCTCTTTCTTACATGTTATCTTAAAGATGAACCTCCAGTGTTTTCATGCTTCCTCTGGTATGAAGAGAACTGAAAAGCATATTAAGAGTGTCAGCACATCAGGAACTGTGGGCTAGAAATGCTAAGTTATGTGAGTATATGTATCAGAACAGGAGAAACTTAGTCATGTGCAAAATACTGTGGTTTAGTGAATTTAGGGCATATACTGACTGACTATTCCTCCTGAAAAAAACTCACCTAAAATCTCTAACATCTTATAAAAATGCCTGTTTTCTAATGAGGTTTAAAGGAAAAAGGACTCAAATATTTAAAATATTTCATGTATACCAGAGGTTTAATTTTTAGAGAGCCTCACTAAAGCTTCCACAACTGATCTTCAGTCTCTTTAGCCTGAAATATGAAAGAACAGCCCACGTTATTCAGTGATAGACAAGGAAGTCTTTTAAACTAAGTGGGTGATGTGTGTACTTAAATGCTTCCATTGCTCTCTGGTGGCAAAGGTTCCCAGGCACCAAACCTTTCCTGAGTGGTCAAAACCCGAGTTTTTTCCAGCCCCCTACATTCTAAACTATCCTCTTTCATCTTTTTTTTTTTCAATCTGCCCTTGCTTGTTTCTGTTGGGTTCATGTGAGTGCAAAGAGAGTTCTGTGGTGTTCCTGCCTAATGCCCAGGAATAGCGGTGCTGTGCAATAGTTGCACTGTCTTACATGTGGCAGCTAATTAGTGTCAGGAGGAACAAAATCAGAAAGTAAAAAATCTGACATGCTCAAAATATTCTCCTTCTTTCTGTTTTTAAGGATCAAAAATTGATTTCGCTCTCCTGGGCTGGTGTCAGGAAGACACAATCCAAAGTATGCAAATATACTTCAAATGTGGGGAGTTGTATTTTTATTTCCCATGTACAACATTGCTCCCTCTCCCTCTCAGCTGGCAGCATTGAGACCAAGCTTAAAAAAAAAAAAAAAAAGGCTTTTGAGACTCACTTGGAATTTGTTCCTACCTCTCCATAGCCCAGTTTCTTGATGCTTGAGCTTCAATTCACAGACACATGCCAACACAAAGCCCATTGTTGATCCAATGGGATCATTTGTGACACTTTTCTTCATGATGTGATTTCACAGTTTTGGCAAGCTCTTCATTAAGGACTATTTGAATTCCTTGTTATCTGAGTAATTTGTCTTTAATTCCTTCCTCTTGCTATCATAAGACCAAATTTCCAAAGCTGCTGAGGTGCTGAAGTTGAGAGGAATTCAAAAGGCACAAGGGCATGGTGACCATTTCTGAAAGAAAGGACCCAGGTGAGAGGATTGGCTGCAGTGCACAGGGCCCAGCTTTCTGTAGGCTGTGTCTGTGACCTTGGATGCCATGATCAATGATCCTTTTTGCTGAGTAAGAAACTGGCTGAAGGGCTGGGTCCACGGAGTGGTGGTGAATGGAGATAAAACCAATTGGTTACTGGTCAGTAGTGGTGTTCTCCAGTGGATCAGTACTGGGGTTTAATATCTTTATTATTTATCTTTTGAGTGATTTGGATGTGGGAATTGAGTGCACCCTTACTAAATTTGCAGATGGCACCAGTTCAGGGGGAGGTGTCAATATGTCTGAGAATAGGAAGACCCTTCAGAGGATCTGGACAGACTGGATCACTGGGCTGAGCCCAATGAGATGAAGTCCAACAAGACTACGTGCCGGGTCCTGCACTTTGTCCACAACACCCCCAGGCAAAGCTACAGGCTTGGGACAGAATGGGTGTTAAGATGTGTGGAAGAAAAGGATCTGGAGGTGTTGGTTGTCACTCAGCCAAACATAAGCCAGTGGTGTGCCCAAGTGGCCAAGAAAGCCAATAGCATTCTGGCTCTCTGGCTTGTATCAGAAATAGCATAGCCAGCAGGACCAGGGTGATGATCATCCCCCTGTCCTCAGCTCTGGTGAGGTCACACCTCAAGTACTGTGTTTAGTTTTGGGCCTCTCATTACAAGAAAGACATCAAGGTGCTGGAGCATGTCCAGAGAAGGGTAACAAAACTGGTGATGGGTCTGGAGCAGATGAAGAAACCAAGGTTGTTCAGTCTGTAGAAGAGGCACAAGGGGGACATTGTCACTCTACAAATCTCTGAAATGAGAATGTGGAGAGGTGGGGGTCAGCCTTTTCTCCCCGATAACAGCAATAGGACAAGAGGGAATGGCCCCAAACTGCCAGGGAAGGTTCAGTCTGGATATTAGAAAACATTTCTTCTCAGAAAGGATGGTTAAGCATTGGAATTGGTTGCCCAGAGGGGTGATGGAGTCACCATCCATGGAGGTGTTTAAAGAAAAGGTACATTTACTACGAAGAGACATGGTTTACTGGGTACTAGTGGAGGTGGGTAGACAATTAGACTAGATGATCTTAGAAGTCTTTTTCAACTTTTATGATTCTACGATTCTGTAATTACATGTTCAATACATATTGCAAGACCTCATAGAAGGAATAGATCTCTAAAAAGGTTTACCATAGATAAAGTAAGGTCTCAGAGTCAGGAACTGTCTTCTTGTTCTGTTCATACACAGCACATCTGAGTGGGTTCCCATGATGGTAACTCACTGTACCATACAAGTAATAAGCAGGTGAAGAACTTGGACAACCCAAGGACACCCTAAGCAGTCGTATTTCTGCCTATTTTATTCCCTTTGCACTTATGCACCCTCTGAAAGCATAAAAGCAGTATGAGTTTTTCCACTGTCTTCTGGCTGAAAAGGTTACTTTAAGGCCTGGGATAGTTTCCACTGGACACCATGGTGAAAAGCTTTCCAAGTGACATTCATCAGTGCTGAATAAAGATACTGACATTCTCACAGCAGACAAAATCAAATGGATGCAATCTTGGAAATCCCGTTTTCAAATGTTTTAATGCAGCATGTTAACAAACACATACAGGGCTCCCAGTCTGTGGCAAAATGTCATATAACTGATTATGATACCAGATTATATAAGCAAATAAGCCATTTTTAGAGCCATTTGTTACTACTAATGAAGCTTTCGCTCTCCCCCGTACCCCAGTGGACTGCAAGTTGCTGCTGTGGCTGAGGATAATGAAGGGATCTCAGGGACCAGATTAAAGGGTTGTTTTTTGTTTTGTTTTGTTTTTTGTCACCCCAGAGTATTTCCTGACACTGTAAGTCTGATTATTCTTGCTTGTCCAAATCTACCCTTCTCCAGCACCGCAGCATCTTCTTTTCTGAGAATTAAATACTCTAGTTCTCACCTTCAGAAGAAGGCAGTTCCGAGAGCTCATTTAATTTCTGCCACATATTTCTTTTCAGGCTCACACAGACAACCCAACCAGGCTGGAAATGTACCAAGTGCTTCTTAGCAGCCAAGACAGATATGAGATCTCTAAGGAAGAGCCAAAGACAGAGTACACCAAGTCAAATGTTCTTTCTTTATCTCAGGATGTTGTTCTTTGCTAACATATGGAGCAGATGGAGGCTCTTTTATGCTTTTCCCAGCCAGACTGATCCATTCAGGTTTTAAAACAGTTACTAACAGCAACAATGCAATGATGTCCCATAATGCATCATGAACAGGACTCCAGCATACCAGACCCTATAAACAAGCGGCAAAGATACACCAAAAAAGATATTGTTTTTCCCTGAAGAATTTGCATTGCAACTCAGACAGTATAAAATCAAGAGATGCAATACATACATGCAGTAACTGAAATAAAGGACAGTGAATGTTTTAACTATACCATATTTTAGTTCTTGTTTCTTGTTATTGTAGATACTACACTGAGATATGTTTAATGAAGGAAAAACAATTAGACAGAGTTCCAGGGGCTATGGAATTAGTAAAGAGCAAGAGTGCAGGCATGACAGAATGAAAAACATGGCAGGATGGAGAGGATCAGATGGAATAGAGGAAGGTAAGTCAGAAAGTGGAAAGATGAGGTTGGGGAAAAGACAGCAGGAAGAAGAGGTCCAAAATGTTGGGGAAAACACCCACATCCAGTGAGGAGCGCCAAGAATGTCATTTGTGCCCTGCTGAACAAATGAACCATCTATTCGCCTTTTAAAAAGTTTCTTCATTGCTGTTCAAGTGCTACTGCAAGACGTGCAGTATTTTAGAAGGATTTATTCCAGAGAACTTTGAGGAAAAAAATGCTCACCATAAAAACAAATAGTTTAAGTGACTATCCAGACATCAGCATTAGGAATTGCATGTAACTATTAGAGGCACTTTGGCATCTGCATAATTGCATCACCTTGGGTTTTAATAGGGGTCCATTGTCTTGTAAAGATTTTTAAGTATCTGTTATTTCTTCCCTAATGCACACAGACTGCTGATATCCTGAGAATATTTCCTTATTATTGCTCAGTATAATTCCCCAAAGAATTTCCCACACTTCATGAGAGGATTTGTGAGTATAATTTTAATGCAGAAAATAGAATGTCTATTTTAGACACAGTAAAAGTGGGGCAGCAATTGTTGAATACTCTCCATGAATGACAAGTGATAAAACTAAGTATCATAAGAGCTAGTCTTTAGACTGGGCGACTGAGTATTTTGTATAATTTCAAAGTGACTTAAAAATAAAATGGAAAGAAAGAAGACAAAAACGTGTAGAAGTTTCCTAACATCAGGCACAATAGGCATTGCAGGTAGAAAGCTGGGATGCTGCTCAGAAGTTTGGTGTACAGTCTGCAGCATCTTTGTCATATCAGCTCATTATTATGGGTACGCTTTGAAAAATATCTAGAATTAAACATCTGTGACTTGTTACATTTTCCTTTTTTAATGAAATGGTCTGGCCTATTCACCTTTTGGGAGCTATTAAATGCTTCTTAAAGTTCGGCATACAGCAGAATCAATTAATAGTGAATTGATAAAAATAGAACTAAAGGAAAGTGTTCATGAAGTTGAGTCAAACTGCTGATCAGCAGTTTTAACAAGAAGACAGACTGGAAAATCCATAGAGGCTGAAACAATTCAATTTATTTGCAGTAAAGCAAAATATTCTCATCCAGGAATGCCAAAAGCTTTAAAGTATGAATTTTTCTTTCAAAATAACATTTCCTCAATTTAAAAATAGCCTAAGCTAAAATGAAAATAAGACTAAGAAAAAGAGATAGCTCTAAGTGAAACAGGAAAAAAGTCATGTTTCACATTTTGGCCAATATTGGTTTTCTGTCACTATCCCCTCTGCTCTGGTTCAATCCAAAATACTTATTCCCAGCCCTCCCTTACTATATAATGATGATTATTTTCTGATTTGCAGGCTCTGTAAGTCTGTTTTCTTGGTATAAAATCCACTATTTTATCAATATTTTACTAATACCTAGAAGACAAGAGGGAATGATAGAAAAGGAGGTTGGTTTTGGTTAGAAGAGATGTCTAAGGATGCATTAATCACTGTCTTCAGCTAACTGAAGAGGAGTTGTGGAGAAAACAGAGCCCAGTGCTTATCAGATGTGCACATCAGAAAGATGAGGTAATGGCAGCAAGCTGCATCACAGGAAATTCAATTGGGATACTGTCCTGGAGTCAGAAACCAGAGAACTCAAAAAAATCTCCATTCTTGTAGACTTTCAAAATCTGACTGGATGAAGCTGAGCAACCTGATCAAACTTCATAATCAGTCCTGCTTCGAGCAAGGAATGGGAATAGATGGGCCCCTCTAACTTTAACTTACTGTGTAATCTTAAATATGTGTGTTTTGCATAATAGTGCTCTGGTTTAGATGAAAACCACACATGGAACATTTAAGTAATGAACATGATTCACTAAAAGCATTGGTCTGGAAGTTAATGCATAAAACCCCATGGAAATCTAGATGGCCCCTTTTGTGCTCTGCTTTGGACTTTCACAGTGAACTTGGCCAATGTCAAGGATGAAATTTTCAAAAGCAAACACTTCTTAGTAGCTATGTGACACATTCTGGACAGACAGATAAATAAAAAGAGTAAATGTGAATAATTTACTCTGAGCATTCACACTCCTTAACCATTAGTCTGCATTCATGCTTTGTTTTGGACCACTGTAACTAACTTTCCAACCAGAAGGACTTGCTGTAGGTTGTAACCTGCTCTAGGTGGCCCTGCTTCAGTAGGTAAGTTGGGCCAGATGATATTTGCAGGTCCCTTCCAGCCTCAACCACTCCATGATTCCATGGAAAGGCAGGCAGGGTGCTCAGAGCAGTTTACTACAAGCACTGTTTGTAAGGTTTGGCTTCTCCAATCTATGGTCTTCACAATTCAAACATATTCATATAAACTTAAGGTACACAGCAAAGCATATGAGTGCACCCTGCAATTCTATTCTATGTACAATCACTCTGGTAAGCTGCAATACAGCTCACGTGGTTTTAGAGGGTTTGACCTAAAAATAATAATAATTTTTAAAAATAGCAGTTATGTCTTAGTGTCACAGGCACGTCACATGGTACCTCCAAAAAGCTGGAGGCACGATCGTATTGACAATATGGACACAAGAGATCTGGGCTGCATGACCACAGCCAGCCCTGGGGTCATTTTACTGAGCTCCACAGACAAAACCTTCTAGGCAATCTTTCAGAGAATCAGCCCTCAGGGAATTTTAAATGGAGCTGAGTTTTTCAGTAAGGCCTCTGCATAGGAATAATTTCAATCTGAGGTAGGTTTTATGATTAGGTAGATATTTTCTTCTTTTATTTTCTAAAAAGTCTAATTGATATGGAAATTCTCACATTAAGAATAGCTAAAAATGCCAAATCAAGTACCCAAAAGTTGGGAAATGCCAGACTTAGCACTGACAGTGCAGATTGTATCCACATATGCTCCATGTATTATTCATCGCTTCATGACTGACTGTTGTTTTTTTTCCTCCCAAGGGACTCTACAGCTTCCCCCTGCTAGAAAAGGAGCTGAAAATTCATGACATTCTATCTCAGACAAGGGTTTTCTGGGTTTCCAAGAATACAGCTGCCTTCTCAGGTCTTCTCTGTGGTAGTCTTAGGCCAGAGCCAAGGATGCCCAGGCTTCACAGCAACCTGCTATACAAGGACATCAATTCAGGAGCAGATCCAGTTTCCTATGGGAATCCCAGCTACAGTACATTAAACTAAAATGGACACATGTCCCTTAGTGACTGTCATTTCCCTGAATGGCAGTTTCCTGGTAACATTCGGTATTTTTTAATATTCCCTGTGACTTCCTGGTCATAATTGCCAAAACCAGCCCATGCCTATAACACCATTTTTTAGGGTAGAATCAAGAGAAACAACTAAAAGAATTTGAGCAGGTCTGAGTGCTGATGTTCCTGCTGCTTCTGTTACTGGCTGGCTCAGGTACTGACAGCATTCAAGACTCAGCAATGCAGACTGCAGTGCAATAGGGTAATTGCACAAATGAGCCTGCACGCTTTGATTCTGAAATTACATTCCTAATAAATGAAGCACATGGTCTCAAGCCAACTCAGTTCCATCTGTACAAACAGCAACCGCTTCTTGATTGAAATGCTCTATTAGGAAAAACTGCCTTGCCTACAAAATGAAGCCGTGAAAACTCTCCGAAGATAAATATTAGAAGACCTATTACAAGGGATATTTAATGTTCACTTGAAAAAAATACAGAAAGCAATTTTGTATAACCACAGACACAAGTTAATGGGCCTATAATTCCGTGTTTGCTTTGTGTTAATTTGAACTTTTTTCGCAGCTGGATAGCAAGTCTTTGCATATTTATTTTTCTCAGTGCTTAATGCTGATAGAAATTCGAATGTGAACAGTCTGCCAAAGTGTTTTTCACCTCCCAAGACACTCATGAGCTCTATCAGTCATAACAACAATTTAGTTTTGATGGCTAAACACTATTTATGTCAAAGGTTTAATGAGAAGAGACTTATACTTCATGCAGGGAATTAAGGTTATGATTTTTGTCAGAATGTTTCTATATTTGCATGATTTGGTTATGCAGAAGAACACGAGCTATCATGAAAAGTAATGTAAAATTAATGAAGACTTCGAAGAAGACAGTATTCCTTAGCACTAGATTTTGATGTTAGATTCTGTGTCAGCCCTAGAAGATGAACATGTAAATAGGAAAAATAAATGAGCTGAATTTCCAAGGTAAATGTGGGGTATGGAATAGACATCCTTTAACTGAAACGCCCACCTACCTTAGGCGGGAAAGAAATCTTTTTGGAGGTGCTGTGGTGAGGAAACCGAAATTGTCCCCAGACTTGCTGAAATCATTCACTAGGCTGAGAACAGAGGTCACTGAAAGTTAGATCAGGTCACACAGTCACAGCCCAGATGAACAAGACCTCGGGGCACAAGTATTTTTTTACACTTCATGTTATGTTTTTTTTACAGCCTACACTTTCCTTCAACAGCTGCTTTCAAGACTCTCTTCAAATTGAGCCCTGTGTTTTGTCTCTCAACCCTAAACCTACATGCTGGTGGAGACCCAGCCTAAAATACCCCAGCTATGGCCCAGACTAATATGTCCACATATAAGTGTTTTGTTTGCAAGCCTCTTTCCCATGACAGACCTTTTCCTGCTTCACTCCCTGCTTTCTCTCTTCCCAAATACAAACTCTCTCACTCTAAACTTGTGCTACAGCTGAAACTTATCACACCTCCAGGCTTTGCCCAGAGGTGCATGGTCTCAGGCATTAATTTTATCTGCACAACACTTCTTCCCTTTGAAATCTTTTGAAATCCATTCCAACTAGAGCTTTGTACCTCTAACCTTAACCTAAATCTTAATCTATGTGTTGAATGAGACTTAGCCCTCAATATCTTACCCATAGCCCAGATAAATATGTCCTCACATCAAACAAGGCTCAGCATAAGATCCCAGCCATGGCTCAGGTCAAAAGATCTCAGAGAAGAACACTTCTGATACCCTCCTCTTCACCTTGGCAGATTATTTCCAGACAATTACCGCTGGAAGTTTCTGCATCTCTTCTAACTCTTACCCCAAACCTAGGTATCAGGTGAGCCCAACAGCCACAGACAGAGACTATATCTTCAGTTTGTTTACTGAAGATAAAGTTTGTTTCTTTTGATTCCTTCTGTCCTTTGCCCTTTCAAATACCACTACAAACAGAGCTTTAAATGTTCTCCCTTCTCCCAGCCCTAAACACAACCAGGTTCCTAGCAGTAAGAATTGAGACTTAGACCAAAGCTCCTAACCATTGCCCATGTGAGAAACTTCTCAAAGAGCAACACTTTTTGCAGCCCCTTTCCTGGTCCACTCCAGAGATCAACACTTTGTTCTCTTTCTCTAAGCTTAACTATATTCTAAGTTCTAACACCCAACATCAACTGGGACAGCCAAAGGCCCCAAGTTATAGTCAACAATTTTTGTTCTCAGAACAAAATTCCTATGGCAATTCTTTTCCAGCTACAGACTCTGACCCCTTAAAACTCTTAGTATGAATGTAAATGATGTGTTGAGCATTTGCTTCAGACTCCAAGCTAGCATCCAGATGAAAAAGATCTCAGAGAAGAATTAATTTTGCAGTGTATCCTTTACACTCTGCAACATCAGCACTAACCCTAACACTAGTCATCAGTCAAGCCTTCCCCAGCACACCCAACCACAGCCCAGATGTAAAAGGCCTCAGGGAATAATTCTTTATGTGCTTTCTTTCTTTGTAGCCCCATCCCAAGCACACATCTAGGTGTAAAGACCCAACTGTTCCTAACCCAAACCTTAACCCTAATCTTCAGCCTGGGCTGAGCCTTAGCCCAAGGCACCCAGCTGTGAGCCAGGTGAGTAATTTCTATGGGTAGAACTCTGTATGCAGACTGCCTTACCTCTTTACAGTTATTTCTTAATGGCCAAGGATAATGGTTGTTGGACTGGAGAACTTTTCCTTACTTCAGGATAAAGAAATCCTTAGGATTTTCCACGTATTGGGCACAGTACGCTACAGGGTACAGAAGCTTTTCTGCATACCACATCAAAGAGCAGGTTCTGAGATTTACTGATATTTTTTTTTTGCACATCTTCTGTGAACTCCTCCATAAAACTTTTCTGCTAGATTAAATTTTCTTATAACCAGTTTCCTTTCATGCTTAGAGCCATAGGAAGGCATTATGTAGGCAACGGCTAATGTTGTGGTAAAACAAGGAACAAAAAAAAAAGAGGAAGATTAAGTTTTATCTTTATTCTCCCTGGTTTTGTCATTATATTCTCTCTTGTAATGCAACGTGCTGCTCAATGTTCTGCTCTGATTCTTTGAAGACTGATACATGTTTTATATTCAGCACTGCCAGAAGGAATCCTTGGGGTAGCTTCGGTCAAATCCATTTAGAGATTTTTAAGATTAATATTAATCTGCTGTTAATATAGAAATTAGTATGAAATAGAACTTTTCCTTTGGTTTCCCTTCTTTGATGTATAAGTCAGAGCAGTGTGTGTGTTTCTGCCTCTTTTAATGTCACCAAAATATTTCAATCTGCTACAAATTTCATGTCTACCTTCTAATGTGTCACACTAGTTCAGAATAAAAAGATTGTTAGCTTTATTTTGTTTCATCATCCCAAGCAAACTGCAATAGGTTATGTTCGACGAGTACCTATGATGAGTCTGCTACCTAAGCCAACCTGAGACTGCACTGCTATTCACGGTGCTGCCACTCGGTGGTGCCACGGGGCCGCATATAAAAAACTGAGCTGCTCTTCACCTGTACGTGGAATGTTCTTGTAGTGTTTTCCTGCCCGTGTAAAGTGAAAATGAGCAAAATCAACGTCCTACGATTCGTGCTGAAAACACTGTTCCTGAATGATGGTCTGATTTTTGTGTGGTCCTGCGTGGAGCCAGAGCTGGAGTCAATGCTCCTTATGGTTCTCTTCCACATTCAGACAAATGCTATGATTCGATATGTTCATTATTCCGCCACCTCAAGTTATGTAGGGCAACATCAAAAACAAACCACTTACAGAATATGAATTTATTTAGCAATTTAGGGTGGCTGAGTTGTGCAACAGCCTGTACCATAATAGCTCACGCTCTCCAAAACAAGTGCATAGTCTGTGCTGAAGCATGAAAGCATGGAAAGAAGCATAAAAGCAGAGAAAACAAAGCATAATGGTCTTTAATTAATCTTTTAGAAGTATATAAATGTCTATTAGTAAAATAGCTGCAACCACTCCTCTCAGCAATACTTCTCACTCCAGACTGTACTCCATTAGGAAACTAGCATTTAATTGCCAGCTTAAAGGTGACACTGTAAAAAAAAATACATACCCTGAACTTTAAGAGTGCTTTGCTAAAATTAAGGAAGCTAAAATCATATAAATCCTTGTGTATGAAAGAAATACACTGACTTTACAAATAAAATTATCAACATACAAAAGCAGTATGATCTATCATTCACTGTTTAGGCAAATTTTATTACATCTTTTCATTGCAGTATGGTTATTTTTCTACCAGACTTCAAGAGACCAGTATTCTGTAAGCAAAGTAGCAAACAGAAAAGACGGGACATGCCATTATTTTCCAGCAATGCCCACTGCAGAAGGTCAAGATGTAGTTTCTCATGAAGCCAACCATGCCAGATCCTAGGGCAGACATCCATAATCCTGCAGTATAGATCAATCTCTATCTAATTAATAATTTTCATAGAATCATAGACTGGCTTGGTTTTGAAGGGACCTTTAAGATCATGTAGTTCCAACCCCCTGCTGTAGGTAGGGACACCTCCCTCTAGACCAGGTTGCTCACAGCCCCATCCAGCCTGGCCTTGAATGCTTCCAGGGAAGGGGTATCCACGTCATTGGACAACCCATTCCAGTGTCTCACCACCCTCACTGTAAAGATTTTCTTCCTAATATCTAGTCTAAATCCACCCTCTTCCAGTTTAAAGCCATTTCCCCTCACCCTGTCGCTATCTGCCCTTATAAAATGTCCTTCCCCAGCTTTCCTGTAGGATCCTTCAGGCACTGGAAGGCCTCTATAAGGTCTCCTCAGAGCCTTCTCTTCTCCAGGCTGAAGAGCCCCAGCTCCCCCAGCCTGTCCTCATAGGGGAAGTGCTCTATCCACTGCAGGAACACCAGACACTGTAAGACCAGATTTCTGAAAAAAGACACACATTGGGAGTCACATTTTTTAGAGTCCACCTTTAATGTGCATGGGGAAATTTATTTGGGGAGTTCTTTACAACACAAAAACCTCCCTTTGCCATGCATTCATCCAGTGACACCTTTGAAAACGCTTTCTGCACCAGAGAAGGCCTACTGAAAGGCTGTGGTGCAAGCCCGATATGGAGCAGCATCTACATGCCTGTCCCATAGAATCACAGAATTGTAAGAGCTGGAAGGGACCTCTAGAGATCATCCAGTCCAGCCCCCTGCAAAGCAGGCTCCCTAGACCAAGTTGCACAGGTAGGTATCCAGGTGGGTCTTGAGTGTCTCCAGAAACGGAGACTCCACGACCTCTCTGGACAGCCAATCTCCATGGTGCTGTGGTTGCACAGTGGCTGCTTTGGTGCTCTCCATTCGCCACTGGGACCCATCATTACGTGCTGATGTGCACACAGCGTGTGGGATATGCTGAGCTCTGAGCTCCCACAGGGCTGGTGACTCAACATCGAGAGTCGTAGGCCCCTGGGGTCTTCTCTGACCTGACAGGCCCAGGAAGGTTATCCTGTTTGGAGCTGTAAGAACAAAACCGCGTAAGATCTACAGGCCAAGAACAGGGAGTGGTGAAAGCACACGCCAACCAGCGTTCCGCAACCCGCGAGGTGGTGCAGGCGAAGCGAATTAAAGGCGGCACACGATCGGGGAAACAGCCCCGCCGCTCGCTGGGCAGGAAGGTCACGGCTCCCTCCCTCCGGCTGCCACGTCGAGCTCGCCCGCCGCCCCGCAACGCCTCCACAGCGGGCAGAGAAGGGCGGGGAGAGGAGGAGGGCGGCTGCTGAGGGGCGGGGATGGCGGCGGCACGCTGCGGCAGGCGCCCGGCGGGGCGGTGACGTTGGCGTAGGCCGGAGGGCGGGGAGGAGGAAGAGGAGGAGACCGGGCGCCTTCGGAGCAGAGGCGATCGAGTCCCGCTTAGGCTGTGCTGGTTTCCCCCGGGCGGCTCTCTCGGGGCCGCGATGCGCTCTGCCTGAGCTCTCCCTCCGCAGCGCTCCCGCTTCGGGCCTCCGCAGGGCGAGGAGCCGCGATGGCCGCGGGAGGCTGGCAGGAGGTGGCGGCCCAGCAGGCCGAGGAGACGGCGGCCCGGGTGCGGGATGTGTTGTCGGGCGGCCTGGGCCTGCTGCGCGCCGAGCTGGGCCTGGAGCTGGGCCTCGACCCCCAGGGCCTGCCCACCTGGCTCGCCCTGGCGCTCCCGGCCGCGCTGGGGCTGGCGCTACTGGGGCTGCTCCTGGCCGTAACGTGCGGAGGAGGGCTCCGCAAGAAGGCGGCGCGGAGCGCGGCCGAGAGGAAGGGCGACGAGGCGGCGGCCCTGACGGCCGGCGGGGGCCCGGGCAGGGCGGCGGGGCCGGGAGCAGGGCTGCTGAAAGGCGACGAGCAGAAGAAACGGAACAAGAAGAAGATCTCGGAGAAAGCGGCGAGGGTGAGGGGCTGCGGGCTCTGGGGATCGGTTCGCCCTGGCGCTCCTGGCCGTGAGCTGGGTTCGGGCTGGCCGCGGGGCTGGGGGCCGTGGGTCCAGATGGCATCGCCTGAGTGAAGGGTCCGTGCCCCAGCGCAGCTTCCAGAGCTCGGAGGGGCAGCGAGGCGAGAGAGTGCCGTGTTGGTAGTGAACGAGGAATGTGCTTTCTCGAAGCGTTCTGATGGTTCTACAAATTACACGAAAGCAGTATTTATATTTCTCTCTCTCTCTCTCTTTTTAATCATCATTAATCTAAAGGCTTACTGGGTTGGGAGCTGGTAGTGGAAACCTTGCTCTGGTTTAATTTCAAGGCAGGAGGTGCAGCCCAGGCAGGTACAGACGGCGGCATTACAAGCCTCGTAAATGCTGCAGTGATTCAAACTTTAAGGCGTTTTGTGGCATCTTTTCAACAGAACGCGTTAACGTCAGTCTGACGGTGAGCTTCCCTCGGTGGGAATATGTCTGACTTAGTTGTTACAGTAAGGATCATCTCCTTTAATAAGGAAATCTCTCTGAGCAGCCCCTTAAAAACAGATCATTCTTGTCTTTTTTAGTTCTCAGTATGTGCTGTGGGATCCTTGCGTCTTTGACAGTGGTTTTGTGACAAAATTGATAGAATACAGAAATTATCAGCTGTCCTTTTCAGGCTTCTGGTAATCGTAGGTTGGGGACTTGAATGAATTGCTTCAATAGCTTTTATTTTGTTGGTATGTTTGTAATCCTATTTATGTCCAAATGGATTATAGGAATGAAAGTGCAGCAGATGTCCCCTGCCTGTTACAACCATGTCTCGTATTTTGCACTGTAAAATCTGAATTATTTGCCTATGACCAGAGAAAGGAGGCACAAAAGGAATTTGTACCTCTGTTTTGATTCTGTGGCAATATTGAGGCTTGAGAAGTTGGGTTTTTTTTGTGTGTTGTTTTGGGTTTTTTTTAAAGATATTTTAGCTTTGGCTTCTTGTGAACAGTGCAAAAGTCTCCTTGTACCACCGAGATGTCTTTGAGCAGTGAACTACTGAAACTTGCTGGAGTTGTTTCTGTAAGCAGCCAGAGGTTACATGCAGAGCACCGAGAAGAGGAAGCACTGTGATTCAGAATTTTTTCATGTTACGAGGTCTCCATTTTGGAGAAGACATACTAAAGAGATACAGCTCTTTTTTTACCCTCCTAGAGGGTGAAGAGATTTAACAGGTCCGTTTTATTTTCTTGAAAATAGTGGGTGCTCTCAGAACTAATCCACGTTTCTCCTGTTCTGTTTTTATGCTGGAATTAAAATGCAATCTCTTGCAAGTCATGACTGGGGACGCTGGGAAATTTCTCAACAGAAGGCAGTGAAGAAATACACCATTAACTTGACAGTGCTCTGCTGTATAGGGCTTCATGAAAGCAAGCTTTGTATTAATTGTATGTAAACTTCACTGGCATTTTTAGTGAATATAAATACTTGTATTGTTTTAGGCTTGGTTTTCTCAGGCGCAAAATAGTGAAAGTTGAAGCTATGTAAGAGCAAACAGTTCTACGGTCAAAAAAGAGTAAAAATGTTTTTTAGCTATGAAGAGGTCATTCTATATTCTCAAGATCTTAAAAGCTATTTTCTTAGTACTCTGTAACCATTATTTCCATGCAAAGTGGGATAAAAGAACCAACTTTCCCAACAAAAGAAAATGCATAAACTAAATCATTAACTACAGTGCAAATAAGTTTCTATCAGCGGTGAAGTTAAATAGGCCTGCCTTGTGCTCATTACCCAATGTAAGTTCATGGGGACCGACTGGTGTTTGCGTGTCCCAGTGTTTTCTGTCTTAGTTTTCTCAGTGGAGAACTTAAAGGAGAACTTTGTGAATTGAAAAATGGAACAAAAATTCCTACCAAAGGATGCATGTTTGTTTTCATGCTGTATTTTTCTATACTATGGTGCTGGTAATGAGGTCTGTGGAGGAAAAGAGTAAGCCTATTATCAGTAGATTTACCAGAGGGCTTGCTGTACCAAAGTCTAGATTTCCATTACAGGTATTACAGAAAGCTCAGAGCAACTGGTCTGTAGCATTTAAAAAGTGCACTCCAGATGTCTAATTAAAAGCTGTAGGGTTACTTTAATGTAGAGTTACCGAGCTCATTCTCTGACAGTGATGTGTAACTCTTGTCAGTCAGGCTCAGAAACGTTCTTTGCTGTACTCTTTCCAAGGATGAATATCACTGTCTTGTTTCATGAGTTTAGCTCTATTCAGCTCTTCCATGGGTACCGTACAATCTAACCAATACTGTTAGTAGAATAAATGTAATTCAGTAGTGCTGAGCTGACTAGATGCAGTAGCAGCAGTGGGGTTCTGTTCCTTTACTTGTTGTTGATAGAGGTAAAATGAGGCTGGAGTGGTTTAACGTTCATTAACATTTCTTAAGCCCTCAGCAGAAAAAGGTGGAAGCTGTTCTTAGATGGTATCTGTCCAATCTGAAAAACGCCATAGAAACTTAAGAATAATCCTCTTCTGTGTTCTGCTGTACCTTGTAAAAAATAAAAATTAAAAAAAAATCTCTTTGCATGCAGAAAAAATACCAAACTAGCAATTTATTTCCTAGAGGTTGAAGTGTACCTGCACAGTTAGGGCTACGTGCTAATGCTTGCTTTCAGTACAGGCACTGGCATTCATTTGCAAAAGCTTTCTATTTGGCCTCCTTGAAAGAACTTCTCAGGCTATGCTCGTTGCTCCTAGAAATTTGCCACATAAAGACTTTTTCATACTTTCAGCTGATACTCGCATGTTGTGCCTGTCAAATTGCAGGAGGAGTGAGGCTGTAGGATTGTCTGGTGCTTCGAGAGAAAATTGCTGCATTTCTTCCTATAAGAAATCCTTATAGAAAATAGTGGTAAATGGATTCTTTCATTGGCCAAAAAGACTGTAGGTAGTCATAGCTCTGTCATGTGTAACTAAGGGCTTGGGCTAATAAGGCCCTGTAAAACCGAAATGATAGTAATTCCATTTCTGCTTTCTTCAGTCTGAAGCTGAGGTATCCACAGCCGTGTACTGTATTGAATGAACACTATTTTTCATTTTAGCACTGTTTCAGCAATACCTTTATTCTACTTCTGGATTATCTTAACACCCTCTAAAAGGAATACGTGATGAAAAGGGTTTATTTAAACAGTGGAGTTTTAAGATCAGCAGGCAAGTTCAGGAGTTTGTTTGGAAATGAATATTGCTATAGACAGCATTATTTCTGCTCTGACTTTATTTCACGTGTTCCTGTAGCTGTTTGGATCAGACAAAAAAAAAAAAGATGGTAAATAATAAATAGCAGCATTTGGATGTGTTAATATTGTTGATGGAAGTTGGATATATATTACCGTGAAGTTAGAAGCTTTGCCTTTTAAAAGAAATGCCCTTGAATACTATGGAGAAGCTTCTGCTACTGTTATATCCAAAAATGGTCACATGATTTTTGCTTAAAAGTCTATGATTCATCTGTGGGCAGAAATAAAATGTGGAAAGCTTCCCCCAAGAAGGCGAATATTACAAATATTCAGGGAGAAACGTGTGAGGGTACAGATTTTAGAACTTATTTGTGATGGCTGCTGTTTATGTGATCAGATGATCCGATGGTGTTTTAAGCGGTCACGTGGGTGAGTTTTTCTGGAGGGTTCTTAATGGATATGAATTAGTTTATTTCTTCTGAGAGATGGCTGCTTGTTTTCGAAAGTGAGAGTTAAAACTGTAATTGAAATGTTGATAAAGAAGATTTTCATGCTGAAGGTATGTGTGTTGTACCAAAAAGTGAAGCAAAGCGCTGTGTGGAACTAAAAGTCAGCGGGCTGTGAACATCTCTGACGCAATTCTTAGAGCAGATGTGGCAGCTGTACTCTCTAGGTACGCTGCTGAATAACGCTCATTCTTCCTGCAGCCTGCAACTTGAAACGTCGTGGATATTGCCATGGGTTTAAAAGGTATCTTGCCGCTAACAGTATAGCTGTATGACATCTAGGGGACATCAGGTTCGAGAACTGATATCGGCAATGGGTTATTTTCCAAGATTGATTGTTGACTTGTTGGTATCTCTGTGGAGCCTTGTTCTGGGAGCTCTGTGAGAGGAACTTCTGGATGGTTCTGAGATGTAGATCTAGAAAATGTCCTTCGTTGTTCAGAATGCTGAGGGATCTGTTGCAAGTTAGATTTAAAAAGTCTAATTTAAGGCAGGTTATTGCAAAGGAGGAGCTGAGTGACCTGATCTTTCAATTTCTATTAATAGGTACAAAATAACAAGCTGGCATGCTAACTGGCTACAGTAAGCAATACTATGATATGCTCTGGTGAGAGCATGCCAAGGGTGCTCTGTAAGCATAATATAGCATGGCAAGATGTAATTCCAGTTAAACTGGGGAGCCGTGTAATGCAGAGTTAATGTAGCTCATGGTGTTCTAATAAACAAAATAATAATATGTGGATTAATGTAAGCTTCTTTTGAATTGATCTTTTGCACAGGGAACGCTTTTGCACCAGACAGTAAAGCAGCTGTGAAGTAGTTATTTATGTGTATCATCCTAAATTAGAGTGAAAGCTCGATGCAGAAATCATTATGGATAACAAGAAACTTGTGTAGACACAGGATCAATTAATACCTTTTGATAATGGATTTTCACTCAATTAGTCTAATGTCTACCAGAAAAATATTTTAGATACTTTCAACTCCGCAGGCACAGTAGCATCACCCTTAGGTTTGTGTCAACATTACTTTAAATTACTGTATTTCTGAAGAGGGAGCGTGTAAGCTAAAGCATTTGCTTTTCCTGCCAAAGGTGATGATCAGACTAATGGCTGTGCAGTAACTTCATTATCATGGAAACTTTTGGAAAGCAATACGTGCCAGTTTCCTTCCCTTTATTATTATGTGAGGAGAAAATGGTAGGCTAACGAAGTCTGACTGTCTGAACAGAACAATGGGGATAGCCTTTGTTCGTGCGGTATGTTTAACTTGTAATCTCTCTTCTATGAAGTTGAACTTGTGAAGGAAGTGAAGGTTACGTACAGATTTGGAGAAGAAAGTGCAGAAATGTGTTCAAGCTAGGAGTACCTTAGAAAATTGAAGCTCATTCCTGAACTGCCACAAAGTGCTAAATATGTTCATTTAATGCGTTAATTTGTAACACGTGCAGATGTAGCTGTTCTGAAAGCTGGTAACTTCTAGAAATTTGCATTCTGATAAGTAATTCCTGTGAGAACGGGGATAGAATGAGGGAACTTCTGTATTGTTTCCATTCTCATTTGTACATTCGGTAAATGTGTAATTGCTGTGAATACTTCGAGCCCTCATCCCTGTGCTCACAGGTACTTCTCAGTCAACAAATAGTTGTGTTTTGGTAATTGTGTCAGTCAAGCTTTGCTGCTTCTGCTTTCTCCAGTTTTTTTTATTATCATTGCTTCTTGTTTATGCAGCCTAATGGACGGTCTTTCCTTGATGTATCCGAGGATGAAGTAATACAGCCTGTCCGTAAAGAAAATACAAAGCAGCCGTTGGATACAGAAAAGAAGAATGAAAAGGTCAGTTATGGATTTGAAATGAAAACGTTTAATGCACATCACTTCACTATCTATTCACAATCAACAACTCTGCTTGTTGATTGAAACTCCTACTGCTTCTATTTGAGTGAAGGGACACATTTCTTACTCTGGAGAGCACTGATCTAATGTGTTGGAAAGAGCTAACAGTATTTTCTTAACTTCTGAGATCATGCCTTATCATGGATTGTTTGCATCAAGCAAAACAAACCCCCATGCTGAACACTGATAACGTTGTTAGCAATTTGAAAACGTTAAACCTACAGAAATTAAGTTTGTTTAATCATTGCTGGCTTCTGTGGAGATACAATGTAATGATAGTATTGTTAAGTGGCACAACAATTGAGGGACTATTATTGAAAGGACTGAGACCATGTGCTTGCTTATTTCTTTTGTCAGATGTATCCATTAGTGTTTAGAGATCTTAATTTCTGCTGACAATTAAGGGCTTTGAAGTCTGGCTTGAGCTTTTTGTTATGCAAATTGAACAGCTGTGTTAGAACATCTTTTTCCAAGCATAGTCTGTAGCTTTATGTAGAAGGTAACTGTACTAAATGTTTGGGGGGGTTTGGAGGATGGAGGGGGAGGGGTAAAGGAGGGGGGTTGGGGTTTTCTGTTGTTTTTGTTGTTGCTTTTTTACACTAAGGACAAATCTCTTGTAGCTTTATCGCAAATGTTCTCAACTCCAAGGCAATATAGATGGATTTATGGTAGGCCCCTAACAAAAAAAAAAAAATTTATTTTGGTTCTTGTTGATAACATTGTATGTGAAATTTTCCTTCTGGCATGGATTTCTGAAGATGCATAGTAGATATCATGGCTAGTGCTGCAGTTAAGGCTGAGCTGGCACTTTTGTTCTGATCTGGTAAAGGTTGTTTGTTTTCTTTGTATTCTGTCCTAATTAGGGCTGATTTAAAAATTCACCTTTTTTAAAAAAAAAAAAAAAGTATGCACATATTTTGACCAAGTAACATAACTGAAATCATTTGATATATTTAAGCATGAATGAATAGAATTATTTCCTCCAAAAATGCATTTGCTTTGCTTATACTAAATAGTTGTGGAAAGAACAATTGTTATGCTCGAGCAGTCAGAAAGCAGTATTTAGTTATTGTAATGAGTTTAGCTCACTCAGTTTAGCTCACTCGGACACTAATTAAGTTGTTTGACTTACCATGCAGTTAGTATGTTGGCTAAAGCACAACTGTACCTGCAGGTTACCTGTATTGTGTCAGTTGGCTATAGAGCTCTGAAAGCTTTCATCATTGCAAACAGGTTTCTCTGTGAAATGGCTTTGCCTTAAAATTTCATGCAGCGCACTTCTTTCTCTTCTCTATGAGTCACATATCGGATTGACTTTGTGGGTTTTTTCAAGGGCAGAACAA
The DNA here is from genome assembly GCF_039878825.1 of Excalfactoria chinensis. Lineage (NCBI taxonomy): Eukaryota > Metazoa > Chordata > Aves > Galliformes > Phasianidae > Excalfactoria > Excalfactoria chinensis. The sequence goes on along the minus strand of NC_092826.1, from coordinate 21,209,845 downwards.
AATGGGATCCTGAAGGAGTAACTACATTTATATTCTTAACTTTCACTTTATCTTATGTGGCTTTCCCAGTAGGTAAGGTGTTTAAATACTCAACTTGAGCCTTACCGTAAAATTGCCAGCATAGTAATGTGAATTTTGAAATGTTAAATTGAAGCTGCAGCTCTGTGAAGTCAGTACATAGATTTTTATGCACCTTCCACAGATTAAGTGTTCATAGCTCTTCAAGGAAGCCTGGGAAAGCATATTTGCCTCAGGAATTGATTGTTGCCCTTCAGTTAAAAACAGCCCTAAGTACTTCCTTTAAGCTACGTGTAATTGTACAGATATCTAATTATTTTGTTAAGCCTCTTGGGGCATCTGTTGTGTTTGTAACATTATATGCCTGCTAAGGAGAATGTTGGGGGGTCTTGTGTGGGTGTTCTTTGTATGGCTTTAGGTGGGTGGTATAAGTTGATGGCTGGGATTTTAGCAGTGCATGAGTGTGAATATATATATAATCTGTGACCTGAAGGGTATGATTTATTTTTTTTTTGTACTGCTTTAATTTATGCTTTTGGTGGAAAAGCAGCACTTCATCTGTGTTTCTGTATTTCTTAGCTCTTTCAGCCTTGTGAGTTTCATGCATGTTTTTTCACAATAGATGCCACTTCTTGTTCTGCTTTGCGAGGAGGGGAAGCTTTGGGTAATGGCTCAGTTGTGGTTGTTTCATACGGTTCATCATTTCAACACTGAATAGCTTCTTCCCTTTTCTCCATATTAGTGACTTGTGTGGTTCTTTAGTTTTTAGTATGTGGAACCTAAAAGAGTGGAAAAAAGTATTTTCTGATGAGACTGTAAGATCTTAGAACATCATTGCTGGTTCCGTTTGCCAGTACACAAAACTGCCTTGTCTTGACTACTAGAAATAAACCGTCCATTGGGGATGATGAAGAAAGGCTTATTTTTCTATAGTTTGTTCTTGTGGGTTGTGGGGCTGGGGTGGGAGCGTTTGTTTTCAGACCTAAGTTTTGGCCAGTCTGCCAAGTTCCTCATGTGCTCTTTGGCTGGTGGCAGACCCAACACTGTCAGCTTTCTGTGTTGCAGAAGCTGACACTTTGAATGAATAGGGTTTCTGCAAAATGACTGGCTCATTTGCTCAAGAACCTTTAACGTCTTTAACCTTTGGCAGTCAGTTTGTTACCAGGATAATAGTGACTGTTACAGAACTCGGTTTGGCAGTTGATGAGTAAATGGCACCTAATTGTAGTTCTAGCTTCAGAGATTCAGCTCCAGTGACTGAGGCTAAGAATGAAGGTATCTTCAGTATTTAAATTATTGACTTTTTAAAAAACAATCCTTGCTTTCAAAACTACTAAACATTGAATTTTCATGCAAAGTGTAAAACTGTTTCTCTGTACAATCAGGTTATTTAAGAAACTGCAGTTATAACTTAGCTGTTCAAGATGACTGCTTCTCTATCTGAGCAGTGATGGCTTTGTTGACATGAGTTTTTAAGACCTCAACTTCCAATCTCAAGGTAGCTGAGAATGGAAAATGAATATATGATAAAGTCACCAATCTCCTTTCAAATTAAGTTGATAGAAGCAAGTCATAATAGTTTTTCTTGTTGTGTGTTGTCATTTTTAATTCTTTACTTGGAAGGTTCTTTGGGCAGATAATCTGGGCTATTCATGTTCTTGGAACCGCTTCTTCATAGATTGCTTTTGCAACTGGCCCTACTCTTTTGGAGACTTTTCAGAAGATAAATAGCCAGCATGTGGGTAAATGCGGTCTGCTGAGCAAACGGGAGATAATTCTGCTTGTATGCACATTGTGCAGTAAGCAGTGAGTTAACTGCTCTAGTCACTTCTGTAAGTGCTACGCATATGTTGATATAGCACTACATACAACCAGTGGCGTTCTTATTAGCTTCGGTGCTGCATCAACATCAACAAGCTGTGCTCTTTCAGTACCAATGTTGAAGCTTTCTGATGGTCTGGGGACATGCGGCTCAGAGGCATGTACACTGCACAGCATTTTGGAGCCGTAGGATATCTACTGCAACTGTGGTGTTAACTTGGTTGTTAGCAATCCTAGAGAGATATTCAAAAAGAGTATATCAAAGACTTGCAAACTGTGTAGTCTGAACTCAAGTGAAAAGCAGGCTATTTACCTTCACCCAGTTATTAGACTTGCTCTGAATGTCCAGGAGGACACTGGTATGCTTGGAATACTGTTATTAAAATAGTCATGCCAGAAATGTGCAGCAGTGAAAGCTGGATCTTAATTTGAGTAAATAACCTTCTTTCTTTAACAACTTGCTTTTTTTAATTATTTATTCAGATTTATCTAGTAGCTCTTCACTCGTTTGAAAAGCTTTTCAGCATTGTGTTTTCTTTCCAAGAAAGCAGGTAAATCATTTTGTCATCACCTTAGCTTATCAAAAGATTAAACTCCGGGGCTTTTCTATATTATACTCCCTCCTGATTCTTGTGTCATTTTTCTTTTTTCTTTTTTTTTTTTCCCTTCAAAATTGTCTTTTTAACTTTGTGTATTACTTACCTGTTGCACAGAAACTACTGGCAAAGGTTGTCATCTCTGTTCTTATTTATTTACTTCAATGACAGTAGAAACCTTAATATAAACTAACAAACTGTATATATATTGTATGGGCTGCAGTCACATTTGTGGTTTAGAAGTCATTTTCCATGCTGGAGTTATCTTAACTTTTTTTGAAAGATGTGGCTGGCATTTTTTAGCAACTGAAGGAACTGGGGCTGTTTAGTCTGAGGAAGAGGAGACTGAGGGGAGACCCGATTGCTCTCTTTTAATACCTGAAAGGTGCTTACAGCGAGAGTGGGGTTGGTCTCTTCTCTCTGGTGACAGGATGAGGGAAAATGGCCTCAAGTTGCACCAGGGGAGGTTTAGGTTGGATATCAGGAAACACTTCTTTACAGAAAGGGTTGTTAAGCACTGGAATAGGCTCCCCAGGGAGGTGGTTGAGTCACTATCCCTGGATGTGTTTAAAAGTTTGGATGTGGTGCTCAAGGACATGATTTAGCAGAGGGTTGTTAGACTTAGGGTTGTATGGTTAGGTTGCAGTTAGACTTGATGATCTTTAAGGTCTTTTCCAACCTGAGCAATTCAATGACTGTTTTGTTGGGGTTTTTTTGTGTTTTTTTGGTTTTTTGTTTGTTTGTTTGTTTTTGTTTTTATTTATTCTTCACATAGAACTCTATACAGATTTTACTGGAGTGGAATCTTTCTGCCAAACAGTTGATATTCCTCTGTGGTAAGAGTAGCATAGCTTCTTCCACTGGGATTTGTACTCTGTAGAATAAGTGCGTGTTCCGAACACTTGCGTACTGTGCAAGTCTTTCGTGTCCCTCCACAATCTTAATGTATGTTTAGGTATCAGTACAGTGTAGTACACTTTTCATTTTCAATTGTTTGTACAAGAAGCTCTAAGGAAAGTCAATTCAAATTTGCCTATCTTCTACTGATTGTTTTGTGCTTGGGTGTTGTTGTTTTGTTTGTTTGGTTTTTTTAATCTAAATTGCTATTTTGTTCACTAAGTAACTAAGATAATGCTTTTTTGTTTTTCTTCTCCTAGTCAAAGAAGAAAAAGAAATCAAAGGGAGATGCTAAAACAGTTCCAGATGCATCACGTCTCGATGGAAAGGAAGCTGATGAAGGTATTGAACACAAAATATAGTAGATAGGTTTATTTTGACTTCTGTGCTATATAAGAATTACTTGCTTGTGATTCACAAATGGGAAACTTGTTCTGTCGTACCTGCGGAATTGTATGTTAAATCTGATCTTAATAGAAATTTCTTAATAGAAATCTCATCTTTGAAACAAGTTTGTTTAATCATTATAAAAGCAGTTGAAGTTGTTAAACTTATTGAAACTGAGAGCAGTCATGAATAATAGCTCATTTTATCCATGTTTGCTTTGTGAAGCAGATTTATTGCATTGCATCCTGAACAACGCTTACCTTTGGCCAGTCATTTGTTTTCTCAGGCTAATGCTGAAGTTGACTGCCACATTGGTGATGTTGGGTAGTAGTTGTTGTTGTTGTTTTAAAACTGAACTTGTTTTCAGACTTCAGCCTGATAGGAAACAAGGCAAAACTGTCACTTTTACCTCTCTAACTTCGTGTTGTTTTCACTCGGCAAATGTTTTAGGAACCTGGGAAACAAAAATCAGTAACAGAGAAAAGCGTCAGCAACGTAAGCGAGACAAGGTGATGACTGATGGTGGTTCAGGAGAATCAAATCTCCAAGGGACAGACAACACAGCAACTGTATCTATTGAACAACTGATGCCTTCGCCATCACTGCCAGTTGGTCTCAGAAAAAATAAAGGTATGATGGTTTAGAGATCTCTAGAAAATTCTAGAAAACATCTGAATGCTTAAATAGTGACTGTTGGAATATAGTTGGTATGTTTGGAGATGCAGCTCATGAGAAAATTATTTGAAGCTATGTAATGTAGTTTTCAGTGTGCAAAAATATCATTTTTGAGCCACTCGTGGGAGAGCTCAGGGAAGGACATTCCTGGGGTAAATGGCAGAAGCAGGCAGTACGTCTCTACTCCCATATTTGTGCTCCACTGACTCTGACCTTTATGCTCCTGGAAACTTCAAACTCGCCCACAGCACTGTTGCAGCCAGTACCATCTTCTCAAATAATTGCTTACTTCCTTATGGCAAGATTATGTCTATGAGTTCTCTACATGAGTTCTCTACACTGCTTAACATGTGGACTTTTGTTTCGATTTCTAGTTTATTAGTAACTGCATTGAAGTGATTCATGATGGTGGTGGGGCACATCTGGCTGAAGTTCAGTAGTCAGTTGTAGCAGCTAAGGTTTCAATAGGGAAATGTAGGCTTTTGTGGCTGCTGTTGTTTCTGAACGTTGCATGGGTTTAAACAGCGTGTAGGCATAGGAATTCATATTTGGCTGTAGCTGAGCAGAGGCTTAGGAAGCTAAGGGAATACAGACATAGTTTAGCTTTTGTGGCATACTTCTAGCCGGTTGCTACACTTGGCTCTTTAATTTGATGAAACTTGATGTTCTAGCAAAGTGTCAAGAAGGTCAAGCCTAGCTACTGTGTAATACCTTGTAACAATATATTGAAACTTTCATGTTTTAATGTTTTTTAACTGATACTTGTTTGCACCTTTACTGAGTGACTTGTTCTTTGAAAACTGGATCAGTTGTCTCCAGTTTTCATTATTTTTATCCATTTATGTACAAACAGCTTCAGTGAGTAACTTCAGTATTTCAGGTAGTGCATGATGACCGTAACCGCTTTAGGCAGAGTCCATTGTGCATATGTTCTTCTGTACCAGTGATACTGAAAAGAATCAGTTATATCTCATGATCTCATGGTAAGGTAGACGCTAGAAATAGCTTTGTTTCTGAAGTACTTAGAGCTGCCCTTGGTTGGAAAATGGCAGCTTCTGTTTTAAATTTCTGCTCCTCATTCTTAAGGAAGCTATAGCTAGAATTCTTTGTAATGTGCAGTTACCGGCTGTATAGGTCCTTAATTGCCTTCGAGTGTTTAATCTGTCTATAAGAATCAATGTCAAAATAGAGCATTATTTTTATTCTTGAGTTCCCTGGAAATGGCTTCATTTACTTTGAGGAACTGATAATTGTGTTTTCCTTAGTTATCAGTAATGAACACCCTCAAGGTATTGCTGGTCTTTGCAAAAACATACTCTAGCTCTGTCTCCTACCTCTTATCCAGGTGATACTCTTCTGAATGCGCAAGTTAGCAGCTCGAGACCTTCAAAGGGGGAGTCATTGGTTCCACAAGGTAAAAGGTTTTTGTTGCTAGGCATCCTAATTAACCGGAAAAGTGTTTTACAGAAGTGAAAACAAACCGTCAGCGCAGGATGTTGTGTGGTTACTAATCTGGAACTCTATTATACAGCTGGCTTTTTTGGCTATGCAGATGTTATATTTCGAAGTTGCAGGTGGTGCTTAACACATTGAAAGTGGTCGCCTTACACCTATTGGGGTGTATAAAACAAAAAGTGCCTACAACTTTCATGCAGATCATCTGCTACACGCATTGTTACTTACAGAACAGTGAATCTTATCTCAAGCTCTGGTTAAAAGTCCCTCATGCTAGCTTTTCAAATTTACTTTCTTTTTCTGTTAATGAGTTACTGACTCAAAGAATTCACACGTGTGAAGTTATTTCAAAGACAAGTCCTGGCTTTTGTAGTTTGCACTCATTGCAGGTTATGTATGGTTGATTATTCAGCTCTTTCCATTCTCCTTTGAGAGCCATGCTGTAAACGCATTCATTTTGAGAATGACGTTATTTGTCATATGTCTGTTTTTACTATGTTGGGCTGTGATTTGAGTGCTGAATCGCAATGGCTTTTTGATAAGCAACAGTGGCATGTTGGTGATTAAAATCTGGCACTGTGAACAAAGGTGATTGTTTCTCATAGCCATCACTAATAGTATTTCTTTAACCAAGAGCGGTCATTGTATTTTAGGCAAGTCAACAGATGAGCTATTGGAAGCACCCAGGTCCAGAAAGTGCATCACTGCTAGTTCTTGTGAGCTTTGATTCACATGTTAGCTTCCTGGACCATAGCTCAGAAAGGAGGAGCCGCATTCTTCAGAGCTTCAGAGAAGCATAATCATAGGATAGGAGGCAATGATTTAAGTTGCAGTAAGAGGTATTCTGACTGGGCACGAGAAGAAAGGCTCCTAGTAAGTTTTCCAGGAGATGGTTTGAACTCTCAGCCTTTATGACTTCCAGAACTTGAGTGAAGTGATAAAACTTTGAGATTAACTGTACAGAAGTCAGCAAAGGGTGGAATCAAGTGACTTCCAGAGATCCATCCCAACCTGAAGTTTTCTGTGATTTCTGTGAAAAGCTGCTGATTGCACAGAAAGTGAATGTAAGTGATAGGAGAACAGTTTGATAAACAGAACATTTAAGTTTTTACTTGAGGACTTCTGCTGTCTTCTTGCAAGATTGCTAAACAGTTGCTTTACCAGCTACACTGTAGTTTGTGTGTTTGCTATTTTTGTTGCCTTCCTGTGATAATGTTTATTGACAGAGCGTAACAGCCCTGGAGCTGGGTAGGGAAAGAGCGGTAGTTCTAGATATAGGGATTGGGATATTACAGATGTCTGTGTTTGGAAACGGGATTTGTCTAGGAACACATAGTCAGAACTCAGCAAATAATTTCCTTGCCAGTGATGCTGCCTTGAATGTCTTTTTGCTGCCTGAGTGGAATTTGTTTATGAAATAAAATCTTGTGTGGCTTTTGTAAGCATATTATGCTGACATAGCTGAGTATTTGCATTATGTTCTTGATATACAAATATTGCACAGATTGGCAATTTTATTGTTATATGATGCATATTTCTTTTTAAAAAAACAAAAACAAAAAAATCCACATGATAGATAGGGCTATTTGAGAAAGGTTTGTCATGTTTAGGAAGTGAGTCCTCAAAGTATATATGAAACTTGCCTTGACTTGTAATTCCTTGGCACAGTAGACTGTTGTAGGCCAAGGCTTGTGATCTCTTACTGTAGTGAGAGCTCGCCATGTTCTTTTCCCTCTAAGCTGATGGACTCTCGTTAATGATAGCTATGCTTCTAGTAATTTCCACATACCATTCAGAAAATGTTTTCTGTTCCTTGGTCATTTCTTTCAGTTTGTGCCTATAGAACTGTTGTATGTTACCATAGTTACGAAACAGAAATCACTCTTTGTTCAGTACATGAGACTCTCTACAAACCATGAGATCATCATGATCTGTAAGAGAAATTACCCCCTTTTGTTGTTGAATTAAAAAAAAAAAAAATCTATTTTAATTATTCATCCAGGTTGTATTTTAAATGTTATTTTTATTATGCTTTTATTTAAGTTTCCCCAGGATTAAACGAAAGCCATACAGTAAATGGTGGAAGCTGGAATGAGAAGCCTGTAAAAATCTCCTCACAGATTGGTGTAGGAGAGGAGAAGTGGACTCCTGTTTCCTCAGCTACAGCTGGGAAGAGGAAGACTGAGACATCTGCCTGGGCCCAAGATGCTGCAGATGCCAACGGGAATGGGAAGGACTGGGGTGTAACCCTGGTGAGCAGGCCTTGGAAGGAGCGTTCTTTGTTCACTCCCATTGGTAAGCTGTTCTGAGCAAAATGTGCATCACTTAAATGTTCTTATAATTTTTAGTAATTAATTTCTTGAATAGCTTTATGTCTCTATAGTAGAATAATAATTGAATGTTCTAGTGAAATGTGAACTTTTCTGTTTCTTGTAATTTCTGATGGTCTACCATCTATGTTTTTGATTACAGCTGAACTCGGCTTTGTCTGAAATAAAATTATTTCTTTGTAGGAACCAATTTTCATATCATTGTTCTAAAATTCTGAAATTGCCTAGTGAAATCTTAGTGCAATGTAACTTCTTTTTTAATATGTTTTTTATAACATTGATATGTTCTGTTGATACAAAACAATCAAACAAGCTGTAATTAGTTTGGAGAAGACTCTGGGGACACCTCCCTGTGGCTTTCCAGTACTTGAAGGAAGCATAAATAGGAGGGGAAATGACTGTTTATGAGGGTGGATAGTGATAGAACAAGGGGGAATGGTTTTAAACTGAGACAGGGAAGGTTTAGGTTAGATACTGGGGGGAAGCATTTCACACAGAGGGTGGTGACGCACTGGAACAGGTTGCCCAAGGAGGTTGTGGATGCCCCATCCCTGTAGGCATTCAGGTCCAGGCTGGATGTGGCTCTGGGCAGCCTGGTCTGGTGGTTGGGAACCCTGCACATAGCAGGGGGATTGAAACAGATGATCACTGTGGTCCTTTTCAACCCAGGCCATTCTATGATTCTATGATATGATTTTATGTTGTCTTTGGCAGACATTTAGGTTTCAGTAATGAAAGGTGCTTAGATCTTGTGGTAGGCTCATAGCATTTCACTGATATTTATTTATTTTCTCATTACAAATTATTTTTCAGTCTTTTGAAGTGCAATTTTTAGCCTTTGTTGCTTATACTGTCCTGTACAATAAGAGATTTTCTTTTTTTCATTTGTGGAACAGCTTTTTTTATTTAGTAGATACTGTAATGTTTTTCTTCCTACTGTTCAGATCCTAGTCACTTTTGGAAGTCATTGTTGTTCTTTAGTCAGAAACACTTCTGTAAGTCTAGACAGATTTCATTTGTCCCCCATATCTTAATGTGTGGCACCTGAATCTAGACTACTGGAAGCATTTCTTTTGGAAGCTTTATTATTGCTAAATTGAAGCAAAGGTGTGTTTTGGTTTCTGTGGTATTTCTTCAGAAGACTGTGTTCTGCCTTGCATCATAGAATAGCTTGGGTTGGAAGGGATCTCAAAGTTCATCTAATTCTAAACCTCCTTCTATGGACGGGATTGCCAATCACTAAATCAGGCACTAGATCAGGTTGCCCAGGGCCCCATCCAATCTGACCTTGAATGCCTTTAGAGATGTGGTATCCACAGCTTTCCTGAGCAGCCTGCTTTAGCACCTCACCATCGTCTCAGTGGAAAATTTCCCTGACATGTAATCTGAATTTCCCTTCTTTTAGTTTATAGCAATTTCCCCTTGTCCTGTCAGACAGTACTTCGTATTCTAATACAATGTTACTTATTGACAGAACATTATGTTCTTGTTTTGTTGTGGAGAATAGATCTTGTTTGACCAGGCTGATCTGTTTTTGGTAAAATGATGGGATTTGTGGATGAAGGGGAGAGCAATGGATATCCTTTTTCCATAACTTCAGTAGAGCTTTCAGTGTTGTCTCTCACAGCATCTTTTGTATCCAGGTTAGGGGGTTCAGCTATGGATGGCTGAAAAACTGATTAGGTTCAGAAATCATTCTTTGCCTGGAGGCTGACAGTGGGACATCGCAGGCTTTTATCATCTTTGATATGGAGGAGATGACAGAGTGCAACTTGCGTCACATTTCCAGATTACTGAAAACCTTGAGGAACCAGCTGATGCCATCCAGATCAAGGGTGCCATCCAGAGGGACCTCAAATGGCAGGTGGAATGGCCCAACCAAATTAGAACAAGGTCAAATATAATATGAAGTGCTGCATCTGGGAAGGAAGAACCCTGAGCTGGTGAATGATGGTCTGGGGAGCAGCTTCCTTGAGGAAAAAAGGGAACTGGTGGACACAAAAATGGAAACGAGCCAGCTGGCCATGGGCCCTGGCAGCAGAGGACACCAGCAGAGTTCAGGGCTACATTAACAGGAGGCAGTCAGTCAGTTGTGGTAGTAATTATCCCCTTCTACTGAGCACTTCTTGGGCCTAATCTGGAATGCTGTACCCAGTGTGGGGGCTCCCCTGTACAGAAAGGATATTGATCTACTGGAACAGATACATTGAACTTAGAAATGGTCAGTTGTTGGAGCACTTGCCCTGTGAGGAGAAGCTAAGGGTATGAGGCCTTGCCTGGGAAAAGGAGTGCTTCAGGAGCACCTAACAGCAGCCCTCAAGAACCTGTGAGGTGTTTCTGAGAAGACAGAGACTACTGTACAGTTGTGTATGGTAGAAAGATGAGTCAACAGACATATAGTAAAATAAAAAATTTGTACTGAATATAAGCAAAAACTTTTTCACCACAAGGCATTGTATGTAGGTTGCTCCAAAAGTAATGCCTCCTACTTATTTCCATGGAGACTAAAACAGCCACAAATTGTATAGTAACTCTGGTAGAGCAGATTCCCAGCCACAAAATACTGTTTTTCAACACAGTTGCTGCCATTAGGTAATTCGTGCAGATGAGCTGAATGTGGCTTGTCTTTCATATCATTCTTGCCACAGCCGAAATGTACATTTATCAAGCATCCATGAATGTCAGTGGGTACAAATTTTTTTGGCATGGAGAATTTCAGTGAAACACCTTCGCTTCATATGCACTACCATGTCTAATATTGTTTTGTCAGACTGCTTCTCTGCTGTCACCTGTCACATAGCAGCAAATGTAAGGGAATATCGGTGGGAGTTCATCCTCAACTGCCATACCACCAACATCTGCCTCTGACATCGTGGGGCAACATAATAAATAGGCGGCACTGATATTGAACAGCTCTTGCACAGCCTTTCTTAGTAGCCAGTCTTCATTCTTAGAAGTCTTTAATGCCCAGCTGGATAGAATGCTGTGCATCCTGGTCTGACCTCTGAGCTGAATGTGTGTTGAGAAGGAGGGTGTACAAGGAACCTTCTGAGATCCCTCCCATCCTGATTTATTCTGTTTTGTAGTTTGTTAACGCCTGGTAGCTTTTATTTGTAATCAGGGTCTTACTATCTGTTTCTTTTAACACAATTGTACCACTGGTTATTTTGTCTTGTTTTATGCTTCAGAGTCAATTAAATATGTCCTAACTTTCCATCGGCACCTATTTGTCGGAAATATAACATATAAGCAATTTTCTGTAAGCTAGATGTCATCTACAGAACTAACGTAAGATATTTAATAGCTCAGGTGAAGGAAAGGTGGGGAAAATTACAGCAGTGTGGGGCTCAAAACACAATCAACTTCTCTGCTAAGAGTTTATAGAAAAAAACTTGTTACATATAGAAAAGTCTGTAGAGAGAGGAAGATAGTTTGAAAATTACTTCAAGCTGAATGTTCACACATTCACGCCTCTTATCAGCACTGATTGTATCATTAATAATCAAAATAATTCAGTTTTGTAGAATGTTAACATGACTAGAACTTCCTCTGTTTTTCTCACCATGTTCATCGTTAAATAGCAAACTTCTTCATTATTGCCAGCAGTGTGAAATTGTTGGCTTTTATTTTCCCCCTGTACTTTCCCACAGATGCTTGGAAGGTAGATGCAAGGCTAAATACCTCCGAACAGAATTCTACTTCTTTCTCTTCTTTTGGATTAACTCCTGGAGTTTCTGGTATGTATGTGCTTTCAGAGATCCTCTTCTCTGCTTCCCTACCTGATGGAAATAGAATTTGCCAAATGTTATTAATTTGTATCTTTTCTGAATTGTCTTTTGAAAAAGTAGTGATAAATGTAAACAAGTGGAAGACCTGCTTTGTGGAAGTCTGGGAAGCTTTTTGTCTTTTTTCTAGTTATGCTCAAATAATGCGATAAAGTAACTTTAAAACTGATAGTCAGTGCTTGATATTGCTACATCTCAAGATGAAGATTTGAAAATTGCTTTCTAGGAAGTTCTGTTTACCCAGAATTTTGAGGGATTTTACTGTTCATTGATTGTTGGTTTGTTCATTTGTTTTCCTTCATGAAACTGAAGCGCTACCTGAAAAATGTGTTCTGTAAAATTCCCGAGTCCTTGCTCTTCAGGATGGATGAGAAAGCTGAAGTGCAGAGTTTTCTTGTTTTAAAGGGTGAAATCGCTGTAGAGTGCAAACCTGGCTTCCTAACAAATCTTGTGTATTGCACCACTGACATAAGTGCTTCAGTGATTTATTATGCAATGAAGGAATTGTATGTCAGGTTTTCTGCTCTTGCTTGCTTACTCCAATTACCTTGGAGCCTGGTGTGGCTATTTTCTTCTAGGAAGCAGCTGGCCAAGTGCTCGTGTGCTTAGACTTTTACTTGTATTGCATTTTGCAGTCTTTAAACTGTAAACCTAGAGCTTATTGTCTTATAGCTCACAAGCGCTTCATTCTCTGTGCACTTCTGTGTCATTTTAATAAAGAAGTCATGAATGTCAAGGTCTAATTCACCATTCTTTCTGAAGACTTGTTCCATTAATGAAAGTTTATGCAATTAAGACAAAACGTTTTAATAAAATTTGATTTTCCAAGGGAGCCACTTGAATTCAAGTTTAGTTGCTACTCTGAAACTTAAGGAAATTCAGTTACTAAAGAGAGAGAGACTGATCTGTGATGCATCTGCAACAGCATGATTCTGACTTCAATTCAGAGAGAAGCATAAATCCGATTGCCACAATTTTTCAGATATCATAGAGAGTGGTTTGGCATCTACATCAGCCACTTCTGTTAGGACTCTGGGATTCATCTCATCAGGACCCAGATTCTTGTGGATGTTCAGGTTCCCCAGGTCTCAAACTTGATCTTCACTTACAGTGGGAGGGGGATGTTGTTTCCCAAGTACCCACCTACTAAACTAAACATTTGAGTGTGGTGTGACAGGCAGTTATCAGAGAACACTGAGGCAAAAAAGCTGCTTTAAAATAAATAATTTGTATTACCCCTTTTACTTTCCCCCATAGTCTACTGACTTGACTTTGCTTTTTCCGATTCCCTGTTTTTTCTGGAAATATATAATTCTGAAGAGCTTGTAGCTTTCTTGTAGCGTACAGTTTTTAGAATCTGACTTTTTGTTTGTCTGTTTTTCAGTCTTCTGTCTTCCTTTGATGCTTTGCTTTGAATTCCTTTATCTAAGGTGATTCAGGAAGCTTGCAGCTTACGAGTACAACTTCATTTATTCCTTTTCAGGATCCAACAGTGAATCGGTTTCTCAAGCTGGTACTTCTGATTTTCCATGGGATTTAAGTCACGCTCAGCCCCCTGTTGATGATGAATGGTCTGGGTTAAGTATGTTCCTCTAAAATGTTCATTAACAAAAATCGCAATTGCCACCGCTATGCAGCATACATACTTAGTAGCTACTTGCATTAGCCAGTTGCTGTCATGCATTAGTAGAGTAATTGAGTTTGCCTTTACGTATTTGTACCCTGCTGGAGATTTAACTCTTACCTGTAGTCTTATTTCCTTGTTTAGCAAGCATTTGGAAGTTCTTGCAGAATGTGCTTGCTTTTCCCAGCCTCTCTAGAAGAGTGTCATAGTAGAGTTAGTAGAGTAATGTAGTGAAGTTAGTCTTACAGAAATACCTATTACTAAAACCACACCCATGAGGAAAGTTTTGTGGTGTTTGCTTCTGGAATTGTCTTGTGTTTGATAGCTTTATTCAGTAAAATATGAGAATGTCTAAGAAAAACAACACCTAATGACCTCACTGACTTAAAAACTTGGCCAACAAACTGACCAAAGCTGCCTTGCACGTTACCTTCCCTCAGAAAATAGCGCTTTGTTTAATGACTTCAGAAGTAAAATGAGTTTTTGCAGTCTGTAATTCCACCAATTTTGCCAGATACCAAATCATACAAAGACTTGTCTATCTGGTTGAAGGATGAGGGAAGCACATTTCAGTTAATCATTGGGAAGTTATCAGTTTTACCTCATGAGTTTATAATTTATATAATTCATTCACATTTCTGGGCATAGAGTGTTTATGGCTCTACCTTCTTATAATCAAGTAGTTTATTCATAGATACCGAGTAATTGAACTTCCATTATTTCCATGTTCCTAGTAATGCACTTCAGCTCTAAGTGATATGTAGATATACCTTGCTGGTTTATCAGGTTCAATACAAGGAAGTTAGCTGCATGTGCAGAAACTGAATTTTTACATTTTATTGAAAAGTTTGTATTTTTTTCTTTATTGTCCCACCATTAGTTTCTTAGACAAAGCTTATGGAGCATTACATTGCATAGTAATTTCTTTCAAATCAGTCGATTTTAGTGTTAATGTTTCAAAGTATGAAGTTGAGGTTATATTTATGCATGAAAGCAAGAGATGGGGGGAAAGAAATCCTAAGTAATCTTAAAATCCTACTGTACTTTTGTTTTCAGAGTATTTGTTAGTAAATGTAGTTGGTTTAACTATTTTTTGTTACGTAAGTTTTCACAAATTTAATTGAATTCTCCTGTAGCTGGCAGACTGTTTGCATCTTCACATTTGGCATAGACCGAGAGCAAGAAATATTATTGCTGATAGTCTTTCATTTTGTGTTTACATCATGTTTTACAAGCTGCTCGGTTTTGAAAGAAGCTTGCTATAGCTTTCTACTAAGCAGGCTGTCAAAGGCTGAGTTCTTCCCTTCTAGGCTTTTTAATCTGTATACAAATAAACTTGTCATCCCACTGTCATAATGTACCATTGTAAAACGACAATACTAGCAAAATGGAGTTGGGGCTTAATACCTTATTTCTTCTAACATTTTAAGAAACGTCTGTTACAAGAAGATATTTGCTCAGTAGGGCAGTTTTAGATAAGTTGCTTTTAAAAAAATCATTTCTAAACATGAATGTTATTCACAGCTCATCCGAATTCCTTCACGAACAAGAAAAAATTGAGATAAGGAACTTTACTTAAATTTGTCCTTCTTTACATTGCCCACGTGAGTGTTCTGAATTGCATCTAGATAGCTGCTGCTTTGTCTAGTTTGTAATCACAGAATCACAGAATTTTCAAGGTTGGAAAAGACCTAAAAGATCATCCAGTCCAACCATCACCGATACTTCTCAGCTAAATCATATCCCTCAACGTAACATCCAAACATTTCTTGAACACCCCCACAGTCGGTGACTCCACCACCTCCCTGGGCAGTGCATTCCAGTGCCTGACTACCCTTTCCGAGAAGTAGTACTTCCTAATGTCCAGGCCGAATCTCCCCTGGTGCAGCTTGAAACCATTGCCTCTAGTTCTATCACTGTCTACACAAGAGAAGAGGCCGACCCCTAGCTCACTAGGAAGTTATAGAGAGCTATAAGGTCTCCCCTTAGCCTCCTCTAATCCTATTGCTCTGTAAAACACTCAGAACTGAATCATTACTTGCTAAAGTCTACGTACTTGAATTCTTTGGAAATACAGGGAAATGCCTCTTTATATCTTGCTATCAGGGAGAGTTCTTCGCATAGTTGTTTTTTTTTTTTAATTATTTTTGAAGCCTCAAAGAGCACCTCTAAAGTACGAAAACATTCCTGAAAATCTCCTTGATCTTTGTAGATGGACTTTCTTCTGCTGATCCTAGCTCTGATTGGAACGCACCGGCAGAAGAGTGGGGAAACTGGGTAGATGAAGAAAAAGTTACTTCTGTTCCACAGCCTGAAGAGGCATTATCTGATGTTCACAAGGTAAAAGGTGATATTTTCTCCTTAACACCAAGACTTTGCCCTTACCACTGCCGTTTCTTAAAGCAACTTAAAGGTGATGATAAAGGTAATCTCTCATCTCCTTTACCCTGATAAGAACATCGTAATTTTGTTAATGTGTAAAGATGGATGTTGCTAATAGGTAAAATAGAAACCAGTCAATTAGCTATGCGTCAAATCTTGCTGTCCCACCATAATGCAAGGTATTACCTTTCATTGTGTACTAATCAAGGATTTGGATCTCTCCTCATAAACACTTCTCAATGTTGGTTTTTTTTTGGTGTGAAAAGCAGCATTTCTGTGCCACCAGTCCATTGTTCTCTGCTGCATTTTTCATTCCCAGCTCCTGTATTTCTGCTTTTAGAGTGTGTATAAAGAATGTGGTCTTCCCAAAATGAACAGATAAGATTTGTTTCCAGTTTTATGGGTAGTTGCAGGCCTTGCAGCTGGTAATTTATGTATAGCATATAGTAAGGATATTTAATATCTTATTTCTATATTGTAGGCTTTAGATAACGAAAGAGAAAAAGCAGAGCCAGTTCTTCAGAGTTCTACAAGTGGGAAGTCCAAGAAAAAGAAGAAGAAAAAGAAGAAGCAAGGTGAAGAAGCTAATTCTCCTTCACAGGTAAATGGAGTAAGATCAGTTTGTGAGGAATTCACAAAATCAGAGAAGATGAATTATTTGTTGTGAAGTCTACTACTCTTTTGCATGAGAGATTAATTTGTCAGCATTTCCTTTAATTTGATTAAGTCTATGAATTGACTGGTAAACACATTGTAGTTCTGCTGGATTTATGGAAACACGTTTATTGTATAAGTAGCAAAAGCAGGTTACTCTTGGCAGTCAAAGTGTGTTTGAATAGCTGAAAACAAGTACTTTTCAAGTAGGAAAAATCTTTTGTCAGGGCATGCTTAGAATACATCCTGCTTTTCTTCCTGTGGTGGCAGCCATTCATAACTTATGTTCTTCACAAAAAAGGGAATTCTCAGTTGAATCTGGCTGGATAGGTAAATTAGAGGGGGGAAGGCAGTACTTCAGTCATACTTACTTTGGATTTGCTTCTTGTGGTTGTCATGTTTTTAGTCTGAGATTGTCTCATCACAACAATTGTAAAAGATAATTCCTATCGAGAGTCCTGGTTAAATATCAAATATTAAAAGACTTCCATTTCCCCTCCCCCTCCCACTTGGTAGGACACTGAGGAACTGGACAGAGAAGCTGGAGAGGAATTTCACGAGGATACCTCAAAAGCTAAACCACAGCAGGAAATAGCTTTTTCTCTGAAGACCATAAGTACTAGTGAACCAGCTAAGGTAGGAAGACAAAATTGTGTGATTTCTGATTTTGAAACGTTTAAGATGTACCGAAACATTAATTTGTGTATGGTGGTGTTACTGTAAGAATACTGCTTTGAATTACTTTTATTAATATGAAGGTGATCGAGAGGTTGAAGTTACTAAGTACAGGTCAGTTATGAGTTTTCAAAAGAGGCATCCACTCTGAAAAACAATATTTGCTAAAACAGTAGTCTTCTTCTTGACTTTCAGGGTTGGATTTTTTCATTTCTTTGAATAAATGGCTAAAACTTTGAAATCTGAGAACCTAAGAATAAATAGGTAAGGGTACAAGACTATAATCTTAGCATATTTTTTGGCTTCTTTGCAAACAAGATACAGTAAGTTGGTAAATCTTTATTCTGAGTTGTCATTAAACCAGTTCACAAATGGACTGTTTGCTTTGGCTCGCAGTTTAAACATATACACAGAATACGAGTTCTTTAATCTTTCTCCAAATAGATCTGCTAGGTAGTGTTGTCCCCCCAGCATCACACTTCAGGAAGGAGTAAAAGGAGTAAAATAGTCAATATTTCTGATAGTATTTTGTACTCCATAAGGAACAAACAGGACCAGTGAGATGGTACCTCAGAATATTGAGGTTTTTCATTTCAGCAAGTAAGCATTTGTTATTAAAGATACTGGGCTCTTCAGATGTGAATCAAAATATTAGAATGGAGTCTTATATGAGAGGCTGCAGGTCAATAGAGAAATGCTGGAGAAACTACATGTTGAGAATGTATGACTTGAGAAACACTCTCAAACGTCAGCTCAGTTTCAGCAGACTACCTAGTTGCTTAGTAATTAAAACTAGTCCCAACTTAATGGTTAAACACCATCAGCTCTGTTGTAAGCCAGGACTGTGTACTGGCTGTTTTTTAGACTTAAGCAATCCTGTGGATGACCTGCCAGTTGTTTTCAAGACCCTTTGATATCAAATTTGGCTTTCCTGCAATTTCGCTTATGCTAAGTGGTTTTCTGATGTTTTTTTACTTCCTCATTACAAAAAGTTTTAGAAGTAGTCTTTAACTGAAGACTGAAATGGATGACCTGAGTTTCTGACAGAGATGATCTCTTCTTGAGCAAATATTTTGGTTGCTGAGAAGCAAATACAAGGAAAAGGAACATGAGAACTAAATATGAGAGAAATAAAACTGAGTACACAAAGTAGTTACTCAGAATATCATAGAGTCACAAAAGTTGGAAACCTACAAGATCATCTAGTTCAGCTGTCCTCCCATTACCATTGCTACCATAAGCCACTAAACCATATCTCATAGCTCCTCATCCAGATGTCTCTTGAATACTGCCAGGAACAGCGATTCCACCACCTCCCTGGGCAGCCATTCCAGTGCCTGACCACTCTCTGAGAGGAAAAAGTCTAACCTAAACCTCCTCTGGTACAACTTGTGGCCTAATGAAGACCAGAAACAGACACTGAGCACTTTTTCCTTTTTTTAATTTGGTAATAGTTTTCCACATAGTGCATTCCCTTATTATACATTAGGCTGCACATGCTAAGAAAACCGCCAGTATATTTTGTCAGAAGGTACAATTCTCAAAGGATCATAGGATCATAGAATATTTAGACTTGAAAGGGACCTCTGAAGGTCATCTAGTCCAACTCCCCTGCAATGCACAAGGACACCACATCTAGAGCAGGTTGCCCAGGGCCTGATCCAGCCTCACCTTGGAAGTCTCAAAGGATGGGGCATCAAACAATCTGTTGTAGTGACTAACCACTGTCACTGTGGATATTTTCCTTATATCTAACTTAATTCTACCTTCCCTGTGCTTGAAGCCATTTCCCCTTGCTCTGTCACCACAGATGCTGCTGAAGAGTCTTACATCAAGAGACTGATGGAAATCTTTCATTTGTAACAGTTTGGAGATGGCAGCTATAATTAACATTACGCTGTGTGTGACAGTAGCTTCCTTATCAGACTTGTATCAGCTGTGCAGCAAACTTCTCTATCATAAAAGATTACAGAAATTTATGTATGATGTAAGCAATTTTTTTCTGCATTAATGATGACGATGCTATAAACTGATAACAATAATCTCAGACCTGTGTGCATCTGCACTGAGTACTGGATGTAGACATACCATTATGCTCTGATAGTTTCACACTGTTGCTGTCGTGGCACAACTGCAGCTATGGCTTCTAAATAATGTCCTGAGGTTTGTTACTTGACCGATGCTCGATTTTATTGGAATATATTGTTATCTGAAGCCTTTTTGTCAGTGGTTTCCCTGCTGTGGGATCATGTAGTAATTTTTTTTTGCTCTGACTTTCCTACTGAAATGTCTTTTTTTGTTTTTACTTCAAGTTCTGTTTTACTGCACTTTAAATCCCTTAGGTGCTACCCCATAAGCTACAGTTACAGTTCAGCTCTCTGGTGGCAACCTTCAAAATAGAACAGATAATTGGAAATTTTTTAGTCATACAATTGAACCTAACCAGCTTGCCTTGAAACAAAACATGTATATCAGTGACTTCCATATGCTCTGAATATGTATTCTAGTATCTTTTTAGGCTTTTAGTGACTTAGGGATTGTTTCTCCCTTTCTTTACATGTCATGATGTTTTTTGTTGTTTGTTTTTTATTAAGAGGAATTAGTTTGTGTGGCTTTGCTTGTATGCAACTAAAAGTTTTGGCACTAGATGGCAGTCAGCGTTGCAGCCTTGATTTGAATTTTAAGGGCTTTTAATACTGGTTTAATTTTTCAATGCCATCTTCCCAGTAGCTGCTAAGTAGTAGTATAAGAACGTGTAAGAAAACCTTACTGATGTATAGCATGGTAAACTTTTGGGAAATTGTATTCTTTCTTTCCAATAGCCTGAGGAGGCTCCTTCTCTTGCTGTTTCTACTGAGCCATCTGTAATTGTATCAGAGAGTGATTCTGTCAAGATTGCTTCCCAAGTGCCACAGATGCTGCAAGAGACAGATGTTTCTAGTCCCAGTATTAAGCAAAACAGTGTGCCTCCTCCCCAGAGTAAGTATGTCAGTACAGTCCTTTGGTCTGGATTTAGGGTGTGGCTTTTTGTGAGTTGTTGGTTTTTTTTTCCATAGAATTTGTATAGTCAGTGCTTTGCCTTGGGGTTTGGGTGTAGGGTAGCACATCAGCTATGTATGCATGTATTTTAGGTATGGATCTTGTGATATTATAGCTTTCGCTTAAGTAGTTTGGCAAATGTCCTTTTGCCATGAAGAAAAACGAACTCTGTATGCTTGAACGACTGAAAACATTTGTTGGCCTTGTCTGATCCTTGACAGACATTTGGCTGCACTACTCACCATCAGGACTGGAGTTCTGTGCTGTAACTAAGCAGCTAATATGTCAATATTCTGCTTTTTGCTCTGGTTCTGAAGTAGGAGGGAGGGCTTTTGTGACTAATTCCAGCCTTGGCGATTCAGAAGAATATCTTCTGTTCTACAGATAAAATATTTCACCTGACTTACTACTACTGGCAGCCAGCATGTTTTAAGGCTATCTATTTTAATAAAATTACACTGCTGCTTTACTTGATTCTGGGTAGCGTGTAACCACAGCTAAATACAGTTCATTATTTTAAACACTAATCTTCTGACATGTAAGTGTTGTGGGATCATCATGGAAAGGCTTAGCTTGGAAGGGGCCTTAAAACCCATCTAATTCCAACCCCTCCACCATAGGCAGAGCTGCCACCAACGTGGTCAGGCTGCCCAGAGCCCCATCCTGCCTGGCCTTGAATACCTCCAAGGAAGGGAGTCAGTGGTTAAAATCCTATGGAAGTGAACAGTTAATGTTGTGTGCACTTAGATTATTTCTAGTTAATAATAGTAATGGTTTGTCATGTTCTGTATTATTGGATGGGTTACGCTACAGAAAATCTTTCATTTTATTATTTATGGCTTTAAAAAAAAAAGTAATAAAAATAGGTTGGAGTGTTGGCAGGTTTTGTTTTAGAGACACTTCAAATTAGCCTGTTTGGTACAACAGATAAGCGGTAGTCTCCCTCAAAAATGATGCTTGTTGCTTTGTCTTAACATAGGATGTAAACATGAGTATTCTGAAAGTCTATCTAACTGTTCTCAGTTGTGACTCTGTAGTTATGTTCTATTTTCTAGCAAAGTCTGAAGAAAGCTGGGAATCCCCCAAACAAGTTAAAAAGAAGAAAAAAGCAAGGAGGGAAACGTGAACTTGCTGAGATGGACATGCGTTGCTGAATACTGTCATGAAGATTATGCTGTTTATGCAATAATTTGTGAACATGTACAGAATTTTATATAAGTTTCAAACAATTTTTAAAAACAGAACTGCTGTGAACACACACATCTTCAAAAAGGAATCAAAGGAGAGTAACTTTATAATATAGAAAACAGAACGTGCTACAAGACATTCTGAAGAGTCTGTTTTTCCAACTTTTGGAGAGAGATCTTAATTAAAATAAGAACTGGTTTTACAACACAGTGCCCTGTTTACAACAGATTATATTCTCATCTACTGCTGCGGATAAAAGGTTAATTTCAAGGAAGGGTTTTCTGTAAAAACAATATTTGTCTGTACAGTAGTGGGTGTTTCTTGCCTCTCTTGTGGGTGATGCAGTAGAAGCACAGAATGTCAACCATTTGAATTTGTTTCATGCCTAAATCAAAGTGCTTTGACTTAACATGTACTCTGCCATATCCTTACAGTAAGTTGGTTAGCGAGTCTGCTAGCTATTGCAGGAGTCACAAATGCAAATCGTAACCATTTGTACAAGTCAGGCCTTCGTGGCTTGTATACGAAGTTAACACAATAAAACTACTTTGGGTTACAAGTTTGAGAATGTGATTTGAAACGTAAGTATGGTCCATGAAGTTATTTTTGATAATGTCTCTTACCTTACTTGAAATGTTGAAGATAACCATATATATATTGTTAAGAACGCAGTCACTTGCATAAAAATCGGTTTTTCTGCTTTGTTCGCTGTAGTTCTCGGTTGATTCAAATTCCCATCCAAAACTGTAACACTTTGAACTCCTAAAATCGTGCAAGGAATTGAGATCAGGTGTTCTCTTCCCTTGAAACTTTATTCATTTACCGCACCCAGTTCTCTCTTGTTCTCTACTGCTAAAGCTCAAAATAAGGTGAACTTCTTTCACTCGGCAAATTATGTGGGATTTTGCTGACCTGTTGGAGAACTGCAGTGGCTTCAGACAGCTTTAATTGACATCAGCAAGACCAGTTATCAGGAACACGTCCTCTTTTTTTTTTTACTGCCTTAACCTGTAGTGTGTAGAATTTTCTGGACTTCTGAACAGGAGTTTGTGTTTTTATAAAAAAAATAAAAGACAGACGTTAACTCAAGTATAGCAGTTATGAAAAATAAAGAACATTTCCTGCTTGAAACTGTTAATTAAAATGGTGTTTAAGATGTGTTGTCATTTTCAGGCACTGTGTAACTACGTGGTAACGACCTGACAGCTGTGTTTGTGTCTGTAAGGTGCATGCCCAGCCATGGGACACTGTAAATAACCTTTACAACAAACTGATGCAGAGGGTGATTAGCATCACCTGCTGGCATTCATAGAGAAGCCGAGATGTCTCTAGGTGATTGACTTCTGGTTTTGTACCATGAGCAGAATTGTTAACAGCTACAACATGCAGTACTGCTCAACACTTTGCTGTCTTACTGTACTGAGCTGCAGTTCGGCACTGCTGCAGGATGAGATTAGTTAATTAAACGAGCTGGTTTTACTAGTACTGAAAATGCACCTTGCTGGTGGTCAACTTTGCCAATAAATGAATACTAATTTGCACAGGTATTGATGCCTGTGTATCAGGAGCAGGTGACCTCTAAACCCGCTTGTCAGAATAAATTCAGCATATAACTAGTACTCATTAATTTGTTGGGGAGATAAAGCCTGATGCTCATGGCTGTCAGGCAGGACTCGTAAGCTAAATAGAGAGCTGAGGTACAGTTTTCAAGGAGTATCTGAAGGCAGACACAAATGGGATGTTACAAAATCATACGGAGTTGTATGTGTGTAAATAATATTTTAGTTTTACGTTTTCTTGGCTAGAGAGCGCCCTTTGAATTCAGGTTTGTAATGTACTTTCAGAAAGGTCTCTTTCCAATCTGTATGTTGTGCGATGGGCTGCTCTTGGAGGTGACAGGGAGGGAGGGACCGTCCCAGGGAAGAGTCAGTGCGTACAGCTGGGTTCTGGTCTCTTCAGGGCACAGTTGGTGATGTTCTTGGGTTCACACACTCATAGCTCTTGAAGAGCCTGTCTGGAAAAACAAAACTAGCAAACAAACACGGTAGGAACCCTGCTGGTAAACTGCTGCTCCCAAACAGGATGGTATCAATACATAGCCTTCCTTTCAAAACGTTGTTACCTATTGGGCAGCGCCTCTTACTGTTTTCTTACGGTTCGGTTTCCATGTCTTAGAAAGCGAACCTCGCTTTGTTTGACACTCATTGAAGAGGTAGTAACAGTATAGCATATTGTCTATGAATAGAAACTTGGTTATCTGTGTATTGTCGTGTTCCTATGACTCAAGCAACGGTTACTCTTAATGATACACTGAATCCAGACTTTGGTACCGGCTTAGAAAAACACCATTTAAAGAAACAACAGCCTATTTTATTTTTTCTTTTCCTTTTTGTTGTTGAATGCATGGAATGGCTTCATAAATCCGACATGTTGGGGTTGGGTTTTTTTTTTTAAGTACTCTGGAATTATTTGTACGCGTAATTTAATCTTGTTGTGATGCTGTGTAATTGGGTACTCATGGCATATCTTCCTTTTGCGGGGACGGGGAGGTGTACAGAATTCATATGTGCTTGTTACGGAGGTAACCGCAACCTGTGCGTTGATTTGGAGGGGGATGGAAACTGTATTTCTGATGCCCTTTTAGAAGTCTAAAGAAAACGTGCGAGAGAAAAAGCACTACTTTGATATTGACGAAGAATGTACATATTAAAAACGTTTCAAACTTTATAGAAATACTTCTAGTACTGTTGTGTTGTAACCGAGTTGTATCTCCTTGGAAACTGCCTGATTCGCGGCTCCTCGCTGCCGGATTGTCCTGTGAAGGGAGGTTTGAGATAACAGCTGTGGGGTGATGCCAGAATACCTAATTTAAGCATTTAAACATTATTAACCTGTTAATCAAGAGGCTGGGTATGTGTCCAAAGACATATGCAGGCTTTGCTTCTGCTTTCAGAAGTCCCCATGGTTGGTTGCCTACAGTGGCTGCAGGTGGTGTTTTTGCAAGGAAGTGCCATTGCTGGAAGCTTAAATCTGCCCTAAATCCAGTCCTGCTGTCAGCAAGTTGTAATCATAAATGCCATCAGTTTGATGGCCTCTTCTGGCTGGTAATCTGCAAATCCTAAAAGCGAACCAGCATCTTTCTGAAGGTGGAAAAGATAGATCCCAAAACTCCCATTAGGGCTTATGAAGAGCTGCAGGCTACGTTCTGGATCATCTGCAAGCGATAAGTCATCTAGATATAAAACTGCCCTATTTCAAGCTGGAATTATTTTTCCGGTTTTATTTCGCTTGTTGCCTGCTAAGGAACAATGTTCAATTTCCTTGTTGCATCTGCACACTGTTATTAAGTATCTCTGTAAACTTTGTTGCTTTAAAAACTGAAAGAAAAACACTCCAAAGAGTTCAGCCTGTGTAGTTCACGTTCCTTTCTTCCCAGCCCTCACCTTTATTGCTTGATCTGTAGACAGCAAATCCTGAAGGGGTCCCAGCTGTGCTTTGTACTGGTGCTATTGCTGTGTGCTCGTCTAGAAAAGGAAGGGCCGATTGAGATAGTTAACACTCCATACATCATCACAATCTATGCCTTGTCAACTGAGGCGTATCAGAGATCCAGTACACGCAGAAACCTGTTTTCTTTATTCTTGGTTCACCTTGTTAGTTCCTTCTCTTGAGACTATGTGTGAATGGCGTGGTGATCTCATTGGACTGACTGTAAGCTTGAAGTATCCCAACATCAAAATCTTTCTGGCAAAAATGATTTTTCTCAGCTGTGATGTTTTCCTTCCAACTCTTCATCCAATCTTAAGGAGGAGGAAACACCCCTGAAATAGATCAGCAAAGCAGAGCTGGTAAGTGGTGAGTATTCTTCACACAGGAGCACTCCTGTGAGGTCACCCAGTGATGCATTGTCCAGTGTGCCCACTGAGCTGGACGCTGTGCCCAAAGGGAGGAATGCTGACCCCTGCTGAAGGTTGCCCACATAAAGCCTATAAAAAGGTTGCGTTGGAATGAACAGGGCTTTCCTTGACAAAATAATTATAATAATCAATTCTTCAGTTCCTGTACTGTTCAAACATCGTATTATGAACAGAAAACTTTCTGTATGCCTGTATTTCATTTGCTTGTGTGCTTGCAGAATGCACAAAGCACTTCTCCATAGCTGTGTTTTTTGACAGTCAAGTCCTGTGTGTGCTTCTCAAGGTTATTCTTTCCAGAGCATTAACTGTGAGTTTGGGGATTCCATCTCCTTTAAAACACCGTGTTTGTTTGCACTGTAAAGCAGCATGAAGTGTCCTCCTTGCAGCCACCAGCAGAGCTTATACGATCCTGAATTCCATAAGAATAATTCATCAGTATTTCTCCATTCTGGTGGAGGCATGGGACAAACACTACATGTCCATTAAAACAAAGGCTATAGTCCTGGCCCAGTGGATGTTTGCCAGGGACATCTGAAGACAGGATAGCTGCCTAAGGTAACTACTTTGAGTCAGCTGTTGCAAAAAACGGTGCTGTGTTATCAGTGGTGTTTCATTTGACTGTTAAACTGTTTTGCTCTGAACTTGCTTTAGTGATGGTGGTGTTTCGCCTGGCTGGAAAACTGGAGTATCTCGAGGTCTTGGAAAATTTTTCAGATATTTTCTCCTGCAATGACAGCTTGAGGGAACTGGGCTTGTTTAGCTTGGAGAACAGAAGGCTTCAGGGAGTCCTCATTGTGGCCTTTCAGTACTTGAAGGGAGCACATAAACAGGAGTGGAAACGATGGTTAAAATGGGTTGATAGCGACAGGACAAGGGGGAATGGTATTAAACTAAAACAGGAGAAATTAAGTTAGATACTGGGAGGATGTTTATCACACAGAGGGTGGTGACACACTGGAACAGGTTGCCCAAGAAGGTCGTGGATGCCCCACTCCCGGTGGCACCCAGGGCCAGGCTGGATGTGGCTCTGGGCAGCCTGGTCTGGTGGTTGGTGACCCTGCACATAGCAGGGTATTGAAAGTACGTGATCATTGTGGTCCTTTTCAACCCAGGCCATTCTATGATTCTGTGATTCTATGATTGTAGAGATTGCTGCCATTCATGTACACAAGGGTAATATCTAGGCAGTGATGTTGGGCAATTGTGCCACTCTGGCAAGGGAGCTGGAAAAGTCAATAATAGCAGGCTGTTAGCCAGCACTGGCAATGTATCCCCATACCACTGCCTCTATAGGGATATTTTGGAAGCAGACTGGCATGTGACCTCTATACTGATGCTGGTGTCTAAGGTCCATCTCTCATCACAACCTTTGTCTTCTGTGCCACGAAAGGGACAAGGCCAAGGATCTCAGACCTTGGCTTCAGCTGAACTCTTTGCATGAATAAGAATGTATTTAAGTGCTCTTCTGGCATGGGCTCAGTATGTTCAGCACTTGGTAGAATGGAGCTGGAAAATCAATACCGTTCTATTTTATGGTCATAGATTGAAGAGGTGCTGCTCAGAGTCATTCCAGTTGTGCAGCCTGCTAATGTAACAACTTTACAGTGTTTTAGGAGCGCTTCTTTAGCTAAGAGTTCTTTGCAGGCATGCAGAAAAGCAAATGTAGTGATTTTTAGGGGTTTCAAAACACTGAAGATTGCCCTGTCTTGAATATAAAAATACTTTGTAGGCTGTGGCAGAGACATGTGGCTGGAGGCTTCTGGAGTCAGGTGTGTCTGTGACAGTGGGGGCTGGTGTTTGCATATCCTGTATCTGCCATTCTGGATTTTCACAGTAACATCATCTGGACACCAGCTATGGGAAGCTAGAAGTGGTGTATATCATAAATAGTGTACATAGCACCAGAAAACAGTTCTTACTTGTTCATTGCTGGCTTGAAACGTTGAAACACTGAGTTGCCAAATAATGATATTTTGGCAGAATTATTTTGTTATTTACGATGTCTTTTGCTATACTAAGTGGAAGATGAAATATCAGGTATATTATTTCAACCTTAGTTCTGGCTTGAGGGATCTTAAGACGACATTTTAGTCATTTTTAGGAGCATGATGAAGAAAAGGGGTATCTTTGGTTGCTCTAATTGGAAGAACATAAACAACTTCATCTGTCTCTGTTTATAAGAGACAACATAAAACATACTGCACTAGAGAGCTTCAGTCTTGCGCACACCACAGAATTATAGGTGTTGGAAGGGACCTCTGGAGATCACCCAGCCCAAACCCCTGTTGCAACAGTTTTCTACAGCAAGGAAGCATCCGGGTGGGCTTTGAATATCTCCAGAGAAAGAGACTCCACAGCCTCTCTGAGCAACCTGTTCCAGTGCTCTGTCACTCTGACAGAAACAAGTTCTTTGTGTTAGAATGGAACTTCCTGTGTTCCAGTTTGTTCCTGTTGCCCCTTGTCCTACTACTGCACATCACTGAGAAGGTGTATCCCCCCCATCAACTTGTCTCCTGCACATTAGATGTTTACAAACAGTTATGAGATCCCCTCTCAGCCTTATTTTCTCCAGGCTGAAGAGACCCAGTTATCTCATCCATGTATATGTGTAGCCAGCATCGGTGGCTCATCTTCTGTAGCTTTCAATCTGGTTATCCTAGATGGATTTCCTGATACAAGAAAGAGATACGTTAATTGAAACCTCTCATTATGATGAACACCACTGCAAATTGTGTGGCATGCCCTTGAGTTTGCTCAAGTGAATGGCAATTTTCCAAGAGAGCAGGAGGAATAACTCCACAGATAATCAAAGAAATGATGGAGATGCTGTTTAGTTGCTTTAAACCTGTGTCCATTTTTTAATGCTCAGGTTTCTGGTGCATACAGTGTAATGTACAGATTAAGAAAGCACACCAGGGAAAGTCTGAGCAGGATCCAACTTTGGAACCTGAGTAACAGAAAAGATGAATCTAGGAAGTGTTTGCTTGTAAGTTATGGGCAGCAGTGAGGTGCAGTCATGGAATCTGTGGTGTTTTAGCTCTTCCTGACTGTACTTAGAAGTTGATGCTGGTTCCAGTAGGATGGAAGAAGATGCTCTGTCACACACAGGGGTTGATATTGAAAGGCAAAATGTTCATGTCACAAGGGAAAATAATACTGAGAATTATGCAAACAGAACATGGCTGATAATTAGAACTGGGGAGAGCATTTATTACTCCGCACTAACAAAAATAAAGATGTAAGCCTTCACAAGAAGGGGAGAAACACGTGACCACATAGAGGAAAAAAGAGGAATTAAATTTGGCAAAAATCCCGGTATTGAGCCAATACATAAATGAAGTCATAAATTAAAAATTAACTAATCTAACTAATGGAGCTAAGAGGAAGTAAATACGCTTTGATGTACATTAGCTTTTCTTGGAAGGTCTACCTCTCCCATCAATAAAAGCCTTGCAACCCCTATGACCACAAACCCAATGTGGTATTAAGAACTGTCACTTCCATTTCCTTTGTTTAAGCTGTCTGGCAAGCAGTGAGGCACTGCTGGCTATGTAACAACCTATTTATCCCACAGCCAGAATCTCATCCTAATATGCTGTATTTCATGCTTTAGAATTGGCTGCAGACTATGGATAGACTGTATCCATCCATATCAATCAGTTTAACGCTATGTCTATTGTAAATACTGGGAGCCAAAGGACAAAGCAAGCTGTAAGTGTGACCTTCCCCTGTGTCATCACGTCAAAAGGTCAAGTGTAAATCCTGGGATGTTTGCAGCTGAGTGGTGAAGAGAAGTGGGTTGGCAGTCCCAACACCGCACCCATTGATTGAATGGATACTGTCATGTCTGATGCCCACGATTTTTGAGGCTCTTATAACACTGCCTAGATGTAGATCTGAGAGAAGCAGTAAGGCCTGGAAGGGGTGTTTGGTAGGTAGAAATTCAATCTGGCAGAAAGATTTGGAGCAGACTTCATTGTAGAGCAGAAGTCAATAGGTGCTAACAAGTCGATGATGGGCAGAACCAGGCTGTCAAGGCCAGTGGTGGTGTCTCCACTTCTCAGTCTTTGGATGAGTGCTTCTCAGGAAATGGGTCTTTAGTTGGGTCCACGGTACAGGATTCAATACAAAGGCAAATAGGAGAGACTTGAAGACTTGTGCAAGGGGTGCCAGAGCATGCTGCCTGGTGCTTTCTTCAGGCTGTATGTTCTGCAAATGAGAGCATTCTGTCTGTGAGATCAGCAAACTTGCTGAGGGTGGTCACTATCCCCTCATCAAGGTCATTGATGAAGATGTTGAACAAGACTGGACCCAGCACAGACCCCTGGGGGACACCGCTAGTCACAGGCTTCCAGCCAGACACCGCACCGCCAACAACAACCCTCTGCACTCTGCCAGTCAGCCAATTCTCGATCCACTTCACCGTCCACTCATCTATCCCATACTTCCTCAGCTTTGTTAGAAGGATGTCATGGGGGACCGTATCAAAAGCCTTACTGAAATCAAGGTAGACTACATCTACCGCTCTCCCCCCGTCCACCCAGCGAGTGACATCTTCATAAAAGGCCACCAGGTTGGTCGAGCACGACCTCCCCTTGGTGAACCCATGCTGAGTACTCCTGATAACCTCCTTTTCTCCCAGTTGTCTGGAGATGGCATCTAGCACAAGCTGTTCCATCACCTTCCCTGGGACAGAGGTGAGGCTGACTGGCCTATAATTACCCAGGTCATCATTTTGTGTTGTAACAGCTGTGCATGGCCATCCAGAGCATGACTTGTCTTTCATGTCACTATTGTCACTGCTGAAACACACCACCCACCACCTCACTGCACTCACATCCACTGTTCAAGTCTTCATTAACATTCAGCAGGCGTCAAAGAATGTAAGTGGGTGTGCCTTTTCCTCACAGAGGAATTCAATTACACACCTTGGCTTTGTCTCTGCTCATGGTCACTCCCAGCCCCTGCTCTTCTTGAGGTATCTCCCACAGGAAGTTGCTGTTCCCCAGCTGCATAGGATTCCCACATGCTGAAGCTCAACAAACATTTCTCCAGTAGAGCTCAAAACACTGGGGGTCTCATGGATGGACGCTCCCATGGCTATCCCATGCTCCTGCAGCATGTTCCATGGGCTGTGTCTCCTTCAGGACACATCCACTGCTGCACCATGGGCTCCTCCATGGCTGCAGGTGCAGATCTGCTCCGTGAAGTGCCCATGGGCTGCAGGGTGATGGCCTGCTCCTCCATGGACCTCTCCTGGGCTACAGGGATCTATCTGCTGCTCTGTGCCTGGAGCACCTCCTGCCTTCCTTCTGTGCTGACCTGGCTGCCTGCAGGACTGTTCTCATTTCTCTCCCAGTTCCTGTTGTGCAGCAGTTTTTCCCATTTCTTAACTCTACATCCCCAGAGACACATCCAGAATTGTTCATGGCTCAGTTCTGGCAGCAGCAGGTAACTTCTGGAGCAACTGGAGCTGGCTCTGACCTGACATGGGGCAGTTGCTGATTCTGCTTTCAAAGTCTGAGCCATACTGGGCTGTAAAGCCTCTCCCGTGGCAGTTAGCAGCAGGGCTGTTCCTGCCAAAAGGCAGTTTGTCCCCTGCAAGCCAGCTGATGGTAAGTCTGAGTTCACATGGGGAGTCATTTATTACATCTTTTATACTTCTACTTGTGCTCTGTGTTCACTCCTTTCAAACCAGATAACACAAATCTGGTGCTGGTGATGAGCTTGGGTGGGTTAAGCTCATACTTCATCTGATGTCTAGCACCTCCTTGCCATGAGTTAATTCAACGTTTCTTTGTTCCCTTTATCTCTGTTTGTGTGACTTTTCATTATCACTGGAGATCTGTGAGGGTCAGAGACCAGCAGGCCTCAGCTTGTCGTGTTGGGACTTTGGTCATCCCACAAAGTGCAGGGACCCACGCCATAGCATAACCAGGTATTCTACCCTTTGAGGGCACCCCAAAGGTATCTTCTCAGTGGGCTGTGCCATCCCTTGTCTATGCAGTGCCTGCCAGTGTAGCATCCCATTGATCAAGGTGGGATCTATATATATATTTATACTGGAGGATTGTACTGGAGGAATGATGCAGGTAGAAGCACAGCCAAGATGAACGCTGAGAATCCCACAATGTGCCTTGAAAAATGTGTTGAGAAGGGCAGAATGCTCCCACCCTGCATGCTAGGACTCAGAGTTTCTCCATGCAGAATGAAGTATATCCCCGAGGAGCCTGCAGCCCCTTTGCAATGTATTGAAGAAATATACAGTTCTCACCTTGAGATGTTTTACTCAATCCAGGAGGATGAATGACCTTTGGAACCCATTTTGTGTTGCTGCAGCAGCTCAGTTTTATTGCTGGTCCTTCTCTGTGGTACAGAACTGGTGTTGGCTATTTATGGGAAGGTGTTGGGTTTTTTTAGAGAGTATTTTGTTGGTTGGTTGGGGTTTTTGTTTGTTTGTTTGTTTTTAGGTTTGATTGCATTAACTATTTCTGTAGCCCTAAATACTTAAATCATTGCTGCCATCCTGAAACACAGGATCTGGACCTGGCCAAACAAGAACCTGATCTTTAAAATCACCCCTTACTACAATCACAGGTAATTTCCCAATCCTATGCTTAAAAGACAAAACGTAGACCTTGGTTTGAGGGCAATGTTTAACTCTTCTCTTATCTGCTCTTAGCCTGGCCAAATACAGAACAACTGACTTCTTTGCTTACCCTGGAGCATGAGGCTGATCCCACTGTCAATCACTGGCACTTTGAAAGGGCTCCAACTGCTGCCCCTGTGTGAGCTGCAGGCAGGCCTGGTCTGCAATGTAATGGGATCATTCAGGACTGGTTGAGTGATGCCCTATCATCTCTACAGACTATGGGTGCAGACAGAAGGTTGGAGTGATGTGCAGCTTCCAAGCTGGTCATGAAGACATTAAAACGTTGGGAGGAGTACTAGCAACCAGCTCTACTGAGCACTGGACTGCACAAGAAAGTACCAGATGGGTTGGAACAGCTGCAAGCAGGAGGGAAAACTTGTCCCCTGAAGTGAGGACATCACCAGGGACATGTAGGAGAGTAAACAGCAGAAGCAGGAAATAATATGCCTTTTCTTTTGACAGCTTGCAACCCAGACAAGCACTGGCAATGAAGAGCAGTTGGGCTGGGTCCTTCTCCAGCTGGCTGGCATGGCTCTAAGGGCATTCTGAGGGCCCTGCATGAGCCCAGAGTTGGGATTTACAGCCCATGGGAAGGAGGGCCGGGTGGGAACTGTGAGTCTGCATTTCTCTTCTGGGAAATGCACTGCAGCCCACACCAACATGAGCCGAGCAATACTGGACAAGGTTCTGCTCTCTGTGGTGTTTAACTTGCAGAATCAAACCTTCACTTGGAGAATTTTCCCACTGGAATGTAAAGGTTATCTATTTTCTCAGCACAATTAAAATAAGTGCCGGCATGTGGACTGTTTATTTAATTGAGTGTACATACATCACTTTCTGAGTAGAGGAGCAATGAAGGCAGAGTTCCAGATTGCCTCTCGTACCCCTAGGAGTCTTGGACAAAACTCAGATCTCATCTATTTCAGAAGCTGTCAGTAATGCACGCTGGCATGACATGCCACCATTCTGCTGCTGAGTGTAAGATCAGATGTGGTGGATTCACAGCCACCTCTGTGAGAAGAATTTGTTGTTTGTGAAGGATATGGTGACTTGAACTGTGAAGACTGTGGCTGGAGCAATGCATGGGCTCTGAAACAAAACAGTAAAAACCTGTGGTGGGAGGTGTCCCAGCCTAGAGCAGGGGCTTGGAGCTAGATGATCTAAGGAGTCCCTTCCAACCCAAACCATTCTATGATTCTATGATCAAGTTTTGCATATTTGCAAACCCCTCCATTTCTGACGAATTTCTCACTTAATACTCAGATGACATTGTAATTTCTAGGCCTTTAAAGGCGTGTGTGGCAACACAGGTAGATTTCCTAATGGCTGCACAGCCTCGCTGTTAGCAGGGCAGTGTGTGGCACAGGGGCTGTGTGAGCTGTTATATCAAGTCTGGAACGAGGACATCAAAATGATGCCAAGCACTGCATCCTCCAGTAACTGCTGCCTGATGCTGGTATCCTGCCAGCCAGGCCTCCTTCCAGGGAACTCACCCAGAGCCAAGGCAGGAAAGCAAATTCTCCACAGGATGAAATTTTTGCAGAGAGATCTCTATGCTCAACTCGCAGATGTCACGTTGTCTTATCAAAATCCATTTACCTGTGAGAAAAATGTCTCGCTGTGCATCCGAGCGCTGTAAGCCTCATGTTGTAACCTGTGTTGTGGTCACCCCCGCTTCTACCACCTTGCATCTTTCTGTCTTCACTCAGTTTGCAGCAATGTCTTTGTCACTGCAGCTAGAAGCAGGAGTAAGCTGGGGCTGGTTAGTGGGGTCCCTGTGCTAATTGTCTGATCTTCTGAAACTCATTCAAGAATCGAGGGTCCAGAGAGGAGATATTACTTTATTCTGCATAGGGAAATCCCCACAAATCAAATGTGCTGAGTCTTCACACTGGCTTCTATTTAAAGTCAAATATGTTCAGAATGCACCTATCTAATACGTATGTCACACTACCTATTACATATTCATAAGATTACATAAGTAGAAGGTTACATAAATAGATTTGAATGTTCTGCACTTGCATGGGGGTCTTTGGTGGTTACCTAGGGAGTGTCCCACTCACTTTATCCATATCTGGACACAGGGACACAGGCTTTCTAAGGACACCTTGTCTTTTCTAATTGGTTTCTGCCTTGGATTTGTGCCCCCACCTCAAGGATGCCTGTTCTTGTTGCTCTTATTTATTGAAGTCTTGAAGTCGTGAAGAGGAACACCCAGTATGTTTATCATAGATAAGCAGAACTTAAAGCAGAACTTTAACCTTGAGCAAATGCCTCAGCCAGACAAACACATCAAATAATCAGTTCTGAGGCACCGGCTGTAAGTTACTGGGTGTCCCAGCCAAGGATTATCTGTGCTTCAAGGCAGGGACTAGGACTTCTGTCTGCTAAGCATCTATCATGCCACACAAACAGAAGTAGAAAGGAGCAGACTGAACTTCATCATTCTCTAGGCTCTGCCTGTGAGTCTGGTATGTGATATAAACTCTGATGTTTCCTCATCTTTCCCATCAGGTTTTTTGAATGGAAATTAATAATTATACAGGAAACCACTTTAAAGTAATTAACATTTGGCCTCTCATTCTTCCTTTATCTTCTGAGGACATCAGGATCAAAGCCATTGATGGGAAACAATGAGATTCCACTGATCCCAGTTGCTGACACCACAGCCCCGGGTGCCTTCATTCTGTCCCACAGCTCTCACATGTGCCACCAGGAGCTGGCATCTGCTCCTACAGAGGCAAGGAAGGAAGGACTGAACAGCAACACAGGGCAGGCTGCGGTGGCACTGGATTCAGCCCGACCAGTGTCCTGCTCAGATCGTGGTGTACATGACCAGACCATTTCATACCTGTTTCTGTCTCTTTCCCCTTTCCTCATTCCCTGTCTCCACCCTCTAAAAACGGAGGTTATGTAAAGTTCTCGCTTAAAGGATTTTTAGTCCAGTTTACTACCGTGGTTTTATGAGTAGGGATGAGGTATAATCAGAAATGTTCCTCTGTGCCAAGTCAGCTTTTATCTGGGATTCACTGTTGGGTGCAGATATCCATGCGTAATAAAGAGCCCCAAAGCAACCATATAGAGAACAATCTGGGTACTTTCCAGGGTTACATTTTGAAGATACATTGTGCGATTTGGTAGGCGGCCAAAACAAATGTGAGAAAATAACGTTTAGGGTCGGGCTGGGCGTACAGAGCTCCTGGCAGAACCTTCTGCAGTATTTTCCCGACACGGGTCCCCCCAAGGAGCCCCCCGAGGCTGCTGTGACCGCTCCGGGACCGCCTCAGCCCCCTCCCGCCGCTGCTGCCGCGGGTCCCGCCCGCCGGGAGGGGCGATCCCGGCCCGGCCCAGCACCGCCCCCGCGGAGCAGCGCGGCGAGAGACGCGGAGCGCGGAGCCCCGAGAGTCGCGGAGATGCTGAGCTCTCCCTGGGCGCGCTTCTATTCCAACAGCTGCTGCCTCTGCTGCCATGTCCGCACCGGCACCATCATCCTCGGCGTCTGGTACCTGGTAAGCGGCCCCGCCGTGCCTGCGTCCCCCCGGGGTGGGGGGGTTCTTCGGTCTCGTGGGTCGGCGCGGTTGCACTCCACCCGCTGGGTCTGGGGGTTGGGGGGGAAGCCCCGCTCCCCGTTACCAGCACCGTGGCTTCGGGTGAGCTCCGGTGCTTCCTCGCTGCTCCTTTTAACGCGCGCACAGGCTGGCGCTGATCCTCTGCTCTGGGAAATAAAATCAATGTGTATTTAGGACCGGGGTGGGGGCTGGGGGGGGGCAAGACTGTCGACACAGAGCACGGCAGGTTACAGGTTCTCAGGCAGGGGTCTCGGACAACGAGCCGAGTTCACATTTTCACCCCGAGCTGGGGGTGAGGGTGTGACATGCAGGCTTCTCTCCCTCCCAACCCCCCCGTCCCCAGCTCAGGCTGTGGTGCTGGGGATGGCTGTGGAGTCTGCCTGAAGTGTGCCCTGAATATCTGGTTCTGTCCTCTCTGGTTGCTGCTTCTTGAGGAATTCGGTGTCAGAGAAGTGCTGGTCGTTGGAGCTTCATCTGCCCGGCATTGAGCTGAATGCTGTGGGCATCAGGTGCCAGGAAAGCTATAGGAAGGGAGTGAGGAATTGACCCTTGGGACACAGTTTTAATGGGTCACCACCATCCATCCAAGCAATGGCTGGACACAGCTGTCTTGCCAGGAGAAGGCGCAGGAGAAGGCACACAGAGCCCACAGCTCTTCTCCCACCGCTGTAAATCTTTTCTCAATCCCTTGGGTAGCAATTCCAGGAAAGCCGCTTTCCTGGAGCCAGCCCTGCCGTAGTCGCAGTGTTTGCAAATGTGTCATGGCAATAAAGAGCCGGTTCATTGCTCTAGGTTACATAGATGTGCTTCAGCCTCTTTCTCCTTCCCTGTTTCTTGGTACAACACATCCATCTCCATCAGAAGCCAAGGCCACCCAGAGCTGTTTGCCGAGCGTCATTTTTCAAGTGGCTGCGGATGGAAGCAGATTAGGCCCAAGCTTGTTTGCTAACTACTGAAATTCCCTTCAGAAGGAAGTGAAAAGTTCAGGGCTGGCCTCCATTGTTGGACAGCTCATTAAATAAATTCAATTGGCTTAATTGAAAGGCTGGGTTGACATTCGAGTCCCAGAAATCATATAATATACCCTATGTCCTATAAGATGCATATTTCACTGTTTTAGAAAATGATACATCAGTTGAGCTATTCTTGCTTCTGATTAATAGCTTTATGAAATATCCACAGACTGCAGTATCTGTAGTAATTGTGGCATTGAAGATGCCCTTTTTGCCCAGCCACAACTGTTTCAATTAGTTTGACTAGGACCTGAAAGCCTTTGAGCGTTTCTTGCAGGATGCTTATTATTACTTTCTGCCTTCAGCTGAATGAAACTTCCACACATCAGCTCCATGAAGACAGGGACACTGATTTTTTTGCTAAAAATATTTGAGGAAGAGGGAATTAAGTGCATCCATTGGTCTTAGATACAAAGAAACGCCTGAGAGCTCTTTAGACTTTGTTCAGTACAGTGAACTAATGTTTAAAAGCCAGTGCCCCACTTTCACATACCATTTTCTGACAAATCCATTTTAAAATAGTCTTCCATAACTATCAGTTCCTGTTTACACCCCTTCCTGCTTTGCTTCTTCTTCTTTTACAGTTTTTTTCAGAGCAGGCATCTGAATGACTACAAACTGACATTAAACAGAAAACATCCCAGTGTACACATTGCTTTCTGCCCTTTTTCCTGTATCATAAAGATTTTCATTTTTAAGGTAGACTTTTATGAATAGAATTTGTGATGTATGTTGATAAGAAACACTAAACCTTTTTGCTAGGTTACCAGGTTAGGAGGTAAATAATGGGTAGTTCCGCAAGTAAATGCTGCTCTGGTAGCAAAGTCTGGTCTACAAAGTCGTACAAGAAACTATCAGTTTCCAGAAAATCAACTGATACCATACAAATAAAAATCAGTGCCAGCCCGGTGGTAATTTTTTTCTCTGCATTCATTTTGCTTGCATTACTCCAAACCACAAATGAGCTATGAGCATAAAGTCAGAAATTAAAACCCTTTGATTTTTCTCACCACACCAATATGTATTCTCTATGCTGTTTGCCACTATGCTTCCGGGACATTAATTCAGGAAAGGAATCCTCCTAGAGAAGAAAATGATTTCTTGTGGCCTTTTCACACCTTGCTACCTATGGAGTGTAATTCTTTTTGAGTCTCTGACTATCAACACAATGATTCAGTAGTGCAAGCATCAATAGTGCAAGAAAAAAACAGCAGCTTGTAATTTTTGGTGGACTTTTAACACAGTGTTTTCACACATACAGCAGATTTTGAGTTAGGATCATTTCAGGTGGTAGAATTTTATGTCTGAGTAAATGTGGAGGAAAACAGTTCATGCCTCTGGGATGATGTCTCAGCTCTTTGGTTTTAATTGGGATGCTACGAATAGTGGAGAGCAGGGAGAGCAGATGGAATCATCAGGGCTGTCTGGTCAGAGCACTTTCCATCATAGATGGGGGAAGGAGTACTGTGTGCATTTCTAACACATGCATCACAAACACATCACAAACACTACTAATGATCTCATACAGTATCAATAGTTAGGAAAGTATCAATAGTTAGGAAAGAAGTCTTTAACTTTGCTTTATACTAGAACATAGTGGATCTCTGGATACCAATGTTTCTATGATTACTGTATTTCAGTAGTTTCTTCTTGGTACAGCCATGGTCTTCTTGCTATCATGCCTAGACTAATATAATACAGCATTACATGATATTATACTGCACACCGTGCACCATACCATATATGTACTATTACAAAGCACTGAGTTACTTCAGCGTAAAACATACAATGTAAAGGATGGAGCAGCCAGGAGTCAGCCAGAGGGAAATTCCTGAGATCTATGTCTTGTAGGGCTGCAAGATACCCTGCACTTCAGGAAATGCTGTGTTGTACTGGGGAGAAGAACTTCAGATGTGCTGCAATATTGAATTTAAATACAAAGTTCATAAAGGCTGTTTGGAAGTAATATGTATTTCAGAATCTGGGGAACCAGTTCAGTTCAGATGGCTGTTATCTGTTTTTCATCCCATAACATGAACTTTATGCTTCTTAGTAACCTATCAAACATAAGGACAGAAGTAATTAAGCAGAAGACTTTGGGACACAAAAGTCTTAGAGGTGTCATATTCAGGGAAAGAAGGAAAATTAGAAAGTCACTTCCAGTCGCTTAGTTCTGATATAGATGTTTGTATCAGCATGCTGTTCAAAGCCTCTGAAATGAGGCTACTTCAGTTCTAAAGTCCCCCGGTACCGGTATCCAAGGTAGAGCTGTCATTCTTGTTAGCTCCATTTGATCCATTGCATATCAGTGAGTCAACGAATCCTTTGGCAACATCATTTATACACAGAGCATGTTGTCTTCCTGAGTGTATAGGCTCCACTTTCTTTACACGTGAAAAAGAATATATAAAAAAGAAGAAACAATATCAGATGCTTTGATAGTGTCACAGAAGAATTTTCCACTGGCTTAAGTATGTGTTCAGTTTGGGGCACGTCAGTACAGAAAGGTCATTGAGGTGCTGCAGCAGGTCCAAAGAAGGGCAACAAGGCTTGTGAAGAGCTTGGAGAATATACCCTATGAGGAGAGACTGAAGGAACTGGGGCTGTTTACTCTGGGGAAAAGGAGACTGAGGGAAGACATGATTGCTCCCTTTAAACACTTGAAAGGTGCTTACAGTGAGAGCAGGGTTGGTCTCTTCTCACTGGATACAGATGACAGGATGAGGAGAAATGGCCTCAAGTTGTGCCAGAGTAAGTTTAGTTTGGATATCTGGAAACACTTATTTACAGAAAAGGTTGTTAAGCACTGGAATAGGCCCCCCAGGGAGGTGGTTGAGTCACCATCTCTGGATGTACTTAAAAACCGTTTGGATGTGGTGCTCAGGGACATGATTTAGAAGAGGGTTGTTAGTTAGGGTAGAATGGTTAGGTTGTGGTTGGACTCGATGGTCTTTAAGGTCTTTTCCAATCTGAGCAATTTGATGATTCTGTGATTCTATGATGCACAGCAGTGGTGCTTTGTGCACACCTGTAAGAGATTATTCTTTTATACCACTGACTCAAAGCTTGCTGAAGGACACAGATGAACAAGTCCAAGCAAGTCCTGGGCAAGGGTTGAGAAATCCTGTCTGAAGAACACTGATGGACAAGTTCTGAGCAAGGGTTAAAAAATCCTTTGTCTGAGGGCCACAGATGGACAAGGCCAGGGGCAACAACAGTGGGATAAGCTGCAGCTTAATGGCCCTGAAGTGGTCTTTTGTGTGGACTTATCTCAAGGAAGATGGCCATCTCGGGCCACTCACATGACACTTGCTCAAGCACCCAGGGATGTCAAATAGGCAGGGGAAAAGGAGGATAAAAGAGGGATCAACAACTATGAGGATAGGTGTCTGCTATCAGATCCCTCACTACAGAAGTTTTGCTTGCTGACAGACCCTCTTGGACCTGCTACCTGAATTCTGCTTCCTCCCTCTTGGACTTACCCTGCGTCTTCTTCATTCTACATGCTTGCTGCCCAAGGCTGGCCACACTGCTGCTGCTCTCCCCTTCTGCCCTTTTGCCTCGGACCATTGGAACATCTCACACCAGGACTGCTGCTGGATCCTGGTGGTGACTGTCCCCGCTTTATGCAATTCTTGCCTCTTTCTATCTTTTCTATCACCTGCCTTCCCTTCCCCATCACCCTAAATTGTCCATCCTCACCTTCTCCATCTCCCTGATTAAGATTTGTAATAAACTGGTCAGACCAACATTTGAATCGTTGCTTCTTAATCTCACTCTGGGTATACATATACCAAAAAACCTCTTCTCCCTCCTATAAATTGAATCGAGACAGCACCCAATGTCTCCACTGACACCATCAGGGACAACAGCAATTATATTCATTCGACTTGTGGAAGGGAAAGATGAGACATTTAGGGGGAAAAAAATCGAAGAAGGGTAAAAAGAAAACGAAAACAAACAACTTTGAAGGAAGGAGATGCCTTTGGTGCTGTGCAGCAGATTGGGGCGGCTCGGACCCCGGGGCTGCCTCGGGAGCTGTCCAGCACCACAGGAGCTGAACCGCTGCTCCGCACTGACTCCGGGGCCCTGCGAGGGAGCCTAAAAATAACATCTAATGGAAAAGCAAGAACCTTTTATAACTGCGAGTTATTCAGATTGCTGAAGCACCCTCTGAAGGACATGTGGGAAGAATATAAATAGAGCAAGCCTAGGTTTTTAGCCAGGGTGGCTTCGACGTTTGAGCTTCTATTTGTGGAAGGCTCAGGATGGATTGTTAGTTGTGATGTTTCAGTGCTGGACTTTTTTTCTTTGAGCACACAGCTTAATGGTTTCTGTCTGCATTCTAGTTTTCTAATAAAGGGATTGCATCCTAATGGATGAAATAATGTACTGATAGTAAACTTTTTATTCTGAAAGTCAAAAGAAAAGTACTGCTTACCATGCCCTCATTGTGCAATGGGTTTACAGGTTGAACATTCTGCTGAGATCATTAGAGCATGCTTGATCTGATGTAAAAAATAGAAAAATAAAAAAATTAAGGTACATATTTTGTGACTAGGTTACATTTATTCCCTTTTCCCTTCCAAGGCCTGTGCAAAACTGCTTGTATAGTGACGTGCTTAAATACCAGTTAGAAGATTACTGAAATCTAGGCTTACTTGGCAGGGAGCAGAGATCAGCATTGACTGTGCATGTAAACAAAAAATACCTACGCCAAGGTCCTCTAAGTTACTCTGTCCCCACACTTGCAACCTTTAAACAGTCTAGGACTGCTCACATCAGCAAGCAGTTGTAAGTACATGTCACTTGAACAGGATGAAAAAGACCTTTCAAGGAAGGTAAAATGTAATAATAATAATAAATTATTGTTTTCAAACTTGCAAGTATTGGAAGATTTTGAAAAAAAGAAATTACAAAATGAAGACCAAATTGTGAGAAATTTATGTTGTACAGTCAGTAGAACAACTTGAAAGAACGCTTAACTATGGATGACCGAATTAATCCATGAACAGGCCAGAAAGTTTACTTGAAAAAAGGATGGATTTGTGGTACCTGGTATACTACATTACCTGTATTTCTGTTCTGAGTGAAAATAACCAGTTTTGTGTGTCTACTTGAGTTGCACAAGGAGCAGAAACAGCATTTTGTCAGTCTTCCCTTGAGTTTGTCACACATCAGTGTGTTTATTAATATTTCTGTTTAATACGCTTTTTAAGGTATTGGAGGGTTAAAATTCCTTGTAAGCATCTTTTGGACAGTGCATGCATTTACTGAACTGTTTATTAGCCTGTAACACAACACCAGGATTTCTGAGCACTTCTTTAAGCTCTAATCACCTTGCATGTGCAGGTTTTCTTATATCATCTCCAAATACCACAGTAGGATTTTTCCCAGAGGGAATGAATTATTGCAACCGGAGCTGATAATCTGCATCAGTTGTCCAGGATAATGACACAGCTGTTTGTTTTTTTTTTTTTTTTCCAATTAAAAAATTCAGTAAATGAAAAGTTTTGTGAACAGCTGTCTACCTCCTGTGAGAAAACAGGCAGTTTTAAGAGGAATTAAATTCACACAAATGCTCATTAAAGGAAAGATGTGCTGGGAGTACAGTACGTTATTTTTGTTTTTCAAACATGTAATACAAAAATCATGAAAGTAGTAACAGAAAGGAAAGGAGGTGTTACATTAATCTAGTAAAATGTGTTTAGAAGTTCTGTAGAAAGTTAGTATTTCCTAGTGAGTACACATTGCACTTTGTAAACTGACTGTTGATTAGACTGACGTCAGTGAAAATGCAATTAGTCTTGTATATTCCTGGACATATGGAACGGATGTTGCAAAACAGCCAGGAATTAATTTCCTCTATTGCCTTCTTCCTCTCTCATGTTATTGTGATTTGACTGTCATGATTTGACTGCAAAACTATGGAAGATGAAAGTGGCCAGGGTCTGAAGACGCACATGCAAGTTATTGTGGTGCTCTGCAGCTGAACTTGAGGTTCAAAGCCCCAAATCTCTGAAGAGTAGAATAGGAAGTGAAGAACAATTGCTGAAGGTGCTCCTGCTCCATCTGAGGCATTGAACCTGCCAGCAAGGCATCACCAAGGAAGTGATTTGGACTTGAGCCTAGTGCACTGTTCTGGACCTCCCGTGGTTCTGCTTGCTTTCGTATGTCTACAGTCAGCTCCTGCTCCTGTGATCTTAGTCCTCTGGCTTGGAGAGATTTTTCAGAGTGCTGTGTCTGTTTTTCGCTTCACTCCTGACTTGTGCTGAGCAAGGTCTTGTTCCATCAGGAGGTACATTAATCTACTTAATACAGACAGGACAAATGTTTTTGGCAGAAACAAGTTTGTGGAAGATTTTCACCTTGTGAAGGAGCATTTTCCAGCTGTGGAACTGTTGTGCTCAGGCAGATTGAATAAAAGTGATCATGCTGCAGTAATTATCTGTGATGCACCGTTCTTTGGTGTGTGCCCTCTTCTTCCTTACATACCCAAACTGCTGCCTTAGCAGGTGTACATGCCTTGCTGCCAAAAGCAGGGCAGGCTCCTCT
Organism: Excalfactoria chinensis; assembly: GCF_039878825.1. NCBI lineage: Eukaryota > Metazoa > Chordata > Aves > Galliformes > Phasianidae > Excalfactoria > Excalfactoria chinensis. The sequence continues at coordinate 21,166,613 of NC_092826.1, read as the reverse complement.
CAGTGGTTCAGCAGCACATGTTGAGAGGGGGTGGCAACTCAGTCTGGGTATTCTGGGCCATCCTGTGTCACTATTCCAAATCAGCATTCAGGCTCATGAGATATAACCAAACTCACATCACTTGAACAGGGCTGTCCTCTGCCTTCTGTGGTTGAGGCTCAAAAATACATTTGTAGAAGTTGAGAACAAAAGCAGAAACCAAACCAACCCCAAATGACTAATTGAACAACACTTATTCTAGTGAAGTTTCAGTGCATGCCAGTTCTTTTCTAGTTCTCCATGGCATCCTGAACCAAGGTGTGCTTCAGTGGAAAACATGAGCTGGTCTGTCCACACCGTTTTTCAAATGTTTCTGTATGACTGTATTTTCCCAGAGTTAGGTAGAAGGCTTCAGCGTCCATTTTCAGAACCTTGAACAGAGTTTAAACTTTCTTTAAATACAATTTAAAAGTAATAAAGAATCCACCAATAACTTTACATATATGTACCTTATTTTCCAAAATCACAGAAGCACTAAGATTAAGTATATAACAAATTAAACTCTATCTGTTGGGAGACAGAAATCTCTAGTGTGCATCGTGTACTGTCTATCCATCTATTTTTTCTTTTGTAAATTTAGTCATTACCATATTTCATTAGTGACAGGCCTCTTGTGGTTTGGGTTTTAGGGCTGGCAGGCAGCAGTAGTTGAGTCATTTTTATAGAAGAGTGCTGATAAATTATGCTGGACTTCCTATATCAATTTAATCAGCTCAGCATTTGAAGCACAATGCTTATTGTCATTATAATAATAGAAGTCAAGGTTGTATATAAAGCCTGATTAAAATACTCCTATGCAGATTTCTATTGTACAGTGGCTTTAATATTCACTCTGTACTAGACTAGTTTGAGCTCGCCTGGATCATTCTTTGTTTTTTATGAATAATACGCAAAACTAAGAAACTAAGCAACAGGAATTGCAGGCTCTACCCTAACTTCTCCCGATCAAATGGAGACTTAATTGCTATTTCTTGTCTGGCTAACGTTCTCCCAGTGTCAGTGAAGCATTTCAGGTAGCAGTCAGAAATAAACTTTAAGAAACCACATAGGGAAGTAAGAATGGCTTCTGCAAGGAAGACTTTTTTTTTTTTTGGTTCTCCTACTATTTTAAGTTCAGACAATAATCTGAAGTTAATATTCTGTTTTTAAGATGCCTTGGAATATGTCCAAACAAATGCATTTCCTGAAAAAAACCTCTCAGTTTCTCTGTATTCTTCCTTATATCTTCAGTAATGATGTGTATTAACAAATTTCACTGGTGAAATGGGGGAAGGATTTCCCTTTAACCCAACTTTACGTGGCCATGTTTCTATTTCCCTTCAGGCTGTTATATGTGATGAAAAGCCAGACAAGTGTGACAGAGTTTCCTTCCTAGAACCATTAATTACTTTGTGCATCACTAACATAACTGCAGCTTTTCCCTGCCCCTTGAACTGGAGAGTTGATATACTTCAATTAACACGAGACAGAAAGCTTACATAGCGGAAAGAAGGTGGAGAAGTATCTGCTCTGCTAGTCAGAACTGTTCTGCTCTGCCATTTCCCAGGAGTTTAGGCCACAGTATGGCAAATGCTCAGATGTAGCTTCTGGCTCCTCGGTGCCCTGGGAGGGAAGATGATTGATTGAACCATTTCCATGAGATCCATAATGAAGCTGTTCACATACCAACCCTCTTTTCTTCTCACATAATTTGACTGCTCCCTACAGAAGTCAGATATCCACAAAAACTTAATCTGTGAGAAGGCAAAGGCAGATGGAGAAAATCAGAGATTGTCAAAGTAGCCTACCTAGACATTTTCTATACATTCTTTCTCTAATGGTAAAACTGACTTCAGGTATCCAAGTATTATAAACTGATTACAGACCTGTTTTTGGTTTAGATTCAAGGTGCGAGAAAGATGTGGGTGTTTTTTTTGTTTTGTTTTGTTTTTGATATATATTTTTTTTCTAGTGTCCTTTTTTCCCCCTCTAGACAAAGAGCACTATCATGTTTTGCTTTCTAATTGTTTTATATCCTTCTTATACTGTGGTACCCAGAATGGCATGTGGTGCTCAAGGTGAGGCTGTGCCAGTTGCAGATCGGAAGCACCATTGGGAATGAGACTCAGAGTTAAAAGCACATCTTTCATCACATGGACTGTGTGCAGATATGTACATGTGTAGTTGCAGCTATGAATTGAATTCTCAGTATAAATAGAGCTACTTTTCTTCTTACTTTTTCCTATAAGTATGAGGAATTCACTGCACTGGGAAGTCTTTGGAGAAGTGGAATATTTGTAGAGCTGACTCTGTGAGGTTCAATAAAAAAACATCCATGTATTTTTAATGCAGTGTATCAAAATAAGCTTAATATTTTCTGTTCTAAATTCCTTTATCAGAGCAAACATAAACTTAATGAACTCTACTGCAACTCCTGACAACTCTTTCAGTGCTTACAGTCGTCTGTGTCATTCACTGGCTAGAATATTTCTCCATTTGACTGGGTTAGGTATTGGTAAAAGGTCTGTATGGATGGTATGATTTTAGGAGTTACTGTTTTAATTTTAGATAAGCAGAGATAAATACCATGCAACTCACAGCTCTGTGAGGGGTCTGAAATTATAGCTGTAATCATTTCTTCAGCACCTGCTGATGCAGTGTTGATACACAATGATACACCTCTCCTCTGCATTTTGACTCTGTGGGTCACTTCTCATCTTGGGAACAAACAATGTGGAATATAAGACAACTAACTCGTTGGTGGCAGAGGTCTCTAAGTTTAGCATGTTATGTTGTTTCCAAACTCTGGATGATGGCAGTGGCATACACAAGTTTGCTTCCTTGTATTTTAAGACACTGCATGTTCCCTCTAGCAGACTAGCCTCATGTCATACACAGCTGCTGTTTCTTTATTGCTATACAGATGGGAGCAGTAACAGTGGCTGAAGGTGTGATCCTGCTCTCAGCGCTTGTTGCCCCGCTCCCTCTCACCTGCATGCAGTCTCTCACACAGTTGTTGATATTTAATTTTGTCTTCCACTGAGATCTGAAATCATTTTGTAAGACCAGAAGGAATAATCCATGTCTCCTCCAGAATAACCCGTATTTTCCTTCTTTCACTACATATACTGGAATTTCTACAAAACAGAGGGTTTATCTTCCTTCCCATTGATGAAGAGGTCACAGCAGGGCTGGCAGGGACAGCAAGACCTCTTAGTGCCCCTGGGGTTTCTCTCCCATCACTCTGGGTAGAGCTATGGCTATAACCCATTGGTCAGAGTTCTGACCTGACAGAGGAAAATCTTGCACCTGATGCTTACCACCAATCACCACTTTGCTGCATGTTCATGAACGTTTTTCTGTTTCTTAGTCCATAAAAGAAGAACAACATGTTCCATCAAAGAATTATAGGGTTTAGTTGCTTGTTGAAACATGGCACAATTAAAATACTTTCTAAATAATGTTCATTAATTGCTACTTTATTTGCTGCTGAAGGAATATAAAGCCTTTTGAAGGAAATCTTGGCCTTATTGAGAGGGCAGCAAAACTTCCTTTGCTTTCCTAGATCAGATTTCAACTTTCATACCAACCACATATGTCAACAGGGATTCACTATATGCTCTTTTATTTGATAATGTGTCCCTGGAAGATGCTACATCAGTAAGGTTTTAGACATATTAAACATATGCATTAAAGCATTGTTCAAAATTCAATGGTTGCTTCACATTCTAAACAAAAGAAAATCCCCAACAAATGCAACACACCCAGCTGTGCACATCTTTCTTTTCTTAAGAAAGAGGCTGAGCAAATAAATACTTGGTGTATTTCACTTCCATTGCTGACAGCACACTTGGGAGGTGCTCAAAGATCATTATGAGGATCAGAATATAAAAACCCGGCAGATGAGAAAAGTGATGCATTGGAATGATTCCACTGACTGCACTAGGCTTTAGTTCAGAAAAACACATCCTGCGTCTCTGTACACAGACTTAAAGACTATGCTGACCAACACGTAATCTGAATCTGGGCAAATCCGCATGGAGAAAGCAGAATGCCTAGGTCAGTATTTCACAAATCTTCCTGTCTGTGTCTGCACAAAAGACTAAACTGGCATGCCTTTAAAATAGCGACATGATATACATTTATAGTTTCTGTTCATCTGCTTATTTTGAGTGCTCTCCTTAAGTAACATTTATATATTACTGTTATCTGTCCTCTGGTTTTCCACAAAAGAGTATAAAGCAATAACTGGATTGCAATATAAAGTTATATATAATGCTAAAAATTGAGAAGGTCTGTAGATTAATATGAATCTTAATGGTCATCTGACCCGCCTTGGAAGCCAACCAAGAATAGAAAGACATGACAAGACCATGGCAACAGCATTCCTAACACAAAACTGCCTAACTGTTCTGTGACAAAATGCAGCAATGAGGATTCCTAAACCCCTCCAGATGATCTCTTCTACCATCTGATTGTTCTGATTTTTCAGCAAGTTGCATTACCTACATTCCTCCTTGCTGCAATTTATATCTATTACTTTACCCACATCCCAGTAGGTGTGGAGAAGTTTACTGCCTCCTTTCCTGTGTCTTTCTCTCTTCACTAGACTAAACACTCTCAGCTTTTCCCTGCCAGTCACACCTTTTAGATATCTAATCATCCTCTGTTCTCCTTCAGGACCCTTCTCAAGGTTTATATTGGCATGTTTCTGAAGGAATTTGAACTAGGCCCATTCTGCAGAGTCCTATTTGAAGACAAGTAGGAGGATAACTTGCTCATTGGATGGTGCTGAGTCATGTTCAGTTTGTTCATTGTTGTACTCAGCACTTCGTTCCGAGGAACTACTACCTACTCAGTTATCTCACCTCTTATTCTTCTGCACTTGTTTGCCACCAGTGTGATGCTCTATCCTTGTTGCCAATTAACTGTGCTTTCTATTTGTCTGACTTCTGCTATAGTTGGCCAAAGTCCTTACAGCCTGGCACTAACTGCAAACTAAAGAAAGATAGAATTCACAAGTAACTTGAAATACTAAGTATTTCAACAATACTGGAGAACCCTATTCAGTAGATCTTTTGTGAATCTTTGAGAGCTATGCTTTTACTTGTCATCCTGCTGGCTATGTGCTCACCTTCCTGCATTTTCAATTAGACCAGGTTTTCCCAGCTCACTAATGAGAATCACATCATGTCAGAAGGGCTGCTAAGATGCAAAGAGATTATATCTACTGCTTTTCTCCTGTTCACAAAGCCCACTTGCCTGTAAAGAAGGTAAATAGGATGAATTAATACAGCTTGTAATTGACAAACCCACGGAGAATACTGTTTATAACCATACAAATTTTAGGTAACATCAAGAACACCACTTTATTGTCTGTTTGGGGGTTGATTTTATTCTTGAATCACACATTCTAGGCAGAATTTTTTTTTTTTTATGGCCTCTGTTTCATGGAAGTATAGACTGTGCTTGCTTTTTCATATCTTGTGAGCCTAATCTATTAATAATTTTTTCAAAGAGCATTGCTAACAATTCTGATATCAGCTAAACTCGACAGAACTTTCCCATCAAAAAGCATTTATCTTTACCAAGAAATTCTCTAGCCTGGTCATGTCTTCTTATTATAGCCTGTGTTCTTACACCTTTTTGTTGATGTTAGGAACCTGTGATCAGATTGGGATGACTTCAAAGCGAGAACCTATGCAATAAAAATCCATCTTTTCCAGCATACTCTATTATCACCTTTCTTTTCTTTACTTTCTTGTTGATCAGTTATCTTTTTTACTTCTGTAGAATAATTTTTTAGACAGTCTGTGTTATTTCATACTAAGAAGTCTTCTTTGCCATTAGTCCTCATCATTTCAAACTGATATAAACATTTTGTTCAAATAAAATAGAGCTCTTTCCTCCCTTTACATTCCTCTCATTCCTTGTCACTGACTGTTTCTACTAAATTTTTCAATCAATACCATATTCTTGCATTTAACTCACCGCATTTCATAGACAAAGCCTTCCTGGGTGTGAATTTCTCTGGGTGTGAATTTTCTCTGGGCAGCCTGGTCTGGAGGTTGGTGACCCTGCACATAGCAGGAGGGTTGAAACTACATGATCATTGTGGTTCTTTTCAACCCAGGTCATTCTATGATTCTATGAATTTCCCACTATACCTTGTGCTTCAAGATGTTCATCAGGCACTGGGTTCATGCTGCCACCTACTCCCATCCTGCTAAGGCCTTCTGATCTAATAGCTTGTGTGAACCAGCTCATTCACAGACCCTACTAAAACGAAGTCTCTTCCAGCAAATGATCCACTCAGGAGAAACTCACACAAATCCAGAGAAAACAACAGTGATGTTAGTGAAAGATTACAGTTCTGTGTCTGGAAAGCAACCCATTCCTCAGTCAGCAGAGCCAGTGGGAGACATTCTGTCCAGAGCTGTTTCACGGATTATTTTCACAGCCTGAAACTATTCCTGTCTTCCTATCCACAGATCATCAACTCGGTGGTACTGCTGATTCTGCTGAGTGCCCTGACCGACCCTGACCAATACCACCTTACCAGCGCTGAATTAGGGGGTGAATTTGAATTTATGGATGATGCCAGTAAGTACGGACTGTCAGAACACGAACACTCATTACTCCAGGATTTAGGTAGCTGTCACTTCAGTAATTGTTGTCATTTAGTAGTTTTATCCCCTCGGTATCCTTGGTATCTTACAGATGCATTTTTACTGTGAATGGTGCATTTGTGGCACTGTTCAATCTGGTTGCATACTGCCTTACATCAACCTGTGCTGTATCCTGACTGGGCAGGGCAGAGCCAGCACTGGACATGCAGATGTTATCCCTCGGTGCAGTACTGAGAGTCCTGGGGGAATTTTGCAAGATGCAGAAAAGTCAGATCTCTGAGTCCCATGCCCTGTAGAGCCTACCAGTGCATAAGAATATGTGCTGCTATTTCTGTAACCATATGGATGTGCTGTCCAGAGTGCCATCTGGATTCCTGTTGTTCAACTTTGAACACCCAGCATGTGCACATGGCATGACTCGCACCAACCAGTCAGGACAGATGCAGGTGATAGATATTAACTGCACAGCCACAGAAATACAGCAGTAACACTGGGCTGCTCCTTCTCACACCAAAGGCCAAGGCAAATCTTCTACACAGTCTCAGGGCAGTGTGAGACAGGACATTTATTTCTGCTAAAAAAACCTGTCTTTCCTCTAGGACAGTTTCATTTCCAGGCCAATTGTTTGATGATATTTGGTCTTTTGGCTTAACTATTTAAGTAGTATTTGGATTTTTTCCCCTGTATGCTATTTTGATGAAAAATATCTGTTTATTTGCATTTCTGCTTAGAAGGCAGCTACATTTCTGCTTAGAAGACAACTACATTCAATACTTCCCACTGCAATCTAAAATAAGGGCTCCCATGACTTCCACTGGAGCCTTGCTTCTCACAGCCACACATCTACTGCAAAAGGCTCCAACTCCATTCCTCATTCCTGCTGCAGTCAATAAAAATATCAGCAGGAATAGCTTCCACACATGAGGAAACTAATTATAACCACTGTGTGTTAGAGCTGTTAGGTTATTTGTTAAGGGATACTTACTTCTACAAGTTCTTTAGTGCAGATCAAAACCTTGGAGGCTTACATTTAGTATTAGGGGGCAATTGCTACTTTACCGCATCTTCCCTGACAAAGCGCCTACTACTTCACACTAAAAATCTTTTTATATAACTGGATTTAAGAAAATAGGGACTGTCGTAAATACAGATGGGCTCCTAGCTGATTCTGACATATTAAAACTGACTGCCTTGTCCTAATTCTCAGAGATTAACCTTGGTAATGACTGTCTGTCAGTGCGGTTTTATATAGCCGACATCTGAGGCCTGCCAGTGCCCAAGGCTTTAAAATAGTAATTCTCTTTTGTAATGCAATAGCTGTCAAATCAAGTACATCGGGGATTTCCATCTACACTTCAAAACTGTATTTTTTATATTTTTTATTGAGGCTTCTGAAGTGAACTCTGAAAGACTGTAAAAGGATGGCTCATGGGCCAGGTGACCTCATTTCCATTCATTAAAGGGAACATTTCCCAGGCAATTTAATTACAAACAAACGTTTGAATTAAGGTCTCCTTCTCTTCTTTGGCTCCCTCTGGTTTAATGCCACTGGCAATCACTGGCAGGAAAGAATTTGTTTTAATATTATTATTTTTTAATATGACTATATCTGTTTGAATTTGAGGAAACCTTTTCTTCTGAGAGAAAACATCAGACAAATTTTCTCTTGCCCTACTTTTAATTGCCTATTTTTGAGTAAATAGTTAGGTTAGCTGCATGTGCAGTAGTCCTTCGATGTGAAACCATGTGTACAAAATATAGTAAGATACATCATTTTTTAACGCTAATGAAGGTGCCAAATTTATTATCTATATGCACTTGTGCTGACAGATATAACGATGGAAATATTAGCAGCTTTTATTCTCACTGCTAGTTTTGTTGCCTCTATAATAGCAAACAAACCAACAAACATGTAAAATTTGCCTGTAGAATTATCACTCCCCTACCGCCCCTCCTCAAAAAATTAACAGCTGAATCATAATAGTGGAGGTAGGGGTTTACCTGACACTGATGACAGATTTGCCCTTGACTTCCAAGAAACTGGATTCTGCCCCATATTTGTATTTGTATTTCTTTGAGACTGCATTCAGGCTTTGTTTATGGACAAATTTCAGTTTTCCGTTCCGTAAGTGTCATCGTTGTCTGTCACACACAGAGGCAGAGACAGTCAAGTGTGAAATATTTACAAGTGCCAATGCAGCACCAGTTTTTTTATGTGAATGGCTGCTTATCCTTAATTTCAGGTTTTTGGCTTGTGCAAGACTCCCAGGGCACTGCCAGGGACTCTGAACAAACTGGTTGGTTAAGCAGAAGTACTTACCTGAACACTTGGAAAAAATGCAGTAGGACAGAGCTTTTTCCTTTTATTCGGGAAAAGAAAGCAATGGGTAAAAACACATCTGCCAGGCCTTGCCATGCAGCAGATGTGCTGGATGATAGGTTTGGCTGCCTCCCCTCAGCATGTATATGAGGGAGCTGGAGGAAATGATTACCAAGCCATTTTTCATCATTTATCAGCAGTCCTGGTCAACCAGGGAAGTCCCAGATGGCTGGAGGCTTGCCAGCGTGACACCCATATACAAGAAGGGTTGGAAGAAGGATCCAGGGAACTACAGGACTGTCAGTCTTACCTGACTATCAGGGAAGGTTACAGATCAGATTATCTTGAATACAAGCACACAGCATATGCAAGACAGAATCAGGTCCAGCCAGCATGGGTTCATGAAAGGCAGGTCCTGCTTGGCCAACCTCATCTCCTTCTACAACCAGGTGGCCTGCCTAGTGGATGAGGGAAAGGCTGTGGAAGTTGTCTACCTAGACTTTAGCACAGAGACTCTGTTTCCTACAGCATCCTCCTGGAGAAACTGGTAGGTCATGGTGTATTCTTCACTAGGTGAGCAACTGTCTGGGTGGCTGGGTTCAAAGTGGTGGCGAATGGAGTTAAATCCAGCTCATGACTGGCCGCTAGTGGTACTCCCCAGGGGTCAGTAACAGGGTTGGCCATGTTTTAATATCTTTATTGATTATTTGGATGAAGGGATTGAGTGCACTCTCAGTAAATTTGCAGATGACAGCAAGTTGTGAGGAAGTGTTGATCTGCCTGAGGGTAGGAAAGCACTACAGAAGGATCTGGACAGGCTGGATTGCTAGGCTTAGGCCAGTTGTATAAAGTTCCCAAGATCAAGAGCCTGGTCTCTTGGGCTTGGGGCAGGATAGCTGGAAAGCTGCACAGTGGAAAAGGACCTGGGGGTGTTAGTAAACAGCCAGCTGATCATGAGACAGCAGCGTGCCTAGGTGGCTAAGAAGGCCAACAGCATTCTGACTTGTATCAGAAACAGCACAGTCAGCAGGACCAGGGAAGTGATTCTGTGTTCAGTATCTGCGAGGCCTTACCTGTGCACATTGTTGGGCCCCTCCCTACACTGAGACCCTGGAGAGCATTCAGAGAGGGGGTACAAAGCTGGTGAAGGGTCTGGAACACAAGTCTTATGGAAAGCAGTTGAAGGAACTGGGATTGCTTTGTCTGGAGAAGTCTTAGAAGAGACCTTATCACTCTACAACTAGCTGAGAGGTGGAGGTTGACCTCTTCTCCCAGGTAACAGCAATAAGACAAGAGAGAATGGCCTTAAGTTGTGCCAGGGAGGTTCAGGTTGGATGTTAGGAAAAATTTTCTACCAGAAAGAGAGGTAATGCATTGCAACAGGCTGCCCAGGGAGGTGATAGACTTAATGCTGCTGGAGGTGCTCAATAGAAGAGTAAATACGTTACTGGTTTAGTGGGCACAATGGTAATGGGTTGACAATTGGACTAGATGATCTTAGAGGTCTTTTCCAATCTTAATGATCCTATGATTCTATGAACCAGGGAATGCTTTGGGCTTCCTCCCCTAGTGTCTGTTTAACTGAGTCCATTTAGTCTCAACTTTTTCTTCTTATTTCTTTTGGGCCTGAGGGAGTTGTGCTTGAAGATGGACTAGAAAAAATGTGAAATGTGTGAGCTGCTCAGTGCAATGTTTTTGCTAGTAAAAGCCTAATAATCCCTGAGTGGGAGATGAAAAAACCTTGTAAATCAGCCTGGCTTCTGAGAAGGTTTTACCTAAGACTCCTGCTCAGCTTGTTCTTCATGCAGGCTATGATCCTGGCATGTTAACAGCCCAAATAAGTAAGGAACATTGCTAGTTTGCATTTACACTCTTCATACTATCAGTTGTGTGCGGTACTTCATAAGCCATATGAAACCAAGGACTGAAATCCTGCCTATGCCCTATAGAAACCCATGGTAACTCTGTCAAAATCAGCCAGTATCTCTGCCTGAGGATGTGCAGCTAAGGCAAGCAGTGGTCTCTGTACAGAGCTGAGGGGAACAGCAGGGAGAGTGCTGGGATCCTCTCCCTGCAGAACATGATATGCAACCCAAAGTACAAATAGATTTAGTTCAAATGGAAATAGTTTTATAAGGAAACCCATAGATAGCAAGCTTGAAGTTTGGCTAGGAGGATTAAGGGGAGCATGTGCCTTTCCTGCCCCTTATCATCAACATCTCTGATGTAGCATGAGCCCCATGTCAAAAGGAAGGGGAAAAGCTACAGCAAGTAAATTCTTCTAATGATTAATGCCAAGGATGCTCCTTGGCATGTGCTGGAATTAGGTTTGTTGACAGCATTATGGTCAAAGGGAGGCATTGTCACACTTCAGATACCTTCTAAGTCAGGCGGTGATGGGTAATGAACAGCCTAAACACAGTATTTATGAGTCTCAAGTCCATCAAACAACTTCTTAAGGCAGGCAGTCCAAACACACCTGGTTACGACACTGTGGACTGCAGGTACAGAATCACAGAATCATAGAATTGCTCAGATTGGAAAAGACCTCCAATATCATCAAGTACAACCATGACCTAACCATTCTACCCTAACTCTAACAATCCTCTGCTAAATCATGTCCCTGAGCACCACATCCAAATTGTTTTTAAACACATCCAGGGATGGTGACTCAATTACCTCCCTGGGGAGCCTATTCCAGTGCTTAACAACCTTTTCTGTAAATAAGTGTTTCCAGATATCCAAACTAAACTTACCCTGGCACACTTGAGGCCATTTCCTCTCATCCTGTCACCTGTTACCAGTGAGAAGAGACCAACCCCACTCTCACTGTAAGCACCTTTCAGATACTGAAAGACAGCAATCAGGTCTCCCCTCAGCCTCCTTTCCCCAGACTAAACAGCCCAGTTCCGTCAGCCCCTCCTCATAGGGTATATTCTCCAAGCCCTTCACAAGCCTTGTTGCCCTTCTTTGGAGCTGCTCCAGCACCTCAATGTCCTTTTTGTACTGAGGTGCCCAAAACTGAACACAGTACTCAAGGTGAGGCCTCTCCAGTGCCAAGTACAGGGGCAGGATTTCTTCCCTAGTCCTGCTCACTACACCATTCCTGATACAAGGCAGAATGCCATTTGCATTCTTAGCATACTGCTGGCTCATATTCAGCTGACTGTCCATCAGTACACCAAGGTCCCTTTCCATCAGGCAGCTTTCCAGCCACTCCTCCCCAAGCCTGTAGGGTTGCCTGGGGTTGTTATGACCAAAATGCAGGACCCGACACTTGGCCCATCAATCCAGTCTCCCCAGGTCCCTCTGTAGTGCCATCCTAACTTCTGGTAGATCAACACTATCTCCCAGCTTGTATGTCACAGATACTCTCAGTACTAGGACCTCAAGAAAATCGTGTCCTAAATGCACAACTTCCTCTCTTCTCTTTGGGCATAGCCTCTGAAATGTAGTTGCAAAATGCAGTTGCAAACTCACGGTTTCTGTAAGGGCAGGTGCAGAAATAGTCTCTCATTTCTGGCATTCTGATGAAGGCTGATGATGATGCATGAGAGATATTTAGGAAAAAGTCAAACATACGTGTATTTTTCCCCCCAGAATTTCCTTCCAGCACTTCACGGCTTAGAAATTCCTTAAATCTAATGAAAAGTTAATTGAAAGCTGAGCAGCAATAGAGGAAAAATACAGCATTCCTGTAATTACTCCAGTCAAAACCTTAAAGAATATTTTGCTTCCTACTTACTTCCTACCACTTCAACTTTCCTGAGAGTCATACATCTTCATTAATAAACTGTGCATCACTGTAATATTCCTGGTTGAAATTAAAGTTTCAAACACATCATGCCTCCTGTAAGATGCCTCTAACTGCCTTATCTAGTCTTTCCTTTAAAAACGTGATTCTGCTTTGCTGAAGCATTTAGAGAGATGTGATAGATTGTATGTGGTAGCTGTTACTGCAAAACCAAGCTTTAGTGTGCATTCTCTCTCTGGTGTTTGTTGTAGTTTTTTGTTTTGTCTGTTTGTGTGTTTGTTTTTCCATATCCTTGTCAGCTTGGTCATCCTTTAGGTTATGGAACTGTGGAACTGGCAATAACTAATAATGAATAATTTGAGACTAAAAGAGGGGAGATTTAGGTTAGATGTTAGGTGAGGTGCTGGCATGGGCTGCCCAGAAAAGCTTTGGATGTCCCATCTCTGGAGGCATTCAAGGCAAGGTCAGGTGGGGCCTTGGGCAGCCAGTGGCCATGGCAGGGGATTGGAACTGAGAAGATGTTGGGCCCCTTTCCAACCCAAGCCGTTCTATGATTCTATGATAATGAGAACATCCTGCTCTCCCCAAGATTAATCTGAACTGAGCTTTTTAGCTCAATACGGACCTCCTCTCTCAGACCGTGACCTTCTCCAGTCTGAGAGGCATGTCTGCAACCATGGGCAAAGATGTGACAGTGGTTCCTGCTGATCCACATGGAACAGATAACCTTCAGCTGCATATACATCAGCCAAGAGCTGTCCCACAGCAGGCAGAGTTGGGTACAGAGAATAAAAGTAGGCAAAGTCCTGGTAACTATCTGGCAGCTGGCTCCTGCTGACTCCAGTGTCTGGCAAGCTCTCATTTATCCACAGTGGTCGCATTTTAAGTTCTGCATAGGCACTTTTTGATGACTGATGTAATCATCACAGGCAAAATAGTCTTCTTGACAATTATTTCCCAGATATTTGAAAATTCTTTGGAAAAAAAGAGAAATGAAACTATTCACAGCCTTATCGGAGCTATGGAGGTTTGTGCAGTGTAATCACTGTCTTTGTTTCTTGTATATCAGAGGTTTCACATAGGATCTAGTGGTTCCCTTCAGCAGTAGCTGGGCAATGTATCTGGCTCATCACCACCCACACACACTTCCCCTCCTGCCCTTTGGAATGCTCATCACCAAGCAAGTAGCAAAATAACTGAATCAAGCTCTGATTTGTTCTGCAATCACTCATATGTTTCTCTTTCAGATATGTGCATTGCCACAGCAATTTCTCTACTTATGATTCTGATTTGTGCAATGGCTACATATGGCGCGTATAAGGTAACTCATTATACTCCATAAAGATGTGAATTAAGCAAAGTGTACAAGCCTATAGAAAGCAAATTAAAAATGCTTCTTCCTAACAATTTCTTGTTTAGCTGAAAATTAAGAGAAAAAACAAGGAGGTGGCAGAGCTTGTTGCCTAGATCAGTGGTGTCACACAGCCCCATGCTGAAGGCAGGACAGATGCCCACTTGTGTTTACTGTCTGCACTTTCAAATATGAGTAAGCTCTGGGAAAGCTGCGCATTCATAGAACTGAACCTTGTTCCTACCAAAATTAATGGAATTTTTTCCCATTCAACTCCCATGCCTGTGGTTAGTTGGCCCAGTACTAATCCCATTTATTAAGGGAAAAAAAACATTCTCCTGTGGTTTTTAAATGTCCCAGTACCACAAGCTGTGGGACTTGCACCACACATACTGCAGCAGTTCAGCAGCCAAGCTGGCCTGGCCAACTCTTTTGGCCAAATGTTGTATTTCCTTTAGCTGATTTTACAGCCTCTTTTACAGCTTCATGAAATGTAACACTGCATTCTGTCAAATATTCCTTAGGTTTTAGTACAGAAATATATGTATCCCTCCATTTTGTCTTGTAGTTGATGACTGTTTATTTTATTTCCTTTCCAGCAACATGCGGCTTGGATCATTCCTTTCTTCTGTTACCAGATCTTTGACTTTGCTCTCAACACATTGGTTGCCATCAGTGTACTTGTCTATCCCAGCACAATTCAGGACTACCTTCACCAGCTGGTAAGGCACTTGATTTTTACAAGGGCTTAGGAGAAAATTGTGCACAGTTTGTCCTGTATTTCTGGCCAATATTTCACTGCTGACTTCCTAGGCAGTCCTTCAATGGTCCTCTCAGTCTAAGCTTTCTCATCAATATTCAGTATCCATGCAAGTTACATTACTAGCTTAGTACAATATCTGTGCAGAGTTCTGGAGTCTTGAAGTGCTGTGGAAGTTCTCAGCACCATTTCATTTAGAATGAGAACCACTGGAAGAGATAGACAGTAAGTGATTGCTTCTGAATTTGAAGCTACTGTGTTCGTATCCAGTGACTTATTTTTGGTGCTATATCAGGGTTGTTTTTTTGCTCCTTTGAATGTACTTGGTGGCTTTAACGTAGATTTCATTAAGAAGGAGTTTGATACAATGCAGGTTTGTTTTTGCTAAAATATATTGTCAGAGTCTGTTTTAGGAACGATTAGAGGTTTCTTTCTTGCCATGTTCTACTTTGGCCAGTCATCCATAGTCAACACTGAGTGAGCCTATGATTAAAATCCCCTACAGTGAGGACAAGAGCATCTTTTGTTTCAGGGCCAGATGGGTTCAGATGGGGTTGCAGAGTTGTAGTACCTAACCC
Organism: Excalfactoria chinensis; assembly: GCF_039878825.1. NCBI lineage: Eukaryota > Metazoa > Chordata > Aves > Galliformes > Phasianidae > Excalfactoria > Excalfactoria chinensis. The sequence continues at coordinate 21,151,203 of NC_092826.1, read as the reverse complement.
TGCAGCCATCTCTGAAAATCTGCCTCAAGAACTTGAATGCAGATTAGCTCAATTGTGAACTTTGTTACATGGATGGAAAAAACAGCTAGAGCAGTATAAATAACAGATAATGAGCAGCAGCTGGCAGATAAATGGCCACACAAATCTGTGGGAAGAGGCAGTGTGACAAGCCAGCAGGAGCTGAGATACATCAGGAGTCTGTTATGATTCACCTTACTTAACACCCACCTGCCTTCACAGCCAGTGCTGCACTGGAATAGAAGGAAAGGAACAATTCAAAGGATTCTTAGACACGAGAGTGGAAAAGAGGAAACTAAAGCAGGAGCCCTCCTGTTCACCCTTTGCCTGCAGCCCTTCACTTGGGTCAGTGCCAGCCCCACTCCTGTAGCAGTTGAGGGGCCATGTGGCTGCATGACCAGATGCAGCTCTGCAGCTCACAGTCCCCATTCCAGGAGGCTCGTTGTAACCAGGTTTTGCTTAATGTTGGCCCCTGTGGGAGAATGAAAGGGGGAAAGCAGAGGCCTTGGGAGCAGGCAGGGAGCTATGCACTGAAGAGATCCTGCTCTTCTTGTTGGGTACCACATCTGGAGTTGGCTCACCAACAAGGCAAAGGACAGCCAATTCCCTCAAAATCAGTAGGTCATCACTGTCATCCCTGCTGCAAAGTCCTTCCATAGCCAAAACAAAACAAGTGGGCCCTGGAGGATACTGGAAACTGTGCAGCAAATCGCTTTGTGATCCACCTTGCTGTTTCAGCCTACATTCCTAACAGCATTACTAATTACACCAGGAAAGACATGGTTTTCCCTTCTGTTCAGTGCAGCCACCATCTGCTGTGCACATATACTTCTGTTTTCTTCCATGACGTTTTTCCTGAGGTACACTGGGGCATGAAGCTGAGTCCTGCCACGTGACTGCAAGAAAGCTGGAGACTTAATCTCCTTTTGAGAGTCCTTCATAGTGTTGAGATGTTTTATTTCTGGATAACTCAAATTAATGAAACCTTCATTAAAAGTTACAAAAAATTAGAAAATAACTAATAACCTCCGAATATGTAACTAGAAAGGGCAAAGGACTATTTCTAAGTATATTAGAAATGAAAAAATTCTAGTGAAGGAGAAGCTATTTGCTGGGAAGAGGTGATAAAAGTACTGATGTAAAAAAGGAAGAAGTATTCAAGGAAGAAGTATTCACTATTTATTTCTGCTTTGCATATGAAAACAGGCAGTATAACATGTTTACATGGCCAGGGTTTTTGAAGTCCTTTTATTTGCTGACAGTCAAGAGTTTTCAGTCTGAACACACAGTTTTTGAATGAATAAACCCAGCTAATTTGTACTCCGGTGTGTTAAACTATCTGGTTGCATGGATCTTTGTCTTGTGGTTGTGAGTCATTTTCTGGATGGGTAATGAGATTGTGCTTCACAAGCACTAAACCGTCTGTGCTCAGAAGGGCAAGGGGGATATACAGGATAATTACAGGCTAATTATCCTGGCATTGCTACCAGAGTACAGAGTGACAGCAGTGCTGAGATGAGAGTCAGTTGATAAAGGATTAAAACAGAGCAATATGATTAATGTCTGCCAGCACAGTTTCATGGTATATCGATCCTACAGGAAAACTCATTTTCTTTCCCTGACTAGATTGCATGTTTTGTAAATAAAGGTGAGCAGGAACATAATAGTCCTTCATGAGACATTTGACTTCATGGCATGATAGAACATCAGTGAAACACTAGACTAATAAAGGATGTATCAAATGGATTAGAACAGGTTAGCTGGCAGATCAGGAAGGGTTGTAGTCAAACCAAATACCTTCCAATTGTTTTTTTGTTTTGGGTTAAGCAAGGTGTCTGGGAATCAGCACTAGGTTTTGTGCTCTTGCTGACTTCTTCTGACAACCTTGGTGCCCAAGGGACTATCCACCAGGCCACCAGAGAGAGCTTCTCTAAGTCACTGTCTGGAGGGATCAAGTTCTTTATGGAAGGTCGAGAGCAAGAGCCTAATCTAACTCTTGTTTGTCATGCCCTGAAAGACTGTAAAGTGCACTGCCCAAGGTGAATACATCTCTGCATTTCCCAGAGCCAGTACTTGTGACTTTTTCCAGAAGAAATTAATAAAACTTGTGGATGACACAGAGACTAATTGAGTTGTAAATAACCCCATGGACAGAGGTATTACCCAGTGATCCACACTGACTGGAGCCTGGGTTCATTCAGCAATTCATGCTACATTTCTAAGTGTAAATGCATATATATATACATATATATATATATTAAGGAATAGAAAGAATACAGATGAGCTTATACTATAGCAACTGCACCTGGGATTCTGTAAATAGACTGGGAAACTTAATGACAAGAGTCTCCTTTTTTGGGGTTTTGTTTTCTTTTTAACTTTTCTGCTATTGTCATAAGATGTACCTAAATATTTCCCGTGCCTCTGATTTTAACATGCAGAAAGGTTCCTCTGTAAGCCATTTAAAAGCTGGATAAACTGCAGTATGATGACAAATGACCAGCTTTTCCTGCTTAATTTGTCAAGAAAGGAAATCAAAAGGTGATGTCATTATAGCTTTCATATTCAGAACAAGTAGGTATTAAAAGGCTGTTGAAATAATGATAATGATAATTATCAATAGCTAAAAGCTGATCTGGTTAAGTTCAATTAGAAACAAGGAGTCATTTCTATTTCCTCATTCACAGCAGAGATTAGTGATTTTCAAAGGCTGTGTAGGGCCACAGTGAATTTGGTACATTAATGCCAACTGTTGAACTTTTTTGAAGCTGTTAAACCCTCCTGTGTCTGAGCCATGGTCCTTAACATCACTATCTTAGCAGAGATCTCTGGGACCCTTGCATGGAAGCCCATATCTGTTGGCAAAAGTTTGTCACATTTGGTTCAGAACAAATACACTCTTGAGTAGGAAAAAGCAAACATGTTCATTGAAGCTGTGTTACCCAGTGATATCAGAGTTACTTTTGCAATATGTGGGATTTTAGTGGCAGAATAAGATGCAAGTAAAACCAAACTTTTCCATTTTTTAGCAATAATGCTATCAGCACAGTGACAAATTCTGTTACGCAGGCTTACACCCATGGACATGTTCCCCTACCTTTTAATACTCCTGATGGAGAAGTCTGTAGTATGTGCCAAGTTCAGGTTAAGATTGCAGTTAACACCTATATCTCCGCAGGTGAAATCAGAGTCATGCCAATTGTGTGTGATCACTCCTGATGATTTATAAATAATTCTAGGGACTTCTTGCCCTCTTTCTCTTTGCAGAGCCCTGCCAAGCAAGGCTAAAAGCAAGGGAGTGGATTGTGTTTCTTCCTGGCAATCTTACACTTTTTTTTTTTTTTTCTCTAAAACTACTTTGAATATGGGGATTGATGTTGTAGAGAGGCGAGTTTCGTAAGGGAAATGAGAAATCCCAATCATTCTTCAAATCCGTGATTGAATATCTGGAAAAGCATATTACTTAAGTAATAGAATACACTTGGCAGCCACAGAAGAACATTACTTTCTTACCCTAAGGTCAAACTCCAATATTTTTAATCACTTCTGCTTTTCTATGTTATTATCTGTAATTATTCTATCTATTCACTATGGTGCGCATGTGTCAGATTTAAGTCTAGCAGTGGAGGGTTACAAGCTATTCTAAAACTCTCTATGTACTTTTACAGAGATGGTAAATAAATACTTATCACTAGGGTAGGCAGAGCCCTCGCTGAAAGTGTTGCAATTGCAAAACAGAAGAGCATAAGCTGTTTTGTAACACCTACCTGCAAGGGCTGCAAGTCTCTTTGGAAACTATGTTGGCTTTTAGTACCCAGTTTCACACAGGTGTGCAACTCAAATCCTGTACATTGAAAGAGAATCTTAGTGTGAAGGGTCATGTGAAAAAAGTAGCTGTTGCAGCTATCATTTCAAATGGACTATGGAGATGACGTGTATTGAAACTTTCTGAAGTTGTCTTGTTTGTTATTGGTGCTACAAAAGAAACAAACAAACACAAAATCTTTGCATATCATAAGTGTTTCATATATGAATTGAAAATCTTTTCAATTCTTGGAGCAGTAGAGGTCTAAAGCAGTTTGACCTCAAGCACATTTTATTTCTTCACCTCAAATAATACTTTGATATATGTGCTTTCTAAAACCTTAAAATTAAACACTTCATCTCCTGTCATCTGATATCAGTATACAGAATGTTTTGAACCAGAGGTACAGGACAGGCTAGTCTGCAACTGAGTTACACGACATTGTTTTTTATTAAAGTATAGATCTTTTTCAGGTCATCTAAAGAATATTTTGAGGCATACTAAATGGCTGCAATGCTGATGTCTAACAGTTATGGTTGTATCAGTCACGCTTTTATATCCTACGGGAATAGTCTAGAGAGTATAAAAGATTAAACATAGAGAAATGATTCCCATAAACTAAAGCTTAATAAAGGAAGATTCTTTGTGACACTTTCTGACATTTTTAATACCATTTTATAATTCCAAAGAGGTACAATTATCTTCATAGCAGGGTTTCAAGTCTCTACAGACACACTGCTGGTTTCTTTCAGTTCTGTAAGATCTAATTATCTGAGGACTGTATCTGTTGACTGAGAATCCACAATGGATTTTTTTGTGATCCAAAAGGAAGGAAAGCATAGGAGATTGTACAAGAGGGAATAGAAAGGACTTGGGCTTTCTGTTGTGCATTTGTCCAATATTGATGCCAAATACTTGCTACACAAATTTTGAAGAATCTAATAGAGTTTTGTTATGTATAAGCAGTAATTATTTTTAATTGAAAGCTTACACATATATTATTATGTATGCAATATGTTCAGTATCCACGACAAGGTTAGGAATGACACATTAATTAAGACCTTTAATGCCAGTGCCACACCACTACGAGTACTTCTTGTTTGCATAGGAAATTTCACAACACCTTGCTGCAGAATCCCTCCTGCATTTCCAGTGATGGACTGGATATTTTCCCATCAAGCCATAAGTCTCTCCTAGCTTCACCAGACCATTCACGGTATTTGACAATATTTGAGTTGTTCCCTGAAGTTAAGGTACCCATGCATTTGCCAAGCTTTTGGTCTGACCCTGGCACACAGGACCATCCCTGCAGCAGGATTTCAGTTCCTGGTTTCTCCATGGCTGAGCAAACCTCTTATAAAGGAAAAGAAGTTTTCTCTTCCCACTTCATATACTCATAGTAGTGTTTGAGCTCATGACTGCAGCATCAGCAGAGGATGATGGGTGCTTAATTCATCTGAACTGCTTTTGGTACTGGAACCAGCTGAGGCATTTCCAGTAATCTTTCTTGATTCTGCTAAATTCTGCAGCTTTCATAAATCGTTCTTCCCACAACACTGAAGGGGTTTGTGGTTGTGAGTCAAGATCTAGTGGTTCCCCAGCCTGTCTGGGCAAGCAAGTATTACATATCTTCTTGTTGGTAGGTGTAGCCAGCCTCAGTAACAAACAAAGGGAACTTCCACGTTCGTTGACCCATGGCCCTGGGCCATTCATCGCAGTCCCGAAAGCTTTTTCTCACATACAGGAAGCAGGGAAGCCCCGGGAGGCATCACAAAATCATGGAATATTCCAGGTCGGCAGGGACCCATGAGGATCAGCAAGTCCAACTTCCAGCTCCATGCAGGACCACCCCAGATTCCAACCTTGTGTCTGAAAGCGTTGTCCAAATGCTTCCTGAACTCCAGCAGCTTGGTGCTGCAGCCACTGCCCTGGGCAGGCTGATCCATGTCCAGTCAGCCTCCTCTGCCCAAGAACCTGTCCCTCACCCCCACTTTCACTTCCCCTGCCGCAGCTCCATGCCGTTCCCTCGGGCCCTGTCGCTGTCACACAGAGCAGAGCTCAGCGCTGCCCCTCCACTCCCTGTCAGGAGCTGCAGCCACCATCAGGCCTCCCCTCAGCTCCTCTGCTCTGGGCTGCACAAACCAAGGGACCTCAGTCACTCCTCATGCATCTTGCCTTTTAGACCCTTCACCATCTTCATTATCCTTCTTTAGATGCTCTCTGCTAGGATCTGGCTTCATTTTTCCACACTCTGTACCAAGACCTTACAGGTATTTATTGATGGGGATAGCCACCATGTGGGATTTGCTGTTACCTCATGTCAGAAAAGAAACCCAGACTGCTGAGTGTGGATGAACAAACTGCAGCTTTTGCTCCTCATATGCTCTCCCAGCTTGTTGCTTTCTGTATTTATTTACTGTCTTTTCACTTGCAGCGCTGCAGATGTAAGGGATGTGTTCCTCCCAGGCTTGGCCAGGTCTCATGGCTCTGGCAGATGTTCTTGCTCTTTAAGGTTTCAGGAACTTCTGTGGTCATTTTCCACCCTCCTCTTTCCCTCATGCAAATCTCAATTGCATTGATGTCTGGAAAGAGCCTATCGTGTTGTGAATGAAGTCCCAGCATGCAGTTGTCCAGTCTTGGGCTGGATTCTGATTCCCAAAGCCAGAGCATCTGAGGTGGAAAGCATCACTAGGAGGTTTCTATTACATTCAGAAACTTTTCCAACTAGTTTTTAATGGTAGGTCAGTACTAAAATTAGCCTTTTTTAGGCAGTTTTACTGAGACTGCCTCTGATTGACTGGGCTTTCTAACCTAGTATATGTCCTCACTCCTGCAAACTACAGTAGAGTAGTCTGTGGCTACAATACTTAGATATTCTGCATATAAGGTTTGGTTCTGCGTCATCTTTTCTTGACATACGTTCTTGCTTTATTTGTTTCTGGGTGTTGCAGTTTCAAGTGCAACAGGAAAAGGGGAGGGAAAACCCTTTTCACCTTCTCATCCCCCTCAAAGAAAGAAGGGGGAAAAAAAATAGAAACCAACCCAATTAAGACAAAGATAGAGAAAAATTTACTACAAATAGTAAAAGAATGTAAGATAATAAGAAGAAAAAGAGATACCATTAATAAAACAAGTAAAATGGCAGAAAGGGAAGTTTTGACCATTCTGCTCACTGTGCTACCAGAAACTGGAAGGGCCATTCACCCCCGCCATTCAGCATGAAGTTACTCTGAGATGTACATTGAATATTCCCATTTTGTTGCAATCATAGAACAGCCTAGGTTGAAAAAAACCTCAGAGATCATCTAGTTTTAGCACCCCTGCTGTGGGCAGGGTCACTAATGACTAGACCAGGCTGCCCAGAGCAAGATCCAGTTTTGATGGGTGGATGAGCCTTGATCCACTAAATAAATACAGGCTCCTATGCAAAAGCAACCCCAGAAATCAGCTTGCCCTTGCTCAAGGCCAGGATGACCCACAGTTTTCCCTAGTATGTTCCTTACATGTACTACAGCGACCTTTTCCCCCTCTACAGTAATTACAAGGCTGGATTGGGCAGGGCTATCTTGGCTAGCAGACCCTTGAGTACTGACTAACAAAGTAGCTGCTGCCAGATGCTTATCCCAGTGCTTGAACGTTCTGCCACCCATTGCTTTCAGCATGGCTTTTTACTGTCCATTGTATCATTTGATTTTCCCAGAAGCTGGTGCACAGCAGGCAATACGAGATATCCACTCAATGCCACGTTTTTTGGACCATGTGTTCATGAGAATGATTTTAAAATGAGTTCCCTTATCTGAATTTATTCTGTTTGGGGTACCATGTTGCAATAAGACCTGTTTTTTGAGGCCTAATATAGTGTTTTGGGCAGTGGCATGAGGGACAGGGTATGTTTCAAGCTACCCAGTGGTTGCTTCCACCATATACTCTTGCTTTCTTGGTTTGTGGGTGACCATATCCAGTATACATAGCAACAAAAAAAAAAAGTAACTCATTGAATTTTAGTTGTCCAGTTTCCTGCAAAAGCTGCACTTCAACAAAGAAGATAATGTGATAAAAACTCCAGCCATGGAATTCAGTACATTAACAGAAACACTGCTGTCAAGAGCAGAAAATGTGCTTATGTAACGGTTATCTGCAAATGGTTACAGCTGCTGTTGATGTTAATCACTCCGAACAGTTCATGGAAGTGCTAAATAAAGAGCTATTCTTACTAACAGCTGCTCCCCCCCCCAAAAAGAAAGATAATTTCCTGAAGCGTTGGGCTGAGTTCTGGTAGAAGGGGCATTAAGGGGTTACGTTGGATTTTCACCGCCATTGCCAGGAGTACAGTTGTAACTCAGTGTCTAGTTTAATTGTCCTGACAAGGATGCAGAGCTGGCCTGCTTAAGTAATTTGGTCTGAGAGGAAGAAGGGGGTTGCGTGAGGAAGGAGCTAATGCATGATGTTATGTACACTACTGCCACAGAGCTGTCTTGTGGAGAGCGGCTCTATCTGTGAACAATAGTTTATTCCATCTGGAACAGGAACTCATGCATGGCCATATTTCAAAGCAATTTGGAATGTTCGAGTTAATGAATGTTTTCTCTAAGCAATAGCAAATACAGCAAAACATTTTTAGAGGTGGTTTTGCAGCCAGTGATCCTGAAGTGTTACACAATTGTAAATAATCTAAAAGGATGAATGTTGCTTCCATTTCATGTACAAGGTTCTGGAGCACATTCAGATTTAAAATCATGAGTTTGCTCTCAAGCAGCAGCACTCCTGGGGGAATTAGTCCAAATTCAGCTAGAAGAAGATGGAGTTGAATACAGACAGTGTCGTTTGATCAAATATTTAACTGGTAGGATTGTGCTGTCTAGTCTTTTCCTCTGATTTTTGGGAAGAGCTGCAACTGGCAACCACATCCAGGACAAGATAACCTGCTCTTTGTAAGAGCAGAACTTGCCCACCATTGCTCAAGAGAAGAGATTTCCTGTTACAAATCCCCCAGAGGGCTGACCCTCATTAATCTGTGTCTGTTACCAAACCACTGTGGGAAAGAATACCCAAAACATGAATAAAGCAAAAAGCAAACCCCACAGCACTCTAAGGAACATTTGGCAAGCCAAGCATTTGCAGCACCTGCCCCAACCAGACCTACTGAAACTGTTTATTGGCACAGAGAGGTCCTAATTTAGTAGATCACTGCAAGTTTTGTAAGCTATTAATTATAGACTGCAGTAATTGGATGTTTCTTAAGTGATTCATAAGATTAACTTACAGTGTTTTGCTTACTTTTGCTTCTGCAGCCCAGCAACTTTCCGTACAAGGAAGAGATCATGTCTGTGAACCCTACGTGTCTGGTTGTGATTATACTCCTTTTCATAAGCATCATTTTAGCTTTTAAGGTAAGTCCACTTGTATACATTCTACTTCAGGTCATGGGTGAATTGTCCCCTTTGAGTGTCCTGGCTCAGAAGGCACATGAGGAACTACAGGACACAGTATGACATCTACTCAAAGCAAAGTAATAGATATTGTGGGAGAAAAAAAGAATGCAAAAAAGGTCAAAGACAAACAGATGAACATATAAGCCACAGCAGGGAAGCATGAGAGAGAGCTCGTGACACATGAATCCTTTGAAGAAGTGGACAACAGAGAGACTTAAAACAGACTTGGTTTTTCAAAGGGTGTTTGGCAAAGCCTCTCACTAAAGGCTTTAAAAAAACAGTACATATATATATATAAAATCAACACCTCAGATATGTAGGGAAAGATCCTCTTATGTAGCTAGGAAATAAAGGGTAAACCATCAGTTTTTACAACAGGATACGCATACTTCAATACAATCATAAAATATTTGGGGAAGGGAATGAAGATCTAGTGACACATTTTTTCAACATCATTCAAAATAGGGAAAAAATCAGCTGAGAAAGATAGAGTTAAATAGATCCAAGCAGTCCCTCTGGGAGTGACAGCATAGCAGGCTGGTGGATGAAGTTGCCAAGCTACTATCCATCATATTTTCAAGGTCATGACAGTCTGGTGAAGTTCTCACTTAATGGAAAAGGGAAAAACATAACCCCTGTTTTCAAGAAGGGGAAAAAAAAAAAAAAAAAAAAAAAAAAAGAAGATCCAGGTAACTACAGGTCAGTCAGTTTCACCTCTTTACTGAGCAAGATCATGGAAAAACTCCTCCTGAAGGCCCTACTAAGGCACATGGAAAATGAAGATTAGGTGACTGGTGATAACTAACAAGACTTCACCAAGGGCAAGTCATGCCTGACAAAATTGATGGCCTTTTATGATGGAGTTACAGCCTCAGTGGACAAAGGAAAAGCAACTGACATCATCTATTTGGACCTATGCAAAGCATCTGACACTGTCCCGCATGACATCCCGGTTGTACAACTGGAGAAAAATGCATCTGATGGATCACTTGCTGCATGAGGAATTGGCTGGATGGTAGCACTCAGAGAGTTGCAGTCAACAGCTCAATGTCCAAGTGAAGACTGGTGACAAGTGACGTTCCTCAGGGATTGGTACTGGGACCAGTATTATTTAACATCTTTGTAGGCAACATAATCAGTGGGATTGAGAAGGCCAACCATATCCTGGGTTGCATCAAGAGAAGCATCACCAGCAGGTCAACAGAGGTGATTCTGTCCCTCTACTCTGCTCTTGTGAGACCCCACCTAGAGTACTTCATCCAGTTCTGGGGCCCTCAGCACAAGAAGGGCATGGAGCTGTTGAAATAGGTCCAGAGAAGCAATACAAAGATGATCAGAGAGCTTGAGCACCTCCTCAGACAGGCTGAGAGAGTTGGGACTCTTCAGCCTAGAAAAGAGGAGGCTCAATGGGGCCTACAGGAAAGCTGGGGAAGGACTTTTTAAAAGGGCATGTAGCAACAGGACAAGGAAAATACATTTAAGCTGGAAAAGGGTAGATTTAGACTGGATATTAGGGAGAAATTCTTTACTGTGAGGGTGGTGGAACAGGCTGCTCAGAGAGGTTGTGGATGCTCCATCCCTGGAAGCATTCAAGGCCAGGCTGAATGGGGTTGTGAGCAGCCTGGAGAAGAGAGAGGTGTCCCTGCCTACAGCAGGGGGTTGGAACTACATGATCTTAAAGGTCCCTTCCAACCCAAACCATTCTATAATTCTATGATTGTCCCAGGGTAGGAAGAGCAAAATCCATCCCAGTTTAAAAGTGGAGCAAGTCCAAGACCGCCTCCTGAGGGCTGAATATATACAAATCTATGGGGCTGGATGATAGGTATCCCAGGGTCCTGAAGGAGCTAGCTGATGTGGTTGCCAAGCTGCCCACCATCATATTTTTAATGTGGCTGTCAGGTGTCTCCAGTGACTGGAAAAAGGGAAACATCACTCCCATTTTTAAGAAAGGGAGAAAAAAAGACCTGGGCAACTACAGACTGGTAAGCCTCATGTCTGTGCCTGGGAAGATCATGGAGAAGATCCTCCTGGAAGAGATGTTAAAGTACATGTGATATGAGGAGGTGATCCAAGACAGCTCGTGTAGCTTCACCAAGGGCACATTGTGCCTGACCATTTTGGTAGCCTTCTATGATGGAGTAATGGCATCTGTGGACCAAGAGCAACTGATGTCATCGACCTGGACTTGTGCAAAGCCTTTGACATGGTCCTTCACCGTATCCTTATCTCTAAATTGGGGAGGTATGGATTTGAGGGCTGGACTGTTCAGTGGACAAAGTTTGGGCTGAATGGTGATAGCCAGAGGGTTGTCAATGGCTTCACATCCAGGTGGAGACCAGTCATGAGTGGCCCCCCTTAGGGGGAGACCAGGAGAAGAACTCATAGAGAACATTCCTGAAGAGGACTTGATGGTCTTGGTGCGTGGAAAGCTGGACATGAGACAGCAATGTACACTTGCAGCCCTGAAGGTCAATAGTATCCTGGGCTGCATCAAAAGAGGGGTTACTAGCAAGGAGAGGAAGGGGTCTACTCCACCCCTCTACACCACCCTTGTGAGGTCTCATCTGGAGTACTGCATCCAAGCCTGAGGCCCCCAGTACAGGAGGAACGTGGGGCTGTTGGAGTGGGTTCAGAGGAAGGCCACAAGGATGATCTGAGAGGGCTGTAATAACTCTCTTACGATGAAAGGTTGAGTAAGTTGGGGTCGTTTAACACAGAGATGAGAAGGCTCTGGGGAGACTTCGTTGTGAACTCCCAGTGCTTGGAAGGAGCTTACAAGTAGGAGGAGAACTGACTTTTTACTCAGATAGATAGTGATAGGACAAGGGGGAATGGATTTTAACTGAAACAGGGAAGATTTAGTTTATATGTTAGGAAGAAATTCTTCACTCAGAGGGCAGTGAGGAATTGGTACAGGCTGCCCAGAGAAGCTGTGGATGCTCCATCCCTGGAGGCATTCAAGGCCAAGCTTGATAGATTCTTGTGCAGCGGTTGACAACCCTGCCCAAGGCAGGGGGGTTGGGATTAGATGATGATAAGGTCCCTTCTAACCCAAGTCATTCTATTAGGACCAGAGGGAATGGTTTCAAGCTACAGCAGGGGAGATTCAGGCTGGACATTAGGAAGTATTGCTTCTCAGAAAGGGTGGTCAGGCACTGGAATGCACTGCCCAGGGAGGTGGTGGAGTCACCAACCCTGGGGGTGTTCAAGGAAAGACTGAATGTTGTGTTGAGGGACATGGTTTAGTGGGAGCTATTGGTAATAGGTGAATGGTTGGACTGGATGATCTTTTAGGTCTTTTCCAACCTTGGTGATTCTATGAATAGCAAAAAATAACAACTATGCAAAAAAAAAAAAAAAAAAAAAAAAAAAAAAAAAAAAAAAAAAGAGAGAGAGAGAGAGAGAGAATTCTTGAGAAATTAATAGTGCAAAAATTTATTCAATTTTAAAGTTGCTAATATATCTTTTTCAAAGAGAATAAGTGGCTTGTTAGATTGAGATATTAGTTAATATTCCATTCTTGTATTAAAACTCTTTATGTCCAGGATTATTACAGACTATTGCTTTTCTTAATGTTCATTCTAGCATTATATTATTGTGCAAATGAGTCACAAATATATGACTCATGCAGAAACTCACACTAAATTCAAGTTGGCATTTTAATTTGAATTTGTTGGGTTTCCAGAAAAGCTGTTATGTAGATTTTCATAGTCTGCTGCATGAAAAGAAACTGGACACTATCACATGCATCACACTTCTATCACTGATAGACTTAACAGATGGTACCGGGTTTTTATACTGAAACTGAAAAGGTGCTGTGCATAAAAATATGCCTTAGCTCCCACTCCCCCCGGAGTTGGACTAGGAACCAAGAGAGAAACCAAAACATTGTAACCTAGGAAAAGCTGCCCTAGGAAAAGTTGCATTCATCTGGTGAGGAATATGAAACAGAATCAGAGAATTCATCAGAAATGGTTGGTATCAGGACACCTTTGTTTTGGGTGTAGCTACTTTTATTTGGGGTGCAGTTACATGTAAAGGAACATGAGCAGAAATCAATATATACATGTATTTGGTAGGGCTTTGCACATGAAACTGTAAAAAGGAGGGACAAAAGAGGGTAGTAAGAATGAGAGGCAGCCAACCACACACAGGCACTTGTCTTTACTGCAATCAGGATTCACTTGGATCCCAAGCAGCTAACCGATACTTCAAATGGATGGATAAATATTTCATGCCAAGTCAGAGGCTTTTCCAGAGCAGACCAAAATGTGTTATACCACTTACTGTCTTTGTTTGGAAACAGAATCGAAGTTACATACCATGAAACAGATCTTTCCTATCTGGCTGAGGAAGGACATCCAGCAGTATAGAAGTATGTACACAGAACCTCAAATAGCGTATTTGAAGCACATAAAGCACAGCAGCTTTTGGACTGCACCCCTCTCTGCAGCTGCTTTGGTGAATGGGGCCTTGGTTTCCCCCGACAGCTTCAGCTGCTGAGACAGAAACCCTGGGGCTTCAGCCTGTCCTTCCCAGGCAGGATAAAGTCCCCAAGCCCAAATCAGCCTGAGCCTAGTGAGCACAAACACAACCAAAATAAACTCTTCCCTCAAGCTTCTCTGAGCACTCTGTGGCTTGCAGAGGATGGCTTTTTTTCCTCCTCCTTGTTGACCTTTCTTTTGTTTAAAGTAGGTAGGAAGAGGCAGTCTAGAGGTGTTCCAGTTCAGTGAGACAGTGTTCAATGAGAACAGAAAACTGTTATCCTGGTCTCTGTGACATAAGCTGTCTGTACAGACTGGTGAGACTGGGAATGGGACCACCCCTGGTGGATGTCAGCAGATGAGAAAGGGTAGTGCTCACCACATTTTGGGCTCAACAGGAGAGGTCCAGTGACCTTCACATAAGGCCAATTCCAAATGTGAACATCAGTCTCCCAAGAGAAAATTAATATGTTCATATGTTGCCAGCTCTGGGGTGTGTGCTGACTGGCAGCATTTTCACTCCAAGAGCTAAAATGGACCTCATCCTCTGAGAAACAATCATGCATCTAGGCTGCAGGGCTAGAACTGGAGCTGGAAGGTGAAGCAGCTCTTTGTGCATATATTGGGGTAAAATACAGGTAAGACATATGACTAGTGGCTGAGGCTGCTGTGTTTGTGCAGCCCAGAGCAGAGGAGCTGAGGAGGCCTGATGGCGGCTGCAGCTCCTCACAGGGAGCGGAGGAGCAGCGCTGAGCAAATACATGGCTTTACTGTGCACGTGTTTCTTGTGAAGGTATGCTGTGTCTGCACAGAAGTGTCCTGCATTCAGCACTCTGCTCTGTACTAACTGTTATGCCTTTCTTAGTGCATGGTATCTGAGCACTGATAGCCACTGAAGGACTCCATATTGTTTGTAATTAGCAACAGTGGCATCACTACTTAATTCTGGTAAGAGACATAGTCCTTCATTTACATGTTCCTACACATCTTGTTGCAGTAGGCCACGTCTCACATAGCCCACAGCTTGGGGTGCAGAGCCAGCCTGACCTCAGCACTCAGCTCACTTAGATGTCTCTTGTCCTCCTCATTGGACACTGCATGGTAGAAAGTAACATTCCTGAGTCATCCAGGGCCATAAAGAAGAGGAAGCAAACTTACTGGATTCCAGCCAGTTCGATCCAAGTGGAAAACAAAAACAATCAAACCTCTTCCTGATCTGCAGGCGAGTGATCTGTGAGTCACATGGTATCCTAAAAAACAGCTCGTATGTGTGACAGCTCTGAAGGGGAAGGAGGCGCAGGGCAGCTGAAGAGGATAAGAGGGTTTTGGAAGGTCATCAGTGCAAGTGAGTCACAAAATATGACTCACTCGAGAAAGATACACATGCAAATCCAGTGCTGGCAGTTTAACTTGCATACACTAGGTTTCTGGAGGGACTGCTATCCAGAACCTGCTAAGTAAAGATTTAAGATGGGTATTATCAAAAGACATTGTTTTCATCACTGCTGTGTGTGGCTATGTGAGAAGCAGAAAGCTCAGAGATAACTGCTTAGCCCCGCTCTACCAGCCTTGCTCATGGCACGCTGAGGATCTGAGTCCAGCTGGTCCACATATGTTCTTGTCTCCTCTCTCTTCCAGCCACTTTGCTCCTCTCTGCTGGCCAGACTGGAATTTGTCCTGCTGGCAGAAGAGATGTTGGATGTGTACACTTTTCCTAACCATTTTAAAAAGAGCTGGAGACTCCTAACTGTTTGCCAGGCAGCAGCCTTATCCCAAGCCAAGTGAGCTCCAAGAACAAAAACAGCAAAACAGCAGTTTATGAGTTTATGATCCTGTGGTAGGATTATTGCTGCAATAACTTTTTTCTTTTTTTTTTTTTTTTTTTTTTTTTAATTTATTTTTTCTTTTTTATACTGAATATATATTTCTAATAAAGGTTAAAAGGACAGGAATGATTTCAGATTTCAGTAAATACTTTTACACTGGCAATTATTTTCTCTGGTCAGGCAAGAATAATAAGACTCCTGGCTCTTTCAGTTATATGTAATACATTGATTTAATCTCAGATTAAATGGAGTATTGAAAAAAATGCACACGATTTATGGGATCATTATGTAGTCACATGCCAGGCCTCCACTCACAAAACAGAGAGGGATTCCTGTAATTTGCTTGATGATGCTTCAGTCTCCTGCCTGCTTGCACTTCTTTTAACTAGAAGTTGAAGCAAACCCCACTAACACCCAGCAGTGATACAACCTTACCATGGAGGAGCCCAAAAGTGATTTCTATGTATACTTTACTATTGTCCATGAAGCATTCTATATCTGCAACAGCTGATCTCTTGTGTACGTTCATTTTATATTTTAAAACTCACCCCTGGTAGTGTGCAGCATCTCATGCATGGCAATGAAGTGTCCAAACTCACATATCTCTGTATTTAGAGAGGCATAGGAAAGAAAGTCTACATATGTGGTGTGCACATTTCAGTAAAATAGGGGTTATATATAAAAAATGATGTTATTTGGCTTATATTCAAGCCCAAAGAAACTGATGTTTCTTTTTAAAAAAATAGTCAATACTAAGTATGCTGTAATACTAAGTATCTGGAACAGTAAATTCCACTCAGATCATAGAATCATAGAGTCACAAGGTTGAAAAGGACCTACAAGATCATCTAGTCCAACCGTCCTCCCATTACCACTGCTACCACAAGCCACTAAACCATCTCTCAGAGCTCCTCATCCAGACACCTCTTGGACACTGCCAGGGACGGCGACTCCATCACCTCCCTGTGCAGCCATTCCAGTGCCTGACCACTCTCTGAGAGAAAAAGTTCTTTCTTATGTCTAATCTAAACCTCCTCTGGTCCAACTTGTGGCCATTTCCTCAAGTCCTGTTCATTGCCTGGGAGAAGAGACCAAGCTCCTCCTCATCACAACCCCCCTTCAGGAAGTTGTAGAGTGCAATGAGGTCTTCCCTGAGCCTCCTCTTCTCCAGACTAAACAATCCCAGCTCCCTGAGCTGCTCCTCATAAGACTTGAGCTCCAGATCCCTCCCCAGTTTTGTTGCCCTTCTCTGGACACATTCCAGGGCCTCAGTGTCATTCTTGTAGTGAGAGGCCCAAAACTGAACACAGTACTCAAGATGCAGCCTCATCAGTGCTGAGTACAAGGTGATGATTACCTCTCTGCCCCTGCTGGCCACGCTATTTCTAATACAGGCCAGGATGCTGTTGGCCTTCTTGGACACCTGGGCACACTGTTGGCTCATGTTTAGCCGAGCATCGTCCAACACCCCCGCATCCCTTTCCCCTTCACAGTCATCCAGCCACTCGACCCCAAGCCCATAGCGTTGCATGGGGTTATTGTGACCAAAGTGCAGGACCCAGAACTTGGCCTCGTTGAACCTCATGCCATTCACCTCAGCCTAGTGATCCAGCCTATCCAGATCCCTTTGGAGGGCCTCCCTACCCTCAGGCAGATCAACACCACCTCCCAAGTTGGTGTCATCTGCAAACTCGCTGAGGGTACACTCAATCCCCTCATCTAGGTCATCAGTGAAGATATTAAACAAGATGAGTCCTAGAACCAACCCCTGGGGGTCACCACTTGTAACTGGTCACCAGCTGGACTTAACTCCATTAACCACTTCCCATTGGGCACAGCCCTCTATACAGTTCCTCACCCAAAGGAGGGTATACCTGTCCAGGCCATGGGCAGCCAGTTTCCACAGAAGAACACTGTGAGAGACCATGTCTATGGCTTTGCTGAAGTCTAGGTAGACTACATCAACAGACTTTCTCTCATCTATCAGTCTGGTTACCGAGGCGTAGAAGGAGATGAGGCTGGTCAAGCATGACCTGCCTTTCATGAACCCATGCTGGCTAGGCCTGATCCCCTGGACACTACGCACATGCAGTGCGATCCCACCCAAGGCAATTTGTTCCATAACTTTCCCCAGTACTGAGGTCTGGCTGATGGGCCTATAGTTCCCCAGATCCTCCTTATGGCTCTTCTTGTAGATGGGAGTCACATTGGCAAGTCTCTAATCCTCTGGGACCTCTCCAGTTAACCAGGAGTGCTGGTAGACGGTGGAGAGCGGCTCGGCAATCACCCCCACCAGCTCACTCAGCACCCAAGAGTGAAGCCAGTCCGGTCTCATGGACTTGTGGCAGTCTAGGTGGAGGAGGAGCTCTTTAACTGTCTCCACCTGAATCAATGGGGGTGTAATAGGGAGTCCAATTTGCACAAATCTGTGGCATGAAAATGTATGTGGTTTATTTTCTGTACATAATGATAAAATTCTTCTCTTTACAGGGTTACTTGATAAGCTGCGTGTGGAACTGTTATCGATACATTAATGGCAGAAACAACTCAGAAGTGTTGGTTTACATTACCACCAACGACACTGCGGTAAGGATGTTAGACCACAGAGAAAACCTTTCTCTAATATTCTATTTGATATCTTCGTTGTCTGCTAATTTTTGACTCCTTAGTTACCCATCTTAATTCTTTTGAGAGTTGTCATCCATTGGTTTTGTTTAGGCTTGAGATTTAACAGCCTGGTGCTCTGTGGTTGAAATGGCACCTGTTGCTAAACTACTGATTTAATTTTATGTATATAGTCCAAAGAATATGTGTTATACATCAACTACAGCTGACTTCATCATTCCAGGAATGCTGCCAGCCCTCAGCTCTCCAGCTGTGTGATAATCCCTTATTAAGCTATGAGATGGCACGACTCCCCCCTGCACTGTGAGGGACACAACTGGGCCATTCAGCCTGGAAGACAATCCTATGGAATGTCCCAGCTGAAGCTATGATCTACACAGTGCGGGGCATGGTTAGGAATCAGGGATGCCATTGTCTACACCTGCTGTGAAATGTGGGTATAGTTATAGAAACTGTGATTTAGGACACTCAGCACTTGGCGTAGCACCATCACAGAGTGTCTAAAAAGCAACACAAGTTCAGTGATCCATCCCTCAGTACATCAGAGGTTCTGTATAGTAAGGAAATAGAATGAAACAGAGCAACATGAAAGAAGTTAATAAATGAATTTTAACCAGAAAGGATGGCAGATGTCAGTTCACTTTATAGCAATTCAGTGCTCATAGATTATATGCAGTGCTACTGTTAAATGATGTCTTGCTGGTTTTAGAGGCACTGAAGGAAAGGAGCAAGAAGGGAGAAGGAGTCCCCTAAAATAGCTAGTTGTGTTTGCAGCAATCTCTATGGAGCTATCACAAGGTTCCACCCAAGAAACACGTGGAGGGCAATACGTCAAATCAGCCCCCAGGTGAATCCACTAGATTATGTAATAGTTTACATAATTTGTATAACAGAATGATAGCAGCATGAGCTTGGTTCTTTGGATTACCTAGGTAGAATTTCAGGATTGTCTTCCTCAGGTTTTCTGGAAGCATGTGTGGTCTCCACACACTGAGACATTAGGTCAACAGCTATTAGAATGAGTGATTTCCTGTGCAGCCACAAAGGCTAGGAAACTAAAACTGCTTGCACGTGAAAGCAGTAGCTCTTGCATTTGTCTCCAGTATGTGAAGCTTTAAGAAAAGCATAAGAAATGTTGCAGGCTATTATCAGAGCTGGCAACTAGGACATTTAGGTATAAAAATATGGGTTTATTGAAAACTAAGAAATATTACGATGTTCTTTAGGGGGATCTACTTTGAGTAAAATCAGGAGTTTTATGTGAAGTGATTTTGATAGATCCTTTGTTCAGCCTGTGGGTAGCTGTAACTCATCTTCAAACATTGCTGACTACACAAGCCACAGTGCTGGCAGGCTCACTAGTGGCAAAATGCCAGCTGAGCTATCTAAAAAGCTCTACTTACCAAGACTTATTAAAACCCTTGTTAAAACCATGTATTGCATTGCTGCCTTTGCAAATCAGAAGACTTTGGTTTTCAGAGATATGTGGTTACTAAACTTCTCTCAGTACTTCTGTAGTTACCCTGTAATTATGCATATAACTACCAGCGGGATCTGAGCTGCCTCGTCATCTTTTAATTCCTCATATTTCTGTGAGGAAATAAAGCCCTTACATATACTTTTATACAGATGGCATATTCTTGCACTGAGATTTTAATTTAACTTTGCTTATCTTGACCTTACAAGACAGCTCTGGCAGATGTAGGTTTTGGGAAAGACTGCACACCCTTGGCTAGTGCCCTGATCATTGGACTCCTCTTCCTTCCTCAATGTATACTATTTGTTCCTGTGACTGTGGTCAGAATCTCTTGCTTTCAGCTATGATGTATTTTTGTTCATTCTTTGTAAGTAAATTCAATGCAATGGCCTTAGATCAGGTCCTGTGGAAAGCACTGGTTGGGATTTCTCAGCTAACCATCACTTTCACCACAAAATTCTAGTTCAGGAGTACAGAAGGGCTAAAGAGCTGTGCTCCTGGGGAGGAGTTTCTCAGGATCAGCCAAAGGGGCATAAGGACAGAGAGTCACTATTTGCCTGGGTTTTGGGATGGCAGCAGGGCTCAGTCAAACCCATGCCTGACTGCTTCTCTCCAGTTCCTTCACCTCAAAGTTTCATAGTCTCCATCTTATGCACATCCTTCCCTGACAAACCCCATGGGCACCTGCCAGTGCAGTGCTCTCAGGGATGTGATGGAAGAGGTGATGTGCTCCTCAGAAGCCTTTCTTGATTCTTGTTTTTTGCTAAACTTCATTAGAGAATAACAGAGATTGTAGGGCTAAATCCTCACCACTCTCCGTTTTGAATGAGAAGATTCAAGAAGGTTATGCTCTCCCTCTATCCCCTAAGTGGTGAGCTGGAAAAGATCTTTTTTTCCTATGCACAGAGTGAAAGAGGTGAGCAAAAATCCCTTTTCACATAATTTTTAGAAGCGACCTCAAAACAGCTGGAAAAAAGAAAAATCAAAATGAAGTGTGGAAGAATGGGGCTTAGAAAGTTGGGAGCTCAGGACTTTTGAGGTTTTAGGATTCTTGAAGAAACATCAAGAAATTGAGAAGTGTTCTGATAGGTCACTCTTGTCTGTTGAATTGTATAACACTCCTTTCACACTGATGTGTATTCATGTATAAAACAATGTTTTCATCCTCTTTGATGCTGAGAGAATTCTTTTGGCATGGACCCTCACCCCGACATGCCCTTGAATTACACATTACAAGTTTCTTAAAAGACGTGGGTCCATCTCTTCCCTATGCTTCAAAAGAAATCTATAATTTTTTGGAATCAAACCTGCCACGTGAATTCCAACAGAACTGTAGGTTTTATCCATATGGCATATTGTATTCAGAGATAGTTATTTGTTTTTTGTTTATATATGTGTAAGCTTGTCATCTGCATCAGCTGAAACAGTATTAATCTGTACAAACAGCAGTGAAAATCTAAGGTTAATTATGGGGTTGGACTTAATATTCGGTTGTTTCCCTCCCTTCCTTTTATGGTTTAATTCTCATGTAACTTAAAACATGAGAGAACAAGTTAAGTGTAGACTGATTTTAGGGAGAAATTCCCAGCACAGAAATTTCCAGTTAGTTTTCCTTGATCTTAAAAATAATGCTGATAGATGTGAACTGTGACTAACTCGGTAGCTGCAGTTATTGGCTACCAGATAATCTGAATTTTGTCATACAGTGGTTTAAGCTTTTTGCAAGCCTGCCATCTGGAACAAGGCGTGTCTTCTCCACTGCTGGTTGTGAATGGGATGTTCCTGTCAACTCTATTAGGTGATATATCCTTTTCCTGTGGCCCTTGATCTAAGTTCGACACCACAGGAGTGCACCTAAGTTGGCTCCAGCTTGGGAACCAGCAGATGCTGGGCTGGGGACTCCAGCTGATAGGAAGATATCATGTTATGCACCAAGGGGTGATAGGGGCAGGTCCAGCTGTGGAGATAATGGGGAGCCAGTTTTGTATCTTAGTCACAACAGCATCAGAGTTGCTCAGGAACATGTAATCATCTCCCTCCTCTAAGCTTTATTCCAATGCTGCAAGAGATTTTGGCATTGCAGTGAGGTGGCTCCCACACAGTGAACCACAGTAACCTGAAGACAGTTTTTCTCCTTTCTCAATCTGGGATTGCTTTTCCTGCCAACTACTTTGAGCTCACCACGGATGAAGATTCGTTTACTACACTAATTTAAACTGTGACAGCAGTGCTGTGGAAATGACGGTCCAGTTTGGAGATATTGCCAATTTATGGGTGCAGAAGATTACACAAAGTTATTTGTTCTCTGTAGCATGAATAGTTTCTTTGTGCTTTTGAACAGTCAGGGGATTTCATTTTGTTTGATTTTAACCCTCACTGTAGCTAATCAGTGGAAGTTTCATCTCCAGTCATACTGCCAGTGAGCTGTAAAGCTGTAAATATCTCTCCTCAAGCTGGGATTTAATCACTTACATACTTTACCAAATCACTCCAATGAATCCTATCTATCTGACACACATTTATCTGCAATGGTTAATTTGCATTTTTTTATCACAGACATATTTGTTCTGTTGACATGACATCAACCAAGTAGTCTGTAATTAATCTGCCAACACTTTCCTTTGTTTGTTCTCACTTTCCCAAAGCAAAGGGAGACCTATTTCAGCAGTGCAGTTAGGTCTTTCAGTCCTGCTGGATGATTCCTCTGAGCACCAGGTTGGAAGAGCCAGTCTTTGTGCTGTTGTGTAATTCTGCATGTGTGGAAAGTGATTAGTTTATGTACGAAGGAGAGTAGGATCCATAGACTCATGCCAATTAAACGGGCAAAAGTGTGAGATGGAGCCCAGAAATAGACATATAACACACAAGAATTTTTGTTTTGAGAGCATCTTTGGGACCTCTGATTTCCAAATCCTGAGCCAGTTTTGAGAAGGTACTCACCTGAATGGAAGGCATCTTTGAGAAAATTGCTTCTTTAAAGTTATTTTTTCCATAAAACATCATAAAAATGCCAGAAACTTGGCAACTCTCACCAGGTAGTTTGTCTTGTGCAGTGTTCCATATACACAACATCATGGCTGGGCCACTAAATCAGAGGCAGTTTTTTCCACTGATTAGCAACCACAAGTGTACTTGAAAGTGAGCGCACACCACAAATGAATGCTGCATGCATGACTCAGCCTCTGAGACCTTCTCAGAGCCTCAGCTGAGTGCAGGCAGAGGAACTTGCATCTTTATTGGTGGAAACTGTCTGATAAAACCTGCAAGAGGAAAGCAGGTAAAGAGGGAGGCAGAGAAGAAGCAGGAGGGGCAAGAATAAGGAAATGAAAAGGATGCAAACATACCTGCCCAGTAAAATGGGTGATTAATTAGTGGCCACATGTAATAGCCTGTGTTAGAGTCCTGAAAGTGTTTTCAAGGGCTGGATCTGTTCTGCAGAATTGGTCTTAGAACTTCAAATTGCACGTTTCTACAGCAATGTCTTTAATCAGAGAATCTTCAAAGGGCTCAGGTCCCACATGGATGCCAGCACTCACATCTCTCTAATGTATGTAAGCACTTCTGCTTCTTCTGTTTGATTCTGAATTGCAGAATAGTATGAACAGCCTGTTTCTTCCCTCAAACAGCTACTTGGCTGCTCCAGCATTTCACTTTCTACCTGCTGTGAAGTCTTATCCCTTGTCAATTGTCCTTGAGACTTAATGAAGAGGTTGTGTTGCTTCTTCCTTCTTCATTTTTAGGAAGAATAGGAACCTTCCTGTTATCTATACTCGGCTCTTTCCATTAATATTTCCTTGTTTATGTAAGGATATTTTCTTAAAATCCAGCATTCTCTGCTGAAGTGCTTCATACTGCCTGTTTGCTCCATTGCTTAATGTTGTTTGCCAGTCAAACTTCTTGTTATGGGTCTCACCTATTACCAGGTGCCTGCTGTCAAAAGCCAGCTGTGCTGCTTAGAAATGGCTGTTGATGGTGTCAATACTGAGCAAATGCCCTCCTAAGATTAAAAATAAAGCTTCCAAAACATTTTCATTTCTCTTTACAATCACTAAAATTTACATTTACTTGCAAGTAAATGTACACAATCAAACACTGTGTTTATCTGTTTTCCTCAGTATAATCTTATTTCAATCAAACAAAATATATCCAGTGATATTTGCAGCTCAAATGCTGGAATGACTCTAATGCATTAAAAACAAACAAATGAACAAACAAAAAACCCAAAACCACTAAGAGGTTTGCATTAGAAAGAGAGAGATCTGTTCTCATCGTTCGTAATTAAAGACAAAAACACAAAGAGGAGATGTGTAATTTAGTTCTTCCTAATTGTTTTTAATTCAGTAATTCAGAGTGTTGTAATGCGGTGGGAAAAAACAAACAAAAACAAAAAGACCAGGAGTGTTTATAAATTGACAGTGTTCCTTTACAGACCGTTTTTCTAGCAGGCTTGATTCACTGCCGTCTGACAGCTGCTTTTTTGTAGGCTTCAGAAAATGAGTCCAAGTCTTCGGTATGATTCTGAGGATATGTATCTGTGTGGCAACAAAAAAATGGCTTAAATCCTTATTGCCAAGGATATATGGGTATGCAGTTTTTCAGGTCAGGCTCAAGCAAAGCATGGAGGAAGCCTGAATACACCCCAGCAAACACCAGGACCCCCAGTTCAAACCAGGAAGAGTAGTGGGACCATTGGGTCGGCCCTAGAAGCCCTGCCCTTCTGTGAGGCTGCCTTCAGCTTCAAAGCGAGCTCACCCTTCTAGCTTTGCATCGCCTCACCTTGCTCACTTACCATTGCCAAGTGGAGGAGCTCCATGCACGTCCCACTTATTCTAGCCCTGGGACCCTGTGCTCCAATGCCATAAGCTATGCAGAGGCAGAAATAACTTCAGCTTAAGTTGGGTGGGAGGGAGCTGTTGTCGCTGGTGGTTCAGTAGGTGGCATTGTTCTCCTAGAGATTGCACAGATGCAAAGCTTAGCTGGACTACTGGGGAGGAGTATGCAGCTGCCATTGTTTTGCTGAGGGTGTGACAGCTATCTAGAAGACTGACTTCCTGCAGTGAGCAGCTTCTGGTGAATTCTGGACCATTTGTCCAGTCTGTATTCATTTTCCATAAAGGCAAGAGCTTCCAGTAGAGTAACTGCTTTCCTCCCAAGCTTGCCTCAAGACTCTTCATGGACGTAAGGCTTCTTTCCTCCACTGCAGCTGCTCAGCGCTCACAGTCTCAGTCTTCTGTTTGACAGGGGCTTTACAAACGTGGTTTACTAACATCAAGAGATTTCTACACAAACGTAAGACTTTTCCCTCAAGCTGTCACTTCATCACCTTTCTTGACACTGGTGCTTTGTAGTCTTAATGCAGTGTTACAGTAATTTTGTCATAAACAAGGATTTTCCTTCTGTATTAACTAGGAAATGCCTAAGCACATTTTTCAAGACAAATTGCATTTTATATTAGCGACACAAAAAGAGTGTGCTTCTATAAAAATAGTAATTAGTGAGAAAGATTTATGGAGGACAAAACTGGGTATCTCAAAGTCCCATATCTTATTGCTCCCAAATGTTATAGTGAGATTTCAAAATCTGCCTCCAAATTTTACGACTGGCCTATCTCTCTGCTGTGGTGTCCAAAGACGAGTGTTGGATCACCCCACATCCCTACGCAGATAGGTGTGATATAAACATAAGATGGAAGCCTTTCCAGCAGTATCTAGAATCATTCTATGATTCTGTGTGTAGTGCAGGCACATCTGATAGCAACACCCCTGGGAGATGACAGTTGCTATTAAACAATTTGGCTGCCCCTTGGGATCTATCTATAGGTTAACTTAATCTTGTAAATTCTTGAGTGGGAGCAAATGTAATCATAAGGGGTGATAAGGCTGGAGGTGGATGTTAGTAATAAAAATGTCCATTGAAAGATTAGTATGCTCTCACAGTGTGTGCTGTCAGGACAGCACATCAACCATTTGTTACACTGAACCATAATGTACTTCTCCAAGTCATCCGTACTGGTGACATGCAATCCAGTACCCCCTTAGGAATCACATGCTCATCCACTAAATGCATTTTGAAAGCATGAATGATGAGCTCGGTCCACACAAGATCATGACGCACAACAGGAGATGCAGCAGCAGAGGGCTGGCCAAGATGCAAAAAGGTTTATGTGGCCTGAGGTGCACTATCCCTCCATGATTTGAACAGAGAGAATAATTACATCATTATTCTGGATGACTTTTATGAGGTTGTGCATGATGAAAAAATAGACAATAGTTTCCTCAATCCAATTTTCTTCCCATGCAAGAGCAATCACAATCTGCTTCTAAGTATTGCCGTGCCCTAGTAATACATGCATTTGTTCATCTATCTGCAGTACTGAAACTGTGTTGTTTCATTACAGAAATGCATAAGCTCGTGTAAAGTTTCTTAAATGGTGTCTTGGAGAGCTGGTGGCTTAAATAATAGTAAATTATAAACAAATAAGCAGTTTTGTGAAAAGTAAAAAACCATCAACTCTAACTCCATGCAGATGATTTTGCAGCACTGAGGCCTACTTTTTCACTCATTCAGTTATAAGTTGTCTCCAAGCTAGTCTGCTTCCAGTTATTCCATCTGCAATCATTCTAGCGTGGTTTCCAATGGAAATGCATACATATAAACATGACAATACTTCCTGTCCACGTTGAGAGGAAGGTTTCCTGGGATTTGACAGATAGTGAATCATGAAATGCTTAAACCAACAGTAATTAACTAGAACATTTTGGGCAAACTTTTCAAGCGAGCACATCCGTGAATACAGCGAAGTAAAACATTCCTCAT
This sequence comes from Excalfactoria chinensis, assembly GCF_039878825.1. NCBI lineage: Eukaryota > Metazoa > Chordata > Aves > Galliformes > Phasianidae > Excalfactoria > Excalfactoria chinensis. The sequence continues at coordinate 21,124,717 of NC_092826.1, read as the reverse complement.
TTGATATTAAATTCTATCTGGCACTGATATGAAACTCCGGCTCTGTATCCAGAGGTTGTTTATCTGAAGACAGAGGAAGGCGAAATAGGCAGATGGGAAGATTTTTGTAAACATCTCTCTCTACCCTCCTCAGAAGTGGTTCCTTTGATTGCACTCATGTGACCAGAGCAGCCATTTACGTGGTAAGCAGCCAACTCAGTCACAGATATTCATAAGCAGCAAAGAAAATGAATTGCTTCCACAGCATAGTTGACTCAATTGGAAGAGCAGAAATCAGGTAGGGGAAGAAGCCTGGCAGTCTCCTGAATGTGAAGGAAGCACCATTTGGATTGAGGTCAGCTCCCTCTCCAGCACCTTTCCTGCTTCTGTAATGTGCCTGGCCTTGGAAATTTTCTTTATCCTGGACTCAAAACTGCCAAGTAAGTTACTTAGCATTACAGAATTAAGTGAAGACTACCCTGCAGAGGAGCAAGGATCCTCAGTTGGAAGAGAGACAGAACAAGAGAAAAATGTGACAGAGATACTTAAAATCACAAGTGGCAAAGAAGGTAAACAAGGAAAAATGCCTTAGCAAAAGAAATAGGGGAAATTCAATAAAATATCAAGTGACAGATTTCATAGCAAACCAAAGAAGGTTGTTTTTTTTTAACTAACACCTAGATCACAGAACCCCAGGATGGCTGAGTCTGGCAGGGCCCACTGGGCCATCTGGCCCACCCCTGCTGGGCTCATAGTATCATCATATCATAGTATCATAGTATCGTGCGAGTTGGAAGGGACCTTAGAGATCATCGAGTCCAACTCCCGGGATTCGAGCCCTCTGTGTAGCAGAGCGGCACTTCTACCCCCTGCTCCACAGGGGGGGATTCGAACCCGGGCCCCCTGGTGTTGCAAACGGGAATTCTACCGCTGCGCCACCGGAGGCACACATGTTCATGTGTGCTCATGTTCAACTTCGTGTCCATCAGGACCACCAGGCTCTTTTCGTCAGAGCTGCTTCCAGCTGGGTGGCTCCTGCAAGTGTTGGTGCCTGGGGGCTGCTCCTCCTCAGCTTCAGGGCTTTGTGCTGTTTGTAAACTGCCTGCTTGCTTCCCCACAGATGAAAGTGGTCTAGGCTGCAGTTAATGGCTTCTGACTGCACCACAGCTGTGGAAGGAAATCCCTCTCCTTTTGGCTGGGTGAATCACAGGGAAGCAAAGAAGTCAGCATGAAATTAGAAGAAGTGATTGGACAACATTTTGTGGTCTGGAAACTCCTTCAGACCACAAAACAGTAACTCCTGTACATTTATCAACCTGTACTTTATACATCCTTGGACTAGTACAGATAGATAGTTGATCTCATGATGGTATCACTGAGATGAAATGAACCCAGAGTGGAGGAAAAGTGCAATTGGGCTTGTGCTGCTTGAAACTTCAGATCACATTCAACTTGTCCCTGAACCCAATGCATCAGCCTTGTGCTACACTGAAGAGTAACTTCATCCTGAATTCAGAAAGGAAAGGGCTGAAAGGCCAGCCTCAGCCAAGAAGACATGCAGTAATGCTTTATGTCAGCCTGCAGCCTGTGCCAGCTCTCCTCCCATGGCTGTGCTGGGACTGCATGCTGGACAGAGGCTCCTGGACAAGGAAATTCCTGCGGTTCAGCACTTTTACCCAACTGCACTTCATAATTCCTGCTCTGGCTCTGCCATACACTCTGTCTGGCTACCATTATTCACTCTGTGGTTACTCTCCATCCTAATTAAACAGGAAGGAAATCCTCTACCTACTGATACTTCTTACATCAGCTGCATGAGACAAAATGCTCCTTTTGCACTCTCTCCTCCCTGGATATCATAGAATCATAGAATGGTTTGGGTTGGAAGGGTCCTCCAAGATCATCTAGTTTCAACCCCAGTGCTTAAGGCAGGGACACCTCCCTCTACACCAGGTTGCTCACAGCCCCATCCAGCCTGGCTTTGAATGCTTCCAGGGAGGGGGCATCCACAACCTCACTGGGCAACCTGTTCCAGTGTCTCACCGCCTTCTCAGTAAAGAATTTCTTTACTGTTATATGATATCTGCATGTGCCTCTCATATTGATTCCTGATAATGGCCTGAGTGTCTGGGAAGTTGAGGTTGCTGCTGCAGGAGGATGAGATGTACTGCAGTGTACTATGGCTGTGATGAGGCATTGGGGGTGAACATTTCTAGATTCAGGTCAAATTGTCTGCAGATATATACTTACTTACATTGTAAGTATATCCACAGTTTAGTCTCTGTCTCATACAGTCATATACAAGTTTCACCCAAGAGGGTTTTAAATTGACTTAGTGGTACTGATCGATGAAAAGCTGGACATGAGACAGCAGTGTGCTCTTGCAGCCCAGAAGGCCAACAGTATCTTGGACTGCATCAAAAGAGGGATGACAGCAGGAAGAAAGAGGGGATTGTCCCCCCTGTGCTGCCCTTGTGAGGCCTCTTCTGGAGTACTGTGTCCAGGTTTGGGGCCCCCAGTAAGGGGGAATGCAGAGCTGTTGAAGTAGGTCCAGAGGAGCACTACAAAGATGATCAGAGGACTCTCTTATGAAGAAAGGTTGAGGGAGCTGGAATTGTTTAGCTTTGAGAAGAGACAAATTTTTATGCAGGTAGATAGTAACAGGATAAGGAGGAATGGATCTAAAGTGAAAGAGGGAAGATTTAGTTTAGATGTTAAGAAGAAATTTTTTTACTCAGAAGGTAGTGAGGCACAAACACAGGTTGTCCAGAGAGTTGTGGGTGCCCCATCCCTGAACCAGGCTGGATGGGTCCCCTGGCAAGCTAGTCTGGTGGGTGGCAGCCTTGCCCATGGCCAGGGGTTGGAGCTAGATGATCTTTAACATCCCCTCCAGTCCCTTCCCCAAAGATTCTATGGAAACTATCTTAAGATTTGCAACATCTTTCAAGATGTTTCAAATAATGCTCCTGCTTTACAAATGGGAAATCTTTATATAAGAAAATCAAATTATTTGTTAAAACTCGAAAGGTCAGAGGCAGGATCAGGGCTGGATTGCTGTAGCAATGACATTAATTCTACTCAATCATGTATTGGTCATATGTCTCTGGTTACGTATTATGTATTGATGTAGTGTGAAGCCCTTTAGCGTGAAGGAGTGGAGCTTTCATGAATAGCTCTTGGGTATTGTTTGCTGTGAGCCCCTGAAATATATCCACATTGCCCCATGGGCTCTTTAACAGTAAATCTGGAAGTTGCTGTGCCATGGAAGTGCTCCTGTGGGTGACAGAGAACTGGTAGATAATCACTTGTTTATGAAGTAGAGTCCAAGCATGTATTCCTTCCAGATTTATGCGGAAGTGATACTCTGCATTTAGCAGAGCAGTTGTTGAAGTAAACAGAATTTAAATCACTTTACAGTATATCTGTATTTGTTACAATTTTTTTTTAATCTGTCCTGATTGATGTATAGAATATTGTTTTCCAAATTTATTCTGTATTTTATATAATAATCCTGGGTTTACAGACAGGAGACTGAACGGCTAATGTGTCTGGCAATGAAAGTGTGAGAAAACATCTTGAATGCTGAGTACCACCATCAGCACTTACAGGAAAAGTTTTTAATCTGTAGCTTTCTTTTTTTGACATTATCAAGCACGTATGTGTCTGTTCTGGAAAGTGCCTGAAAAAATATTGCAGAGCTGCCTCTAACAGGGTTTGTTTCTAACAAGATGCTGACAAGGTATTTTGCAGTGGGAACTCATGAAGGTCTCACATTGTTGCCAGAGCAAATGCAGTTCAAACCAGAAGCTGTTTGTATAATTGTACCCTTCCACTCAGAGGAGGATACATACAGCTTTGGGGAAAATGGGATCCAAAGATTTCTATTGAGTTCAGTGAGTTGTAGGTCAGGCTCTCAAGAATGCAGAAATAATTGATTGCTCAAATATTTAAGTTTACTCACACAGGGTTGAGCACATTTTGTCCTCTACAAATGTACTGGACACCAAACAAATCCAAGATCTTGAGTTAAAACTAGAATGCATGTAGCAATATGAGAGAACTTGCATGAATCCTGATGGGAAAAAAACTTTCTAGTGAAAGTTCAGGTTAAAGGGGAAATACTAGCAAAAAATATGGAAGGATTATTGAAATGATGCAATTTCCCTCCACCCCCCGCCCCCAAAAAAACTTTGGGCTGAGATTAATTCCAAACCATTTGAATCTACAGATATTTGCCTGTGTTTCCTTTTAGACATGTTGCTAATAATGACTTTAAAAACTTATTCTCCCAAAACAGATTAACTAGGATGTGAAAAAGAAAGAAATGACATATGATTATATTAACTAAATGTGTTATAGCTATTGGGAAACTCATGTGGTAATTATTTCTCCCAGTGAAGGTCATGTTCTTTATAATAGAGAGAAGCTTATGTAATACAATTATCCAAATAAGAGGGATGACACCAGCTAAGTAAGGACCTGGAGTTCTTATGGGTTACTTCTGGATTATTCCTGCACGCTATAAAACAAGACTGCTTATTACCAAATGCTTAAATGGCACTGGGAGCGAAGCCCAGCACTCAGGACTCTCAATCTCACCTAAGTACTAACTATGGAGTTACAGAGTCACACTTTGTTGTATTTCCTTTTTTTTCCCAAAGATTCTTTCACACTTGGCTTTGCTGTGACAACAGAAGGGTGGGAAATAGCCCTTCCAGCCCAATTGGTAACCCTGTGTTTAAGAAACTCATCTGAGAACTGGGAAATGTGGGTTTGAACCCTGTTGGTTTGGGAGCCCCTAGAGCTCTGATCTCTCAGACTCTGGGCAATGTTTATATCACATTATACAAACAGTGAGTAGTGTCACCTCCTTTTCTGGCTGCATATTAAAGGATGATATTACAACCCTTTGTGATTCTTAAATGCAGTTACAGGGGTTGTGAAAGAAGTTAGGTGCTTTTTTCCTTCAGGTTTTAGGCATCCAATGGAACTGAACCCTAGCCTTTCAAATGTGCTAGCTGGTCTAGCCACAAAAACAGGCTTTTTCTTCACAGGAATCAATGAGTTCCACAAGATGAGGGCCCTCTGTATTTATTCACTGTAGTAATTTTCAAGTGACAGTCTCAAATACTCCATAAACATTAGTTCCAGGGCAATGAGCAGGCAATGAAATGCTCAAATGTAGTGCCCAGGTAGCAAAATGATTCAGTTGTCTTAGTGCATATTCTTCCTTGAGGATACCATGGACCTAAAGTATACTTATGCTTTTGTCATTCATTAATTATTTTAGGCTGTACCCACTCTAATTAAGTTCTCAGATAAGACTGAATAAGGTGTTTCTGTATACTTCTCCAGCTTCTGAATTCATCCTTTCACTCAGTTATTGGCTTCCATTTTAGGTCTTTGGAGAGCATGATTTGCTGGAATAACCAGTTTATGACCAAGGCGCTCATCTGCTTCCATTACATCATGCTGAGATTTAAAATTAAGACATGAGAGAAATGTCATGATTTTCATTTCATCTAGTTCGGTATAAATTAATCCATTAAAATTCAAATGGAATTCTCTTTGCCTTGAGATTTTTGTTACCATTTCAAGAGTAAGTAGTTAAAAGATGAGATAGTTCAGCTTCTGTATTTCTCCACTTGGCCAAAATTGACTTAATTGTGAAAAGGCAGAGAAAATATTAGGAGAAGTAATCATAGAATCATAGATTGATTCTATCTATCTAATTACTAATTATCTAATTATCTAATCATTGCATTGATTCTAAATAACGACCTTAAACTGTTCCTGTCAAAAACAGAGCTGCAAGATTTATAATTATCATGTCATAGAATCATACCATAGAATGGCTTGAGTTGGAAGGAATCTCAAGGATCATTAAGTTCCAACCTCCCTTCCACAGGCAGAATTGCCAACCATTAGATTAAGTGCTAGATCAGACTGCTCAGGGCCCCATCCAACCTGGCCTTGAACACCTCTAGGGATGGGGAATCCACAAGCTCTATGGGCAGTGTGTGTTCCAGCACAACACTGCTCTCTCTGTAAAAACTTCCCCCAAACATCTAACCTAAATCTCCCTTCCTTTAGCTTAAAATCACTTCCCTTTGTCCTATCACTATCTACCCTTGCAAAAAGTTGATTTCCCTCATGTTTATAAAGTCCCTTTAAATATTGGAAGGCTGGAATGAGGTCTCCCCACAGCCTCCACTTTTCCAGGCTGAACAAGCCTGTCTTCAAAGGAGAGGTGCTCCAGCCTTTGGATCATCTTCATGGGCCTCCTCTGGACCCTATCCAAAAGCTCCACATCTTTTCTGCGTTGGGGACCCCAGACCTGGGCACAGTACTCCAGCCAGGGTCTCACAAGGGCAGTACAGAGGGGACAATCCCCTTCTCCCTGCTGGCCACCCCTCTTCTGATGGAGCCCAGGATACCATTGGCCTTCCAGGCTGCAAGAGTACACTGCTGGCTCATGTTAAGTTCTTCATCAACACATTTTACTTTGTTTTGTTTTGTTTTAGATATATTATTTTATTAGAGTGCTTGAAGAGTTTTTTGAATGGAATCTGAATGATTACTAGACAAATGATTAAGTAACAGTAAAAACACTGACTGAAAGTAAAACAGTTAAATTAGATTAAAAGGCTTTTACTATACTAACAACATGATATACTTGGAGTCCCAGATGGTGCCGTGTATTCCATAAACTCTGTCTGCTCTCCTCCAAGTTTTGTCCATCATGTTCATACATATTAATCTTTATTAAGCATCCCATATACTTATTTTTTTAATATAACTCAAACATTGTTAGGCAAAGGCAAAGTGATTTTGAATTCTGCTTATTGTATGCACTTATTCTTTTTTTAGCTCATGATTCTGTTCATGTCAAAGAAATGCAAGATTGGGGTATTTAAATATTTAAACACAAAAATCCCTGGAGAGTAAGCCTGCAAATTCATCACTGACTGAATGGTTAAGATAAATAACCCTTACCAGCAATGAAGTGACTATAAGCATTACAGACATTTGCAAACATTCTGGTCTTACCCTGTAGATAAGTTAATGTAAAACTTCTGGATCTCTTTAATTAGAGTCCCCAATTAATAACCTATATGACTTGAATATTCCCATAGAAGTTCAGATGCCTTAGGAATGGCCAATGGCTTCTCCAAAGTGTCTCCTTTAGGTGCTCCTATCTCCTCTCACTTACAAAACTGTTGAGAAAGCACTTGATGAGGCTCCTTAGGGTTAGTGACATACGTACGAGTTTTGGGTCCATAGAACTAAACAGAACATTCATCTCTTCATAGCATGGTAAAAAGACTTGCTAGAAAGCTCTTTTCTACCTAAGAGCTTTCATTATGCACAAGAGTGAAGGGAGTGAAAAAGCAAATCTTTCAGGAGACTTAGTGCAATGACAGTAACCACAGTGCTAGAGTAGTGATTTTGATGTAACAGTCGTTTTAGCTTTAACAAGACCAAGTGCCAGGACCTGCACTCTGGCCACAACCCCATGCATCACTAGAGGCCTGGAGCAGAGTGGCTGGAAAGCTACATGGAGGAAAAGGACCTGGGCATATTAGTTGACAGCTGGCTGAACATGAGCAAACGGTGTGCCCAGGTGGCCAAGAAAGCCAATGGCATCCTGGCTTGTATCAGAAATAGTTCAGCCAGTAGGAGCAGGGAGGTGTTAGTCTAACTGTACTCAACATTGGTGAGTCTGCACCTCAAGTGCTGTGTTCAGTTTTGGGCCCCTTACTGCAAGAAATATATTGAGGCTCTGGAGCATGTTAAGAAAAGGGCAACAAAGTTAATGAGGTGTCTGAAACACATGACTTAACAGGGAGCTGCTGAGGGAGCTGAGGATTGTTCTTCCGGGGAAGAGGAGGCACACAGGAAACCTTATTACTCTCTACAGTTGCCTGAAAGGAGGTTGTGGCAAGGTGGGGGTCAACCTCTTCTCCCAGGTAACAAGAGGCAATGGCCTTAAGCTGCAACACAGGAGGTTCAGGTTGGATATTAGGAAGAATTTCTTCTCAGTAGGTGTGGTGAGGTATTGGAATAGGGAGGTGTTCAAGAAGTGGCATTGTCTAGAGTACTCACAGGCATGGGTTGGTGGTTGGACTAGATGAGCTTGGTTGTCTTTCCAACCTTAATAATTCTATGATCCCATAACTGTCTAAAAGAGAGAGGACTGGAGCAGAGGGAGAAGTATTGTTCTTTGTTAATTAACTAGTGGATTTGGAAAATTGACAGCTTTTTGAAATGAATCTGCTGTAACTTATTATGTCTAGTGAAATGGATACTGAACTTGAAAGAAACAGACGACAGTTTGGGGCAGGGCATTACAGAAATACAAAAAGAAAGGTAACATCTCAAAGTGAACTTGACTCATTTTTAGAATCATCTGTGGATTAAATTGAATTACGAAGTACATTGTTTCATAATGCTAATGAATGTGTTTCAGTACATTTTAGAAATAGTGCCTTATTTGTTTAGAAACAAAAGGCTTTTACCAGAGACCTAAGAGTATTAAATTAATAGCAGCACTAGGGAGAAGATCTCAGTTTTAGTGTTCTTCACAGTTTATTTGTTCTAGCAGGGCAACTTACTGAGGTTACGTTGTAACTTACTTATGATTTTAATCACAGTATTTTATAAAGTTCTGTATGTTGTTTAATTAGATAAGTAGCCTGCCATAAATTGTTTACACCCTTTTAACCTGACATAATGTATTAAATTCATTTTAATATAGAGCTTTTTAGATGTTGCAGTTGATGCGTGCATCATACGTTGCATTTAGAAGCTCAAACATATGGAATTAATAACGAGCAATGACTGACAGTTTCCTTTTCTATATAGTTAAACTTTTTTGATTAAGAACAGAAGATGCCAAGGTATCTTTTGTAATCCAGTGAACATGTGCACTAATGTACTTGAACACAGCCATCAGTGCACGTTTGTAAACTCACATAAGTATTATATGAATCATGCTTGGAACCATCCTACAAATAACAGATCCAAAGTCTACTTAAACCTATAGAAAGACTCCCACTGATTTTAATATGCTGTGGATGAGGTCCAAGCTAAGTGACTATGAATGTTTCTTCGAAGAAAGCAGATTATCAATTTACTTAAAAACTGGATAAATCCTCTCATGGCAGAATTTCCATTGACTTTAGTGGATTTTCCCTCTGTATGTTTAGACATTCAGCTTCGTGTGCCCTTTAATGACCAAGAAGGGATGTTTATAAATTTGGAAATTCCATCACAAATAATTGATCTTCAGCTGTGTAAAGTATCTCTGCCAATGCACCACAACTGTTATTTTTACACACTATTGACATATTTTAGGGAATGCAAACTATATCTTTGTTTAGACATCTATCTTACCCTCAGTTCCTGCTGGGATTTGCAGACCAAGTGCTCTGTCACTTTTTTACATGCAAGCTACTTACTGCCAGTGCAGATGTCATTAAAAGCTGCACAACAGCTAGCATGCTGGCTTAAAGAAGCAGAAGCCTTGATTCAAAACCCTTGTCTGTCCTTAGTGGCTTAAACTTGCATCTCCCACATCCTAGGGAGCTGCCTGGCCTCCTCCTAATTGGCTGATATACAATTAAAGACGCCTTAATTTCTATCAGATGTTCAAGTATTTACTGGAGGGGCTTCTGGGAATGCATGTCTTCCCTCTCACAGCTGAGAGCCCCTGAAGCACAGAAGTGTAGATTTATTATATATTGAGCCACTGGGTAACTTGTTTTCAATTTTCTTTCCTTCTCCCCACCCACCCCAAAGTAATTCTTAGCTATTCCAGCGAGTTTTCAGAGAGGCCTGGGAGACTTTTCTCACTCTGGCTTAGGAGCCTGTGCACTCTTCCAAGAGATGTGGTTCAAGCTTTCCAGACAGAGAGCAGCTGCAAAATAAGCAGCTACTGTGACCGAAACATTGAAGGAAATCCTTTTTGACAATATAACCTTTTTCTCCTTTCCTGCAGGTGCTGTTGCCACCATATGATGATCCTGCAAACGGAGCTGCTAAAGATCCACCACCACCTTATGTGTCAGCATAAGTGAGAGGGAGCTGTATACCTAGGGAGGATAGCTTTACATTTCAGATATTGGAGCAATAGTTCGATAATTTCACTTCATCTGTGGGATGTACATTGCTGTTCTGCTGACATATTGAAACCTAAATCGTATGATTAAAATTCTGTAGATAGTTTTAATAACTTGCTGCAACTGCAGTTGTGTGCTGAACTAGTTTCAGAGCAATTCTGGGTAGCGATATGGTTACAGTAGTCACTGAATAGCTTGGACCACCATGTCTGACATGCAGTCATAGGAAATGTAGGACTTTGCATTATCAAACAGGTCAAACAGATTCCGAGAGTAATTTCCTTCTTCTTTATTTTCCCCTTAATTTATAAAAATTCCAAAGCATTACACCTTTTTTTTTCTCAGATGCCCAATTTGACCTTCAGAAGACAAATCAAGTCCAAAAAGTGACAGCTTCATCCCTGTTCTGCAAAAAAAATTATTATGCTACAAAAGATGATGACTGCAAGAAGGAGTTTTATGTACTATTCTCACCTGGCTAGAAGGAAACCAATCTAGAAGGGAAAAATGAGAGTAGGAAATCGGAGTACACATAGTATACTATGTGATGTCTAACAAGTCAGAACCTGTGGTCCAGCAGGACTCACCTTGTTCCAGCCTGCAACCATTCTGACTTTCAGAACAAAAGTTCTTAGCAACTGGTGATTTTCTCTTCCTGCCTATACTGTGTTTTCCTCTCTAGAAACTCCTCAGATAGTATTTTGAGGTCACCAAGATCCCTGTTTTTAAAGCCCCATTGTTAGGTAACAAAGCTGCATCTTTCACACTTGATATGCAAATGTTTTCCCATTGGAATGTGCCTGTAAATAGTGCAGTGTTCTGTTGAGCGTGAAGTAAATTATGCAGAATCTAAGATATATGCTCCCAACCGATGGGAAACTTATGCATGTAACTTGAGCATTAGCAGATATTTTTAGAGTATTTAGCGTATTTCTCATGTATACCAACATGAGGATTTTAGATTCCTTTTATAACTGAACTGGTAATGCTGAGAATCCTTCTCATGGGACTCATCCATCCATGAATGCTTGTGTGAGGTATTTTTTTTTGTTGTTCCCCAGAAAAGTGCCTCCTGCACATATAACCTTTTTTATTGATGATGAAGGTTCTACTTCTAATTGAAAAAGGGCAAGGAAATATAATGTGTGTCTCTACCTCTCACCACTCCTCCCTGTGGTGCCTCCTCTCCTTCTAAGGTGATCAAACAGGCTGATGCCACCGTGCACAGGGAAAGGGCAGTGCAGAGGTGGACCACAGTTTGGAGGGGCACCAGAGGGACCCAAGGTGCCATCTCCCTGCGACTGGGCTGGTACAGGAGCCCATGCCCTTTCCAAGGAGGACACCGGTTCTCACTCTCAGTGCATTGACTCCATTCTGCAGCCCAAATTAGAGTGGAGCTTTTCCTGCCTTTTTCTGGAAAAGAGCTTTCCAGGGGAACACAGGACCAACAGCTTCTCTTTACGGAGGTTCTCACTGTGACCTGTCCTTGCATAGACCATGGAAGGAAGAATCAGACTCTTCTACTGCACCCCTGGGAAAAATGCAGCTTCCAATCTGCCTTTTGGCATTTTATGTTGTGGTTCCTTCACTCTGGGATCAAAATAAACAGTGATTTTGACCAAACACATCCTGAAGTCCATCAGCTGATCTCTGTCACAGCCACATTGCTTCCACCAGAAAAACTTCATTTATAATTATCTCATTTCAGTTTTCATTTGGAATTTCTCTGAATTTGAGGGTTGGGCTTCTGAGCTTCATATTCTTTCATTCTTGACAGATATGTGAAGGATTTTAAAATCCATCTGTTTGAGAAAAGCTGGTTGTAAATACATCACATCTGTGTATACAAACTTCTCTACAATAAAGGGGCGTTTCCTCAAGAGTGTGGAAATCATTTTTGCTGAACTTCCAAGAACAAACCTACACAAATTCCTCTCCAATCAGTCTGACACGGCAGGATTTGCTCTGTAAATGAACTGAACAACCACCTTTCCCCCTGTACTATATAAGCAGAGAAAAGAATAGGAAGTTCATTGGGTATTTTATTGTGCAATAAAAACAAGAGATAGTCAAAGCTCTTGATTTGTTGTCCAGAAGTGCAGGCAGTTTCCCAAGTCTGACAAAGTGTGTGATACAGAACAGGGCTATACTGAGCTACACTACATGCTGTGGCTTCTTTTTCTGCACATCATTATGAGGACAGCATTGTACTCATTCACATGAAATTTCTGTAGATGCTAGTTTGTCTGACTGAAAAAACAAGATCTCTTTGTTCACACCAAATGTGTGTGACTGAATTTGTGCTCCTGTCAGTTCTCCTTATATAGTTCAGATTTCGGCCAATTTGAGTTAAAGGTGTCACAGGTTATGGTGTCAAAATCATGACATTTCAGCACATTGTGAAGACAGACAACTAGGTAGGAGGGAGCAGATAATGCAATGTAAGTTCGGCTCTGTTGATGTATCAGGGAGTACATATGAGAGATGAGTTCCCCCACTCACGAGGAAAAGCTTTATTCTCAGGGTCATAGGAAGGCATATGAACCCCAACTGATGGTTTTTTATTCTCAGTTGTTGAAATCATTCTCCATTTCGGCATCTTTTCTGCATCTAATTCCTGGGGAATTAACAGTCAGTCATCTGTGACACACAAACCCATTAAAACCCTGGATTGTTAGGTTGCTGGGAGCTTTGGGAACCGCTTGTTTCTAACAGTTCTTTTCTCACTATTCCTTGCACTTTTTCTCATCTCCTAGATATCAGGAGCACGCACTTACTCAAAGTGTCTCCTATTTTCTTATCTTAAGCTCTAAGGTTTCACAAAGTTGACACGTGCTAAAACATAAATTCCATTTCTGTCACCTGTGCCTGATGCTTTTACTTCTAATGAAACAGAGAAGCTTCCTTTTCTTAAACACACATCTGCGTATCATACTATATATACTATATATATACTATAAATAAAGAGGAATTCATTCATAGTGGTGACCTGGAAGCATGACACTTGTAAGTACATGACATTTTTGAAGGATTAACAACCATTGTTTTGGATGTTAATCTACCTGTATTCCTTTGGGAAAATCTTTGGTCTCTGAAAACGGTCCAGAATTGATATCTTACCAAAAGCCGTAGCAGACTGATTTACAACCAGATAAAAGCTTGAAAAGGAAGCTGGGGGGGGGGGGGGGGGGGGAGGGGGGAAATGTATACCCTTTAAACAGCCCAGAGGGAAGGTGTTGTTGCATTGGGAGATTCACTGCTACAAATCTGGTTGGTTTATGCGCTCTCTTTCTCCTATGCTATGGTCAGGGGGAAATATAATCACTCCTGTATCCTTCTATGTAGGCTGTTATGTCAGTTCCGTTGCAAATTTTCATCACTGGAATGGATAATATCTTGGTCTTACCTGTAATTTGAAGACATCTACGGATTTCTTTTTCTAAATCTAAGGAAGCATTGATTACATTCCTACCAAACTGTCCAGTTTGACAGAGGACTCCAAGGATGTATTTAGTAGCTGCTTATCTGGGGCTAAGTCATATCCTCCCCATTTATGTATGTCTATAGTAGGTGCAGAATTCACAGTCAGGTACCATGAAAAAAATATGTCATGCAAGATGTTGGTTCCTGTGCCTAAGGAGATGTTCCCACACTGTCTCAGTTTACAGCTCAGAGAAATCCAAACAGCAGCCACAGGGAGGCTGGGCTCTGATAAACCAGGATTAGAATCCTTTCAGGGAAGAACTCTGGTATTTGTAAATGATGGCCCCACACCCATGGATTTGACCCAAAATGGTTCTGCGACGTGGCCAGCTTTTCAGCAGAATAGCTCAATAGGGTGTGGAAGGCAGATCTGTGACCTTCTGCCTGCAGCCTGCCTACCTCCAGCAGAACAGGATACTGGAGCAACAGGAGTGCAGCCCCATAGCCTCCCAGCCAGCACATAGTAAGTCATTTCAAAGCAAAAAGGCTGTTCTGCAGAAAAAGAAATAAAATAATCCTAGACAATGAGCTACAGCAATAGTTTAAGTGAAGAAATAACATGATATGCAATGTGTATCTTATTTTGTTTACTCAAACCTTTCAATCAGGAGTGTTCTGAAAAAGTCACAAAATGTCTCTGTCCTCAGTAGCCAAAACTGGACTTAAGTAATTGGCCTGAGATGAGAACAGCAGGTCACTTGGAAGGCTGACTGAGCAGCAAGGAGATGAGTCAGGGATGTGGCAGGGCTAGCCAGCAGAGGATCTGAGGGGCTGCCCTAAGACAGGGAGCTGCAGCTATTCCAGAAGGCTCCGCTTATGCTTTCAGGTCAGCGTGACCAGGAGTAGCAGGGATGAGCCACACAGTTTTTTAGCCCAGAATCTGGGCATCATTCCAGTACCTAAAAATTCATCCTGCCTATAGCTCTGTCTGTTTTCATGTAGGCTATGTCCGGGTACACGAAAAAATCTGTGGGTGTATTGTTTGTTTGTTTGGTTGGGGTTTTTTGGTTTTCGTTTGTTTGCTTGTTTGTTTTTGGTGGGCTTGAAAGATGTTTTGAGACTTCTTTTGCTTCATCAGTAGGAACTCTGTGGAGATCATCCCACTCCAAAGTGTCCCATTTCAGATTCATTCATGATAACAGGGGCAAGGATGCAACTGGAGACAGAGGTCTAGCACTGACAGACTTAGCAGCAAGTCCCCTAAGCATATTCAGTATTAGGGTGGGCTAGGTGCTCTCAAATACAGGTGCCATCCCAACAAGATGGGCACATTCTGTCTTATGGATGGCAGATCTTCTGGGATGCACAAACAGATGTCCTGTGTCATATGCTTTTTCAATTACATTTTGTAACTTCTATAGTTATATGTTGCAGATCACCAGTCTAAGACTGCTAGTTAAACAACCTATTGGTGGAGCATTCTGAAGATTGGTCCTATTTATATCAATGAGGTCATTCTTGACAGCTTCAGATGCACTCACCTGAGGACAGCAAGGGCAATAAAAGTTCAGGAACAAAGGTGAGAGCTGGACATTAGTTGTAAATATTAATCTTTTGTGAGTTCATGAATTCTTCTACTTGTCAAATTGTTACAAAATTGGAACTGGTTTCATTTCCTTTACTGTATTAGAGCCAAGGATGAAATTAAGTTTATCAGTTACACAGACCGGCCGAAGTTTCCTGCTATTGTATGATCCTGCTTCTTTGCTTTTCATAAAGAAGTAATTTAAGGAAAAGTTCAAGATGCTTGAAGAAATGAAGAAATGCTTGAAGAATGAAGAAAACCATTAGGTACAGCAATTTGTTGTTGTAGAGGAAGTACAGCCTCACCTTCACCAGGTGGAATCACAAGCTGGGAAAATTTTGTGATACAATCCTTGAACATGTGTTTGTGATGTCTACATACATTCAACACACAATGTCTTTTCTGGACATTTCATAATCTAATTTAGTTTTTAGTGCACAGATTGAAAAGTCTCTACTTGATTCTACTTTGCTTTTGAAGCAAAAAAAGAGTTTATCTGTTTTATTGTGCGTCTGTAACTTGTCTGAGTTGAAATGGGTTTGAGTTGGACTCAGTTTACTACCCAAACAGGTTAACCACAACTACAAGCTTTACCGAAGAGGTTACTACAGATCTTTGCCATTGCATAGTTTTTCTTTTACTGTGATTTACCTTTTTCTGTGAAATCTAATCTGACATTTGGATGAATTTTCCAGATATTTGGGAGTAGGGAAGTTGAGGAATTTTTTTTTTACACCACTAGGAAGACATGACATTATTTAAGATACGATATTGCTTCAACCAGACAGTAGTATTTTCAAGAAATCTTTCATTCTATGCTTTCACCACAACAAAGTAATCTTTCCCTTCAGACTTTAAAAGGGCAGTGGCCTGGTATAAAGCCAAACTATTGGCAAACGCTATTGTCAATGGTTGTATTCAAAAAGTTTGTTTTGAAGAGTTTCTGAATAAGAATGCTTAGACTACACATATAATAGAATCTCTGTCATACAAAGTTGTAACCAAAAGAGGCTGAATACCATCCCTGGGGATTTTTTAGGTCACCTCCTCTCTAAATTTTTCCATAATTGTGTGATTTGGTGCATTACTCATAAAACTGATAATGGAACACAGGACTGCTTGGGAAAGTAAATCTTGTCAAACTTTCTTTTTTAATGGGCCTGTGAAATGGATCAGTATGGGTTTGAGTGGAAGCATTATACCCTTGGACATTTCTTAGGCACTTCACCTGATACAGTATAATACTTTAGCTATGTATTTGTATTTGACTATGTCCTAATGTGGGGACAGCATTTCACAAATGAAATAGACTGCAAAACAGCTGATAAATCTCAGCTGTATGTAAGCAAAGAGCTCTCAGCAAGTGTTTCAAGAGAAATTCTGCAGGGATCAGTTTTTGACGACACAGTGCTTAAAATTCTTAATCCATTACCTTAAGAAGCATAAATCATCAATAAAAAGGCAAAACAAACAAAGAAACAAACAACAACAACAAAAAGGTCAGGTTATGTCTTGTCTATACCTTAAAGCTGTAAGTAATTCATGCAGAATGTATGCAAAAAGATTGGAGTGGATTAGTGAAGACCTGAAAGAGTCATTAGAGAGTTGGAAAATATGCCATCAAGCAAAAAATTTGGAAAACGCAATGTCTGTAATAACTCAGATTTAAGAGGTGACTTAAGGACACTAAATAAGTAAGTACACAGGGAACAAAATTCTAATAACAGGTGTCTTCAACGTAACCAACAAAATTTAACAGAACCCAGTGGCAGAAACCTGAAACTAGAAAAATCAGACTAGAAACAAGCTGACTTCCTGCTATTCTACATTCCCATCCTTCACATTTGGTAAAGTTTTTTAAGGGCTTTTTTTTCTTGTTGGCGATTTTTTTGAGTAATAAAGGAATGCTCTTGCAAAGCAGTTCATAAATGTATTTGGGAATGAACTAGCGTAGGAAATTTCTGCCTCTTCTGGTATGTAGAAGCTCTAAAAAAGAATCTGGATATTTTATTCAAAAACTGATATCTATCTAGGCATGTTCAGTCACTGCCTACCCTTATGGATGCTTGAAAAGCTTTTGGGGTCCTCTGCCACAGCCTGGCAAGTACAGGAACATCCTGGGCAGCAAGGACCAGTTTTATTCTCTTCTCTTACCTTGAAACAGGTCTGGCAACCATGGGAACTAACACCTTCATGCTCTCTATAAGGCACCAAGTCTTTCAGGAACCGTTGTCACAAGTCCAGGTATTGCAGGGCCAGTCTTTCAGGAGTCAGATCTGTTTTAAGGGGATGATATTTTTCAGAAAGCATCAAAACTTCTGAACACATATTTAACTCATATCTCTTTTCCATTTATGCTCAGTGTAGGCTTTGGTTCCTCCTGAACATACCCTTTTATCTTCTAAAGGTGGGTGACAAGTCAGATTTATCTGGGGACCAGCATGGGAGCAGTGCCACAGCTGGAAGAAAAGATGCTTTCAATCTGCAAGATTTAATCAACACCAAACTGGCTCATAGTAGCGACAATTCTACCATAACAGCCTTTCAGCAGAATATATTGCACCTGAGTCACTTCGTATCTTTATGTCTTTATACGTGTTACAATATAGCCTGCTTCAATTTAATAGTATTAATACCATTGGTTAATTTCATTAAAGATGAAATCAGAGTAAAACTCAAGTCACGAGCGTTCAGGATATGGCTAAAATTACCTAGGGAAATGTTGCAAATGCAATTGCATTGTACATGTATTGAAAGTTACAGGCAAAAGTAAACTGTATGAATACAGTTGGCAGAGTGGCAATCCAGTATGATGTTTCAGCTACCTAAAGGGGGTGAGTGGGTTCTGCAGATAAATTCAGTACACTTTTGAGCTATAGTAGTCCTTTAAAAATCTCTCTGTAACTAGAAGGAATTCATGTTGCATCTTTTTTAAGGTATCGATTACCTGCAGTTCTAGCACTTCAGTGAAGACTGCTTCACTTCATTGAGACCTGAACCCAAGGAAAAGTATCCCATCTAATTAAGTCTGGTGCATCTGATGATGGGTTTCAATTTGCATATTCATCAAATTGTGCTTGAGTAACAGCAGTGCAATCTGGCTTATAAACTCTAAATTACACACAGAGTTTCACATTTCCAATCATAGGGCTGTCAGATACAAACTTTCACTGACTTAAAAATACTGACAGATTTCCCTGGAGATTAATAGGGACGCTTAATAGTACAGCAGCTTTACTATTTTACTTATGAGCATTTCAGACCTTGCATGTGAATAATAATAATAATAATAATAATGGAGTTACTCCACTGGCAAAAGCTGTAGACTTTATTGCACTGATGACCATCTCAATATGCTAATTTTAACCTTTGGGGTTTTTTTCACTACAGTCTAATATTTTCTTGTTTGTGACAGAATCTAATGAAACACTGATCTAGGCCTTTCAGAAATGTGACTTGCTAAAAACTTTGCAAACACTTTATTACATTCAACACTAAGGCAGTAGAATAAGTAAGAATGGCAGCAGCTGCAAGTAAGGGAGACATGACCTTTAAAACACGCTCATATCATAAGGAGCTGACAATTTCCATGCAAATGACAGCACAGGTATAATGCCAGATTTTCTTAAGAGTTCTATTGACTCGGAAACGTACTCAGTGAATAGCAATCAGTAGCTATGAGGCACTTAACTTGTATAAAGGAGGCACTTAACTTGTACAAATACATTCTTGGTTTGGGGGAAAAAAAGAAAATAGAAAAAGCAAACAATAATTGAAGATGCTGCAAAACATGGACAAGTGATAAAGGCAGGACTGGATTTTCATCATTAGGCTGTCCTCATCTAACCTGCTTATTTTAGGCAAAAGAAGTGCATTAAATCTAATCTACCTGAATTTCAGTATAGCATTCCCACAGGAGAAATTATTAGTTTATATAGGAACTAGGAGAAGGACTGTCAGGTAAGTATGGACTTAGCTAATAATGGGAAAATGGGATGAGAGAGCATATGCTTATTCTCCCCAGTGCCATGATTAAGTGCAGGTTAGGGATCGAACTGCTGGAAAGGAGCTCTACAGGGACGGATGTGGGTGTCCTAGTGGAGAACGTGTTTGCCATGTATCAGTAGTGTTCTCTTGTGGCCAAGAATGCCACTAGTAACCCGGGGTGCATTAGAGAGTATACAGCAGGTTGAGGGAGTTGATCCTCCCACTCTCCTCTGCCTTGTTGAAGTCACACTTGGAGTTCTGTGTCCACCTCTGGGCTCCTCAGTACAAGAGAGACAGGGAACGGCTCTGACTTGGCTGGCACTCCACATAGCATGGCTCTTGGATTTGCAGGGCTTAGCCATTTTAGGACTGAGAGTGATGACAAAACCGCTTCATCTTTGCCGTTTGCATTTGTTTGCACTTTTTTGTTCTTGTTTTCAACCTGCGAACAAAAAAGTCACAATTGCTGCGGAGCAAAGCAGAGTTTTTTGCTTCTTCATCGGCGGCAAAACTGTAAAATCACCGACAGAAACGCCACACTCTGCTTTCTCCACCCAGACTGTGGATGTGCGGTGACAGCTCAGCAGCAGTGTCCTCCTGCACCCGACTCGCTTATTCCACCTCCTCCTGCAGCATTTTCCCTGAGGGGACTCCTCCAAGCTCGGGCAGGGGCGGACACACCGCATGATTCACCGGGGACTGTTTGCCTTGGCCCCGGAGGCCCGACGTGCGGGGAATGGGATTTCCATTCCCCAACGTGTCCTTTGGTAGGCTTCCCTGGAAGGCAACGCGAACCCACACGCCGCCGGCGGAGGCTCCACGTTCCCGTGCTGCAGGGAGAGCCCCGGGACTGGGGCAAGGCCAGGTCTGACGGCGGCGGGCGAGGGGCTGGTGGGGTTGAGATGGGGACACAGCGGCCGGGAGCTCGCGTCCCTCCGCGGAGAGGCGGGAAGGACGGGCCGACGTGAGGGCTGCTGGCACAGCTCCGTCCCTCGCGTCAGGCGGCAGCGCAGCTCCGTGCCTTGCGGGGCGGGAGGGCAGGAGCGAGACCGAGTCCCTCAGGGCGCTGGCAGCCCCGGCTCTCACCAGAGGGGAAGGAGCAGGACTTCCCTAAGGGGAGCGGGCCGCGCCTCCCAGGGCAGCCTCTCGCCATCCAGGCTGCTCTCTCCCCTGGGGCTTCCTCCGCCCGGGGCTGCCCGGGAGGCGGCGGCTCCCCTCAGCCCGCGGCGCTCCCGGGGGGCGGGAGGGGGAGCGCTGTCCGGGGCCGCGCTGAGGGGAGGAGGCTCTCGCGCTCGCTGCCGGCCGCTGCCCGACGCCCTGCGGAGCGGCCCCTCAGCCCGCAGGTAAGCTCCGCGCTGCCCTGCCCTGTCCTGACGCTCCGGGGAACGGCGCAGCCGCTGCTACCCCCGGCCCGGGGATCCGCGCTGCGGAGGGACCGCCCTGCTCCGGGGCCCCGCCGGGCGGGGGGCGGCCGAGCCGGGGGCTGCGGCGGCGGGCCGAGGGGAGGCAGGGGGCCTTGCGGGGTGCGGGTGGCTCAGAGGGCAGGTCCTTCGGAGGGCCGCGCTGGAGGGTTTCTTTTCGGAGCGCGTGCGGCTGAGGAAGTTCTTTGGATGTCCTGTTCCCTCGTGCATGTTTTGCTAGCTCGTATAGCATGCACTGTAAGAGGGAAAACTGTCTTTTACAACCAGCGCAGACTTGGAGCCTGACTTTACCTAGGAACGTTTGCAGCGAGCAGCTTGCAGGTGCTTTGTCGGCTTGCAGCAGAACCAGCAGCGTGCAGCCCCGCAGGTAGGGCCGGGAGCGCTGCCCGCTGCCGGTGTGACTGGAGGGGAAGGACGGCAGGGCTCGCTGCGTGCCACGGACCTGCCCTGGAGACCCAGCCTGGGTGGTGCTTTGCAGCCTTGCAGAGGTGGTTGTGGCATCTTTAATGAGTGTATATTGCTGTTTCAGAAGACAGTACTTGGAGTGACAGACTGACCGTGCCATGGTTGCTTGATAGTGTTGGCTCAGAGGGAAGGTTGCAGCCTCCTGATCTATGTAATACTTCACAGAATCATAGAATGATAGAATGGTTTGGGTTGGAAGGAGCCTTCAAGATAATCTAATTCCAACCCCCTGCTAAAGGTAGGGACCCTCTAGACCAGGTTTCTTACAGCCCCATCCAGCTTAGCCTTGAATGCTTCCAGAGAGTAGGCATTCACCACCATGCTGGGCGACTTGTTCCGGTGTCTCACCACCCCCACAGTAAAGAATTTCTTCCTAATATCTAGTCTAAATCTACCCTCTTCCAGTTTAAAAGCATTTCCCCTCATCCTGTTACCACCTGCCCTTATAAAAAGTCCCTCCCCAGCTTTCCTGTAGGACTCTTCAGGTATGCTATAAGGTCTCATAAGGTCTCCTCAGAGCCTTCTCCAGGCTGAAGAGCCCCAGCTCTCAGTCTGTCCTCGTAGGGGAGGTGCTCCAGCCCTCTGATCGTCTTTGTGGCTCTTCTCTGGACCCACTCAACAGTTCCGTGTCCTTCCTGTGTTGTATCACCTGTATCTCTTCCTGAATGCCTGTGTTTTCTTTTCCTGACATCATTCGTGGGGTCAGTGATACTGACTGAGATCTGGAAAGGTGGCATGCTGTGTTTTTGCTTTGCTACTCTCAAGCTGACAACATCAGAAGAAACTGGATCTCATAATATATTTGTAGATCAGGAATTTAATAAAATACACACTGGGCTTTTTTAGCAAAGTCCTGAAACTTGAACCAAAATAATTTTTTATCTATTTACTGTTCACATAGACTTGGCAGCTTTAAACATCAGATTGTTAAGCTTTTTCTCATGTACAACACACTAATATAGGTATGTCGTTGAATCGTGGAATCACAGAATGGCTTAAGTTGGAAGAGGCCTTAAAGATCGTTCAGTTTCAACTCCTCCTTCTTGAAGGGAGCATATAAATAGGAAAGGGAATGGCTATTTACAAGGGTGGATAGTGATAGGACAAGGGGGAATGGTTTAAAACTGAGACAGGGAAGGTTTAGGTTAGATATTAGGAGGACGTTTTTTACTCGGAGGGTGGTGATGTGCTGGAACAGGTTGCCCAAGGAGGTTGTGGATGCCCCATCCCTGGAGGCATTAAGGCCAGGCTGGATGTGGCTCTGGGCAGCCTGGTCTGGTGGTTGGCAGCCCTGCACATAGCAGGGTGTTGAAACTGGATGATCATTGTGGTCCTTTTCAACCCAGGCCATTCTGTGATTCTGTGATTCCTCTGCCACGAGCAGCGTTGCCTGCCACTAGATCACACCTCCCAGGGCCCTGTCCATGTTGGCCTCGAGCACCTTCAGATATCCACAACATCTCTGTGCAACCTGTGCCAGCACCTCACTGCCCTCTATGTGAAGAATTTCTTACTAACATCTAAGCTAAATTTCCACTCTTTTAGTTTAAAGCTATTCCCCCTTGTCCTATCACTATTACACCATGTAAAAACTTAGTCCCCTTCCTGCTAAGCTCCCTTCAAGTACTGGAATTAAACTTGATTTTATATCCTAAGGAAAGGTAGCACTTAATTACATAGCACTGAGACCCTACACCCTGCCAGCAATATTTATACAATTATTTTACTTGAATCTTTCCATTGACTTCACTGGGATTTCTCACAAACAGACCCACACAATTTAGAGCTTATGAGCTGGGACCCAGCTGTAACACTAAAGATGTTTTAATCAGTTCATGTGAACTAGGGAAAGGCCAATCAGATCTGAATACTCTCCTATGACTTATAAATTGTCTCCATGGGAGGGCAAAGCACTATCCTCTGCTATTTAATTAAAATCTGGACATCATTAACAAGCTCTTTTTATATAGTGTACTCATTGTTAGGTTGTGTTTTCACTGTGAGTAAGGAGTATTGGGAACGGAGTGTGTTCTATCCCCAAATTACTGTTTTACACTAGTGCTGGTGCTGAGGTCAGTGTGGGTTGGCAAATATGTTTTAGAACTACGGTGTCTTCTTTTTTTTTATAAGAAAAACTTTCTGTTTGCAGTTAGTCACAGTCCATTATGGTCTTCACAGAGACAAAACTCAGCAGCTCACATACATATTGTATGTCATATAATATGTGGTTTCATATAAATACCTACTCAGAGTTGTAAAAGTGAAACTTCTCAGTTTTGCCACACCACTCATCGGTGAACCTAATGGAAACTCTGATGTCTAGATCCGATTCAGAACCAGAAATGCACATAAGTCTGCCCTAAAGAACACGATAATAAAAAGGTCTATTGTCCAAGTGGCAGCTGAAGGAGTTGTAAGATGGAGATTGATGTTGTCATTAAATGAAAATTCCCAGTGCTGGAGTTTTCTGCCTGACCACTGGAAACTATGTGGTGTGAACCATACTGTGAGGGCACTGTTTTACAACATCACTGTTGACTTTTGTATGACGTGACATTATGAAGTTATTGAAATGATCTTCAGCTCTGAGCAGGGCTCGGATCTGATGACCTCAGGGTTCCCTTCTTACCTCAGCTGTGCTGTGATTTGGTACTTACTACTTTTACCTCTGTGATATCAGGAAGCCTGCAAGCGATTTAGATAAATGAGTTTAAAAAATAACTTATAGATCCCTTAATGTTCCTTATTTCATTAGTTGTAGAAAATTAATTTATACATGTAACACACATACTCTAAGCTCTATAGATAATGAAGTCCATTGTGTAGACGTCCTCCTACGATAATTACACCTCACTATAAAATGTAACGTAGTATCATTGTGCTGATCTTTGCTTTTCCTGATGTGCTCTCTGTTTTGGCGTGCATGCTCTTTAAGATGTGTGCATGAGTCTGACCTCAGTGCTTGAATAGGCAAACTGTTCTCTCCCACCCACAGCGCTCCTCTGACAGCTTCCAGAATGTGGCCTCACTTACTGCAGCTCTTGAGCCACACTAATACGGGAACTCCTGCACAGTGCTGGGTTTGTGGCAAGATTTGGCTGACCACCTGATGTCATCCATATCCCTTCTAGAAACTGCCCTGTTTTGGATCTTTACTGTTTCGAGATGTAATGTACAGCCCTGTGCCATTTTGGTTTTATTATTTTTTATTATGGTTTTATTACAGCAGCAGACAGAATAATTAGGTATACAACTTCTGGTCTGAACCCACTGCAGACTTGGGTTACTCTTATTGTCTGGATGCTCATTGTCTCAGATTGGGGAAGTTAGTTTTGTCATTGTGGTGGCTTGCAGTGTTGTTATGGAAGTTACTTGCATTTGGATAGGGATTTTTGTTTGTTTGTTTTGTTGTTTTTTTGTTTGTTTGTTTGTTTTTCTGAGAATACACCTCATTTACTAATGTACTTTTAGTTAAGGGCTTTCCCAAATTCTTTGATACTACAGACTGCACAAATGGTCTACATTAGTAACCTAGAAGGAGTTAATGAGTGTGTTAACAAGGGAGTGCTGCTCTCCAGGGCTTGGTGTCTCCCTGGGTAGATTCACATGCTCCTGTGCCCGTGGTAGTGCCTGCCATCAGGACTGGGAAGAAATCTGCAAACTTGGAGCACCTGTAGCCTTGTTCCCTCATAATAATTTAACTGCACCAGTGATTTGTGTTTTACAGATGTGGTTTTAGGGGAGTTCTACTTGTGCTGTTCTCCCGAGCCTAGCAAAGACCTCCTTGTGCAGTGAGGAGTCATGGAAAATCTAGTTTATCTTCAATGGAACAGGATGACAGTAGTGTGCTCCTTTGTAGGGGTGAAGGCAAGAATGTTCTTCTGCTGATGTGATAAATAGCCTCCAGCTGCCCCCACACAACACCTGTGTAGCGAGGGCAGCTATTTTCCAATGCTTTGAGGAATTCTATAACTATTTTTCAGACTGGAAAATGCCTGTGTCAGCAGTCCGGTCCAGAAAGATGGAGGAAATTATTAATAATCTGTGTCCTGACACCCATGCCACACACAGTGATTTCAATGAGTAATGGACTGGTAATGCATGTGCTGGCTTGCAGTAGTGAAATACCTTGGAATAAGTTCTAACTGATAGTTAGCGGGGCTGTGAAGACTTTTTTTTGTTGTTGTTTCTTTTTCTTTAACTATCTGAGGCAACAGGGATTGAGCATTAGATATCTCGTGGCTTGCATGTTATAAGGGCTAATTGGTTTTCCAAGTAGCTCACTGTGCTTCCCAGCTTGAGAATATGAACTCTGATTTTATTGGCTTACATCGATTGCTTGCAGATTCTTTAACTTCAGTAAAAGTTCTTTCATTAATCACCGTTTGCTGTTATCTTAAAAATGGGTGGATAATGAGTAGTGAAAGAACTTGACGATGTTTTCCTTTCTATGCACTTATGGTCTTTATAACATAAAGTGGAAGCAGGAACAGGTAATCTGGGAGGAGTGTAGGGATGCTGCTGGGCTGTGTAGGGATGTAGTCAGGAAGGCCAGAGCATAACTGAAACTGAACTTTGCAAGGGGCACAAAGAAGAGTAAGAAAGGCTCCTATGGGTACATCAACTGGAAAAGGAAAATCCAGATGGGTGTACCTTCCCTAGTGAGTAACACAGGCTTTCTAATAACAACAGACAAAGAGAAGACTGAGGTGTTAGACAACTTTTTTGCCTCAGCCTTCACCAGCAACTGCTCTACACACAGCTCTCTGGTGGATGGTTCCAAAGGTGGGAACTGGGGGAGCATTGCAAAGATCAGGTTGGTGACTGTCTGTGGAATCACCTGGACATCCACATATCTGTGGGTCCCATGAGCTGCATCCCAGAGTCCTGATTGAGTTCACTGACATAGTAAGCAAGCCACACTCGATGATATTTAAAAAGACATGGCGGTCAGATGAAGTGACTGGAATAAAAGGTGATTTAGCACCCATTTTTAAGAAGTGTAGAAAGGATGACCCAGGGAGCTGCTGACCTGTTAGCCTCACCTCTGCTCTAGGAGAGAGAATGGAACAGATCCTAGAAAATAAATACTAAGACACATGGAAATTGGAAAGTATGAATTTGCTGAGTGGGCTGTTCAGTTTTTTTGGTTACAAGGCTGTACCCAGAGAGTGATGGTGAATGACTCGATATCTGAATGGAGATAGTGACAAGAGGTATCCCGCAGGGATCAGTACTGGAGACAGTGCTCTTTAGTATCTTCATCAATGACACCAGCAGTGGGATCAAGTGCACCCTCAGCAACTTCGAGGATGACACCAAGCTGCATGGTGCAGCTGGCACACCAGAGGGATGGTATGTCAGCCAGAGAGACACAGACAGGCTCAAACAGTGGGCCCAGGTGAATCTCATGAATTTCAATCAATCCAAGTATAACATCTTTCACCTGCATTACAGCACCCCCTGCTGCCAGTACAGGCTGGGGGATGTGAGGATGGAGCACAACCCTGCTAAGAAGAACCTGGGAGTACTGGTGAACGGGAAGCTGGATTCAAGTCAGCAGTGTGCCCTCACAGCACAGAAAGCCAACCGTATCCTGGGCTGCATCAAAAGAAGCATGGCTAGCAGGGCAAGTGGGGTGATCCTGTTCCTCTACTCTGCTGGTGAAGCCTTACCTGGAGTACTGTGTCCAGACATGGAGTCCTCAGTACTGGAGAGACATGGACCTGTTGGAGTGCATCCAGAGGAGAGCCACAGAAATGATCTGAGGGATGGTACACCTCCCGTGAGGACAGGCTAAGAAAGCTGGTGCTGTTCAGCCTAAATAAGAGAAGGCTATGCAGGGATGTGAGGGTGTCCTTGCAGTATATAAAGGGGGTCTATAAGAGAGTAGGAGACAGAGCCTTTAGCACAGTATGTTGTAATAGAATAAGGAGAAATGGTTTCAAACTGAAAGAGGGGAGATTTAGATTGGATGTAAGGAAGAAGTGTTTGGTTTCGTTTTTTTTATATTAAGGATGATGAGACACTGAAACAGGTTGCCCAGAGAAGTGGTGGGTGCCTTGCCCCTGGAGACATTCAAGGTCAGGCTGGATGGGGCTTTGAGCAATGTGATCTAACTGTAGGTGTCCCTGCTCATTGCAGGGAAGTTGGACCATATGACTTTTGAAGGTCCCTTCCAACTCAAATAGTGGTATGGTTCTAAAAATACTGAAGTTATATCTCCTGGCAGCTTAATGAAAGTAAGTATATCTTAACTATCAAACAATGAAAGCTGAAGGCAACTTCTTTTTATCTTCCTTCTCCTTCCCAGCAATGATGAAAAGCTATATAAGTTTCAAGAGAGGGGATGCTTTCTGCAGCTAATGAAGGTGTTAAAGGCCTGGGTCAATGCTGAGAATTAATTGTTCCTTCTGTACACTGAGCTAGTTCTGGTAGCAGCTGGAGAGGCAAGGGTCTGTGGACTTGCTGTGTCTCGTTCAGCCTTGGATAGGAACTTATACTGCAGGGTGAGGACTGAGACCACCCAGAGAAGCAAGAGCCGAAAAATTCAGCTGAAAAAACTGCCCCGGTTTCCTAGTTTGTTTTTCAGCATGATCTGACCAGTGAAGATCTAAATGAAAAAGGTACCCAAATAAGAAAGTTGTAGCCTTTGCGACTATTAAGATCAGAGGAAGGGTTTCCTAATTATCTGTGTGAAAGAAATTTCCCTAAAGTAGGGTGAGAGATGGGAGAGTGCTGACTGACTGAAGAACGATGACATGAACCACAGGGAATCTCCTCTCTTTTTTGAGAGTTATCTCTTCTTCAAGAGTTAACACGGGAAAGAGAACAAAGATTTATAACATGCAGTGCGAGAAGCTCATTGATACATCACTACTGGCCCTGAAAGGTTAGTAGCATCGCTGTTCAAACCACAGCCATTAATTGCTTCTGAGAAGACTTCCATGCAAATGTATTTTAAATGATAGGAACAGGCTTGTGTTGCTTGAGTGTTGTCAACTGAAGGAAATGTGATTCTGAAAGATGAAGTCACAATTTCATTTTTCAACATTCTTGCACTATAATTCATGAAATTTGAAAATGTATTAGAGGGTATCAAAGTACCATTCAGTAGCATGGGCATATGGCTGAGTAAGCACGGGTAAAACTGATAAGTAAATACCTTGGAAACATTGAGCTCTTATCTAGCAGCCAGCTGGGGTGCAAGGGAAACCTGAAAAGGAGAATGAATGCTTCTTCTTAATGTCTCTTGCTTTAGAGGTTTGGGGGATGTTTGCTCAGTTTGGGGTCAGCCATGCTGAGTTGTCTCCTGATAAATATTTATTAATTCCAGCTGAGGCAGAAGCTGGAATTGAAGTGTGTGAAATGCGTTTTCAAGGTAGCTACTAATAGTAGGTGTTTGTAACTTCAGGAGCTTCTCCTAGCTTGGGAGAGCATGGGTTAGTCAGCAAGGTGGTGCCGCAGTGGGCTGTGCCAGCAGCCTGGCTTAGCCTGCTGGGAAGATGAGGTGTTAAATACTAAGTGTGGTGCAGTAAAGGCCATCAAGCTTCTCAAGTAAAGACAGCATACTTTGCAGAAAACCCAGAAAATAAACAGAACCGTGGGAGGGCTGTGGGCAAAGGAGCTGTGCAGCCACAATGCAAACTGTCATGTAAAAATGCAAGCAGCAGCAGACACAAGTATGTACCTGGAACTTGAGCAAAGGTCCCAAGTCAAAGCTACCATCACCTCTGCAAGTCAGTATAGATGTTTTCAGTTTGGGTTAAAGGGTGGAGAAAGATGAAGGTGGGTTTCAGTCAATGGTGCCTCCTATCACATACACAGCTTTTGGATTTGGGAATTATTTTTCTTTTAATTTGAAAGGTGATTAAATTTCCCGTTAATTTTTATTTTAGGTTATCCTTGTGTATCCACACTTGTTGGATGTGGCATATAAAGGGTGAGAAAGCACTGGATCAGGCTGTCCAGAGAATTTGTGGGGCCATCTGAGACCCATCTGGATGCCTACCTGTGTGACCTATCGTAGAGTACCTGCTTTAGCACAGGGGTTGGACTCCATGACCTATGGAGGTCCTTTCCAAGCCCTGCAATTCTGTGATTCTGTAAAAGCTCTCTGTAAAATATTGCAAAATGGCGTTTGCACCATTGTATTCATATTTGGGAATACTAGTAGGATACACAAAAGGAAAAATAGACTGATACGCAGAAAAAGAAGCTCAGTGTGTAATGGTTATGTGAGATAGACTTGAGAATCATACATAAAAATATCCTTATTAGAAAATACTTACACAGAGCTGTGTATTCCATCAATGAATACCTCATGAAAAATAATCTAATTCTTTTGTGGAACCAGGGCATTGAGTTGTGTTCTGTTGCTAATGGTTAGCTCTGTATCATTCTCCTTATTGAGTTTAGGACCCTATTAAAATTGTTTTCAGCATCTTAGTTACTTGGCCAAGAATCGCCATTAAAATATACACTGTTTTTAAAGTTGTCACTCATTTTTATGTGGAATCATCCTTTTTTGGTTGTGAATGTGAATGTTTTTAGCAATCTTTTGCATACCTAGAGAAACTTCTGACCAAACCTTGTCATATCACCATTCCAGGGCAAACCTAGCTACTGTGAGATATCCTTTTCACAACACACAACAGAAGTGGTTTAGGGGTAGGCAGCACGTCTGAGAATGTCAAGTGCAGCAGGCATGGCTGGATAGTGAGTCTTAGCTCTCACTCATGAGCGGAGTCAGCTATGGCTTTTGATGGTGTCCTTAACAAACTCCTTATATATATATATATGTATATATATATATGTGTGTGTGTGTGTGTGTGTATATATATATATGTATATATATGTATATATTCTGTATGAAAAGTCTTCTTAACTGGTAAGCTAACACCAGTCTTTGGAAGCCTTCTCCTGGAGTAAACAAGGTTCCATCTGCATGCTTATCTTCATGCTAGCAACAAAGGGCTTTCTTCTGAAAGAGAAGTGTGAGCAGTTGCCAGTTCATGTTTATCCTTGCTGTTCCTGGAATGTTCTGCATCTGATTTCTTGGAGGTGCGGGTATGTCAGTATATCTGTGTGATGGTACCTGATGAGACAGAAGCAATACAGCTGGATGATTGGAATGGTTACCGTGTATCTTTTTGTCAAATTACAGAGCTCATCTCTTTTTCTCCTTATTGCAGTTTTGCATCCTTGAATGTCCCTCTACATCTTGAAAATGAAGACAATGATTGCATGCTACTTTTTGCTGCTTGGGCACGCTTTACTTTCCACTATCGCTGTCATGGCAAAAGATCTCCCTGGAGGACATTTTATCCGAAGGAGGGATGTTAGCTCTCAATCTCTACTAGGTAAGTTGCAAGAAGCACAAAAAACGACAACAAAAAAAAAACAGCACTAAAACCAATTTCAAATATAAGAGTAATAAAGATAAAAAACACGAGCAGTTGGCCAGCCCTTGGCTGAGTTAGTTTATAATAAAAAAGGAGGTTGTCATTTTCAGGCAGGAATATGAGTTATTGATTTAGCAGCTCCTGAAAGAATGCATTTATTTTTGGGATACTTGATTTACTTTATGTAGGTGCCATAAAATAACTATTTGCAATAAGATTCTTGTACTGGATAAAAGGGATGACTGAACTGAAATCAGTAGCTGTTGAAATGGGGCTCCTTATTAAATTACTTATTGTTAATTCCTTCATTCTGTCAAGTTAATTTTGCTTATAAGGAGTAGCTCATTTTTACTGTTCTGCCAAAAAGCTGACAACAGGATTTGACAGTGATTTTGTCTGCTGTGTTTTAAAACATAGGTTCATCTCTCTTGTTGATCATTTTCTGTTCTTCATCAGATGATTTGCTAGGTCCATGTTTTTGGGTTTTTTTGTTCATCTGTAGGCTGTTTACGACTTAGAATCATTTTCCTTTGCTCACTGTTTTACTGAGTAGGTAAATCACAAACTCAGATTATGGGAAAATAGCATGGACTTAACTTTGAACAAGGTCCAAATTAAGTCAGATGACAGCAGGTTTCTTACTGTCTCAGAACTAATAGATGTGGTCTTGGGACTCCTGGGGTTCTGCCACTGGAGGCTGAAAAGCAGAGCTCTGAAGACATAGCCCATCAGAAGGCATGGATGTGGAACAGCAGGAGAAACACCTCCATTCACAACTTATTCAGCAAGACTCTTAATCTTTCTAGGATACTAAACTCTAAAATGAGATTAAATGACAGCCCTTTCTGAAGCTTTCAGAGTCTTCAGCAAATATCCTAAGTTAACTTATTTTAAGGAACGAATCACCTGTTTCACTAGAAAATAAATGCAATAATGAGGTGCTGTGTGGAGAAAATAAAAAGTATAACGTTTTTAGACTTCCTTTATTTTTTTCCGTGACTATAAAATCACCCTTATAGTCCCTTTTTCATATTTTGAACTGTGGAAAAGAATGGAAAGAACTAGTATTTGATATTAAATCAAAATGCATACATTAAATTACTTCCTTCTTCTTTTAAAAGAAGTCAAGTGATTTTGTGGTCCCTACAAAATTCTGGATCCCTATTCAGTTTGGTATATGCAGGATGCAAGCAGCTGGGGCAAATCTTGCTGCAGAGACTGTTTCTAGACATTAAATGAAGCAAGAGACTGGGGACAGTCTCTGGTCCAGCTTATAAAAGTACGTGGCAGTTTGGAATCAGACTCTTGGGCATTGCTTTCTGTTACAGTAAATTAGGTCACCTGCTTCTAATTCAGCAGTTGCATATAAACAGTGGCATAGTGAAAACGTGCCTCTCTGCAAAGAACAGAATGTGTAAAATGTGTGCCACTGTGCTCGGAAGCTGCAGCGATCTTTAAATGACAGGAGAAAGAACGGGGCCAAATCACGATCTCAGTGACATCAATTCTACTGACTTAATAAAATCACTCCAGATTTACAGTAATTTAACAGGGATTAAATGCTATACCGTTCTGCATAATATGTATATAATAAATAGTAGTAGCAATGATAATTGCCGTTGTTGTGGAAAGACTTGGTTCTCAGGCAAAAATGAGCAGTATAGCTGCGAAGAACCAACAGATGCATGGAAAAGCAATAAAAGTTCAGGAGTTTGGGATTTTTTTTGTTGGGTGGAGCACTCTGTGTTTTTAGGACTAAAATGTGGGATTTTGCCATTTGAGTATTAAGTAGCATCAAAATAATTTTATTCTTTTAAATTTTGTATTAACATGTTTTAAAACTAAAATACTATGATTGGTATTTATTGGTAGAGTATGGGTAGTGGTTATTTTACTTCTATTCAGAAGTAAAAAAATCCTTCCTGTAGGAGACTGGCTATATAAATAATCAAATTAGAACAGACTAAAAATCCTATGGGGTTGTTCAGATACATGTACAAGTACTTCAGGATCAAACTGAACTGGGATCAATTTGACTTTTGGCAGCCATACGCTCATACTTCATAGATCCCTTAGTTATCTTGGTAGGGCTTATAGGTTATGTTTTAAGGAAATTTTCTGAAGAATTATGTCATTTCTGTGTTCTTCTTATCATCTTTCTGCTAAGCCTCAGTGTGTGGTGTTCTCATTTTTCTAGATATTTGCATAGACTATCATTGTTGAAAACTATTACTATAGCTAGTGATTTCCATTAAAAATTGATACCTTGTTCTGTAGGCATCAGTCAGGCATAAAGCATTTGGAACTCTCTGTGTGGCCTTTGAAAGCCAGTCTGCTTTGGATAGGTTTGACTTTTCACACTTTGCTTTCTTTAAATCCTGAAGCAAATCCCTGGGTGTTTAAAACTTGTCAACTGTGCTGATTTAATTAGCTTCGTTAGTATTGTCTTAAATCTTCCTTGCAGTGTGTTAGCTTTAAAATAAGCATAATTGGCTTAGAGTTAGAAAATGTGTATTTCTTATATTCACAGAACATACATTAAGTTGTTGTAAATTAATATTTTAATGCAAGGTATTTGTGTTTTAAAGGATCATTTCCATGGTCCTGTGTGTACTTGTGAAATAACAGAAAGAGAAGGGGTGGTCATGGAATCTGTCTTTCCTGGAGCACAGGACAATCCTCTCTCTTCTTAAATGACAGAAGTAAAACTGGTGTTCTCTTTCCTTTCATTAGTAATTTGATCCCAAGTATTGGACGTTTTGGCTTATCTTGCTGTCTTAAAGGAAATTAATCATTTGCTTTAGAATCTTCTCTTTTAAGGATTTTATTAGAACTCTAAAGATTTTTTTTACTGAGCTGTCTGATGAAATCTTTGTTCCTGCTGAGTGCAGCTGCTTTGTTAGATCAGTGAAAGCACAGTTTGCCAGCTTAGCTTTGCTTGTGGATACTCAAGAAAAGCAGTAATGGAAATAAAGTTGGCTACGTGTTTTTGAACATAAAATGATGTCTATTGCATTAGCTCATTTCCTTTAGGTATAACTGAGATGGACCTCTGCACTTAAATTGACTGATTAACCAAGGTCTGTATCAGTTCTTCAAAGTGGTGGTTACCATATTGTGATTTCAGGGCCACAGCTGCTGTCCACAGCTTCTTTCAACAGGTTGCATGTTCAGAAGTGATAAATACTCAGTCCTTGCAAGATATGCTTGACACTGTGTGCTATGGGAGGATGGAGGGGGGTGAGGGGAAGCGCCAAGATGTTCCTACCACATTTTTGGCATTTACTGTAAAAGGCAGCAAAGCAAAACTTTAGAATTGTGCTGAACCTACAATTGTGAACTCTGGTCTTGTAAACTTAAAACTGATCACATATTTCATGTCACGTGGACATGTTTCTTTGGAGAGCTCTGAAGTGAATGCATGGGAATAATTTAATAAGTTGTGGAATAATATTCTAAGCAATTACATTCTATCTGTTCCTTAGGAATTTACACCTAAAACATACACCTACCTGTTTTTGAGAATAACTACGTAAGTGAATGATAATGCTAATCCAGGAAGCATTCCTACATGGTACCAGAAGAAAGAAGCTACAAGAAGTTTACTGAGATTGCGAAAAACTGAAAGAAAGGGAGGGGGAAAGGAGGACAGGAGGGAAATGTACTTGGCCTCTGTTCAGTAGAAACTGCTGCTGAGCTCAAGTGTCTGTGTTGAATTACATTTTACAGCAAAATATATAATGATTTATCTCTTGGTTGTATGTATGTGGTTTCAATAATGATACAAAGGGAAGCAATGAATTACACAGCGCTCTCTAAATTATGAATCACTGCTTCAGTCTGTTAAAATTATTCCAAACATCCTTATATCCAACTCAGTTCTAAAGCTTGTGTGTATATATCTTTAGGGCTCTAGAGCATTGTCAGGCTAACCATACAGGTTTAAATTTTAGACACAAATAAGAGCAGAAAATATATGATGAAAGTGAGTGCACTCTGTAATGCTTCTGTGGAGTGCAGAAAAGTTTTTTTGTTTAGTTTTGTTTGAGTTCATTGTACGTTTGTATGCTGAGGGCTGTCCAGAGATCTCTAAATCCTGCTCATGAGGGCTACTGAACCACACGATAACTGCTGTAGGAATCTTATTTGCAGTCTCACCATAAGTGTGCTCATGTTATTTCTTCATATAAATGCAGTTCTTCCTTTTTTTTTTTATTATTATTTTTATTTATTTTTTTTTATCCTCACAGACATTGGAAGTGCAGCCTGCATTGCAGCTGAAGTCAGAATAATGTCCTGACAACTGCATCATGTTTTTGACATGATATGCTGGTATTATATTTGAGGAGATTAAAACTTTTTCAGGTAGTAGATAAAGGCTGGAAACAGTTGCAAATTACATCTTTTGAATTGCCACATATTCAGTTAAAATGCAACTGAAATCCTTTTCTAATTAAGAGTTAACCAAACTTTTGTAAGGTTGCAAAGTAGTCAAGTTCTTATCAGTCCAGACTTCCACTGATTGAAAGATAAAATTGACCTATACATATGGATACATTATATTTGGAAGGAAAGCAAAGCATTTTACAGTCTGGAATAACCAGCTTCTTCCCTCTGAGATGTTTAGGTACAGTCACTGTGCTATAGTGGAGAATTAGAAATTGCATGCTTTGCTTTCAGGCAGTGATAGCTGAGAGGCCTCTCATGGCCTTTATGCCAAGGCTTCAAGCTTCAGCTTTCATTTTAATAACTCAGCTGTCAGCCTCTTCCCTGCAATAGCTGGTGTCCTTAACCTACCTGGCTGGGTCTGAAGCAGTAACAGGAGTTACACTTGCCCAGACTCCCCCACTTTCTTAGGCTTCTGGGTTTTGCTGGCAGTAAAAGACCCTTTCCCTGTAGCTCTGAGGCTTGGTAGTCTGACTAATGCTAAGGCTGTGCCTCCCCGACCCTTAGTAGGGATCTGGGGGATGAGACAGAAGATGTGAGTCGGGGCTGTATCCCTGCCAAGACAGTTGTTCCCTGCAGAAGCTGTTACTTCTTAAGCAAGCCCAGCTTGCGGGACTGCAAGAGACTTTGGGGATTTTGTCCTATTCTGGATACATTCCTGTGCAGCCAGCTGTTACAGAGATCAGAAAGTTTGGGGTTTGATTTGGGTTAGCAATTTCTAGCCACGTAACACTTAATGCATGCCAACAGTTGTATTTAGATTTCATTATTGAAGTCTTGCATCCAAATAGAATTCAAATTTCAGCCACTTAAGGCACAACTCACTAATTTATGTTATATATGCTATCATATTTCTAGCAGCACAAGTAACTTTCTATTTGTGCAAAACTTCAATATTGCATAAGTATAATCTATAAGTATTTCCTCTGCATAATTACTTCTTGTAACAAAGCCTGGATGTTTCTCTCTTTTCTTTCTCTTCTTTCCTCCTTTCTCCTTCCTCCCTTTTCTCTTCTGTTGTTTTGTTTTCTTATGCTCTTTTTTCCCCCCTCTTTTTCCCCCTTTTCCTTCATTTTTTTTAAAGTGACTTGGAAGTTTTCTACATGGAACAAAGAATATCTGTTGCTACAGGGAAAAAACTGAGTCATGTACCAAACTGAAGATGCCCTGTTTCTGAACTTCTTTGTTACAACCCCCACAAGTTACTGAGAAATGTGCAAAATAAAAATAACATGCCTTGACACGTGCTAAGTAAAATTACAAGCTCCATTTTATATGTCTATTCTCAGAGAGCTCAAAGCCTCCTCTGAGTATTTTATCTTGAAGGATGATTAGGCCAAAAAAAGAATACGGACACTGAATGTTCAAAAGCATGGTGTCTTTGGCTTCATTGTAAGCATATCGGCTTAACGATTTAAAAAAGCAAAAATTCAAGATTACATGGAAAATCTTGGAAATGGCATTTTCATAACCTAAGGGACAGCTCTTTTTATAGGGGTGAGTGGGTAATCGGTCAATACTAGGTAAACAAACAAGCTCTTTAGATTCCTTTGAAATCTGAAGATTTTCTATTTACTGCTGAACTGGTAGAACTATGGTTTGCTAGCAGGTATGATGCCCCATGTGTTTGTGGGGGCACTGGGAGATGGTGTATGGAAGTACCCCATGGTGTGCTGTTTCTGAAACCATTCTGGGAAGGAGTGTGGTACTTACACTGTTACCAATGGATAGAAATATGTGGTTTCAAGTCAGCTGATCAGTGAGTAACCTTGAGGTTGCCAACAGCTTTCTCTATAAACAAAGACACAAGTGGCTTTTAAAAAAAAAAAAAAAAAAAAAAAAAAGGTTCGGATAGCAGTTGTTAAAACACTATGCTAATGTCATGAAAGGAAAAGGGTGCAAACTCTTTGGTCACATTGTTTCACTCCTGCTTTCTACACTCCTGCTTGCAGTTGTTTACTGAGAAGCTGTTCCTTCTCTCATAATTTCTGTGTCACTCAGTGTCTGAAGCAAAATAGAAGTTTTAGTTATTCAAGGAGAAAGAGAATGCTCTATCCCTTTGTGTTCACCTGCCTGCAAAAGAAGGAAACCCCACTTCCCCATCCCCAGTCCTCCTGACTATGGAAGCAAGGAACCAACAGTTTCCATCTCAGACCAGATGAAATGTGCAAGAACTGAGAAAGCCGAGAGTATCCCAGCAACAGTGAGGTGTTGCATTGGATAGTACACCAGTCTCAGTAAAGAAATGGAGAAGTATCAGGAGTCACTTTGGGACCCTGGGATTAAACTTTATAGTAATAATGACCTTGTTATTCTGGAATAGGTGACAGGGAAGTAACAGAAATAGTGAGCAAACTAAGGCACCTTCTGATACAACAAGAAATGGAGCACTTGCATGTAGGGGAAATGGAAATTTGTGGATAAGAGCCTACTGCTGTACAGTTCTCCCAGAAATTCTGGAAGTTCAAAAAAGATTTTGTCAGAGTCAATAAAGAGATGTCCAGAGGCTGCATTTATATCTGGAGAGTGTTCCCAGATGAAGCAATTTGTAAGGAGGAGTGGGTAAACTGCCAAGTTCATAATGAATCTTTGGGATAGGGCCAAAGGCCTGTGAGTTTGGGAAACAGCTCAGATTAAGAATGGGGCCAGGGAGTATGAGGGCAGGACTTGGACTCAGGGTCTGTTCCACAGCTGGAAAGAAGTGGAGTCACCTGAACAACTAAGTGCAGAACATACATGTGCCAGATAAGGGGGTCCTCAGCAGCTCTTAACACCAACTGCTGGAGAGGAGCTCTGCTGAGAGGGACCTGGGCGTCCTGGTGGATGACAGGTTGGCCATGAGCCAGCAGTGTGCCCTTGTAGCCAAAAAAGCCAATGGCATACTGGGGTGCATTACGTGAAGACCTTTGTTCTGTTATTCAGACAAAGATAGAAGTCTAAAACTAAACGTGGTGTTATTGCTGGCAATCTCAACACACCATGTAATTGTTGTATTTCTTAGCTCACTCCACAGTGATGTAGACAGAATATATCGAGTCTTAAAATTGTCATTAATGAATTGCCTGCTTAGGCAATAATTTTTCTGTGATCTCATTTTTTCTCAATTGATCTCATCTTTCCGTCTTGCTTCAGTTGTCTTAGTTTATAACAAAAGTCTTCATGGGATGGATATTTACTTATATCTTAAAATTGATGTAGTATTTACCAAATGGAGCTAACTTCCTTTTGCTTTGTATGAATCATTAGTTGTCTAACAGTTATCTATTTCATTTGTTAGGATAACGATCCACATTATCAAATAAGTTTTATCCATATTACCAAATGCATTATAGCATCGTGAAGATGTAGGACAACAGTAGGAAATAAGAAATTCTATTCTGAACAAATGTTTCAAGGGAGTTGGCCTGCAAAATCTTCTGAAAAATCATCATCTAAAACTTGGGTCCTTTGAATATGTTCAGCTTGAATATCCCCAAATGGAAATGTTTGAGGATGCCGATGAATAAAGTAGTGCCAGGGGACATTTTTGGGCATTGGTATTCCATTGTTATTGTTCAGTTGCTAGAGCAGAATCTGGCCCATGTTGATTAGCACTCCCCAGACAATCCCTGTGTGTGATGCAAAGGTTATGGGGGATCAGGGTTTATTCTTAGGAGGTGTGTAGCCACTCTACTGTAGTGGGAAAGTGAATTTAATGCTGTGAGTGCAGCTTAACATGTATCATAGGATGCTCTTGGCACTGAGACCAGTGAGATAATACAGCTTGCGTTAATACTGTTGACTGATGGATACTAATCTTGCAGAGTGTTTGCATCCATATTGCCTGTTAGGATAGGACCCTGGCTCATGCTTATTCCCACATCATGCCTGAGAATTATTTGACAAAATGTTAATTCCCCTAGGCCAAACAGTACCAGGAACCATTCTAATCTTTCAGCAGCAGAGGAGATTCAGTTCTTATGCCCAAGAATACTCCCTCCCACTGGAGTGGATCCCAGCTGGAATCATTAAGGGAGAACCATTGTCCATTTCACAGAGGTGGTATGACAGTAACTCATTTCTAGACAAACTGGGTAGTGAGTGGAGAAGAACACATTTACTCTTGACACTGAAGTTTTGGATAATATAATTCACACTTTCAGGGCTTGCTTTTTCTTTTTTTTTTTTTTTTTCTTTTTTTTTTTTTTTAACTTTTGTGTTGTCAACCCAGAATCTTTGTTGACTTTAATGTTGGTTTCTGGATGAGTAGCTCTTGTCAATGAATGTGTCACTTTTTATAAGGAGAGTAGCAAGGGGGGACGACGAGGGGTATGAAAGTAATACTGCCTACCTTATAGCGTTGGCCCACAATATCAGAGGCAGATGTTGATGGTATTGCAGTAGAGGCTGAACCTTACCACCAGTATTCCATTACATGTTTCTGCTGTGTGACAGATGGCAGGAGAGAGGGACAGTCTGACAGAATGGTGTCTGATGTGGAGGTGTGTGTGAAATAAAGGAGTGTGACTGAATTCCTCTTTGCAGAAAAGAATGCACTCATTGACATCTATTGCCATTTGCTGAACATTTATTGAGAAGATCAAGAAGTTAATGTGGGTACAGTGAGGCTGTGGGTGGTGCATTACAGCAGTGTGAAAGCCACAATCTGGATGGTCATGTACAGCTGTCACACCACTAAATGAAGTTTGTCTTGATCAGCTCATCTGCACAGATAGGCTAGTGGATGTGTCTGTGTTGAAAAATAGTGTTTTGTAGCTGAGACTTTGCTCTATTAAATTGTTATATGGTGCTGTTTGCTTTTGTCGTTGTTTCCATAGAACTAAGTAGAAGGCATTACTTTCAGAGCAACCGATTTACTGCATTCTTCTGCATAAGTAATTTAGCAAAATGGGCTTCATTTCTTGTAGCGCTGTCCAATAGCGCTGTCCAGATTTCTTCCCTCCCTTTTTCATGTGCTACTTCAAAATAAGGAACTGAGTCTCCTCAGACTGGGATCCAAATGTATGTATTCAAATAAAAAATCCTCCCTGAATTTCAAAAGTATTGAACGAGAAGGCTGTCATTCGTATGGAAAGTAAAATAGCAATGATTTTACCCTTCTCCCTCCTCTGTCCTTCCCTTCGTAGGCACTTAGACTTCTTTCTATAATTAACTTTTTCACCCTGTCCTGCTCCCTTAAATCTTATTTTAGTGTTATCTTTATATTATAACTGGACTGGTATATTAGTAGAAGTAATTCATAGTTAGATACACAATTGACATCATAAGATGGAAGACAGCATGTCAGGATATTCTGTATCCCATTAAAACTGGAGTTTTATTCTGCTCAGTTTGGCATGCACTCAACATCCTCTGATTTTGAAAGAATAAGCAACTTGAGCATATTCCTACGCTTATGAATAAAGCCTTACTGTAGACTGCACATGAATAAATCCAGGCGGTCACTTTTATTGTCAGCAAAGAGCATTTTTATTCTGTGCCCACAAACGTTCTTGGTAATCCATGAAAGAGGCTTCTGAGTTAACAAGTGAAAATAGGCATCCTTCTCACCCCTTTCCTTGGCAGGAATACATGGTTAGCATTCATCAGCAGCAACAAGCAAGCTCATGTAAAGGCTTGTCTGCAGACAGATGTTCCAGTCGAGTTTTTGATTGGCTCACTTGTGCTGTATGACATGACCTTTAATTATACAACCAAACAACTACTTTTTCCACAGGGCATTTGCCTGATTTAATGCTGATTTAATGTTGGATAAGAGTGCTCTGGCAACTTAATTGGGTTGTACGGAAAGAGAGATTTCTGGTTAGAGTTATCTCAGCTTAGTGAGGGGAGGTTTCTACTGTAGTTTGATGAGGATTCTTGCTACCTTTAATTGTTGTATTAAACCTCAGTTGATTTCTCATCACCAGCATCCTGTTAAGACCGTCAGATTCCTATTGAACTGTTAGCATACACAGCCTTCTGTGGAAAGGCTCGGAGCTCACATCCCCCTGCTTGCTTCAAGCCTACCATGTGCTGACTTTCTGTATAGGCAAAACTAGTGAATGGTCAATCCCTTGTCTGCTCTCATCGCAGAACTTGCATGTGTCTGCATTGGAATCTGAGCAGGAGACAGGGAGTTTTGAAAGCTTGTAGCATGCCCAGAAGGCAGCCATGATTGTTGTTACCCGTGATAACTTGGTCTGCCTGCCTATGCAGTTTTCAGATGCAGTCGAACACTGTGGTATTTGTGGCTCTTGAGGAGGAGGAGGGAGTGGGTAAAGGCCATGTTGACAACTGAAACAGAAAATGACAGGAAGTGTATGGGCGGTCTTTTTTTCCAAATTGAACGCCATTGTAGAAAATTGGATTTTTATCTCTGATGCAGCCCCGGAATTTCTGTGTGATGCTGAGCTAGTCCAATAGACTAGACTTTTCCCAGATGGCCATTAATTATGTGTTTGAAATCATGGGGTATGATTTGCAGAAGTGCTGAGCACTCACAGCTGCAGTTGACGTCACTGAGAGCCGTACTTTGTACATGCAAAGTGCTCTTTAATGCCAAGTTCCATGAAAAGTCAGTTCCTCTGTATCTCAGTCACTCCAATTAGCAGATACTTTTGACCTGTATTTCTCTCTATTTCCTTGTTTGTAAGGGAGGACTAATACTACCTCAGCATCAGAGTGTTGTCTGATTAGGGTTTCTGAATTCTCAGGCCCTAACACATAAAGCATTAAGATTCAGCGTTACTAAAATAGTAACTATGTAATTCAGAGAGGGTTTCCATCAGGTGTGGAGTATGAGTTCAAAATCTCAGTGGTGCCCATTCTGAGCACTTATCTCACAGAAAAAGCTGATCTACCGATCATGTAACGGGCAGATGCTGTCATTAACCAGAAACCAAACTCAGATTACCCAAGTAACAGTAGTTACAGCATTTCCTGTTTCTTTTTCCTGTATTTTTCCAGCTCTTGGCAGGGTATTTACTTAACATCTTTCATTAAATCATAGAATGACTTAGGTTGAAAGAGACCTCAAGGATCATCAGGTTCCAAACCCCTTGGCCACAGGTTGCCAGTTGTTAGATCAGGTTGCCTGGGACCCACCTGGCTTTGAACACCTCTAGGGACAGGGCATCCGTGACATCTCTGGGCAACCTATTTCAGCTCCTCACCACCCTCTCAGTGAGAAACTTCACCTGACACTATGGGTCCTATTACTGTCTACCCATGTAAAAAAGTTGATTTCCTTCCTGTTTATAATGTCCTTTTAAATATTGGAGGGCCATTGTGAGGTCTCCTCATAGCTTTTTCCCCCTGAAAAACTCATTATCTTTCCTGTGTTGGTGGCCCCAGACCTGTACTCAGTACTCCAGATGAAGCCTCACAGGGACAGAGTAGAGAGGGACAATTTTTGACATTTCAAGTCAAATTAATCTAATCTGCATTTAAAAATTCTTGTATTTTTGTTTTCATTTTGTCTTCTAGAAAACACTTGTAACAACAAACGTCTGGATCTTGTCTTCATCATTGATAGCTCTCGCAGTGTACGTCCTTATGACTTTGAAAAAGTGAAAGAGTTCATTTTAAAGATCTTGCAGTTCCTGGACATCAGTCCTGATGCTACTCAAGTGGGCCTGATTCAGTATGGCAGCACTGTCAAACATGAGTTCTCTCTGAAGACGTTTAGGAGGAAACAGGAGATTGAGAGAGCCGTGAGGAGAATGATGCACCTGGCAACTGGCACCATGACAGGACTGGCTATCCAGTATGCTGTGAACATCGCGTTTTCAGAGTCAGAAGGAGCTCGACCTCTAAACCAAAATGTGCCTCGTATTATCATGATAGTGACAGATGGGAGGCCACAGGATCCAGTGGCAGAAATTGCTGCTAAAGCTCGCAACTCTGGAATTCTGATTTTTGCCATTGGAGTGGGAAGAGTGGATATGAACACGCTCAAATCCATTGGGAGTGAACCGCATGAAGAGCACATCTTTCTAGTTGCTAATTTCAGTCAAATTGAAACTCTGACCTCTGTCTTCCAGACTAAACTTTGTGGTAAGGATTTATATATTGGTTTGAATGCATAGATGAAAGTAAAACACAGGAAAAAGAAAGTCATGTGATGTCATTATTATTATTATTTTTAATAAGAAACCTAATCTGTTGGAATATGTGCATTGAAAAAAAAGGAAACTAGCTAGACAGTATACAGAATAGCAACCATACACATGGGGAAAAGCTAATTCTACTTCTCAGTGCCATAAAATATAATTCCTAGTGGTCATAAGCTGCAAGACAAAGAAATATACCATGATTTTCCTATTCCCTGCTACTTTAGGTAAGTTGTTCCATCTATTGATTTTAAAAGTGATTTCCATTAGTACCAAAACTTCAGACCAATAAAAGTTATTGTTCATTGTTGGTTATTGAAAAGATTCCCTGGGTATTCCTCACCTAAAATTGTGTTAACCAAATACAGACAATTGTCTCTTAGGATTCCTTGTGATTGGAAGAGGCATAACTATACACATATGTGGTGGTATTTGTATTCTATCCATTTTAAATGCAAAAAAGTTAGGAAGAGCCTTTACTGTGACTTTTATTCATTCCATAAAGTGAATAATATTTTAATAGGTATTAATTTACAATAGAGAAATCACTTCCATCTGTAATTCCTAGATAAAAAATTACCCTTTACAAATACAGTGTCATGCATAACTCATTTTACTTCAGTCTGGGTACTTGATATAATTGTAGTTTTTCCTGAGATAAGTTCGAAGGATCTTCATAGAGATTTGGCATGAAAGTGAAGTATTTCCAGCGGAGTCCAGAAAATGAATGCATGATGATACTGAGTGCGCAATCATCTCTAGGGATGCTTTTGCCAGGAAAGAACTGAGGCTTATTGTCAGGATAGTCTGGAGAATTTTCCTTACTTGGTCTTTTCCAGAATCGTTTCAAACAGCAACAGAGCTCCAGCTGAACTGCATCAGCACAAGACACCATCACAGACAATCATCACATAATAGATTTTTTCCTGTTTTTAACTTGCCATATTATTTGCTGGCATAACGTACGTTTAAAAAACAACAACAACAAAAGTAAACTAAGCATGAATTGAGAGCTTAAATGGAACAGATAGCAAATGATGTAAAATTGAATTTTATTGGATTTTTAATAGCATTTTAGAAACAAATCCAGTAGAAGTACTG
The DNA here is from genome assembly GCF_039878825.1 of Excalfactoria chinensis. Taxonomy (NCBI): domain Eukaryota; kingdom Metazoa; phylum Chordata; class Aves; order Galliformes; family Phasianidae; genus Excalfactoria; species Excalfactoria chinensis. The sequence continues at coordinate 21,080,692 of NC_092826.1, read as the reverse complement.
CTTATCCTTTTTTTCTTTTTTTCTGGCTAAGCAGTGCCCAGTGAATGTATTAAAGTTTTGTAGTTCACCTTTAATCCAAATAGACATCATCCTCAATAAAACCATTCACCCTGCAGATGGAGGAGTATGGAGGTCAGAAGGATTGCTGCTGCATCCCTTTCTAAGGGGATGCCTCCACAACATTTGCTGTTTCAAGAACTGAAGGTGAGATACAAAACCACTTACAAATCCAAGACAAGTTCCGGAAAGAAGGTGCCAGCATTCCATGGATTTCAGCTTAAAGGACTGCATGTCAGATAGGATCTGTAATGTTTTGTTGAGTATGGGCTGTGAAGCGCAGTATTCAGCTTGCTGAATTTCATAGAATCATAGAATATCCCAAACTGGAAGGAACCCATACCAAAAGGTTGTGAAGGCCATCTCCTTGTTTCACACAGCTCCAACCAGAATTCAAACGTTTGACTAAGAGGAGAGTATTGTCTGGACACTTCTTGAACTCCAGCAGCTCAGGTTTGTCCCTGCTGCCCAGGGAAGCCTGTTAAACTGTCCACCACCTTCTGGTGAAGAACCTTTTCCTATCACTTAATCTGCCCCCCCTCCCATTACGCAGCTTCATGTTGTTTCCTTGGGCCCTGTTGCTGTCACAGAGAGAAGAGCTCAGTGCTACCTCTCCCTCCCTGATGAGGAACTGAAGCTGCCATGAGGTCTTATCTCAGTCTCTCTGCTCCAGGCTGCACAAACCAAGGGGCCTCAGCGCTCCTTGTATGTCTTGCCTTCCCCATCTTCAGTGCCCTCCTTTAGGTGCTCTCTATTGGTTTTATGTCCTTGTGTCTTGGTGCCCAAACTGGCACCCACTGCTCGAGGTGAGGCTGCTCAGAGCAGAGCAGAGTGGGATAAGCCCTCCCTCACTTGCTGGCAGTGCTTGGCTGATGCACCCCAGGGTACAATTAGCCCTTTATGCTGCTGAGGCACACTGCTGGAATGTATCAGCCACAACTCTACACCCATCACTTGAAGCTGAGAGCCCTGCATTCTTGCAAATCCAGTTGCAAGTATTTCTAGCTGAAAACACAGAGTGTGAACATTGATGTGTCCTTGAAGATATTGTTATTATTGATTTGTCTAAAGTCAAATAGGGAACCTGTGACAAAGGTGCGGATAAAATCTAATTCACAAAGCTCACGTTCAAATTCCAAAAGCATACAATCCTTTCTATTATTTCAATCCCTGGCTTTGTCTACCAAACAGCTCCTGCAACAAATCAACAGAAGTCAAACATACAACAGCCTCTTTCACCACAGAAAGAAAATAAATGATACGTGGTCAGTTACAAGTAGCAGCAATATATTCTACAGAATGAACTCAGTTGCTAGGGATGCTTTTTTTTCCCCTCCCCTTCCATTTTTGGATACTCTTATTTTACTGCTTTACAAGATTTGATACCGGAGGTCTGACTGTTTTTGGAGGAATATTATGGATGAAATATGGTGAGATTTTATGATATGTTAACTGTTGAAATTATGTTTTTAATTTGTTGTATTTTACGTACCTCTTCTGTCTAGAAAGTATCAGATATCACGAACTTTACTTTTAGAAAGACAGAGGGATGAAGAGACCAGTAATACCAGCAGGTGTGCAGTCTCACAGATAAAAGTACTTGAGATGTTATGTTATGGCAGAAAATGAGTTCAAAAAAAAACTGATTAAGAGATTTGGGAATTGTGGTGGTTTCTGTATTAGCAATAAATGCATAACTTTGGTAACTGTTCCAAAGACTCAATAAATAGTATATATTGCAAAAACACTATTTTTTCCCCCAGAGGTTCCATGCATACTACATGCCAAGTTATTTATTAGGCTTTTACAGTTGCTGCTAGAAAATTACTGTTGAATGCCTATTCCATAAATTTCGTTGTTTGCCAGCCTAGCAGCATAATGAGCACATCAATCCCTAATTGTCCTTGAGAAAAACAGATTATTTTCCACACGTTATTCTCTGAGAACAATTCACCTGTATATTATAGGAATGACATGTCAGCAGTGCTCTAGTGGAAGAAAAAAGTCAATGAGATTCATTACTTCCCCACAGAAAATCTGAAATGGAGAAAAAAAAAGAATAGCTAAGTAATGAATTTGGCAGGATAGGTCTGCTTATTTTTTCTTCCTGTCACAGTCTGTTGCATTTTACTACTTGCTATTAGAGACATAAAATATAAGCAGATTTAAAAAAATAAAAAAGAAAGAAAATGGGCTCAGGAACACTTATACTCTGGAGTGTAGCTCAGCTCAGCTTCCTCTTATTGAGTATGGGAGGTGCTTGACTTCACTGTAGTCATATCTTGTCCAAACATTCCTCAAAATTAATAAACTGGCAAAAAAGATTCTTCATCAGGTCTTTTTTTTTCCAATCGTTATTTTTTTTTAGTGTTGTGCTGTAGGGTATTTTTTTCAGGAAATTAAATGTTCTCTAGAGCAATTTGTAACTAAGTTACACTTAATTCTAAATTTGTGGTGCCTGTTTCATTGTTTTCGTGGTACCAACAAGCAATTGGTGTTTCCAGAATCTCTACTGTAATTTTTGTTGCTGTTTATATTGTTGCTGTTTATATATCTCTTCCATAAGTCATTTCATGTCCAAAAGGATGTCACCAATGTCAACCAGACAGATAATATACAATCTCCTATTTTTATTAGGAATAAAAATATAGTTCTGTTTGGTAAGGATTTTTTTTATACTCAGAGATGTAAAAACTTCTGTTTTTGTCTTGATGGTTGAAATTTAACTCAGCTTTTTCTAAATGACTTCAGTAAAGTATTTTTGACCACTTATTATCAAATTGTGACAACAAATAAGCAAGCCCAGTGATTAATAACCTCTTCATTTTTTCTTTCAGTACCACACATGTGCAGTATAGACGAGCATCGCTGTGATCATTTCTGCATAAATACCCCAGGCTCCTATGTATGCAGATGTAAACAGGGTTACATCCTGAATGCCGACCAGAAGACTTGCAGCAGTATGTTATCTTTCTAAACTATTCCTTCTTGTGCTTCTCAAAAGCACTTAACATCAGCGGTTTGAGTTGGGTTCATAAAGAACTGAACTCATTGTATAGTTAATGGTAATCACAAAGAGTCTAAAAAAGTGAAGTTGTATTTCTTGTGTGTTGTTTTTTTTTTTTAATGAAGTACTTGTAAGCCTTTGTGAAATACATCAAGCTAATTATCAAGCAGTACTACACTGTAACTGCATAAAGTTACATTTGAATGTTATTGATGTAGTAAGTTCAAGAATAGAACAACGATCAAAGAAAGAACTGTTTCATCATCTCATATTAAATGATCTCAGCTAATTTAGTAACCTGTCTAGATAGCAGCATACTGGTTGCTTTTCTTAAGTGGCACAGTAAGGCACAATAAACCTCTAACTAGAAAATGGGGATGCAACTTACCATCCTGGATAACTTTCTACCTCTGCTTGAAATATAACCTTACAATCTTTCAAAAAAGAGTTTGAAAAATCTTTCTTGTGCTCTCATTTCTTCTATTAAAAAATTGTTTTATTTTAAGTAATTGGCCTTAACTCTATAGTTCATCACAATGAACTATATTTCACTTTAATTATGATCTTCATAACCAGTATTGCTTTTGTCCATTTTGTCTTGCTTCCTCATAATTAACAGAAATCTACATGAGAAAGACATACCAAATTTATTTATCTGACCACAATTATTTTGAATTAATCATGGGATCATAAGTTGTATTACTTGTGAAAAATACTCTTGCTAAAAATGTTATCTTAACATTTTAATCTTAATCGAGTAGTTTGGGATTGAAGGGCTCTTTGTCTCTTTTGGGATGACTGAAACAGTGGGAATACATCAGTATCTGAGAGGACTCTGCAGATTGAGTATTAGGGCTCTTACCTGTGCAGTGGGACAGTTTTAATCAGATCCTCAGCAATAAGATGTGGGGTCAAGAGGATGTCAGTGCTGGAATTGTGCGGTGATTTTTTGCTGGTGTGTGGAGACATGTTCAGATTTTTTGGGTTGTTGGAGGAAATTGCTTTTGAACTGTTCATCTACTGTGGCGCTGAGTGAGGGGATGAGCTGGTTTGAGGAATCATTGTTTTATTTGCCCTTCTCACTAGCATCCCTTATCAAATGTAGATATTTATCATACACTGCTGTCTGAATTCTGTTTTGTGTTTTCAACAAGTTATTCAACATTTATTTGTAATTTTATTCAGGCTTTTGTTTCCTTAAGAGGAAGCAAAAAAATTAAATGTAATCTGAAATATTTTCTAATTATTGCTTGGTTTAGCAGCTGAGCCAAGAAAGAACAGTGACGAGAACAGTTTTTACACAGCCTATTCTCTATGCTTCCATGCATTCATGCTTCCAAAATGAGTGGTTGGAATCCCAAATGAAGGCTCCAACTACGCAATCATATTTCAGTAATATTCCCTAACTACTTCTTTCCATTTTTCCCCTTTTAAAGTGCTTCTCATTTAAAAGTTTTGCGTTCTTTAAACCTTTGTATTAAACAAGATTTCCTTGTACCAAAATAAAAAATAATAATAATAAAATCAAAGGAAGAATTTCTTTAAAATACATAATCCTTTCTTAAATTTTCTTCTGTCCTCACCCCTAACATCAGTTTGGACAGTTGAATTTGGAGAATAATGCTGCTAAAAATGGCAAATAAATTCAGTTCAACTAAGGGTAAAAAATAGAGAAAATTTTAATTGCAGGTATGAAAAATAGTTTACCATGTCTTCTGTTGTATTGTGTTATATTTCGTTGTTTTTATTAGCCAGTAGTTGACAAATTATAGTCACTGCACTGTTGCAAATTCGAGATTAATTTCCAAGATAATTGTGTGGAGTTTTCCTCCTGATGGCCCATGCATGGTAGTGTGTGTTGCTTCTGTACAACTTTCCTACTTTTCTTTAAAAATTCTTTTTGTTATGACACAGTTTTCCCTGTTTACCTATCACACATGATATGCTTGACTATGTGCTTGTTTTGATCATCAACCAGATGATAGTAGACCTGAGTTTGCTAAATATGTAAGGATGCGAGTCATTCCATGTGTTTGTAGCCTATTTTTCTAAGTTACCAAACTATAAGATAGTTTTGTCAATTGCACTCAAAATCTGAGATTGGATTATAAACTATATAAATAGTTTATATTAATTTAAACAATATAAAAGCTCAGAGGTGTAACAGAATTCATGAGCAAAGGGGACCAAAGCTGGACGAACTGGGCTGCTTATTTCTGGAGTGAGGGTCAGGAGTAGCGATAGAAGAACCCAAAGTCTGTGACCGTGTTAGTTACTTTCATAGGCTGCTTATTTTTCACCAGTGCAAAGGGACAACGTGTTCTTCACTTGACCTCTAAGTAAAATAAATCTACATTATATTGATGTTTAGTGCGGTACATGATCAACATAAAACAGATGTATTTATCTAAGTTTTGAGTGTACTTGTTAGCTCATTCACAAACAGTTTCCTCACATGTATATTTTAATACTTATTAAACAGTGAATAAAAAATGTACATAAATATATGTTCTTTTCAACTTTTGGAACCCTTTTTTATGTTGTGAGAGAACAGCGTGTCACTGTTCAGTTCTTAAAAGCCCATAACCAAATGGCTTAAATCAGCAATGAATTAACAGCATTGCTCCAGGCTGGAAAAGGGCGTTCCTCCTTTGAGTGGATGGTAGTTTTGTTACTTAATGCATTTCAGTACTGCGTGGAAGGGAAAAAAAAAAAGTGTTGTATTTGTAATTTGTTGCATTCCATGTGAAAGGAAATAAAAACAGTTCAACTTATCTATCTTCCAGAACAAAATCAGGGAAAAAAAGTGCTTTTGTTCAACATAAAATATTCTTGCATTTATGTCATTTAGATGGTTTTGCATCCATGCGAAAGGTGGAAATCGTTGAGGTGGTTTTGTATTAATGCAAGGATGAAAACCTCTTGTTTGCTCCTTTCACCAAATCTGACTTAACTTTTCTAGAGAAAAGTAGCTATGGCAGATAATGGCTGTTCTATACTCATTGCACTGCTTGTTTAGATTCATTCTTCTGTAGTTACACTCAAATCTTACATTAATACACAAAATAGTACAAAAGAGCATATGTGACTGAAAAAAATTGCTTATTTTTGGATGTTTATATTGGAGCAAGACAGTTAAGTTACTGTTTATACTGTTCATAATGCTGCACAATATGAAGCAGAGAGCTATAAAATAAAATTAGTATTTGTTTGGCTAGTGTCCTTAAACATGTTCCAGAACATGTTTTTTTTGTAGCTGTAAATTATAATTATGTGTTGAGCAGTTATCCAAGCCTGATCCTGAGCAGCACAAAGTACTCTGCCTTCCAGGGATTTCACTGGGGAAACTTGGGATTCTCAGAAAGCTACTCTATTTAGTCTGTTTTAAAGACAGACAAATGCGCTTCCTTACATCAGGAACTGAACTGACTGCGTTTGCTGTAGTAATTCTTCTAATGAGACGTGTTGCTTGGGAGGGGTAACTTGAAAAGTGATAAAACTCAGAAATTAAATACTTATGAATCTTTTGCTTTATTTTCATTTTCTTTCCTTTTCTGTCCTTATTGCTTATTTAGGGGGGGTTGAACACAAAAGAGAAAAAAAAAGAAAAAAGAAAAAAGATACCAAAATTACTTTTTCATAAGAATGAAGTAATCCTGGGGAAACATATGCTCAAGAAAATTTACTACATACCAGAGTCCCTGTGATTGTTACTGCCTACAGCTGAAGGAATGAGCTCCTCAGCTTTGAGTGGTGGTTCTCACTGGTGTAAGAGTATTTCTATTTGACAGAATATTGGCATGTTCTGTGCTAAAGTGAGCTCAATTCTAAAGAGCTCTTCAAAGCTTCCTGGAATTTATTTTCAACCTGTGCAATACAGAAGGTCAAAGAACTTCATATTTGTGCCATTCTGCTTTGTAGCTCAAGACCTTTGCGCTGTGAAGAAGCATAACTGTGAGCAGATTTGTGTGAACACACCCGGGTCTTATGTTTGTCAGTGTTATGAAGGGTACGAGCTTGATGCAGATGGAAAGAACTGTGTTGGTGAGTATGAGCTTTGCCACTTGTGATAATCTCTTGAAACAAACCAAAGAGAAGTCAAATGTAATGACCAGTTTAGACCTAACAGTGGTGGGAAGCTCTCCTCTCCCACATGAGTGATATATATGGAAAAATATATGTTGGTTGGCATGTTTTTAGGTCACACAACAAGTAACACTACTGTCTTGAAACTATGTGCCTAATGGTTTATTGTGTATCTATGACCAACATTGTGCTGACATGATAGACAATATAACAGTTTTTCAAGAAAACATTATTACCATAGGTGTATCTCATTTCTTACTCCTTCCTCATTAATACCCAGTAAATATTTTTAAGATGTTTGTTAAGCTATCACCCTTCGCATAAACATTTCATCCCACATGTTTCAGGAAAATATTATCTTCTAGAATCAAGCACAAAAACCATGACACATACACACACTCATACATAATAACCTAGAGAATCTTTTAAGAAAAAGTGTTTTATTTGTTAGGTGTTCTCTTCAGCAAGCGCTTAAATTAGTGCTTGATTTCAAACGTATGCTGAATTTTCATGGAAGTAAATCCAAGTTGAATGCCTGGCCCCAAGTCTTGCCACAGGCCACTACAAATTACCAGGAAAAACAGCTTCCAACAATTTACACTTTCTTGTTTATTTGTTTGTTAAGAACTCTAATGTAATGCAGTCTCTTATTACCTTCATAGAGTGATTATCTTGCAGAATCATCCCATTTGAGGTGAAAAATACATAGATTTTATGTATGAAATTGAAAATTCTGCTTGTATGTTCACTTGGGACTTAGAATTAACACGAAACATGGGGTGACATGAGAAAATCAACTCTAATCTCCTGAAAACCTACCCTTATGTGTGGCTTCATTTTGTCAATGTATGAGTGCTTACATGTCTTCACATATATTTAGATATTTTACATTCTCAGACATTCATCAAGTAACCTGAGCTAATAATCCTCATGCCTTTCACTTGCATAAAGGTCAGGCATTTCTCTGCTGTTGATGTAAATACAATCTGTTAGAGAAAATTCATGACTTCTCTTGGCAGGTTCTTGTATCTCTGGTTCTCTTTACCATATATTTTCATCTGACAAATTCATACTTAGTGTCATGAGCTGTTATTACTGTTTTGTTCTCCTCCTGCTTTCTGGGGGATTAATTTCTCTATTTAAAGACCAAAGGCAATGTTAATTGTTTTATTGACAAAGCTGTCAGCCATCTACCTGGATGGCAATAAATAAAATCTCACAACAGGATCTTAAAATGCATCCATTTAAAGTGACCACTGAATGGACAAGCACATTTATGGAAAATGTGTAGATTAAACAGTATTTTCAGCAGTAATTGTGGCTAATAGAGCACCATCATCTGCCTTTTTGAACAAATTTTCATGTTAACTGTCTTTTATATGATCAAAATCCTGTCAGTTCAAGTATGGTGGTGATGAGCCCTACTTTCTCCATTGTGCTGCTGAGCAGGCAATCTTCACAGTCCTATTCTCACTCTCTCCATCTTCTTGGTGTTGCTGTCTTTCCTGGCACTGGTGGGCTGCCTGCAATGCTGCTGCAGCTGTTGGGCTTGGACTCTCTTCACCTGGCAGTGGTTTGTCTGCTGGCACCTGTCTGCAGTCCTGGAACTGCTGCATTTTTTGGCCTGTTTCTAGGTGTTAACTGATCTTCCATTAGCCTCCTCTTCTCCTTTCTCATTTTATTTTTCATTTTTCTATGCTTTTACTTAACGTTACCATCTCTTCCTAGGCTTTATTGTACCCTTTTCCATAACATGATTCTCTTAAGACTGAAAAACCTGTATAAACATTAGTAGTAATACAGCAATACCAGAGAAGGGTGATCTGTGCTGCCTGCAGATCAGAGAGGCAACATGAGCAACAAGAGTGCTGGACTGGTAGCTGGAAGTGAAAGATGGCTCTTGCCACTCAGTAACTACTTCTAAGCAAGAAAAACGTGGTGGAACAAACCTGGGGAGATGACAACTGGATTTATTGCTTGCTTGTGCAAAATTCCATTGTCATTCTTTTAGAAAAGGATTATATTGAGGTAGTCATGGTTAACATTAAGCGTTAGCATTCTGGTTTCAATATGTTAACAGTACAGAAATATGAAAATAATAAAACTTAGCAAAAATGAGGAAAATATCATTCTGCATTGGTCTTATATAGATTTTGTATATTTACAGTAGGATTACAGTGCTTTAGTATATGATGTGTAAGTTTATAATTCTTCCCAGTTTTTTTAAGGAAGATATAAGTTCATTGGCAACTTGCTTGCTGATTGGCAGGTTGTTGGCAAGTTTCACTTCTAAGCAAGTACCACCAAAATGAAATGTGAAGCTGAAAGTGAAATTAAACCATAGGCAGATTACTAATGCCAGTCTGCAGGGCTAAACCTGCACGGAATAAGGGTTTCAGGAGGAATTGGACAGATAAATACACATCTCCAAAAGCAGTGTTCCTCATAAAGGATTCTAAGACTAGTTGACCTATTTAGTTGTCTCTCAACTTCATAATCTTTAGTTGGACAGTTACAGGTATTGTGGTAGAACTTCAAGTTCACTAACATTTAAATGCAAAGGAGGAAGTGATTTATATGGGCTGTTTCTTAGGGATGATGATGTATAGAAAAAAATATGTATTATTTTGTGTACTTATTTGCTAATGTGTCTTCTAAAACACTTGAAAATATGTGCTTGGTTAGAATTAATTTAAGAGGAAAGCTGAGTAATTATATAACACTTTAGATCCTTGAAATAGATATTCAGCAAATGCATTTTTATATGAAGCTATTTGATGTGAAAACAGAAGAGTACTAGCCAGGAAAACGTTTTCACATGGTAGCCAGTAAGTAATCTAATTTGACTTAATTCAGCACAAGTATTCCAAAGGCTTAATAAGATATTATTTCTAGGTTACTAACTAGGTTATTTACTTCCCTGACCAGATGACCATGACCAAGCATCTTAGCATACCTGAGTGTGTGTTGTTTGCAAAGGAAGGACAATTACAGAGAAAATAAATAATTTAATTAAAACAAACTATTCACTCTTAGAAGTAGTTTGGGAGGGTTAGAAGTATAGAGTAATAAAAAGTATTACTCAGTTGGCAAAGATGGGGAAACTGTCTCGTTAAACATCTGTGTGAAGTTGGATACATTACTGTCTTCCGTGGAAGGAATCAAGTAAACTTGCCTGAAGTGGGCCTGGCAGCTCTTGGGGACAGGACATCTGCTTTGTGACTTGTCATTCAATTCTTCTAGGGCCTTCTGCGTAAAGAAACAGCTTTACCTGTAAAGAAATAAAATAACAAAATTAACTTTACTTCCTTAGTGTTTTCAAATGAGAGAGTCTGAGTAAACTCTCAAGTATTACATTAGTACCCTTTTGGCAATCTATCTTGCAAGTACGTGTTTGTGTAATAGATGACCAGACTTAAAAAATATGTGACTAGACTAACAATGTTTTATTTCTTTCCCACAAAAAGCATTATGTAAGCAAAATAGCAGTGAAAATCAGCTGAAGCTCTCAGGCTTTATAGTTGTGCCTGATTTTACAGGATGATTCTGAAGCAAAGTAGAAGATTTTGCTACCAGTCTCTTATATATTCAAGCTGCTGGGACAGGTCTTGATAACTAATATAGCTATGAAGCAATTCCAGGGCTGGATCTGAACAGATAGAAGACAAAACTGAATAAAATAAATTCTGCAACTCCCTGATCTACAGTATGAAGATCTGGACAGAGTTAATGAGTGAGGCATGGTTTCCAAATTTGAGAAAACACAGTGAAAAAGTTCCTGACAGAGTTGATAAATGTTCAGAAAGTAGGAGAGATAATCTGGGACTCATTTGAAATCTAATTTGAAGTGTGCTGCTTTTTGCAGAAAGGCTCTTCTGGACAAAGATTATGTCATCTTTTCCTTCTCTTGTAGCTACTGTGTGTAACTAGTATATAATCACTATCTGTGATAGTTCTAATTCTGTATTTCTAATTCTACATTTCTAATTATGCATGTTACTCTTGTTCATTTTCAGTTGTAGACTACTGTGCTGTGGATAATCAAGGTTGCCAACATGAATGTGTTAGCACAGAGGACTCCTACTACTGTAGATGCCACCCAGGGTTCGTTTTAAATCCAGACAAAAGAACTTGCAGAAGTAAGTTGTGATAAGGTTTAATTATGAACAGTATGTACTCCTTCTTTCTAATTCTCACTGTTCCTGGGAACACTGAGTAACATGTCGGGTATAGAAAATGATGGAGTGCCCTTGAAGCCAAATGTCATAAAAGTAAATAAAGCTGTTTTGAGCAGGAGTTTATTTTTATGGAGAGGGTGTAGGTGGAGAGGCCCCTTCTATTAATGGGATCCTGTTCCAATAGTGTGAGCCAAAAGTTTCGTCTTGCATAGTCTCTTTGATTATCCAGATTTTTCATTTAGAATATCATCTTCCTACCTAGGTGAACGAGGCTGTATAAGACGATTTGCAGTCATCTTTGTTGCTAAAATTTAAGAGTGAATAGTTCCACATCAGAAGAGACATTGCAGCCTGTTTTCCTGTGCATTTTGTTTCATAGTGTATTCTTTGATACCTTGAGCCAAAGGTATCTCTGAGAAAATGAATAGACTTTACAAAGCTTCCATGTTTCTACTGGGTTATAATAACTTCAGATGTTTGCTTGTTTCTCAAATTTAATTGACACTGGGCTAACAAGTTCAAAAGTTAACAGAGTTGGAAGAGGTACAAAGTGGAAGACAACTTGCAGACCAAAAACGCTCTTGCCAAGGCGTCCCTTAGGTGGGTGAACAAGCTAAAACCTCCATAGAGTTTAATATAACCACAAACTTTGGGAAATACAAAGTGAAAGCCTTGATATACACTCCTAGTTGACTTTTTTTCTTGTAAAAACAGACCGTGGTAACTATACCTTCTTGTTGCATTTGTAAGCAGACAAACGCTATTAGTTTTTAGGTGAGTGGAATTGCTGACACCAGTGATAAATTTAGCCTGTGCTATCTAATAATGAGAAGAACCACTTTTTCTAAAAAAAAAAAAAAAATCCTAAATGTAGCATTGCATTTCTGTGTTTTTACGGGGGGCATTTCAGTCTTCATCTTAAGAGACTACGTTAACCTTTAGACTGCTCTGGGCATTATGCTTGATGCCTGTTTTACTTAATATTTAGAAAGAAAATGTCTAATTCAAACTGTACATCTGACCTCATAATCCTGAAAAAAGAGACATGTACTTCCAGAAGGTGTCAGACCTCTGCCTGTATTTTCCTTGACTGTGTAGGGTGTTAGATGTTTTGCCAGACCAGACACCTGATTTATAGATCAACAGAGTTCAGAGAGATGAATTTACTTCATCCCCAAGAGACAGATTACACTTGAAACTGGTTCATGTTGCTTGTAGCTTGTATGAAGCAGCCCATTTGTCAAGTATCTGTCAGCTAAGAGCTGGCTGAATTCTCTTATACTTCCATATCCATATGTTTTGGAAATCTAGTATAGTGTAAGTGCATTCCACTGCCCAAGAAAAATTCTTGTGAATTCCTTCTATTTAAGAATGGGAATGTTAATCAGTTTTCTCTCCCAATTTGAACTGATCAAAGACCTTCAAACTGCATCCTTTGCATCTTCAGGACCTTCTCCTCACCTCTGCCTATATCCTAGAAACCTCATTTCAGTTCCTTCTGGTTCCTTTCCCAACAGTGCTTAGACATGATGGTCTCCAGAAATGCATAGGCCAGATCCAGGCACTAGCACTCATTGATCCAGAATCCTGACCAACAGATTGACTTCCAAGCTTGATTGTCACCTTGCTCTGCCACTGCTGACCTGTCCTGTAATGGCTGGGCTATGTCAGACCCTGGCTCGCTCACCAGTGGTACCCTCACCTGATCCTGACATATGGTCTAGCTTCCTGGCTTGACCTTAGACCTGCCTCATCATTATGAACTTGTCATGTGTTGTGAACTCCTTGATTAAACATGGCAGTCTTGCCCTGATCAACTCACTCAGGTACATGAGGGTAGTGTGTGATTGGCAAGACCCCTGCCCTGCCCTACCCTGCTCTATTGTTGCCTTTGGCTCCCTTTCAGTTAGGGAGCATCTGGCCCATTCTGCTCACTGACAGCAGGTTTTGTGTCAATCTGTGCAAGCTAGAAGGTGTTTCCAGCACAGATGTAGAACTTTCCAATTTTTGCTGAACTTCATAAGACTTCTGTTGGTCCAACTGTAAAGTTTATCAAGGTTTCTTGGTACTGCTGCTTGCTTACAGTCGCTGTCCCTAATTTAGTGTAATCCACAGATTTGAATAGGGTACACCTTATGTCATCATCTGTCTGTCACTAATAAAGGTTTTTTAGCAGTGTGCTGCTCCTTACTGTCCCCTTGTGGTACTTTGGCCACTATCAGCAACCAGCCAAATGTGAAGCTGTACATCAATGCCCTTTCAGGATGGTGGCTTAGAAAATTTTCATTCTAATAGTCTTTTCTTTTTGCCTATACTTCCTCAACTTCCAAATGAGAGTACTGTGGGAAACAGCACCAAGATGATCTCCCTTTGTCCACAGACCCTGTAGTTTCACAGTTGAAGGCAATTGGGTTGGTCAGTCATGATTTGCCCTTGATAGGTTGATGTTGACTATTCCTGTTTATCTTCTTCATATATTTGGAAATTGGTTTTTGAGAGGAACCCCTTGTGCACCTCAGCTGTGATAGGTCCAGCTGGACTTTGGGTTTTTTTTCCCCCTTCTTTCTCCTTTTGCTATTCTGCCTTTTTGTGTTTTAGTTTATTGAGAAGTTTTTTAATTAGCTAAGCAGATTTTCCAGCATGAAAAGCATCATTTGTTCCTGAATTCTTAGTATGTTTTCTTTAAAACTCATTTGGCTCTCCTGGGCTCCTTTTCTCTTCATGGCTCTTTCCCAGAGGATTTTTCTTAGCAATTGCCTGAATAAGCTGAAATATGAGCTTGTAAAATCCAAAGTCCAAATTCTGTTCTTTCTTCTCCCATCATTCTGGATTACGAGCTTAGTCATCTCATGGTCATAGCACTAAGTCAAGTAGAGTGTAGCCATCCAGAATTTGTGTTAGGGAATTGTCCCCATTACTGTGCAGGAACATTCTGAGTCTGTACAATGCCACCTTACATTCCCCATTGGTGTTTGGATGGTTGAAATTTCCAACCTGAACAAAAGCATGTAAATCAGAACCTTCTGCTGGCTATTTTTAGAAAAGCCGATCTCCTAAATCCTTTTGGTCAGATGGGCTAACAGACTCCTCCACTGCCTTCCTACTGTCATTTCCCAACTGTTCTTGACTAGAAACAATATGGGCACTTTTGTGGCTTAATGCTGGGCCTATATGGATTGGAGGAGATTTTTTGTTGAAAGTGCACTGCTACACAAGGGAATGTAAACTGAGATCTGTGGATGATTATAAGGCAAGCAGAGTCAGTAATCTCTCTTGACAGGTCCTTCAGTTCCCACAATGCCAAAATAGAACTGAACAGGAATCACAGTATCCAGGCTCAGTCAACAGTTCAGCAAGCACCAGACAAGTCCATACTGTAAAGAGATGTCCAAGGCCAATCCAGGAAATCAAGTCAGCCAGTCTGTCAGTCAGGATAAGCTGTGCAAGGCCCTTGCATGCACAGGCATGCTAGTAACATAGCTCAGGGATGAATGGGCAAGAGCCTAACATTAAATGTAGCTCCCAGATCAAGGGGTGGAGGCTACAAACAAAGCTTCTCGCAATTTTGCATCTCAGAATTCAGTTGCCGTATTAACTGCCATATCTTTTGTTATAAATACTTTAAATTATAAGGGAGAAATTTCCATCAGTTTGCAGCTAAGGAGGAGTCGAAGTAGCTGGATGTAGTAGGCCATTGGGTTTGATTCAGAAACAGTAGTCAGAAAGGAAGGTGCAAATGTGTTTAACCATTCTCATTTAAAATGTATATCCTGAATCTAAGCATAAATATGACTAACAGTTAGCAAGCTACTTTTCCTTACACTTTATGTGTTCCAAGCTCTGTGGACCAGATCACAGTATCAATATACAGGGTAGGGCCAATGGCTCCAGCTCCCAGGACATTGTGATTTTCTTAGAATCATGTTTTTTCATTCAGAGATTGCAAGTAAGTTTCAGTGCTCACAGCTACAAAGAAAAGTTTGAAAATGTAAATGTTATCACACAGTCAAGTGTGTCTTACAATTTTTTTCTCTGAGATTTACTCCAGTTTTTTCAGAATGAAATAAAAGTAGCGCAGCTCATTAGGGGAATCCTGCCAACACTGGCAGAATACTCTGTGTGTGAAGAGAGTGGTAAACTCAGCTTATTGGTGAGGAAGGCAGAGGTAATTCCTATCTACTGAATTAAGAAGAGGACTTCTGCCACTGCTACTGTTTGGTTTATTATTGCTGAATGCTTTCATCACATGTGAAGGCTTAATTGTGTTAGATCACCACACATAGAAGAAAAGAACAGTTCATTCTTCAGGAAGCTCATTATTTCTGGGAATAACAACTTGCAAGTTAATTTTAATACTTAATTTTCTAACTTCTATACTGCGTGTAATACATGTGTTTTCCAAGAGTTCATTTAAGGATACATATCTGGTATACCCAAATATGGCAGATATTTTAGAAGGTGAACATTTTAGAAGGTGGATGTTTTATTTTCACAATTTGAAACAATATGTTAAGAGTTACAAATGGTGCATGTGGGGAAAGAAAAACTACCTGATGAAAGAAAAAATAGGCATATGGTTTTTACCTAGCCTGTTCCTGGGAAATTATATTCATCACTGACCTAAGTTCTTCCCCTTTAGGACCAGACTACTGTGCTCTTCAGGACCATGGCTGTGAACAGGAATGTGTTAACACAGATGAATCCTATTTTTGTCAATGCCAAGAAGGGTTTAGACTTAATCCAGATAAGAAAACATGCAAAAGTGAGTAATCTTTTGGACATGGTGAAGTTCATCTCCTTTCACTTCTTAAGCCTTCTGTGAATGCTCTCCTTTCTGAAAGGGTGGAAGTTTTCTCTCTGGTAAAGGCTGAAAGAAATCTTTCTTTATAAACTAAAATTTTACCTGAGCCATTCATGGTGGAAAAGTTGCTGTTTTGTAGAATAGGTTGTGTATTAAACACTTTTTGAAGAGATTGAGTAAAACCTGAGGTGTAATAAGGGAACCATAACAGCTCAAGACCAAGAAGTTTATTACTCTTTTTAAAACTTTGTGACCTTTTGTTTTGTAGTGATATAAGCAGAGTTTTTCTTTTAGTATTTGGTTTGATTTTTAAATTCACTTTGCTTTCCTGAGTTGTTTTAGCCAAGACAGATGTACCCCATTAGCTGTGAGTAGGTAATAGAATGTAATGTAGTTATGGAAAGCAAATAAAAATCAATTAGGAAACCCTATACAGTTTCCTTCAAACTGTGTAAACAGCCTCATTAATGTTGGGGTTATAAACTAATTATACATATTATTTACTTCACAAAGACTTTTTTATAGAATCATAGAATCACCAAGGTTGGAAAAGACCCACAGGATCACCCAGTCCAGTGGAGAGTTACAACTCCTCCTGAATGGGAACACAGAGTTACACAGGTTTTCAGTGTAATGCTGTCAATAAAGAGCTAGCTTGATCTGGTGACTCAGTCCCTGGGGGAAGGGAGAGGGGAGGGATTTTACTGCTGACGTTCTATGAATAGGAAGCTTGATAAGAACAAGGACGTTATATCTCTTGAATCTTGTAACTTGTATATATTTTTGAAACTATGTTTTCTTTCAGTCTTAGAGATGCTTTCTAAGAAGCATTTTCACACAGAGGGTGGTGACGCACTGGAACAGGTTGCCCAAGGAGGTTGTGGATGCCCCATCCCTGGAGGCACCCAAGGCCAGGCTGGATGTGGCTCTGGGCAGCCTGGTCTGGTGATTGTGACCCTGCACATAGCAGGGGGGTTGAAACTAAATGATCATTGTGGTCCTTTTCAACCCAGGCCATTCTATGATTCTATGATTGTCGATACAGTGCTCTTTGTACAGCAGTCCACACTATTTTTTGCTTTTAATGTTTATTTGGTATTTCAATACATCCGGATTTTTATAGAATGGATGTGCCTGGGTGAGCATAGGAGCAAAAGGACTGTATTGTGTCAAATACTTATTGCCTAGGATTTAATTGAGAATTAAGGACAAACTGGGGTACATTACTTTTCCTTAACATTAGGGTTTTTTGAATTTGTCTGTAAATTTTATGCCCTCTATATAACATCAGGAAAAAAACATTATTTATGACCAGGCATTCCTCCTCCACCAGAGGGCATCAATTCTAATGACTGGTTTGGGTTCTTCAGCATTTTTCTCTCTCTGTATGTAAATGTAGGTCAGCGTGATTGTGAACATGAATGTGTTAATCTAGAAGAGTCATTTGTGTGCAAATGTCATCTTGGATATGCCCTACCACGTGATCACAATACACGTAGATTGAGTGTGTCTCAAACTGCAGCAGCTGGTTACTGCAGTGGGCTGAGGTGTGAATAGAATGAGAGAATGCTCCCGAGTCCTTTCTGTGATCTTTCTGAGTTATGCAAACCTGTGTTTCTGTAAGGTCAGCCACAAGTGAGCTCTAGTGAAGTACTGCTGTAGTAAGATCCCAGATTTGACACAGAACTAAGGTGTCATCTCCACCAAATTTAACACAGAACTAAGGTGTCATCTCCAGTCCTAATGAATGGGAAAAGTTGTTCAGCCATGGTGTCTAACACAAAGGCAGAGCTTACTCTAAATGTCTTTGTTGTTGCTACATGCTGTTTAAACTGCAGCACACGTAAAGCTAACATATGTTAGAGATATGCTACATACAGATGCATAGAAACTTCCTTCTTACATATGTTTACGCTTTCCTCAATCTGTTTGGTAGAATGTCCTCTATTAATAAGGATGTTACTAAAGGACCAGCACTGCACCAGAAAACACCAACACTGTTGCCCACTTGCTGCCACCTAGTTTTCAGAAAACACTTCTTTTTTCAGAGAACTATTTTGCACATCAGCTAAAATATCAGTAGTGTTTTTGCCCAGTGTACTATTGACATATATTGCCAAAGGAATGCTGCCAATTAAGTTAAAAATAGTCTGTAGGCCAGGGAATCATATTTTTAAATAAACTATTTGTGATAAGGCTATATTTAAGGAAACTTGATGATGCAAGAGCTCAAAACATTTGAAGAATTATGTTTTTAGGCAATAACAAGTTGAATGTCTAAAAATACATCTATCACAAAACACTAGCTGTCTTCTTTTTTGATACAGACCTTTCCCCTCTCCTTTCCCCTTATCGTCCTTCTCGCAGTTGCTGAAGGAAGAAAAAACAAATGTAATGCATCACGCATGATGAACAAATGTACACTTATACTATTTTCTAAATAGCAGCTTTCTGAGCTTTCTGAGTACCCCACTCCTTGAAAGCATGTGTTAAAAGATTCTGCATAAACCAGTGTATTTAAATGATAAAATTCACGAGTGTAGGTGTTTGTATTGTAAAAGATGGTGCCAGACGGCTCCTTTGCACATTTTTTATGTGATCCAAGAAGTTACACAAGCCTCTTTGTGAGGATGTAAGTCCTTGGAATAAGGAGAATGTTCCAGCTGGAACTTTCTTGAACTAGTAAAAACTTACACCTCAGATTCACTTGTTTAAGCCAACGTTATCTCTATGTATCTATAATGGGAAATCTGGACTGACTCCTTGGAGTCCTGCAACATCATTGCCTAGCTAAATAAACAAATAGATGTCAATATTTAAAACTAAGTAAATTTACATTAAGAGTAGGTTTGTTGCCTTTTTGTTGTTGTTGTTTTTTATGTGGACAGCTACAGACGTGTCTGGTCACATCTGTAAATGATTTGCAAATAGAAACATATGAGACTGTTCCTGCCTGAAGGAACTCTGCTACACTTGATCAAGTTAAGCCAAAGTGATTGGAGCCTATACAACTAAAAATAGTCATTAACAAGTCAGGAATAAAATGTTATGAGAAAATTTGGAATAAAGTGGTTTTTTTTTCCCTAAAATGTGCTTTTAATGTCCTTACAGAGTCAGCAGATTACATGGTACGTTGGCAAGTGCACGTATCTCAGCCTACAGCTTTGCTGTCTGTTCTGTGAACCGGTTTCACATAAGATTCAAAAATGATTCTGTTTTATCTTAGTTAGAGTCGGAATGAAAATAGGAAAAACAAGTAAATGATGCATGTTACTCCCATTCTTTCTCTCTGAGACAATTTTGTGGTTAACAAAAGGGAGTCGTGCCTTTTAAAGAAGGAAACTGTGATCCTGTGGGTAATGCCAGGCAGGACCTCATGACTCCCCGTTAACTGCTTTGCATTAGTTTGGCAAGGGAAATCTCTGCTTGATCAGGTTCGTTTTTCGCTTTGTGGAGTTGCTGTATTCATTTCACTTAGGTGTTGTTAATTAACTCCATTTTCTAACATAGATGGGGATACTGCACAAAAAAAAAATATGTACTGATCCTTTTCTCTTGTTTGTGCATGAGCTGAAGTTTTATAGTGTGTGTATCTAAAAAGAAATGTGCTTTCTACAATTATCAACACAAATAATAGGAGTGGACCACTGTGCAGAAAGCAATCATGGTTGTGAGCAACTGTGCCTAAATACTGATGACTCCTACGTCTGTCAGTGCTCTGAAGGATTTGTCATCAATGAGGACCTACGAACCTGCACACGTAAGTCATCTGAGAACACGCTTGATCTCAGCCTACATGGTAAAGGTTTGTGATTTTACACAGGGAAGAGGACGCACCTGCAGGGCGAGGAAAGGGATGCCATCCAGAGGGACATGGGCAGGCTCCACAGGTGGGCCTGTGCAAACCTGCTGAAGTTCAGTGAGGTCAAATGCAAGGTCCTGAACCTGCATCAGGACAGTCCCAAACATGAATATAGGCTGGGCCGTGATTGGATAGAGAGCAGCTCTGGGGAGAAGGACCTAGAGCTACAGGTAGATGAAAAGTTCAATATGAAATTTTCTCTGCTTTGCTCTTACAAGACTCTGTTGCAGTACTGCACTCAGCTCTAGGGCCGCCAGCATGAGAGAGACATAGACCAGAGCAGATCCAGAGGAGAGTCATGAGGATGATCAGAGGGCTGGAGCACCTCTTCTGTTAAGACAGACTGAGAGAGTTTGGGGTTGTTGAAAGACAAAGTTCTGGGGAGACATTATAGTGGCCTTCCTGTACCTAAAGGGGGCCTACAGAATTCTAGAGAGGGAGTCTCATGGAGTGTAGTGACAGAACAAGGGGTAATGGTTTTAAACTGAATGAGAATAGGTTTAGATTGAATATAAGGGAGAAATTCTTTACTGTGAGGGTGGTGAGGTGCTGGAACAGGTTGCCCAGAAAAGCTATGGATGCTCCATCCGTAGATGTGTTCAAGGCCAGGTTGATTGGAACTGTGAGCAGTCCTGCCTAGCTGGAAGATGGATTTGGAGCTAGATGGTATTTTGAGTCCCTTCTAACCAAAAAAAATAATTCTGTGATTGCTATTTTTCAATTCATTCTCACAGACTACATTTCAAAAACACCTTAATAAGGTTTAGAAAACAAGCACAGAGAGAAAAAGGACTAAGAAAAGGACACTTGTCAATATGGCTGTAAATCCTCGTGTTTTCAGAAGTGTTTTGGGAGATCTGTTCATCCCCAGGTGCTGAGGACAGTATTTCAGTCACATGGCAGATGTTTGAGACTGACAGTCCATCTTGATGGCAGCATCCCCCAGGCAAAATGCGTTATCTAGCCTGAGGCAGGAGCAATGAGAGTCCCATGCAGCTTTACAGCTTGCATGCTAGCCCTTAATAAGTGAATAAAAGTTGTCCTGACAGCTCTCCACCCTTTACAGATCGAATGATCATTGAGAATCATTGTGGTTTCAGAAATTACCTCAATCACTGGAAAAAATAATACATAGAAAGGGCCAGAAAAAGAGGAATGTGAATGTGTTTTGCCTGTTCGTTTTTCCTGGACCTGTTCTCTTTGATGAGAAAGTTTTTGCTGCCTTTTCTATAGATTGTGGAGGTATGATATTATTCAAGCTTGTTGAACTTTGAAGCAGCTGCGGATTTTGCTCCTTCACTTGCACTTGGGCAACACAGTTTTAACAGATACCAAGTTGACACAATAATGATTTCAGGAAGAGTGAAGCAAATCAGCAAAACAATTTGCCTCTGTCTTTAGCCTTGTCTTTGCCTCTCTGCTACCCTTTTTATTCCCACCCAATCTCTTGGCAGATTTTGCTTTTGTCATTGGACACTCTAAAACGGGGCAAACAGTAATGCACATATTGTAATGCATAAAGGGATTGGGGTCTGCTAGAATTGATTTGAATCTTATCTAAAAGAACCACTGAAAAATCAGAAATAGACAAACTATATCTTTAAGAACTTGTGAATGGGAAGTCTGTTTTTCCTGTTCTTCCTCTGTAGTAAAAATAGGTGTGCTTTGTTGGTTTGGTATTTTTTTTCCATTCAGTCATTTTCCTCCAGGCTGTAGTTGAAGACCCATCAGCAGCATTAAAAACACGCTGTGGCTTCTAGAATCCCTCCACGCAATACAGTGGAGACCTTTTGAATGGCTCTTCTCACCCATGTATCCACCTTCTCTTATTAATTTAGGTATAGGATGTCTTATTCCTGAGTTCCAGATGAGTTGCTGAAACCTCATTTTTTTTTAGACTATCATGAAAGGTTTTTTCGGCACTTTGTGATACCCTGAATGAGCAGCTGAGTGGAAGGGATTAGCATTTAACATTCACCACTCCTAGAAGGAGAACATCGGGGATTCACAACACTGGTGTCATACACAGTTGCACAGGTATCTTAAGACAGCTGGGAGAATACCTGAGTCATAACCAGATTTTTTCTCTGACAACTAAATACAAAGAAAAAAGTGTGACACTGCAGAGTTGAGGGAGTATTATGTCTTGGTATTTCAAATAAGAAACCCTTAGGAAATTTGAGAAATAAAAATGAGCCTTAGGTCTTGTCATTTGCAATTCTTTGCAAAACCTTGATTAGCCTAAGCCAAAGATCTTCGAGGTCTCAGAGGGATTTTCTGCCTGCCCTATTTACATCAGGTCATTTAGAGACCATCTTGGAAGAAGGTTCACAAGGTACCTATTCTGTCATTGCCACTGTCTTTTATAAAAACGTTGTTAAAGCATCAGGTTTTAGTAATTCAGTCTGTGAGTACTGAGACTGTGAGTACTTCCGTTGAGCTGTGCTATTCATGCTCAATGTCTCCACTTACAGTAATTAATTCAGAGTATACCACGGGGCCCTCTTAAATGTAATTGAAGGTATATATGCACATATTATCAGATATAGGACAGAATTATTGCTTATATGCCATGCAAATACTAGAAATGATGGTTTAATTGTTAATTATTTCAATAACTTCAATTGCTCCTGCAGGAGTTGACTATTGTGCTCTGAGTGATCATGGCTGTGAACATTTGTGTATAAATGGTGACAAATCTTACACTTGTCAGTGTTTTGAAGGATACAGGCTTCGGAATGATGGGAAAACATGTAAACGTAAGTTATTCAGCAAGTCAATATTCAATTTTTATTACATATGAAGAAAATAAGTCTGTAAGGTAGGATTTGATTGCTTAAATATTGCTTTCTGGTGACATTTTACATGACATTTTACAGAAGCTCACAACTTTCCCTTTGGTGTCACGTTTCCAGCAGTATGTTGATGTCTTGGATGCTCAAGGGCATCTGAATTGGCAGTGAGTGCATACTTTTAGGCACCTGAGTCACTCCCTAAACATCTGGAGTGTATAAAATTGTGTCTGAAAACTGGTCTGTGAATCCAAAATAGTTGTATTCCAACTTACATTCTCATATAAGACAACTATAGTTTTCTTCTCAAATCAAGGCACAAATACGTAACATTTCAAAAAGCCTATAGAGCAAAAAGAAGCCTTCGGTTCTAATGGAATATCCATTCCTTTGCCCAGTGTGAGATAAGGTTGATTGCAAAATATATATCATAATTGCATTATATGTTTGGCTGCATTATGTAGTTACGATGAATGGCAGATGTATAAAAAAATTCCCTGGTATTAAAGAGCAAGCTAAGTTATCAGAGAAGAACAGTGGACAACCCTTTGGAAAACAGAGGCATAAAGTATTCTATAACGCCAATCATATCCAAGATTTTCATCAGCATCTTTGGTTAAATAACATTTAAAAGAATTAAAGTAACCCAGACACTGACATGACAAAGAAAAGCTCTGTCTTATCAGTTTTATATTACATAAATCAAATCAACACCCTACTTTGCTAGTCTATGTGGATAGAGATAAATTCTGCTTGTCTCAAAAAGTAGTTTGGTGTTGCAAAAGCAAGTGAAATTTGGTGTTTGTGCGGCAGCCCTTGTGGGAAAACGAAGGATGTGAGGAAGAAAGTGAAAGTAAGAAAGATTTTTGTTTATCCAATGTGAATACGTAGGTGTCGTTTTATTTTATTATGAAATTTAAATATTAACTAAATCACATGTCAGAAAAGCTCGCTTACCATTTGCTCGACCAGTTACAGCTGACAGCTTTCCAAAAGTCTACAGCAGGATCATACCATTTGTTTCTCGTTACATTTAAACGCTGCATATGCTGAGCTTTTGTAATTTTAGTGTACAGTAAAATGACAAGTACTGTCTGAACTCCAGGGAAAAAAAGCTGAACTATTTCAGGTTTGGGCAGATTTATTACTGAAGATAAAATTAGGGTGATGGAAAGATCTGTTTTTCACCAGCAAGTTTACTTGAAATGTGGATGTGGAATTTAAATGCTTTTGGAAATCCCTTCAGGGCATTAACCTGCGTGATGGGGATACGTGAAGTTATACAAACTCTGGAACCAAAGCAGTGCACTTTTCATTAATAATAAGGTTGTAAAAATTGTAGAACAAAGATTTAGCTCTTTGTTACAATAAACACTTACAGTAAGCGCTGTAAATGATTTGCAGAATTGAGTCCAGAATATCAGCAAGGACAAGAATATTCAGTAACTGGAAGCTGTAAGACTCACCATCTGGCCCTTAACTAACACAATTCTTTATCTGTTGATTTCTTCTCAGGTAGAAATGTCTGCAAATCAGTCAACCATGGCTGTGAGCATGTTTGTGTTAGTACTGACAATTCTTACATCTGCAAGTGTCGTGAAGGATTCACATTGAGAGATGATGGGAAAACATGCAGAAGTGAGTAACACATACATATATATATATAGAACATTTCTGCATGTGCATTAGGCAAGGAAAGAAAGGTATTTATTGCTTCTTCAATTCTCACTAGAAAACATCCTTTTGATCCTTTTGAACACATTATCATTCCAAACTGTATCTATATCTAACTAATTCCCAGGACAGGACATCTGCAAATCAATCAGCCATGGCTGTGAGCATATTTGTGTTAACAAAGAAGACTCTTATGCTTGCGAGTGTCATGAAGGTTTCCTATTGAGAGAAGATGGGAAAACATGCAGAAGTAAGTACTCTGGTAGACTTTTATCTATAGTATGTAGGTTAGTGGAAATCTTTTAACTAGTAACACTCCTGTAACTTAATCATAATGTGGGATTGATATTGTTATACCTGCTAGAAGCTTGTGAGAGACTCAATGAACAGTAATAGTATAGTTTACTAGCCAGATTGATATGACTTGAGACAAAAACAAGCAAACAAACAAAAAACACCTACAATTTTCCAAGTACCAAGAATTAGAAGTGTTTTCTGCATAAGTTTTTGTCAGTTTCTTTGAATGATGTCAGTGAACCTAATAAAAACTGTTCCTTCTCCTTGCATAATATATACACTGAAGATGTGCTTTAACCAAAACTGTTCTCAGATAAAGACATTTGCAGTTCAGTTGACCATGGCTGTGAACATATTTGTGTTAATGCCGATGAGTCATATCTCTGCCAGTGTTACGAGGGATTTGCATTAAGACAAGATGGAAAGACATGTAGAAGTAAGTACACTTATCTTTAATAGATTTCTTCTGTAATCTGGGCATTTGTAGGCATGTTTTAAATACTGACACTCTTATTTTGTTCCAGATAAAGATGTTTGCAATTCTGTTGACCATGGCTGCGAGCATGTTTGTGTGAACACTGATAATTCATACATTTGTCAGTGTTACGAGGGTTTTGTATTGAGGGAAGATGAGAAAACATGTAAAAGTAAGTTTCCGATGTTAATTATCTCAGTCAGGGGTCACCGAGGAAGCATGTTGTGTTAGAAACAGGTCTTATTTGTGATTTTACCTGACAAAAAGGAAGATAGATTCTTTATTTTGCTAGGAACTTAATACTTTTAGTCTCTACATTTTTAAATATTCTCAATTATTAAACTGTATCAAATAAAATCTGAATTATTCCTAGGTAAGGACATCTGCAAATCAGTCAATCACGGCTGTGAACATCTTTGCGTTAATAGTGATGACTCATATACTTGCCAGTGCCATGACGGATTTGTACTGAGGCAAGATGGGAAAACATGCCGAAGTAAGTTGCTTATGAACAAAGGAGGAAATGTAATTTCCCTTCTGTTAGGAAATTATTCACTGATTCATGGTGGCCAGAGAGAAATATTGTCCTCTATAGATCACAAGATTTCTATAAATGATTGCTTGAATTAAAAATGTATTCCAGAAAACCAACCAATTTTAAGGTCAGAATGTGCATTTTCAAAAGTGAACTTCATTTTTAGACTGTGCCAAGATTTAATCTTGAGCATAGAATGTTGCCTCATTTTACTGCAATGAATTGGAGTTCTGATTGCCGTTGTGCTGTTCTGTGTGCTCACGTAGACCATAATTTAACTGATTAGCTTAGCCTCTTAACATGTTTTTTTTTGTAAATGATAAGCAGATGAAACTCCTTCAGGCCCTTTCCAGTCTCTTCATAAATCTCTTCTCACTCTCCTAAAGCTTCTTCTACTTATCAGCATTGTTTAGGGTATGCCACAATGTAGGAACAAAATACAAAGTCCTCTAATACAGCATACAGCAGGATCCAGCATAGACAAACTGTTACTCACTTAATTCTTATTTGAATCTACCTGTTTTTTACCACCAAAGATAGTGCTAATCCATGAGATTCTCCTAAAGCTCATGTTCAGCTAGTTATATACCATGAATATAAGCCTTTTAAAACTCTCAGTCATATAAATGTCCTACATCTTGTGAATAAAGCCTTCATTCTTTGTTTCTAAATTATATGAGTTTAATTCTGGCTATTTTAAAATGCGTATAGTTTGTTTTTATTCATCTTGCAAAAATGATTTATGTTTCCTTATATCAGCAGAGCTGTCTCCTTATTTATCATTCTCTCAACAATAAAGTAACCTATAAACCTCATCAGCGATTATTTTATATTTTCTTTAGGATTGTTCATTAAAATTCTAAGCAGTATAGAGCAGGGCACATTCTTAAAAAGAAAGACACTTGATTCCCCATTTACAGTTTATCCTGAAGGCCCCTCTAGCTAATGTTAGTCCATTTATGTTCATTCTGTATTCTATTTCCTTAGTCAAAATGAATATCCAGGCTGATGCCCTACTGAATTCTCTGTTACTCATAATCAATTAAAAAGATTCTTATTTACTTATCTGGGACCTATTTTTTCATTATATCAACTGGAATGTTTTTCTTTCTTTGATCCTCCCTAAGTCAAATTCTACATTTATCTATTTGGTTGTTTGAATGCAGATTAATGTCAAGCTGACAGGCTTGCAGTGAGCTCATTATACTTTTCAAACAGTGCGTGTAGGCGCTGGGGATAGAAACTCCTTAGTGTTTTGGGACTTCCATGGAGTTCCAGGAGGTAACAAAAAATGATACTAAGCATCCCAAGTGTTATTCAGCCAGCTCTTTTTACAGCTCTTGGCTGCACGTGATCTGGAGTTACTGCTCTTTCTTCAGTAGATACGTGTGACCTACTTCTCAACTGATGAAACTCTTCATCATAACTGTTATCTGTAGCCTATTTCAAAAAATTCAGATCTGAGTACATTGAATGTTTTAACTTTTCTGCATAAAAATGGACAACTCTACTATTTCTACCTACTAAATAACAATATATGGTTAGAATGGATTTTGTTTCAGACACCCCTTGATTAACTTATACTGTTCTTTATTTCATTGGTTATGCATTCCTGTCCCGTACATGATGTATATCACCTCCAATCACAAAGTACTTTGGCTCACAGTTGCTTTCAGCTATATAAAATCTATCCTTTTGAAGTAAAACTTTGTCTGTTGCTCGTTTATTTTTCATTCCGCTTGAAAATAACAAATGTTGCACACAGCTGTGCATAAGCTGATGCTAACTAATGCTAATTTGTACCTCCGTAATCATTTCTTCTTTACCTGCTGGAATGGGAACTACTTGAGTTTGTTATGCCTTGAATGTAATGCATGTTGAGTTAGAAGACTGTCCACTGTAGCATGTTTTGACATCCCTTGTATTGGCAGCTGGAGTCCATCAAGTCATGTACCACAGGCTGAAGTTCATGTGAAAAAATGATTTTTTTCTACATATTAAGCCTAATTGGTTGTTCTGCTAATTACTAAGAATGAAGAGAATCCACATAGACAAAAACATAACACAAAGAGTGAACAATTGATAGGCAGGTTGGGCTCAAAAGGTTGTTATAAATGGAGTTTCATCAGGCTGGTGGCCACTCACTAGTGGGGTTCCACAGGGTTCCAATTTATGGCCAGTTTTTTTACAGTATTTCTAAAAAATTTCTGGACACAGGACTTGAATGCATGCTGAGTAAGTATGCATATGATACAAGAGAATATTTTCTCTTTTTTGTTGTTGCAGTGAGAAAGGAACAGTGAATGCTGATAGATGGGGTTGACTTCCTCTTCTGCTTTCTCTTTCACTGTTCTTCTTGAAGAGGTTATGGCCAGTTGGCTTTAACATTGCACTCACAGAAATCCCCTCATCAGTTTTCAGCAATACTGGTGGATTTTCTTTATCCCTTTAAATAAGTAGCTCCTACACTCCTGGGTTTTGCTTGTGCAGATTCTTAGCATTGATGTAAGAATCCTAAAGGAATGCTTTGCTTCATGTCGTGTGGTTTTTTGTTCAGTTTTGTTTTCACTAGCATGAATTTTTGCTAAATAACTATACTAAATATTCCTTCTTTTACTCTTCCTGCTGTCAATGTGAGGTCCTCCTCCTTAATCTAGTCAGACAGATTCAGCATCACTGGGAGACCATCCAAACCATGTAGTTCTTTTTGCCTAAGCAGTAAAGAACTCATGCCTCATGTGAGGTAAGCTGTCAATCCTTTAACTAGCTTTCAGTGTGCATGCTTCCATATTTCTTTGCTGATGGATTTACCCCTGCAATCTTTATTAAAAAAAGTAATAATAATAATAATAAATAAATTAAAAAGTTTAACTAGCAAATCACATTAAGCTTTATTTATTTCCAGGCAAGGATATTTGCAAATCAGTCAACCATGGCTGTGAACATGCCTGTGTTAATGCTGGTGATAAATTTGTTTGTAAGTGTCGGGAGGGATTCCTGCTGAGAGAAGATGGAAAAACATGCAGAAGTAAGTAGCCTGATATTTATCAGCATACTTTTTAACTGCAATTCGAGGTCGTGTAGAAATGTATTAACTAGCAAGAGCTGTCATCTCTTCCCAGATAAAGATCTTTGCAAGTCAGTCAACCATGGCTGTGAACATGTTTGTGTTAATACTGATGATTCCTATATTTGCAAATGCCATGATGGATTTCTCCTGAGAGAAGATGGCAAAACCTGCAAAAGTATGTAGCAAGAGAACTTAACTTGATGAACTACACACATAATCAAGGCCTCTGCTGATAAATGTTAACTACCAACTCTTTTGATGGCAGACAAGGATATTTGCAGTTCAGTCAACCATGGCTGTGAACAAGTTTGTGTGAATTCAGAAGAATCCTACGTGTGCAAGTGTCACGAAAACTTCATACTGAAGGAAGATGGGAAGACGTGTAAATGTGAGTGGCCTCAGCCATAAGAATGTGTTTTTTGTTCTTTTAAGTGTTCTTCTAAGTATCGTGGCTGTGTGTTTGTGCATGTGTATATTTATTTGTGATTCCTAACTACTTGATCTGATTAATAAAAGATATTACCTCTCCCTAAAGAACCTCACCTAGCAAACTCTGTCCACTCTCCTCAGATAAAGATGTTTGCAAGTCAGTCAACCATGGCTGTGAGCATATTTGTGTTAACACCGACGATTCCTATATCTGCAAGTGTCATGATGACTTCATACTGAGGGAAGATGGCAAAACTTGTAGAAGTAAGTTGTTTAGTCTTCATTATGTAATTTCTGACCTGTTAATGAAACATATTATTTATAGAGCGTGTTCTTTGTGTCTTTAATGATCTGCTTCACAGAATAACATGAAGTCAATTTCTTGGAAACGAGCTCCTTCCTGGAAGATTCTTATTATACTTCTTAATATTCTGTGAAAGCTATTTATGTAGCTAACTGTGCTAAATACATTTCTCGTTACTCCCAGGTAAAAATATCTGCAAAACAGTCGACCATGGTTGTGAACATCTCTGTGTTCCAGCTGGTGATTCATACACATGTCAGTGCCACAAAGGATTCATACTGAGGAGAGATAGGAAAACATGCAGGAGTGAGTACCTAAAACTTTTATGGGGAATATATCCTTCCAGCCATAAAAGTAATTACGGACTTATTTGTTCTCAAAACTGGCTCATGCCAGCTTTGCATTTAAGAGTAGATCTAATAAGGAAATTCTCTTAATGGTTCTCAGATAAAGACCTGTGTAAGTCCATTGACCACGGCTGTGAACATGTGTGCATTAATAATAACAATTCATACAGCTGTCAGTGCCACGAGGGATTTGTCCTGCGACAAGATGGAAAAACATGTCGAAGTAAGTAACAATATGTCTGTCTGCCACTCTTCTTCAGCATTGCTATAGGAAAAAAAGTGTTCTATTTTGACGTGTGTTCTTTAAATGTTGTGTTTGGAGTCTGTGAATTTATAAATCTTTTAAATAGAATGCGTATGAATGTTTCGATTTTTCATAGGCAAAGATGTCTGCAAATCAGTTGCCCATGGTTGTGAACATACTTGTGTTAATAATGATGATTCATACATCTGCAAATGTCAGGAGGGGTATGTTCTAAAAGAGGATCAGAAAACCTGCAGAAGTAAGTACATTATATTTGGAAATACACTGTTCTCTCAGCGTTAGAGTTACCTGACCTCGCTTCAGAAGCCTCAGTTCAAAACTGGCATTTGAAAGCCCGAAGCGTATGTGAGTGTGATAGAAAATATACCGAGCAATTTATCTTGATGCTCTTGTAAGCAAAAAAACTAATGAATTAGAACAGTTGTTTTCATATAGCATCAAATACAATAATCTTTTCCAAATGTCAAGATAAAAAAGAAACGTGTGCTTTATTCTTACCTTTTAATAGGACATGCTTAGAACATTATATGCATTTATTGCATTACCCTTTTAATTCCTGGAGGAGGAACTCTCGTACTGGAGCTCAGTAAAAACATTTGTTCAGCAAAAATGGATGTCTTGCTTGAGGAGCATATTATTACTAAAACATGTTTGTGACTGAACTCTACTGTAATTAAAGCAGCTCACTGTGAGCTGTTGCCCTATCTTGACATATGGAGTGATATTGAAATGCTTCTGATACAGTACATGACACGCTGTTTCTTCAGATGACTGCAGCCAGTTCTTGGACAGCAGTTCTAAAAAGGCTATTGTCTAAGAAGAAGGGTCCAAATGTTAATGCAAATTCCTTATTCCTACATTGACTTGGTAACTGATGTCTTCAGTACCTTCTGTAGCCAAATCAGAATGCTTACAAACCACTTTGAATTATGCATGTTCACTTAACCAAGTAAAGTACTGCAGACTTGCCAGACTCTTCTAGATTGTCTCCCAGCTTCAGTGGGTGAAACAGAAAAGGTTCATTTCAGCTATGAATAGTTACAAGCAAGGTATATAAACCATTTGTATCCAATATTAGCAGCTAGAAACCCTTCTAGCATTTACTGCCTCACTTTTAATTTTTCAGTTGTTTCTCCTCCATTAGAGATTTAAGTTTGTGCTATAGAAACATGAATGTTGTCCATATTCTGTCTCCAGACCTGAACCTGCAGTCCTAAACTGTAGGGCATTCTTTGTAACTCCTCTCTTTCAGCCTTCCCTGAACAATTTGGCTCCTGCCTCATTCTTTTCTGCAGCTCTAAACATGACTTCTAGGTTTTCACCTTGTATGTATGTGTGGCTTCAGCAATGCTTTTTTCTTGCACCACGTTTATGTTTCTGCTACTTCTGCAGTACTAAGGTAGCTTCAGCAATTCTCTCTATTTCAGGTCATTTGCGTTTACAGGTAAAGGTAACATACTGGTGGAAACTTTGTTTCTCCGTCCTAATGACCTTCTTCAGTTACAGAGTTTTCTCCACATAACAGCCATTCTTAAGATTTGCTTAAGAATCTAATTTACAGCAAACTCTTTTAAAAAGGGCAGTATTTGTAGGAGCTGTAGTGCTCTACAAAGCGACGTGTATTGGCAGATAGTCACTGTGATTAGATTGGTGTTAAAAGCTTTTGATCATCTGCACTCTCCTAGCTTTTGATAAAGACTGTATGCAAACTGCTCTAGATACACTGCGAGGTTGGCCGAGCCAGGAACGAGGTGCTCAAGGTTCTATCTGTGTTCACGCAGTGCTATGTGCAGTTCAACAGCTTTGTGCAGCGTTGCATCAGCTGAACGCTTGTGCTCATTTATGTCACAGGATGCACTGAAGGCCCAGTTGACCTGGTGTTTGTGATTGATGGATCGAAAAGTCTCGGAGAGGATAATTTTGAGATTGTGAAACAATTTGTCTCAGGAATATTGGATACACTTGAGATTTCACCCAAAGCGGCTCGAGTTGGTTTGCTTCAGTATTCCTCTGAGGTCCGCACCGAGTTTACATTGAGACAGTTTAGCACAGCCAAAGACATGAAGAAAGCTGTATCACAAATGAAATATATGGGGCGAGGTTCCATGACAGGAATGGCTCTGAAGCAAATGTTTGAGAGAAGCTTCACAGAAACAGAAGGAGCCAGACCGCTGTCAGCAAACATCCCTCGGATCGCCATTGTGTTTACGGATGGACGAGCCCAAGATGAAGTCTCTGAGTGGGCTGCCAGAGCCAAGAGAAGTGGTGAGTGGAGACGTCTTTCATTCTTTCAAAAGGGTAAATATGGTGCTAAATAAGATGTGCTAACAGTATAGACGTGTTACAGTACCTTCTCGTCAAAGCAGAGTTTGCCACAGCAGTCTGGCTGGTTCTGTAGCAGAGCACCAGATCTTTGGTGTTCACAGAGCCATTGCTGCAGAGTTCTGTCATTCCTACTGTGGGACTGATGCTGAGTGCCTCACTACTGGGGTTCTGTGCCATCCACAGGTAGTGTGTCGACTCACATGGAATGCCGTGTCTTTCCCTGCTAGGTACTTAATAGAGAGAACACTGGGAAATTCATCAAAAATCCTAACAGTAAGAAGACACTCATTAAAAAAAGAACCACAAGCCTGTCTCTTCAAAATACAGAAAACTACTGGGAAGTTTACGTTGTTTAATAATTTATTATGTTATATTTGTATTTATTTATATTATGTATTTTTAACTAAGTTTAAGCCCCGGTGCTGTTCTGGAAGGAAGAAAGGTTCTCCTTTCATATGCATATAGCTGCAGTGAGTTTCTAAACATCTTCTACGTAGCAGAAGCATATTAAGCCTCTTCATACGCAATTTTGAAGGTATATGGCATATATACATTTCTGATGCTCTCCAGCTCTCTTCCTGAAATGACTAATACTCATCTTTTCCTTTCATGGAGGAACAAGGGTCTAGAACTGCTGATGTAATAATTACATGCAATTTCTTCCAAATCTAGGTATAATTATCTATGCCATTGGAATAGGAAAAGCAATTGAAGAAGAACTGCTGGAAATTGCTTCTCAGCCATCATATAAACATCTCTTTTACGCTGAGGATTTCACAGCAATGGAAGACATAAGCGAAGAGCTGAAAGTTCAAATCTGTGAAGGTAACAGTATTCCACTTTAACTGATAGAAGAAGAATGCGTGAATGCGTGCTTACAGATTTCTTTTGCATGCTAAAGGAGGGGGTACTTTTATTCACAGTGACCTCTATCATAAAGTAGATCATTGGTATAACACATTGCAAGGTGCCAGTCACTCACAATAATCTTTCTGCCTTTTAATATGTAAGTGTCACGGTTTACCCATGACAGTAAGGAATATATATACCTCATCTATCACTAGGTAAATGTACAGGACTTCTTTTCCTTTATTTTCTTAACACTTGTATTAAATGTACACTCCCTGTGCTCAGAATTGCTTCCTCCCCTTTCTTTTTGCTACGCTTAAGTCAGCAGAGCAATGAACCCCACCCTGCCAAAGTGGTGTGATCTATTTCATTAGGAATGTGGGAAAATAATAATGGGTTCATAAAGTTTTAATGAGAGTAAAAAATTCACTGAATATACCTTCAGAGCTACAGAGAATGGATCACAGTTGTACATAAGCTCCAAGTTTTGCTCCATAGGTTTGCTGCAGAAAGAAGCCTTCCTCATTTTGGCACAACCAGCCTCTCTCTAAACATTCCCAGCTGAAAGGAAAGGGGGAATGTGAGCTGGGATTAAATCTGTACAGCCAGGGAGAGGACTGTGTGTCTCTTCTACTCACATGCTCCCAGCACTGAGTATTATTAGAACATTCAAATCTGTACTTGAAGCAAAACACAGTAACGTCACAGAGAGTAATATTGAGCACGGCGTAGTACAGGATGGTTTAATTCTCACTACATGTATTTTGGTTGGAATTAATTGCAAAGATGTAATACTTTGCTCCTTAGTGTTACTATATACACTGGCTGGCAACCAACAGTGCATTTCTTCCTCATTCGCACACCAAGAGTCTGAAAAAGAATACGAGAATACTTCCTAGTTTGTATATCCTTTGGGCCTCTCTTAGTCATAAGAACCTTCTAGCTCAGTCTTTCTGAAACTCAAAATACTATGATAACACGGAACCAAGTCTGTTCATTAACTTTCTTACTAGGCAGATAATCTACTGATGACAGCACGTCATCTCAAAAGCCTGGGGAGATGCCAAAGACAAAATTATCTGGCAACTGGTAAAATAATTCTCACTCATTAGCAAACCCCAGAGCTCAGTTATGGAAATGCATCCTTCAGGTACCTACAATAGTATTTAGCAGCTGTAATTTTATTATTATTATTATTATTATTATTTTTAATACATTGCTTGTAACATGAAAAATAAGTAAATCCTGCCCCTCTGTGGCAGTTTTTAAACTGCACGTCTAGT
Organism: Excalfactoria chinensis; assembly: GCF_039878825.1. Classification (NCBI taxonomy): domain Eukaryota; kingdom Metazoa; phylum Chordata; class Aves; order Galliformes; family Phasianidae; genus Excalfactoria; species Excalfactoria chinensis. The sequence goes on along the minus strand of NC_092826.1, from coordinate 21,046,056 downwards.
AGCAGGGCAGAGCTGGTGCCTCAGAGCTTCTGCCTGGCTCACCTCTAGGCACTGCCTCACACCCGTGTGTAACTCTGGACTTACCAGCTGAGTGTTTATCTGGATACTCCAGAACTTCTTATTGCTCATCTCCTCACTCCACTGGAAATTCTGCCTCCAAACCTGTCGCACAAGCTGGAAGTTCATTTTTCCTTTCAGTTTTTCCTCTGAGCCTCATTTTTTCCCCCTCCTTCGCAAGAGTAGTAATCTAAGGCACCAGCATATGATGGCAGTAAGGGGCCCTCTGCAGCCCAGACAAGGACTCCACCGCCAAAGCCTCTCATCCCCAGTCCCTGCCTGTTTCTAAGCAAAGCAGAAACCCTCCAAATCTCTTTCAGGGTAAGGCTTTCTCCTTTTACTCTGCAAGAAAGCATCAGCTCTGCAGAATAGCTGCCAATTACTATTAATTATTCTCTATGACTAGTCGTGAAAATGTCTTTTTCTCTTCTATTATTAAGAGGAATTATTAAGGATAATTCAGCTGGAAGAGTACCACTCATTGCCTCATTTAACATTCAGTTTTCATGATTGGAAGGACTGATGTAGCTACAGCAGCGTCACATACAATAGGCGCTCATCGTGGTTGCCTTTTTACCCCTGTTCAGAGTATGTGTGTTACGGGAGCCTTTAATTACATGGTTAGATTTATGTTTGTCACAAGACCCCAGCCCTGCTCAGATGACAGCACTCAACAGCCTGCTGGTTAACATTCTGTTCTTCCAAATGGCAGATCATTATGACTCCTGCAAATAGTCGGCCACTGCTTTGGAAAGCACTTTCTCATGGGCTTTTCCCTGACTAGTAGTTCGGTTTTGTTCCGAAAGGGAATGCTAGAAACCAGCACCTCAGTTTAACATGAGTTCCTCCCCCCAAAACTGAATATTCATGTTCACTGCACTGACTTCATCAAAGCTCTCAATTACTGCTAGGAGCCTGTCTGTACTTGTCTGATTAGATACAGCTTTTACAGAAGCACTACAACAGATTTCTACAGGTCCAAACTAGTTTCTGAAACCTGAAGGAGTATCTGAAATACCCAATTTCAATCCCAAACTAGAAACATTCTGCCCCACCTCTGCCAATGTATCTGTCTTGTTTCTTCCCCATCTTACATCCAAATGCCAAATGTCCAAAGCTCAGATTTCCATGTCATTCCCTTTACTTAGACAGTCTCATTAGCCTACTGCTCTTAAGCAGCTTCTAGGGCCATCCGTTACCTGGTGTCAAATACTCAAGGTTCACCTTGCCTGTTTCTTCCCTCCTATATGTAGAATTTCACCATCCTCATTCCTAGTTGATCATCCTTATGCTAGACCCATCACCTAGTTTGTTTCTTCCTTGCTTCAGTATCTCATTCCACATGGCTCTATCCTGGACTGTTTTTCCTGAGATCTCAGTGTTCCACTGAGCAAGGTCCCAGTCATGCCTTTTAGTGTATAGAAATGCTCTAGTTCTGCTCAGTAAATGCTGGTGGTCTTATTCATTCACTCATCTCTTTTCATTCCCCATCTCCATCCATTCCCTTTTCCTTGTGCTCAGCCATTCCAGCTTTCACCCCAAGTGTGTCATCTGCTTCCCAGTCCAACTTAATAAATCTGCATGTGATTGTGTATTTGTCAAAACTCACTGGACCAATAGTAACAGAGCTCCCAATAGCTGAGACAAACACAGATCAGGTTCAGAAGACTCTTCCACCTGCCTGCTGCATCTTGATGGCACACCAGGAAATTGAACTATCACCATTTCCCCTCACACATCCACTTTATGCAACTCCCCCAGCACAGTAGATCAAGGTGTGCAGATGTTCAACACGCACTTTCCAGTTCATCCTTGCACCCAAGGACTCTAAAATTAACTGAAAGTAAAGCAGTTCGTTTCTAAGAAACAGAAGCTGCCTCTACGTTACCCTCTTGTGGCAGGAAACAGGCAGTGCACAGAATGACCCTTGACAAGGATACTTCCTTCTCTGTCAAGACACCCTTTAACTAATAAATAACGTCTGTTGCTTCTTGAGCTAGAAACCTGTGTTCTTTCTAGTAATAACAGTACATTAAAGAAACTGCTACACCCTTCTCACCAAGCACTTCCACATTCCTTACTAAGGGGAAAACAAGAAGGTTTCATCTTTCTGTTAGCAGTTTTCATTCTGACGCAACACTCAAGTCTTTTCACCAAGAGAACACAACATGGCTTGCTGTGATTTCAGACTGTTTCAGCATTATTAATCTACTTGTAAAGCACTTCCAGTTCTGGAAGAGCTCCAGTAGTCAAGTTGAAAGGTGAGTCGTCGTGTGTAGCCAAGGGCTGAGTCCATCAATACTGGATCACTTGAAGCCTGCACAGGTATGAGGCCATCTCCACGTATGGTGAAAGACCATGTAAGAAACGTCTCATTTTTCAGGAAATTACATCTTTATTGTCCCTTCCGTGATCTCATTTAATTAAATGACAATTTCTTTCTACCAGCCTTGCGAGATTCAGCTCACCAGCAACATCTGTCATCTGGAAGGCTCCACAGGACTAATCCACAGTCATCAGGTTGGCTGTTTGCACTCAGTGTCCTGCTGCGTCCCCAGTCATTGCAGCATCACTAAGCTGCCTCACCGTGGCTTCTTCTGCAGAGAGCCCTAACAATTCACTTACAGAACTGCTTTCCCCACACAAATCCCTGGAAAGCCACGCATTCTTTTCTGCAATCCAAATCTGCTTCTAGCACAGAAAATCTGAGATCCACCGTAACAAATGCATGGCTGCATGCTCCCATTTTGCACCATCCAAATGAATTACTTCAAGGGGAAACTTGTATTTCAACACTGTGCTTGATTTCTGTGAAGCATGTTCAGCTGTCAGTCACTTGTTTCCTCACAGGAACCTTCCCAACTCCCTTTCAGTTCTGCAACCCACAGCTTAAACCACATACACAGTAAATACTGCCTAACAGCTTGGTTCCTTCACATCTTTGTATCGCCAGTCCTCTCCATGAATGATGCTCGCTGCAATCAGTTGGATTACTCACTGATTAGGGACAACTCAGTGCATGCAAGTAGAAAAATACTGTACCATTAAGTGGGTGTGATTTTTAGACTTCTGGGGGGTTTCCTGCAGGACCCGAATCAACCACAATAGAAATCACAGATGTCCTTGCCTGTCCCAGTCTTGCAATACAGCATAAGTATCTTTTTGAAGACAGTCACACTCACTCAACAACGACAACAGGTAATTAGGTTCTTTGTTTAGGTAATTCTGACTGGCCTTTTAAGGAGCACTGTGTAATATTTTCCAGTATATACAAACTCTACCCCATGGCATTCCTGTGGACGCTGACTTGTTTTGAGAATAGGAAGCTGTATTCAACTTGCTCTGCATTTATTAATCTTTGTCTTTCCCTCTCTCAGCCCACTGGATTTATTCAGCATTTTGTCTCTGCTTGACTGTTTTCCAGCAAAGGCTTCCAAAGATCAGTGCAAATGTGAAAACCTTGTGACGTTCCAGAACTACGCAACCAACGAAGTAAGAAGACTCACGCAGCAATATATCCTTTCAGAATGTTTCTTATGCATAAGTCAAGAACAGGTTAAAAGAAATTATAAGCCAACAAGTCTAAGCCGCCCCCATGGCTCAAATCCATCTACTGTAATGAAAAGCTGAAGTACTAAGAGATTGTCAGTCTCCAGGAAGCAGGGCTCTGCAGGCTTGAGATCTTTGCAGTGTCCAAACATATTAATAAGGATCTCAACTTTTAACAGTTTCTAACAGTAAGTATCTTCAGGATCAGCAAAGGAATGGGTAGTCAAAACCCAAGCCTAACACTCTTTGCATTCTTTACTTCGGATAATAACAAAAGATCATTTAGTAGCTACAGGGACCAGTATTTCCTTTTTGGACTGCTAGGGGAGGCACCAGATATAGTAAGGCATTTTCCATAAGATTCCCAATGTAGAGGAATCCAAGGACAAACAGTCTGATTAATTTTGTAAGAATACGCACAGAAAAAGGAGTTCAGTGCACACTGATGGCCCTCCTTCCACCAGCTAGCCTATCTTTTCAATGGGGCTGTTAGTACAGTAGCCTTTATGGTATCTTCAACATCCATCAGGTCTCAGGAAAACAGCAGCAAACCGGCTGAGCCCTGCAGGGTCTTGCTGGCAGTGTAACCTTCACTAGTAACTTAAGACCTCCACGTAGATGGTTTATCTTGGACATGTCTAAGAATGATGCTATAGGCACTAGAATCTCAGAATTACCAAGGCTGGAAAAGATCTCCTAGACAATCCAAGTCCAACCATCCACCTGTCGCCTGCATTTCCCACTAAGCCATGTCCCTATGTATAATATCTACACGTTTCTTGAACACCTTCAGGGACGGTGACTCTGCCACCTCCCTGGGTAGCCCATTCCAGCACCTGGCCAACTCTTTCAGAATAGTTTTTCCTAGTGTCCAACCTGAATCTCCCCAGTGCAATGTGAGGCTATTTCCTATTCCTACTGCTGGTCATTAGCTCTTTCCTTAACTTCTGTCTACTGGAAGAAATGACAAAGAGAATGGAAGACCTGGAAAACAGACTAAAATACTGATCAAAATGTAAAGCGTTGTACACACTACACTGTGTATTTATACAATGTTGTGAGAGCTATTTTGTTAAATCAGTTCCAAGTAAAATAACAAATCCTTGTCTAAAGTTAAAAGGCATTTTGGAGCCCTGTATCTATACGTGTTTTGTCTTACATTGACTGTGATAAGTTTTGAAAGTTTATATATAAAACCAATTTAGCAACTAGCAGAAATCCTCACTAAGTAGAACTTAACTAAAAGAATCTATGCAAAACATTAAAATGCTGTTATTTTTTCATGTGAAAACTCCATGTTTTGAAGTATTTTTAAGCTGTGAATCTATTTGGCTTGCTTTTCTATACTTGCCTCCTCCACTCACTCTGCTGCTGTTTCAGGCATCCTATCTGCATGACTATGTGTATACACACACACACACATATAGATATAAGAGCAGTGCATTCACAGCAGTTAGGTTTCATACAACCTTTCCAACATGCACAGACTGCAGAAATCAGTTGAAAGTAGAAACAGATTTATGCACCCGTATTGAAATGGTGAAGAACGTAAACCAAGTGGCAAGTCTGCTGAGTTACCACAGCATCACAGTCTGAAATTCCAAGTACCATTTGCCATATCCAAACTGGATGATGTTTCCCTCTAACAGGCCTTGGTCAGTGTTCAGCCATCCTTGAACTTTCCTGAATACAACTGGTATTTTAATTATAAAGACATTCTTTGGGCAATAAAACCAGCTGCACATTTGTTCATCAAACACAAATATGAAAATGAAACAGCAAGTTGCTTCCAGCCATTCTGGAAGTACCTTTAGGTCAACTGAAGTTTTACTCCAACCCCCCTAGCAGCAAAAGCCTTCTTCTGCTAGCTTTATTTTCACACCAACAGCAGTGCCTCAGCTGTTTACTGAACTGATGCAAACTTGGAGTTTAATAGATGCATACTCCAGCTATTCCTTCTTTGCTTCACGTGCTGGTTTGCCTCTTTACTGTCTCCAACTTGAAATACACGACCACATCCATTCCACACCAGAATAATTTTGCTGCAACTCTAAGTGATCGTGGATAATCTAATGGCCCACCATCCTCAACTTGAGAACATCACCTCAATCCGACTCTACTGTGTTGCATTCAGAACGTTGTTTTTTTTAGACCAGTTTGAAGATGTTCCTTTGGTATCTTACTGAAACTGTAATGTTATCCCTCATGTCTAGCAGTTAGTCTGTTTGCATCTGACGCACACGTTCTCTTGGAAAGAAGAGTAAGCTGCATTAGTAGCTTGTGACTGACTAGGTTAAAAAAAATAAGCGTTAAAAAATTAAGAGCAAGTAAATTCTCTGGGGTCTCCCACCAACATCCCAAATTTGCCACTGCCTCATAACAACTCATTTCCCCATGAGCACTCCAAAAAAATACCAAACCTTAAGCAAGCCACAACCTGTTGGGATTTGATACTTACCACGGTCAGGTCTTACTACTGAAGGTCAATTTCTACTGTAAGCAACAGGCAAGTTCTGTCCTGTGAAGGTTACTTCTAACAGAACAAGACAGACGGCAGCGATAACGAGTCTTCATTTCTAGTTTGTTCTCTAAACCCAGCAAAAGTATAATACAATACAAAGCTTTCTTAAAATAGATCTGAAACCAGTTTTATTGTAGAAAGACCACCTTTACAGCGTTTACTTCTCACTGGTTTGTTCTGGCATGCTTCTAATGATGTCAGAGTCACCTGGAAAACAGAAACACATTATTACAGGAAGATATACAGAATGATCCATTCCCAGAAATCATCATAATTTGGATAACTTAGAAAATACTTCTAACTGCATTTGTGCTAATCCATGCACAATATGCTTACCATAATTATATATATGTCACTAGCATTTTCAAAGCCAGTACTAGAGCAGCAGTCCAGTCCTGGAGGACACAATGCATAGTTTTAATATAGCGAATGTCTAGCCTCCCCTGATCACCACAATATCAGGACAGCGAGAATATTCGCATTGTACTACACAGCAGAAAGGCTATATTCCACTCCTGTAGCCTACGCTCAAGCTTACAGCCACTGACAGGATACCAACAAGCTGAATATTCTAAAGAAACAGGGAATTTAAACTGATGTTATTTGGGCAATATTTGGGAGTAGCTAAAACAGAAATCCATGTGTGCGTTTAATTCACAGAGTCACACAGAATCAACAGAATGGCCCGGGTTGGAAGGGACCCCAAGGATCATGAAGCTCCGACCCCCCTGCCTGGCAGGGCCACCAAACATACACAGTTCGGATGCTTTTGGTCAAATAGAACAATGTAAGATAAATTTGATTCTTGTCTTGTAAGATTTTGGAAGGAAGAGAGGAAATCACATCATTAGTAGACTCTGGAATGAACAATTCTCTGGAACAAAGACTGCTACCAAGCCACAATAATTATGCACAGATTTCAAGTTTTAACATTTAATATGATTTTCAACTCTGCTACTGAATTAGTATCCATCCATATATACACAAGGAATAAGCTATATAAGACAACTCACAATCCAGCAGTTTATTTTACCAAGATCCTAGATTAACAAAGTCGAACAGTAAAAGGAGCTGTATGCAAATGTAAGAAAACAATTACTGGACAAAAAGAATAATAGATCTTGGTCACTAACCCAAGGAAGAACTTGGACAAGGTATGAGCCCACCTCTGCACTTTACTTGCTAAGCACTGCTACTGGTAGGTGAATGTACCGATACATACCCACTGTGTCCATTATAAGGCAGGAGATACATACCTGGGTCAATAATGGCCAGCGTGCACACTCTGTAGTATTTCCCGCATGCTGTGCCCAATTCAATGTTGTTGCCACTGTAATGATGGACACCAGTCTTTGCAAGCATGGCGTAGTACTCGATCTCTGATTTTCTAAGATTCAAAATCCAGGTATTAAAGTACTGACAATCGATCTGATTGACTATACAACAAAAGCAGCTTAAACTCCCAATTACTCTTCAATCCCACAGATTCTTTCAGGAAATAAAACAGTCTCCTCATTTCTCAAGCATCTACGTTATTTTTTTCCCCTGTATGTGCAGTTTCTTTAATCTGTTGATACTCAATGCTAACAGAAAGGGACTAGAAGGTCAATAAGGGCCGTGTGAGGAGATGAAGATTACTGTAGACTTCATTCTCCTAGAACACCAAATGTTCCATGCTTCAAACATTTTAAACTGCTATCAATTACTCGTTTTTCCTACTCGTAAAATCATTTTCCAGTATCCAACTTGGATAAATCAGGAAGTGAATCTCACTATACTTTCAGAGAATGGCTTAGGCTGGAAGGGACCATGAAGATCACATAGGTCCAACCCTGTCGTGCACAGGGACAGCTCCCACCCTGCAATGCAAACTGCTCGTAATGAGAAAGCTATAAGACAGCTGGAAAGCACCGTAGCACATCCAGACCTATAATCTGTATACACCAAACAACTCATCGTGTGTATTTCATCGCACTACAGAGTACATCTACAAGCTACTCTGCATTACCAGCTTGCACGAATCACACGCTGCGTTTCTACAAAGCACCTGCCTCAGTTTTTAAGCAAGATCTTTTCTCATACATCTGCTTACCTCAAAGCAGGACAGTTGTTGGCTAGGATGACCAACTTGGCTTTGCCTTGCCGAATCATCTTCAGAGTCTGTTTGTATCCTAGCACATATTTACCACTTTTCATCACCAGCTGAAGCCTGGAGTTTATGGACTCCAGAGACTTTTTCTGCAAGAATAAGTAGAAAAGTTTCACTACGTGTTATTTTACCTTCCACAAAGTGGCAGGGAAGTTAAGGTGAAGGAATTCCAACCACATGCAATCTTCTCCTGGTTATTTGCAACACAGAATAAAAAAGGCCTGCATTAAAAAGCTCGTGGGTAAGCAAGATGCTGGCACTGTTTGATGGCTTCACAAAATACTTCTGATCCATAACTTGGTAATGAAGAGCACTGCCACTTCCCCTATGCTACCCAGTCACATCATGGAGTATTTATTTTGCATCTGCAAAGCTCAGCTGGTCATGCCCAAATATGAACTACCTGTGCCTTATGAACCTGAGCCACATTTCTAGTTTGCAGTGCATGCACTAATATGCGTTCCACCAATTGGGAGAAACAAATAACCACAAGCAGCAGGTGAAGACCCTCCAATAGGTGTATGACGTCCGATAAGGAATAATGAACACTGTCATCTCAAATGAAACTCATACTTGCTACAGCTGCTTTAAGATTTAAGACTGGAATGTAACAGGAAACACAAAATCTGAGCACTGTGGCCCTTTAACCACGCTAGGAACACAGCTACAGCCCCCTCTGCCTCCGGCTGGAGCAGGGAACCCAGGAGTGGTGAGGATACTGCATAGGAGAGAACCGAGTACAGAGAAGCCGGAAACGAGCAGCCGTGGTGCCACGCTCAGAGCTACAGCCCGGGCCCAAGAGGGGCCGCAGTGGGTGCCTCAAGCTGCGCTCAGGTCCCCCCCGCCGTCCCCGCCTCAGGCCGTGCGCGGGGCCGCTCCTCCCTCCCTCAGGCCCAGCAGAGCGCCCCGGCCCCACAGCCGCCCACCCCGCACAGCCGCGCGGGAGGCCGCGCCGCCGCCACGTGAGGCCACACGCAGCCGGCTCCCACTCACCGTCTTCTTTGCGGCCACCATTGTCGCTGCCTGGCGTTAGTTCGGGCGGTACCTGGAAGACAGGAGCAGCGGGGGTCGGGTTAGCGCCGAACTGCGGCTCCTCGGGCCCGCCGGGCCGAGCCCCACTCACCAGACGCACGCCACCAAGATGGCCGGGCCGCCAGAAAGGAGCGAGCGGCCGGCGGGCGCCGCCTATCCCCGCTCCACCTCTCGCGAGAGCTTCCCCGCACCTTCCTGCTGCTGCGCACGGCCGCCATTAGCGGGGCGGAGCTGTGGCTCCATGGGGCTGGTGTGGGTGTCTCTGTAGTGAGGCGTTGATACGCCTTTCTGCTGGCATAGCTACCTCCGGGATGGCTTTTTGCTGGTATATGCCTACACATCTCACCAGGTTTTTCTGAAAGAACAGCCTCCTCGGTGGCACTGGTGCCCAGCTGAGCCACGTGATTCTAAGTGATATAAAAGAAGAAAACTATGCATGGTGATAATGAGACCTCATTTTCATAAGATCATAGAATAGTCTGAGTTGAAAAGGACCACAATGATCATCCAGTTTCAACCCCCTGCTGTGTGCAGGGTCACCAACCACCAGACCAGGCTGCCCAGAGCCACAACATCCAGCCTGGCCTTGAATGCCTCCAGAGATGGAGCATCCACAGCCTCCTTGGGCAACCTGTCATCTTCTTCAGTTCTGGACTTGTGATCACAAATCAGTGAGTCACGAGTCATTGCTGTGTCTTACCTGGAGCCAAAACTTCACGATCCATCAGTTTGAGCAGAGGCGGCAGCAAAAGGAGTTCCCACCCTGAGCTTTCTTTTTGTTTTCAGAGTTGTTTTTGACTGAAACCACTGATCATTTCATAACGCTGCCCCACAGCGGTGCTGGCACCAGTGATGGGATGTCCTGCTGTGGGTGGGAGGAGTACACAGAATCACAGCATTGTAGGGGTTGGAAGGGACCTCTAGAGATCATCGAGTCCAACCCCCTGCCAAAGCAGGCTCCCTACACCATGTCGCACAGGTAGGCGTCCAGGCGGGTCTTGAATATCTCCAGAGAAGGAGACTCCACCACCTCCCTGGGCAGCCTGTTCCAGTGCTCCGTCACCCTCACTGTAAAGAAGTTCTTTACAGAACCTTTTGTACCTGAGGAGGGAGGAGGCAAAAGGGTGAGTCAGGGGCCTCCTGAGGCCGTATTCCCCTGACACTGGCATATCATTACACTGCAGTGCAAGCAGTGGTAGCAGAGTGCACACATCCTCGAGGAAACAAATTAACAGGTTTTCCATCACAGATGGAGCTGCCTAAAGTCATGGATGTGGTCTCTTGCAGCAATTGAGCTGCAATCAGTAAGTATTGGATGCACTATGTGGAGGTGGACCTGTCTGTGCAGCGCATGCACATGTGTTTGTGCTGGTAAATCCCAAAGCAATTTGTTCCCCATATTGTAGAACATGAGACGCTGCCCCCTCCAATGCAATGATAATCATACCATCAATTTCTAGTAGAGTAGTTGCCCTGCTTTTCTAAACATTACATACAATCCTATGACAGTAAAGTGAAGGTCAGAGCAGTAATTATACATGCTCTTGTAGGCAGTGTGTCATCAACTGAATAATAATGCAAAATATGCAAAGATATCGGCTAGAAATATAGTTCTATTCCCTCCTACATTTTTAGCCCTATTAAAATCTCTGCACGGTTATATGACAGCTTTGTGTGAACACCTGCATTCTTTTGCACTCATCGGGGCTATTACAAGCGACAGACTACGTTGTCTGATCATAATCACATATTATATTGAATTCAAACGTGTTCATCCAGCCTTCGCAGGGTGATGCACTGAACTGTCCCCTTCGTTGTCAGGCACATAAATACAGATCTTCGTTTTGGACCGCTGGGAATTTGGAAGATAAGATTCTTTGATAAGAAGATCTTCAGATTCTCAGCCATTGCCCTCCCAGGCAAAATTAAGAGTTGTATTTCGGAGGCAGTTTTCTGCGGCTCTTAAGTGACCACCACAGAGCAGATGCAAGTGGAGCTACACAAATCCCATGCTCCAAGGTCATCTCCCCTTCCTGCCCCCTACTTCTCCAGCAACCCACCACACCCAGAAAGCTCGTATCCTTTTTCTGTTCCATATTTCTGTCTCTTTTTCCATTCCTGAGACTCCTACTTCCAAAGCTCTTTGCCTTTCAACTCCATTAGCAGATGCACATCCCTGCCACGTAGACAGACCAACAGATAAGCGTGCTAATGCAGCTGTGTGCCATATACAAGAAGTAGAAATCAGAAGCTTGAGCCTGTCTGGCACCAGCCCCAGCCCTGTCTTGCCTCCATGGTTCTTGCTTGGGGGTGTGCACCACTTCTTGTTTGCACAGCGAAGTCTTGAGTAACGCCAGTACAAAACTGAGCACGTCACCTGCCATCACAGAATCATAGAATCCTGGGAGCTGGAAGGGGCTTCTGAATGCCATCTGGTCCAACTCACCTGAAAAGAGCAGGGACATCTACAGCTAGATCAGGTTGTCCAGGGCCTTATCCAGCAAAACTATGGCATGGAGCAGTGAGATGTACTCGTGTTGGCTGATCTGCAGAGGGCACACATTGCCCAGGCCGGAGGCATTAAGTGACGGTGGCACAGATCACCGCAAGTGCCATCAGTGGAGCTCCTGTCTCTGTGTGTCCCAGAGCTGGTTCACCACATTTGCCCCATCCCAGGGGAGCCAGTTACTGAGCTGCAACCCTGTCCCGCCTGCCTCCGCCTCCAGCCCTCACATCCCCTCACATCCCATCTTCCTATTGGAAAAATGGAACGTCTCCATTACTTGGGAGAAAGGGAAAAAGAGCACCATGTCGTTCTTTAGTGACTTCAGGAGCTGCTGCCAAATGCCATTCCTACGCCCAGGACTATTGCTGTGCTCTACACAAGGTCTGCTCAGAGAACACGACGTGCAGAAGCAGCCCTGTCCCTCTCAGCGAGTGCTCTCAGCTGCTGATGCATGCCCACATGTGTCCTCTCTTTGGCCAAGGTATATCTTGAATTCACTTCTTCACTGTTTCAGTAAGACGGATGGCAGCTGTGTCCTACACCTCTTACCTTTGGCTGAGGAATGAAGAGAAGCAGAGACTAAATTTCTCAAGAGAGAAAAGGAGCAGAATGTAACTTCCTTCTTTATTTTTCCTTTTTCCTCAGTGCCCAATACATAATGAATCTATTTTGGTGGGTTGTCCTCCTTCTCTAACAAGTGATGCTTTACGCTGGGCTTGCTTACACAAGCAACTATAAGACATCTTTCATTTAGGCAGCAGTGCTGTGCTGTGCGGTGCCAGAGCACTGCCAACAGGTTGCCGAGAGGGGTCTCCTCCTTAGGGACCTTTAGAAGAACTAAAGAGCGGACACCCCGGTGCTAAAACCTCTCGGCGCTCCCTCGAGAGGTTGCACAGCAAGAACCCAGCTCCTCCTCACCCCCCCCGCCCCCGGCCCCGCCCGCTGCCTTCCCCTCGGAGCAGCAGAGCCATGGGCTGCTCCAGCAGCGCCCGCAGCCGCCCCCAGGAGCCCCCCAGCAGCAGCGGGGCGCCGACGAGGGGTGAGCGGGGCCGGGGGTTGGACGGGCGGCCGCGCCGGGTGCTCCCCGTGTCTCACGGGCGCTGGGAAAAAGCCGAGGGGCTCTCAGCTTCTAGGGGCATACGCTGCTGAGAGCAAACAGCCTCTCGGGTTTTCGGTAACACCTTGTCAGAATTCCATCATATCTTGCAAAAGCAATGTTTCGCCTTTTATTTCTTCCCCAACAAAGTTTGGGAACCGTTATTACAGGAACTCGCAGGTAACAATCTTGAGCTCTACAAAACCTGCATCCTATTTCCTATAGGAAAACCTACTCGCTTTTCAACTTGCTGCCTTTCTTTCCTCTATTCTTCAGTTCTAACTACCTCCTTGCCGTCGTATTCTGGATGCAGCACCCAAGTTTATTCTTTATTTGTTGCTATTGCTGAGGTGCCGTGGGCTGTGTGGGGGGAATGCTGAGTGTGCTGCTATGAACACTCCTCATGTCCTACCTGTGTTGTTGGGCTGGGTGTCTTTAGTTGTGTTCTAACCGAGTTGAATGGGAGAGGGGAATTTGGAATAGATGCCTCTAAGTGCGCTATTAACAGGAATAAAGTGTCTTTCATTTCCTTCTATGGATGCATAGCAAAAACTTGGGGCTCTTTTGAAAGGGAAAAAGAAGACAAAAGTCACAGTGTTGTAACTGTGGTCTGCTCGAATTCAAGGTGCGGTTGGCTGAAATGGTCTGCAGCGAGGAAAAGGAATTTTAGAACTGATGGCCAAATCAGCAATTATAGATGATAAACTAAAGAAAACAATAGGGCACTGTAGGAATGCTGGCCGCCACGTGGTTTTCATTCTTGGGGATGAAGGTATTGAACAGATTACCAGGAGAGTTTGTTTTTTTCCGTATTAGAGAATTCTTTGCATCTCAGTTGAGAGCAGAGAAACGGTTCAAGGCTTTCCAGCAGTGCAAATATCTCATTGCATCAGAGGATTTTGTCATCCAATTTATATCATTAGAGGCCTGGTGTTCCTAGGAGCTGCAGGAGAATCCCAGTGCGGATGTTTGGGAGTTGAGTTGCTGTTACTGGTAGCGTGAATTCAACGCTCTGCGTGACATGCTTGTTTCTGTGGCTCGTCTATTTCTGCCCATAGGTTGTCAGTGCCACTAAGCGAGGTGAAGGCATGAGAGGTGTCTAAAGGGATAGAAAATAATGCATGAAAAGATCTAGTCTGTTGTGTTAGCACACGCTGTGCTTTGTGGCTGCAGTGAGGCTTCTTGGAGGTGTGCAACTTTCACCAAGTATTACTCAACCATAGAAGCTGCTGAAATTTGTACAGTGGATGGGCACACACGCAGTGTATCCGCTTGGATGACCTTTAAGATCATGTAGTTCCAACCTCCTGCTAAAGGCAGGGACACCTCCCTCTAGACCAGGTTGCTCACAGCCCCATCCAGCCTGACCTTGAATGCTCCCAGGGAGGGGGCATCTACAACCTCACTGGGCAACCTGTTTCAGAGTCTCACCACCCTCCCAGTGAAGAATTCCTTCCTAATATCTAGTCTAAATCCACCCTCTTCCAGTTTAAAGCCATTTCCCCTGTCCTGTTGCTACATGGATGCTGTGTGGGCTGCCTCACACCGCACCTCTGTGCAGCTACAGATCTTTGTGTAAGGGGCCTTTCACTGTGTGTGCGCTTCTCAGGCCTTTAAGGGGTGTTACAACCCTGTGTGCTGCCTCCTTTAAATCACAGCCTCAGATTCTTAGAATTGTCACATTTTGTTTTTCAAGCATCACTAGGTGGAAAAAATCACACGGAGAAGTTAAGCTGACAGATTGAGCTACTGCCCGCTCATGCTGCAACATGCATAATCCCAATGCATTATTATAAGCAAGCCATAATACAGCTCGTGGCAGTACCTTAATAACCGATGCATTGAAGACCTGTGGTTTCACCATGTGGCTCTAAGCCTTGCTGACATCCAGCTGGCACAAAGATTAATTACAGCACCAGTGAGGAGGACTGGGACCTCAGAGCAGCTCGGTACCTGCTTCCCTCTGACTGTCACCACAGGAGCTGAGTGGGCTGAAAAGGGCCTCCCCTGTGTGTCCCCGTGTCCTCCTCTGGTCCTCTGCTGGGCTTTGTAGGCAGCCAAGAAAGCAAAGCACCTGAGATGTCTGCTGGCCACTGTTCAGCATGAGGCCTGGCTCCTTACCATGCTTTTTGGTGGGGGCTTAGCCTCCCTTCGGGAGGTTTTACAGTTCCCAGGACAAACAAGATTTTATGTGTTCCATAGTCCAAGTTTCTTTCTGTATTCTCTTGACACCTCATATCTCCTGGTCCTGCCCCCTTCCTGGTTCAGCTGCCTTTTACAAGGGGAAATGATTTTAAGTTGAAGGAGGGAAGATTTAAGTTGGATATCAGGGGGAAGTTCTTTACTATGAGTGTTGAGGTGCCCTGAGGGGTTGTGGATACGCCATCCCTGGAGGAGTTCAGGGCCAGGTTGGATGGGGCCCTGGGCAACCTGGTCTAGTTAATGGGGAGGTTGATAGCCCTGCCTGACAGGGGGGTTGGAGATACATGATCCTTGATGTCCCTTCCAAGCCGGGCCATTCTGTGTGATTCTGTGATTCTCACACTGACTTGGTGATGCTTCCTGGGGAGCTGCTTTGCTTGGATGCCTCAAGAGCTGTGAGTTTCTCTAAAAAGCAGCAGTATTCCAGCAGCCTGTTCAAGAGCCAAATGTATTACATTTATTTTCATTGCTGCTCTGTGCGTGTACAAATTGCCATACAGTTCTGCTCACAAGCTTTGACACTATAGTAATAATGCTCCCAGAAAATGCAGTTCATCCAGATCTCATAATTATTACATAGCAAATTTTGTGCATCACCTCCCAATCTTTCAGTCCTGACATTCTTTCTGAGAAGGTTAAGCTCAAGCTCTCGTCAAACTGAATGTAATTAGAAAGTGATTAAACCAACCTGATAGGTGGGTAGAGCTCATTCTGAGTCTTCAATGAATACCTGTCAGGGCAATTTTGCCATTTCTTTGTGCATAAGTTTTGCCTGCCAAGAAGGCCTGTTTCTTTGAGGAAGTTGATGAGATGTGAAAGAAGAAGTTTTATCTAGGTGAGTATTCCTGTCATCGGGTGGTTTGCTGAACAACATCATGTCAATGGTAGTTTAGTATTTAATAACAGAACAGGTAGGTGTCCTGGTGGGTTTTGAGCACCTCCAGAGTAGGAAAGTCCACAGCCTCTCTAGGTATGTGTGAGAGCAGCAGTAGTTGCGGTGTGTACTGTTGGTAGCCGGGTGTGAGCTCTGACAGGCAGTGCTTGTGTGGTGCAGGCCCGACTGGGCCCATTTCTCACCTAACTGAAATGCCCACTGAATTTTCTGTAATTCTCTTTCTTTCCTTTGCTGTGACTGATAGCATCATCGGGGGAGAACTCCCCAATTGCTGATGATTACAAAACCATAGCTGACCAAACACAGCTGGATGCAGTGGAGGGTGTGAGCCTGGCCTCTGAGGAGCTGAAATGGGGTGAGCACCTGCCAGGGGAAGAGGCCACAGCTGTGACTCCAGCCTTAGAGCCAAAGATTGACTTGGTCCCTGAGAGAGAGGAGCCGGAGGGTACCGAGCCACCATGTGAAGCACTGGAGCAGAGCTCGGAGCTGCCATCTGTGTGGCGAGAGGAAAGCATTGGGACCTCACCGCCGGCACTGAGAGACAATGGTGGGCCTCCAGCACCAGGACCGGCAGAGGACAGTGGGCTGGTGGAAGGCAGTGACAGCTTTGTGGTGGAAATCATCAAGAAAGTGGACATTGCTGAAGAGGACCACTTCATTGAGGGTAATATCTGTGCTTTTGTAAACTCAGGAGAACTAATTCTGTCTCCAGAGACTTGTCGGGGCATCCTTTTGAGTTTAATGAGAGCCACCAGAGAGCTTCTGGAGCCAGAATTTTGGTCTCGGGCTCTGACCCACGTGTCTGGGGAAGCCTCAGGCTTACAAAACCATGCTGTAATAAATCAGTCATTAGCTCTGCCATTTCATTTTATGCCCTTTGTGTTCTTGGTGAGAAACCCCACCCTACCCCTCATTTAAAGTCTGTGTTTCTGTGTATCTCAAGACACAGTGCTTCCTATCTGCCTATTACTTAGTTGCCTATATTGACTATAAAGTAACTGTCCCTATTCACATGAAGTTGGAAGGCAGATGACTAACTGTAGAGGAAGAAGCAGCTCTTAGTTGTGCCCCTTGCATACCCCATCCTGAAGTCCTGGTAAGCAAACAATCATGATGGAGACAGAGGTGGAAGACCATGGTGCTGGGCTCCCCAAAGATCCCTGGGGGTTTTCAACTTGAGATTTAGGCCAGAGGCTGCAGGCTGTGCTCTTTGGGTTGGTGACCTGAGAAAGTATGTCTGGCTGTAGAAGGTGAACGCTTCACAGGAGAAATCAGCTTTCTCCTAAATGGTTACAAAACAGTCCAGTGAGGAATTACATACTTCCTCACATCCCGAAGGTGCGCGAAATGCAGATGGACTGATTTATGGGAAGCCCAATTGCACGTGCTGCTTCTTAACCCTGGAGCTTTGCTTTGCACGAGCTGGCTGCATAAATCTGACCACATTCCAGTAGCTGAGCATGAGCATTGATTTGTCCCCCCCTGTGTCTCTCTGTAAAAGAGCTTCGAGGTTTTCTTCAATATAAAATGGAGATCTATCATTTGGAATAAGGTCTCATTTTACCTAAGAAGTAAATGATGGGGTACCTTCTTGTAAAACCTCTCACTCAGTTGAAAACTTCAGTTTTATTAATGGCCATTTCCAAGCTTCGTGGTGCAGCACTGGAGGCAGAACAACACCCATTCCATTTTTACATCCTGGTGTATAAGATACTTAGGACTTGTTTTCTTTCCCCTTATTCTTTAGTAGCTGCGTGAGTAAAGATGAATTATGTAGTAGCTTCCCTGCTGCAGCCCAGATGGTACAATACTGTTTTCATCCCATTGCAAATAAAACTGCACATACCTAAAATAAAGTCCAAAACCTGGATAAAAAAGTGGTTTGAACCGGGTCAGTACTTCGGATGTTTAATCGAGGGAGTGCCATGGGGAACTGGTGTAAACATGGAAGGGATTTTATGGGCATATGCCTGGATGACAGAAAGCAATGGGAGAGCATCCTGGTTGTTCCTTGCTGACCCACTGAGCTCCGTACCTCTGTGCAGTGCCCCTGTGAGGGGTGCTGGAGGGCTGCCAAAGCAAAATCAGGAAGGAGCTGGGGCACGCAGAGTTTTTACAGAGGATCCTAATTTGATCTCCATCATTACCGTTCCCAGGTGAGACGGGAGAACAGGTGGAAACTGAGCTGCTCAGTCAGATAGTAAGCGGAGGGCCCGAAACAAAAGAAGAGGAAACAGGAGAAGCTGTGGATGGAGCAGCAGCGACAGAGATAGGTATGTTGACAGGAGGGAAGGACTGCATGGGTTATTGTTCAGGAGGCAGAAGCTGTGCTGTCCCCAGGGTGCACATCTCGTCACTCCTGTCCCTGGGTACAGATGCTGCTTTTTGCAGTTTATGGCAAGAAAGTCATAAATATTTTCCTCCATGTTAAGAAATATTGTTGCTTTCTGCTAAGCACAACTGTCTTTTTCATGGGCTATCTTTATACAGTGCATTTCAACCCAAGCCACTCTGTGATTCTATGATAAGTTACCTGGGTTCAGCTTCAGCAGGAGGCGTTACACCACTGCCTTTCATGGCTTCCCGACCAACCTCTTGCACCTGAGTACGTCTTTGCTCTCCTAGCACTGCTAAGTGTGTGCTATGGCCCTTGAGCTGTAAAGCCCTCTAACAGGCCAGCAAGTAACTCTACACACATCATCCTTCCTTGATGTGCTGTGAGGATGCAGAGTTTGGCTTGGTGGGAGGTAAATGGGAAGCACCAATCTTGTTTTCCAGCAGGGTGAGCGTGTTGCTGGGCAGGACTAGAAACAAACATCTGGAAGGCTTTGCAAGGGCTTTGCAAGCCATCTTCTGGGGCCTGTATAGAAAGACAGGTCCTCAAGAAAAAACAACCCAGTGATGTTCTAGTGAAGACCAAGAGATTTTATCATGCGATGATTAGAGCTGTCCTGAACCACTTTCTGCATTTTCTTGCCTTAGCAATAGTGTCATCAACTGTATTTCTAGTGATACAGGAGGAGCAGCCCCACTTCTGTCTCCTTAGCACATCTCAGATCAGTGTGCCAGTGCAGACTGCTCAGCAAGCAGCTGGGAGCAAGAAAAGCGAAGAGCACTAGGAATGGGACAGTGACCATCTACGTCTGGAATGCTGTTATGTAAGGAAGCAGTTCTTCCATCTTGAAAGGATATTGAAGAACTAAAGGTTCTGGGCAGGGAAGCAAGATTGCTGAAGGGAATGGAAACATTCATACACTGTGAGAGATCAAAGCATTCCAAGCCTTTGCCTCTGAGAGGATATGACTGAAAGGATATGAGCTGATTGCAGCACGAAATGAACAGTGCTTTAAAGGTAGTTGAGGTTCAGCTCTGAACAAGGAGATGCACTCTGAGGGTGTTGAATGGCTCTCTGGGTTTCACACAAGTGAGGCCTAGAAGAAGAAGGTAGCTGTACCCAGATGGGGTGGGGGAAGAGGAAGCTCAGCCGGTAGCTGCATGTGGCTGCTCCATGTCCAGACAGAACATCCTTACAGATGGGTGGAGAAAAGCAGCTGCCTCCTTCGTGCTGTGGTACTTCAGAGAACTTGCACCTTGAATTCCTGTAGGGTATATTGAATACCAAGATTTATCTTACATTAATCGCTATGTTATTTCCTTTTCCGTGTGTTTCAGAGACAACCAGTAACAAGGAATAGAAGCTACATCTGTATGAACATCCTCTCCTTGGGCCGGCCTTTCTGTCCACATGAAAGCTTTAGAATTTTGCTGCATTGGGAAAATAGAGCTGTTATAGATGGAGCCATGAAGCGGAGTAAGAGGCATCAAAAGAGGTTTTATATATAATATATATGTTTTTGAAGTCAAGCTGCCAAGACTTCAAGTGTTTGAAATACCTGACCTGGTACCTCCCTGCCACAGAGTGCCTTCCCTACATTGCCAGCACAGCAGGATGAGTCCAACAGATGTATAACCAACTGGTTTTTGACTAGGAGCCTTTCCAGGTTCTAATTTCAAACCTCTGAAACCTTCAGCATTCCATAGGATAAAGAATATAGTGTAGACTGGTTTTAGTTTTATTTTAATGGCTGTGCAAGCAGAAAGTCAGAAAGGGAAGTCCTGCTTCTGAGAACTCCTGCACATGCCCACACAACCAGGTTATGGAGCTGCTGCTGGTTAGCACACGTGGTTATTTAATAAGGCATCTTTAGCAATGTAGCTCCTAACATACACTCATGGCTTCTAAAACAGACACCTAACCAGTGGCTTATAGAAGCCTGTTCCCATAGGAGAGGTCATTGTTCCATTCCCCCATTTCATCAGGAGAATTATGCATTCAGGAATGGCGCTGTGTTCCAGAGCGCTAAGGAACTATTTCAGAGCTGAAGCTGAATGGCAAAACCTTCAAAGTTTACATTGAAAAAAGGCCCCAAATATAACTGTTGTTATGTATCTGATAGCATAGAACTTTCATCTGATGGTGAGTGATGCAAAGGGAATCTGTGTTTTTATTGGAGACTGTTTGGGAGACCCTCTGGCATAAGTAGGACATGGAAGAAAGGTCAAGTGCCTCAGAAGGGCGAACGTTGCTGTTTCTATTTGCTTTATTGTACAAAAGGACTTCAACAAATTTTATTGTCAGCAGCAAATGATCAAAATCCCCTCTAAGCTAAATTTTGTGCTGCGTATGCACGCCTGACTTCAGTCTGTATTAAATATTTTAATTGATATCCCTGGCCTATCAGCTTTTTCTGCTTTAGCTGATATTCCTTAGCCCTATCACTGCATTTAAGGTTTTCTGCCTGTCAGCAATCTTTTCAGACTGCAGCTATTTTGTCAGCTTCTTCTAAAGGTCACCTTCCTGCAGGCATACAGCCCAGGGTCCTCTACCTCCAGCAGCCCCGGTGGCTGGGTTCCTCCTGTATGCTGGGGATTTGGTTTGACTACCAGCACCTGAGCTGGCACCACCCAGCTCCCAAATACAGGGAGTCTGCTATGCTGACTGCTTGCAAGTTACACATTAGATCCAGAGATGCAGTTTGACTGGCTCTATTGAAAGATTTAAAAGCAGAACTGATGGCATTTCCATGGCAGATAGTACAACATTAACAGCACCAGTAGAGACAGCACTTGGAAATAAAACAGGAAGATACAAGAGAGTCAAGATAACCTGTTGACCACAGAATCACTCTTGCTGCCACCATTGTTACAAGGAAGACAGGTGACAATAAACACTCCTACCTCCTTATTCAACTTTTTCAATCATGAGAAACAATGCTAATTGGAAGCAAGAGGAGGGTTGCCCAAGTGGTGACTCAGCAGCTCAGTCCTTCTCTGTTATCTTCAGTCTTTACATCTCTTGCAATTACAATAGATGAAAGCTAAACTACCTTTTCCTTCCCAGTAAGTGAAATATGCTTAATGCTGTGCTGAACGTGAGATGTTACTTGTATAAATTACAAGATAAGAACTCAGATGCCAGACTTATGCTGAACATCCCTCCCTTGAGAAATAAGACAATCACTGTCCCACTGAGGCTTAGTATTTATGGTTTCTAAGCTACTAAATTACAATGCAGTTATCTGCTTCTGCAAACCTCTGGACATCACAAACGTTTGCCAAGGACAGAAATTGGTCTGTGGATCAAACAGCTTTCTTAGCTTAAGGTACAGCTGCAGAGCTAGTACAGTGTACTTTAGTATCTTATTTTAAACATCACCAAAATAAAAATGGATTTTCCTAAACGTGTTATCAAAAGCCAGACAATCTTAAGTCTCAGACTCCAGCCAAGCTAGCACTTACCATTCCATGACACACTAACTCATAGAATGGCCTGGGTTGAGAAGGACCACAGTGATCATCCAGTTTCAACCCCCTTGCTACATGCAGGTTCACCAGCCACCAGACCAGGCTGCCCAGAGCCACATCCAGTTTGGCCTTGAATGCCTTCAGGGATGGGGCATCCACAACCTCTTTGGGCAACCTGTTCCAGTGTGTCACCACCCTCTGTGTGAAAAACTCCCTCCTAACCTCTAAGCTAAACCTCCCCTGTCTCAGTTTAAAACCATTCCCCCTTGTCCTGTCACTACCCATCCTTATAAGCAGTCATTCTCCCTCCTGTTTAGGAAAAATAGGACTCTTGATTGAATAAAGCTCTAATCTACCTAGGAAGCTAGACATTTTGCTTCCTTTACTGAAAACCATAGCCTTAAAGAAGTTAAACTTGGACCCTGCTGGCTCTATGCAGCCAAACATGCCAGTGTTAGGATCCCAGAAGCAACATGGTTTGGAAAGGTTGGCTCTTCTACTCAACGCATAACTTCTTTCAAATAAACTGCATGGAGAACAAGGTGCTTGCAGCAGATTAGGGCAGGTGAAGTTTTGTTATACATTTTAACAGAGAATAAAGTTGAATTAAAATTGTCTACCAAGCTTTATTTCTGTGTTGTATAATCTGTAGGGCAAACATTAGGAGGAAAAAAGAAAGCTAAAAGAAAACCCTGGGAGAAGGTGCAAACTGAGGAAGTGCTTTGCTTTCACAGAACTAAAGACCTCATTTTGTTTCATGCCAGCAGCTCAGTCTAGCAATCAAAAGCTCTGCTTACCTTAATTCCATTTCAAACTGGATGTAAGTATCTTATACTTCACTAAACTAAGAGTTGCTCACAACACTTGTGTTTCATACTGGATAATTACGTGGTTCTTCTTTTTATAATAAAAAGCAGAATCAAGAAATATAAACAACTGCTTTCAAAAAAATAAAGCTTTAAACATCAGTGGAAGGCTGATTTTTTACATCCAGAATGGCTACATCATAGCTGTAAATAGAGCTGTTTTCAGTTATTCAGTAATTTATGAACCCAAAGAATAGATATTTAGGCCTAGGACATTCAGGAAGCCACGCACCTGGATTCCAGTCAAAAGCTAGATAACATTGGAGCTAAAAGTGGATTTTAAATCCTTACTGCAGAATGGCACCTATTACCAGCAATAGATATTTTTAATCATGTATCAGTTACATTTCAGACTCAGTCTGAACCTTTCTGGGGAAAGCAGTGATATATTCACATTCTTTGTTCCAATGAAGACATACAAAGGAGTTCTACGCTGCAGTCTGTGTTGTACTGAGGGACGTGGTTTAGTGGGAAATATTGGTGATAGGTAGACATGGATGATCTTAGAGATCTTTTCCACCCTTGCTGACTCTATATGAACAAATGGACAAGTCACCAGCAGGAAGAAAAAGAAAAGGAAAATAAAAATCAAAACTGCCATCTAGTGTTAGGTTTAAGATTAGCAAAGCAGCAGTACGGAACAATTAAGGCGGGCATCTTACATTGAAGCACATTGTGAGGTGTAACTGTTCTATCTATTGTACAAAGATGAATTTAGCTCACATTTAACATCACCGAGATCTGCTGAAGGTGAACTATAATTCTGCTACAGGAACTGTTAACTGTTCTGCCGGAACACAGTAATGCGAGCAAAGCTGTAACAGAAACATACAAAAATGAATTAGGAGTCTGCTTAAATACCGTAATGCCACTGCATTGTATTATTCTTAACTGACAGAACAAAGCAACTTTGTTCTAAGTTTCCTAGAAAGTTATATTCACATGACTACTAACTCCTAATAAATCTTAAAGCTGTAGGAAATAAAAGACATTGGCAATATAACCAAAGAGAGAGTGAACAAGGAGAAGCCAAGACTAATAGCATTCACGTGTAGAAAGCGTGTATGTAGCAGTCAGGCACTTTTCAAAGGTCGCTGCTTCAAAGTTCAGAAAGCAAAGAGAATTCATTCATTTACCCTACAAAAAAAACACCAATATCATGTTGGGTAAATAGTTGTAGGAGCGAGACAGGGAGTCAACTCCAGCATGAGTCAGCTAATTTTCAAACTAGTTCTTATCTTAGTTAAAATCATTAAGTAAAAACATCTATTTCTACTTGCTTAGCTGGACGATGAACACAGAGGAATGGGAAAGCTTACTAACACCAGCCTGACTTCTCAGTACTGCTTAAACACACCAAGTAGGTTCATTCTCTCTCTTAATGGCAGAGAGAAATGCCAAGAACCGTACTGCCGTGGTAGCTGAAAGCTTTCTCTCTCAAAGGACTGTTTTCACCCTTAGCTATTAAGAAATGATTCAAACCTAAAGAGAGTACAAGATAGGGATGTTGGTTTGGGTTTTTGTTTGTCTTGGTTTGTAATGGAGCACCAAAGTATAACCAGGAAAAGTTTGCTCCCAGAAGAAACAGACACATTTTTAAACATGTGATTATTATTTATTCTCATTAAACAGGTTTTTCCCCCCACCCCATACAATTGGAATGTCTTCCTTCCCCCCCCCAACCCTAAAATCACAGTATAGTTAAAGCTGAATGGCTATGAAAAAGACTATGAAAAACATAGCAGGTAGGGATTCATTTGCAGCTGATTTGTAATTATGAGGACGTGATTTTGGAGAAGCATCACTTTCTTCTTTCTAAAATGAATATCCCCCTGGATTAGCAATTGCTTCAGTGTGAAAAATGTAATCGAGTCTCAGCACTAAACCACTCTGCAAAGAAAGCATTTAAAAGAGTTTAGAAACAATACAAATGAATTGCCCAAAACACAGAAGTGAGAACGTGTGCTAACCAAGACAACTGTTCTACTGGTTTCCAATTTAACTTTTTCCAACATTTTAGATTATTACTAAAATGCTACTCTTACAATTAATGCCTTTCGTATGTCCTGCTCACCCACAGTGTAATTGGCACGCAGTCACCTAAAATGCATACTTTAATATCCAAATACCATCACAAAATAAAGCTCCTGTTCTCCAATCAAACCCTGCAGAATTTGACAGCATGCCCATAGGTTTCCTGCAGAAGTCACTATAAGCTTGTATTACATAAACTAGAAGGTTGAAATCAAGAAGAAAGCACCTTTCCAGGTAAGCTTAGTGTAGGACGTTGAGTCTTCACTTATAGAGAGGCTGGAACATTCTGGATGGGTCCTTGAACGGCAATAGCTTCAATCTCAATCCGGGCACCCTACATGAAAGCAATGAAGAAACATATTGAGAACTTTATGAAGCTATTGGGTATATAACATGACCTAATATGAAGAATGACACCTGGAAATTATACATTCCTGACAGTTGCATTACTCATTTAGCAATGTTAAAAATTCACTTTGTTCTTCCTGAAGTATTAGAAACCCTTATTTCTAGGGTTGCAGCCACCTTACACTACACAGCCAGGTTCACCCATGTTTTCAGAACTTACGTGCAGGAATAAGACTGATATTCCTTAAAGCAAAAATTAAATACTTAAGAATATTCAATAAAGTAGTCACAATGGAGGCTATTATAGAATAAGAAATGGGTTATAATGTTTCAGAAACAAAGACTTTCAGAATTCATTTTTGTAAATTAAACTTACTATTGGCAAAGCAGCAACCTGGAAGGATACTCTGGCTGGAAAGTTTGATTTGAAAACTGCAATTGAAACAAAAACATTCACTGATCATTTAAGTTTGCTTGATAAACAACATATTTCAAAATCATTTGTATAGAATGCAGTCAAGTTTCAAGTTCAAGAATACAAGACAAATAAGCTTAAGTCCACACTCTCTCCTCTCCAGCTCCTCTTGCCACCCATTTCCTTCTCCCCTAGTTCCCCCCACCAGTGGCAATTAACACCAAGTTCAGAAGTGGTACACTCAGGCTCCTGCAGGCACAAGGCAGGTTAATAACTCACATGAAAGAGCAGCAACAATTGCTTTCTTTAAAAGCAGGCAGGAGGGCTCTTTGGCAACAAGTAACTAAGCATCCAGCCAATCTGTTTTCACTTCACTTACATACTCACACACTCAACTCCATTTTGACATGTAGAAGATTATTCATCTAGGCTTCACTCAATGTGAGATGCTGTTAAGTAACTAAAACCCAAACCCATATAAGGAACTTATGTGCACAGACTCCCAAATTCTTCTGCACAACATAACTCTCTAATCGCCAACTTGAGTTTACATGCAATTTACATGCAATAATAATAATATGCATTATTATTTCATTTTCAAGTGCAGCAGGGTAGCTCATCCTTACACAAAACCTAAGCTTTGTCCCGGTGCAATAAGACAAAAATCATTCAAAGATACAAACAGATTTTAAAGAAATGAAGATAACAATCTGAAATTAAGCATCTTACAGCTGACTGCAGCAGAATTGTATTAGAGACAGCATAACATCCATCAAGGCTAGAAGGCACAGATGCTCAAACTGCATACAAAGAAGTTTGTGAAATGGTAGGACAAATCCACACCTAACTAGCTTGTATTTAGTTTGCTGCTTGCACATAAATGTTCTGTTCTTACACTGTATTTCTACTGAAGTCTCAAAGAACCCCAGACTATGTTAATTGAGTCATTGAAACACTTCACTTATCATATCAATTCCGCAAGCTGTACCAGTAAAAAAGTAACAAGTCTACTTACTCTGTCCGTAAACATCATTCATATCACTGAAGTCCTTCATGTCTGCCAACAAAACCGTTGTCTTCACAACTAGAAATTAAGTGTAGTTATTTCGTACCTATTGTATACAAAAGTTTGAAGTCTTTAATGCAGTTCTTGCTCTTATTCCAAATACCTCAAATATTTTAAACACTTTGAAAAGTTTTGCAAACAGATATTGACCAGCAGAGCAACCACCTGCAGAACCACCGAGAAAAACTAAATACCTAATGGATAACACTTGTATATTCTTGACCTGTTTTGAGAACAGCTCTTCCATTTTAGATTTCATTACAAGCCCAGTTCTTCTAAAAGAGACCAAGGCGAAGATCAACTAAAACAAGTTTTAGTATGTCAACTGTTGGCAAAAAAAAATGTATATCATAAAACCTGCTGCTAGAATAGACCGTATCCTCAGATGTCTTAGGTCTATGCCAGGATTTTTTTTAAACCCATGACTGCCCAAGCCAATACCAATTCCAAATTTGGCTCCATTATTTGAATCTGCCAAAAGATAATGAACATGCCTGTAACATAAATGCCACAGAAACAGACCTGTTTTTATTTGGAGTAAAGGATGCTTAAAATGCCTGTGGTCAGTTGTAGCTTCACCTATATGTAAGCTGCTTCAGTTTGAATTGAAAGCATTAGTACCACGGACAGAAGCCTCAGGTGAGAGGCAGTACCCCACTGATACCCATCACATAAAGACTCACATATAATCCTTTTCCTCTATTGATAAAAGTTGCACATTTATAAACAGCTTATTTATTTAAAAAAAAAAAAAGTGAAAATAATCACTTGTTTGCTATCTTCGGACAAGCACTTACCATTGCTAAAGTCACAGCCTGCAGCTTTAAGGATTTCTCCCAAATTTTTAAATGCCTGTAGAGAATTGAGACAGAAGTCCGTATGGATCACATAGGTTGTATAAGGGCAAGTATATAAATATGAATTGTAACCTAGCTACATTGAGGTTGTAGCTCACCTAGCAGGCCTTCAACAGTCAGAGCAAAACCAAAAATAGATTAAGAAGCGTATTAGTAAATAGTAACTTTTAATGAGCTCCTAATAATAAACCATCTATTTATCAAATGTGAAAACAATACAGCTTCACCTCATCATATCTACTACCTCACACAGTTTCAGCTGGGGAAACAAGTCTTATGCCAACTCAGAGGCTCAAAATTCCTTCTTATATGAGATAGAGGTTTCCCCAACCTCCAGGTTGTTTGGATGGAAAATGATAGTGAATGAATTATTTTCTGGTTTTACCTCACTTTGGAGGATGCGCAATATGCTTTAAGTCTCCTCAATTTCTCATGAGCCTACATTCAGCATAACAGAAAAGATTATTGCTAGAACACATCTTACCTGCTTAGCTTCTTCCTTTACACCTCCAGAGACAAGCTTCCCACTGGAAGGATCTACACCTATCTGTCCTGCAATGTACATGGTCCGGTCTACAAGCACTGCTTGGCTGAAAAGAAAAGTGACATTTCAGGTTGAAAGTTTCCTCGAACCATCTAACTACTCAAAAAGCACTCTCTTGACTGCATGAAAATACAAAATGCACTTACATATCTGTTTTTTCTGAGATACTATATCATAAATTGAATTGGAAAAGATCTTTGATATCAAGTGCAAACATCAACCTGACCAACCAAATCCCATCACTAAACCACAGTGCTTACAAACGGGCCATGCATTCAAACCATACATATTTGATTCAGCAGGAACTGGCACAATTGTAAAAGCACACAACTACATGAGTGTAGCTCGGTTATTGAGATAATCAATAGTAATTCCCCAAAAGGTGAAAGACATGAGCGCAGCAACACAACACTAAACACAGCTACACACTTTCCATGCTGTATACTGCATGGGGGGAAGGACAGAGTGATTTCACATCTACCCAAATAAATATGCCATCCCAACTTAAAAGGTGGTTGTTTCCTTGCCTACCTTACATCTCAGCTGTAGGGCAGTAATGTAAAAGAAAGAAAATAATAATCAAGAGGGCTGATTACTACAGTCAACATTTTATTCTCAAACAGGCACCATAAATGAGCCACAGCTGCAATATGAAGCCTCACAAACATTCTCTGGCAATATCTCTCCAGTGGCATGAATGTATCCAGTGTGCACAACCCCATTCTAGAATAGCACCTAACCTGGGTGACCTGGTGGCTGGATTACTTCAGCAGATGAAGAATCTAAGCTATTTTTTATACGTACATCTAGTGTGCTTTTGCTGAAGTAGAGTTAGAGATGTCTAATTGCTAAGTACTACAAACAGGTTAAAAGATTAAAACAAAGACTTTAACCACCTAGTAAACATTATGCAAGAGTCAGAGCATACATCTCATCAGACGGCTGAAGTATTTTGCAAAGGAATTGGAGAAAGACTCTTCTCAAAGTGTTTGTGGTGTGTCAACATGAACTTCCTTATCTCTTGACATCTGATAAGAAAATACATTCCTCTGATAGTTGAACAAGCCCCTGAAATTGCACAAACTGGAGTCAAGTTCCTCCCTGAAGTATCTAAATTAGGACCTCAGCTTCACTTCAGCATCAGTGGAGAAAGAAAGCCACTCTTTAATGAACACTTCATTAAATCTCTTAATTGCTCAATCTCATTGACAGGAAATGTATATATGAACACAAAATATATTCCTCAGTTTTCTTTTCTAGCATGTCATAGTTTGAGGTATAAACCATCAGACTACAACTTGTTTCTATTGAACACGTAGGGAGCCACATAACGAGTTATTAACACTCTCAGCTCTCTGGAAAAAATGAGATTGTCTTATACTGCTCATAGTAAAGCACATGACAACAAAAAACCTTATCCTTATGGAGCTTCGGAAAATCCCAAATCATGAGTAACTGTGAGGAAGGCAGAGGGAGAAGCATGAAGCCTTTCACTGCCTGCTCAGCATTTTCAGCTATCTGGAGTCTCTTCTATTCCTCGACTTTCTCCTCCTTGTACGGTTACCATGGAACCCCCCATTCACTGTCACTTCCAACAACTCACTAACTCATGAATATACTTCCACAGCAGCCAAAGGCATGAGCAAAGGTCACAGAGATTCCAAACACAAAAAATGTGATCAAACTTTAGCCGCAGATGTGTCCTATAATAAGGGTCAATTGTGCATCACTGCTGGAATCATAAGGAGTAGTTAAGTGCATGCCATACATATTTACGTTTCAGTACAGTTGAGGGCAAAGCTATACAGACATTATGACCTTGGCCAAAACAACACCATACCCCTCAGACAAATGGCATCAAGAAACGTGCTCTTCAGTGACAACAAGTGGGAAAAGGTATCAGACTTTCTTTACATATAGTTATTACCACAAGTACAGCATCTCTGTCACACCTGTTTAGAAGCTGACACAGACACATACATATACATGAAATTACTGGAAACTGGAGGAGTTTAGTAAAGGAGGAACAAAACATGGTGCAAATTGCACGCAGGACTGTAGCAGAACCAGGAATACAACCCTTCTATCCTAATCCTCCCATCCATATGAAGCCCTGATTGAGCCCAATGCTCAGAACTGAGATGCAGCAGTTACTTCTTACGCAATTATTTGTTCAGTGGACTTTGAAAAGCGTACTGGAACACGACCACTAAGTTTACCACTAACTTAGCTGATGTTAGCCCTGCAAGTTCAACAACGTGCTGCACAATAAGCAGCATTCCATCAACAACTACCAGTCGGCACAGGACATGGGAGCGCAGTTAATCTATAGCAGAAGGCTACGTTAAAGGCTAAGCCATTTGCTGCACGCACGTGGCTGAAGAACCCTCACTTTCCACATCTCAGATGCTCTCCTACCCACGGGCAATGCCAAGCCCTGGCTGCAACCCAGCAGCAGTGCGCTGTTGGCACAAGGTGCCCTTTCAGCGATGGGGTTTTCTCTGCTTCTACACCTCGCTAGAACTATAAGGACAGAGAAACACAAAGAACGTCAGGTTTGAAGTTCAGAAAGTTTCATCTCAAAGCCACGGGGACAACAAAGCTTTTGTAAAGCTCCAAAGTGCCACAGGTGGAAAAATCAAAACCTGAGGAGGCTGCGTTTATAGCAAGAAAACGCAGCTTAAGCCCATTATGAAGAGCCCCCAGAAGCCGACCACCCTTCTCAAACAGACTAACCCCCCCGTTACCACACACGGCGGACCCCTCACAGCACCACCCCTCGGGACGGAGCAGCAAACCTCCAACAAACCTCTCCCACGAGCCGTACCTGTAGGAACCCAGTGGCGTAGGAGCCTTAGCAGTGCTGATGATCTTCCTCACCACAGAAGCCATGACGACAACCAGCTCACACTCCACCTCCCCACCCCCTCCGCGCCCGCCTAAATACCACCCCCCCCTCCCGCCCGCCCAACCCGCCCCGAGCGGTGCGCATTCTGGGCAATGTAGTCCTACTGGTTGTGGCTGCGCTGTGCGCATGCGCGATAGGGGGTTCGGGAGGCCTCGTGTAGCGAAGGTGGCGGGGGGGGGGTGGGGAGCTGCGTTCCGGAGGAGGCTGGCTGCTCTGCAGCGCTTTAGGCCCGTCGGAGGGACAGTAGGAGGGACCGCGTGAGTTCCGTATCCCAGCCGAGATGTCTACGGCGAGGGAGAAGAAACGGGCCAGGAAGATGAGGAACCAGCCGGCCAGCGTCACGCTCCCGGCCGAGCCGGCGTCCTTTCCCGGAGGCGGCGGCAGCAGTAGCAGGGCCTGCTCGGCTCCAGGTACGGCCTACATCCCCCTCCGGCCTCCACATGGATGTGGAGCCGTTGGTCGCAGCTCACTGAGTGCGCCCACCCAGCCAGCTCCTTATCCACTGAGTGGGACATCCATCACATCCCACTCTTCTCCTCTTTTGAGTCCATGATGTCACGCGGGACAGTGTCAAACGATGTAGTGTAACTTACTGCACCAACATGTGTGTGCCGTGCTTACTCTGTTTGTTATTGCAACAAAAATGCATGTGACTTAGTGAAGAGAGAAGGACAAAAATAGCTAAACTTATGGGGAAAAAATAAGGGAAAGAGGGGACAGTTTTGCTGACTAGACAACAGTGTCACTGCTGATGGCAGTCATATGGGCTGATTTTGATCACAGAATCATATAACAGCTTGGGTTGAAAAGGACCACAATGACCACCCAGTTTCAACCCCCCTGCTATGTGCGGGGTCGTCAACCACCAGACCAGGCTGCCCCGAGCCACATCCAACCTGGCCTTGAATGCCTCCAGGGATGGGGCATCCACAGCCTCCTTGGGCAACCTGTTCCAGTGCATCACCACCCTCTGTGTGAAAAACTTCCTCCTAATCTCTAACCTAAACCTCCCCTGTCTCAGTTTAAAACCATTCCCCTTGGTTCTATCACTATCCACCCTTGTAAACAGCTGCTCCCCCTCCTGTTTAGATGCTTTGTAGTGTGTTTTTATCAGGTCTTTCCCTTTGGGCTTGATGGAGTATGGGAGATGTGAATTGGGTGCCATTTTCAAAATGTATAAAATCATTAATCAGCTGCTGGTTTGCTGTAGGATAATGAAGCTTTTTTTCTCAGTTACATGTGTTAATTATAGTTAGAGGGATGTGCAATGCAATCTTAATAAAACTATACTTAGAATCCATTCCTGGATGACTTTGTATTTCTGCTCTCTGTGTTTGTTTCTAAACCCTTCAGGCGATGTTCGTTCTGAGCAGAAGAAATTTTTGCATCAGTCACCTGGGCCTCCCTACAGGAAAGAACAAAATCGAGGAGACTCGAGAGGCAGAGGAAGAGGAGGATGGCAAGGAGAACATCAGAATTCTTCAGAGGAAATGCCTAGATACATAACAGGTGTGTATGTATAAGAAAAGGTCAGAGTTTCCAGGGCAACTTGCTAGAAGTTGCTTGTTGTCTGTCTCAGATTTTGCACAATAGCAAAAGTCAGAACGGATGTTGTGGTCAACATGTGTATTGTCTTCTGTTTTTCCTGATTTTCTCCAAAATACAGAAAAGTTTGTTTACTGAAATGAATTATCAGCTGTTGTTCAGTGAGTCCTTTCAGACTTCTGAGTTGAAAAATTGCACTCCTTATAACGAGGGCATGCATTTGGGTTTCGGTTTACCAGTAAGATGAATATTGACAACCATCTGTTTTCAATGTAGTCAGTGGAACTGTTTATGCTCATGTTGTGAGTGAAAGAAACTTCTAACAGAACGTTTGTTTAGGAAAGCAAAGAGACAAATTAGTTTTTCAAATTATGGTGGTGCTATGATAATGAATACACTTCCATAAGCATTAAACAAAATCAACCTCTGACTCCTTGATTTGATCATTTTAAAACAGTATGCAGACTGATCGTTGCTTCCTGTTTTTTTTTTTCCATGATTAAGTTTTTCCATCTGTCTGAATAATACATGAAAACATGGCTGCCGTAGTAAAGAAGTACTTTGTGCAAATAGAACTTGTTGCTTATACCTCAGCTTTCAGTATTTGCCTAAACATATTGGTGAGCTTCAGGGTATTCGAAGAATAGAAATTACTTCTGTAATAGACAGTAGAGGGTATTTTTGTTTTATCTCATGAAGTCAATAGACTGGTGTACTAGAAATACTCTGCTGGAGTTCACTAACATATGTACATTATCCCTTTTTTTATCTTTGCCATTTGCCATGCTCTGATGGAGTTCTTTTCATTCCAGTGTCTACCTTTGCTGAAGCTCGTGCTGCTGAGCTTAAAGCCATGCTGAAAGCAGTTGCGCAGAAGTCTTCCAACTCTCTAGTGTTCCAGACTCTGCCCAGGCACATGCGAAGGCGAGCTATGAGTCACAATATTAAGCGCCTACCCAGGCGGCTGCAAGAGGTTGCCAGAAAAGAGGTATATGTGCATTTTATAGTATTTGATGAGGTGTATAGTGGACGTAACGATTGTGTGGTGCTGTACATTTATTACAGTTCACAGGTGAGCTTGCCTGCAAAGCTTCCTTATATACAAAGGCTGACAAGCTTGGGCTGACATTTGGATGCAAAACCTGCATTTTAGTAGATCTCAGTGTAATTGTCAATAATCTCTTGGATTCATCGTTGTTCTATGTCTTGAAGTTACTGGAGTCATGATGATAAAACCCCCTACTGCAGTAGTATTTGTTTGGGTAGTGTATCAAGGTATCAGGTGATGTGGGAATCCTCAGTAACACCTGCCTATCTTGCAGCTCACCACTGCTTTGAGCTGTGACTTTGCACAACTTATTCATAACTGACACAGTGTAGCTCAGACAGGGTCAGCACCAGTGGAGTAGTGGACAGGTTGCATGCAGCTTGGGACCATTCCTGGTTGATCATGAAGCTCATTTTGGAGTAGTGTCTTAACATTTAGTTAGAATGCTCCTATACATTTACTTATTCCTTACTTGCTGTGGCATTTCTATGTGTTAAAAAAAAAATATGGTCAAGTGGGTTTTATTTATGAGATGATTGTTTGATATTTGGCATGGTTCTTGGATTTTTGGGATGCTACAACTGTCCCTGCTCTGCTGTTTTCCTTCAACCATGTTCTCTCTCCTTAGTTCTCTCTTTGAAGTTTGTGTTCTTACAGAGGGTATTTTGTTTCATGCTTTCTTAGAACTTTTGTGTCTTCTGAGCTGTTTCCTTTTTCATAGGTTCTGCCCATTAATTTTCAGTGCTTGAAGTCTATTTCTTCAAAGTTGACTGTTCTGGTTCTGCTGTGCTTTCTTCCTTTTCTTAGATCCTTGAACATGACTTTGTTGATCCGAAATTTTACCAGGGCTATCTCTTCCTTCTTCACAAGCTTGTCCACATTACCACATCCCTTTGTCTCTGATTGCCTTTCTGCACACTTGGGTGCCATTTACCTGGTGGCTTATATTGGCTGCTCTATAGTGGAATGATTATTCTGATTGTGACTTTGGAACTTTCAATATTATTTTGTGCACATCTTTCTTTACATCATGGCTTGTTTCCATGTTTACTCTGCTCACGGCAGTGATCCAGCATTCTCATTCTTGTAACCAGTTCTAATTCTTCTAGTTCTTCTGTTCTAATTCTTATAACCAGTGGTCTTCTTTCAGCCATTTCTTGGTGAGCCCATAAAGGGCATCCTAAGAAGTTGGTGTTTTTTCTGCTGCTTCTCAAAAAGACAAGTCAAACCTTGAGAGACAAGTCTTCCTCTTCTGCCATTCTCCCTTAGTAATTCTATTCTTGACCAGGTCTTTATCAGGGAGTTTGTCTGACATCGCCATAATGGCTTCTACACACTGTAGAGACTGTAAGTATCATCATCATAGTATCATAGTATTGTGCGAGTTGGAAGGGACCTTAGAGATCATCAAGTCCAACTCCCAGGATTCGAGCCCTCTAGTGTAGCAGAGCGGCAGTTCTACCACTTGCACCACAGGGGGGATTCGAACCCCAGGCCTCCAGTGTTGCAAGCGGCGGTTCTAACACCGTGCGCCACCGGGGGCACCTAAGTATCTTTAGGTCCTACCTTCCTGTCTTAGAGAACATGCTGCTTCTGTATGAGCTCACATCTTCAGTCTCTCTTGTTGCCATGTTCATTGGTTGATATGAATATGCTGCTGAGCAAAAGCTTTACACAGGAAAGCAGCAGTTTTTATGGTTCACTGATAGGTTTCTTAATGTCTGGGAGCTCTGGTTTATGGGTTCAAGTTAACCATTGCTGCAGTTGCATGGATGGGACTTGCATATACTCTTTCCATCTGTTTATTATCTTCAATCCAGATTGTAAAGTTGTGCAGAAGACCTAACAGCAAAGTATAGTGTAAATTATGCTAGTACTTCCCGTATCCTTGTGTATGCTAACCTTTTTCCTTAACAGAAGCTTTTCCTTTTGAGATTTACTTCAGTGTCTTCTCTTTTGAAAACAGGCTGAGAAAGCTGTACATCA
This sequence comes from Excalfactoria chinensis, assembly GCF_039878825.1. NCBI lineage: Eukaryota > Metazoa > Chordata > Aves > Galliformes > Phasianidae > Excalfactoria > Excalfactoria chinensis. The sequence goes on along the minus strand of NC_092826.1, from coordinate 21,010,627 downwards.
GAAAAAAGAACAGTCCAAGACTAAATGCCGCAAAGCCAGAAGACGCCACATAAATTTGGTAGCAGAGTTTAATCACAGGCAAAGGAAAAATATTTGGCTGGAAACACATATTTGGCATGCAAAGAGATTTCATATGGTAAAGAAATGGGGATACTGTTTAGGAAACAGCCCTACAGAGAAGTGCTACAGGGCTTGTTACCGAGCCATGACAAATCACTGCCTTCTTCAGGTATCACATTTGAATTTTCCTTATTCTTTTGCCGAGGTGAAGTTTATCGCCTTTTCAGTTCTAAACAATGTTTCTGCCTCTTTGAAGCAATGTTGTATCAGCTGCTAATAAGTGCTAGCTATGAATGCAGGGCAAGGGAGGTGATCTTGCCCCTGTACTCTGTGCTGGTGAGATCTCACCTGGAGTACTGTATCCAGATGTGGAGTGTCAGTACAGAAGAGACATAGACCTGTTTGAGAGCATCCAGAGGAGGGCCACAAAAATGATCCAAGGGGTGGAATATTTTCACTATGAAGACAGGCTGAGAGAGTGGGGCTGTTCAGCCTGGAGAAGGTTCTGGGTAGACCTGAGAGCTGCATTTCAACATTTAAAGGAGGGCTATAAAAAAGGAAGGGGGCAGATTCTTCAACAGGGTCTGCTGTGACAGGACAAGGGGAAATGGTTTCAAACTAAAGGAGAGGAGATTTAGGTTGGGCATCCTACGGAAGAAGTTTCTTGCAGTAAGGGTGGTGAGGCAGTGGAACGGGTTGCCCAGAGAGGTGATGAATGCCTCATCCTTGGGAACACTCAAGGTCAGGCTGAACGGGGCTCTGAGCACCTAATCTAGCTATAGGTCTCCCTGCTCACTGCAGGGGATTTGGACCAGATGACCCTTAAAGGTTCTTTCCAGGTTCATTTTCAAGAGTTCTCACTTTTCCACTGTCCTTTTGTTTCAGGATTTATCATATTATTGTTGCCTGGAGTTGACTGGTAAAGAGAACGAGCTTCTGAAACAGCTTGCTCGAATGTGTAGCGTTGATGCAGGTAAGATTTAACTAGTTTGAAATAAGGCTAAGTTTTTGAATAGGCTAAAGCAGACATGTCCAGCCTGCAGGATGCATGTGAACCGGGACGGCTTGTACTGTGGCTCACCCCATGCTGCTGTGCCATGGTGGGAATGGCTCTTAAACTTTTTTCTGTTTCTTAAACAAGAAGTTACTTTGCTTTTCAATAAGCATCTTCTACTTCAGGACTAACATTTGGAGCAGCCAGTTGCCTGTCTGGAAGATTCCAGGGTTCCTTGAATCTTTACCGAGCAGATCGCTATCCTGAGGACATGCTTGGTCCTGTTACGTTTATTTGGAAACCGAGGTCTGGGTCTGAAAACAGACAGTTATGGATCTGGATGCATCCAGCTCTCAAACAGGTATCCTGTTTTTTAGAGTTGAACTCGAATTTTTTCATGCATTGTCTGTTTCTTATGCTGTGGATACCTTCTGAAAGGTTTCCACACTGACTGTATTTGTCTGCATCTTGTACTTACAGAAATTGTACAGAATGTCCATGCAACTTGATGCATTTTGTGTGAGCTTGTTAAAAATTTTCTACTTCCACTTTTTGAGGGATTTGTTCACAATATGTTGGTGTCTGTTTTGCTTCCTTCCCACGACAAGCTGTTTGGTCCCTGTCATCACAAGCAGTCATGATCTGAACTTAAATTACCAGCGTTCTTTTTTCTTTTATTTATTTAAGTGACAATAAATTCCTGTCAACAGTATTACTTTCAGCATGTAACAGTGCTCTCCATGGACTTAAACAGAATGAAGATCATTCCGTATAATCCATATTGGAAAACAGAACCACTAGAATTTAACTCATAAAACTGGACTGCTTACTCTCTTAATCCAAACTTCTCACTTTTCTTTAGGACATACTGAATGAGTTGAAAGCAATTTTCCAGTGTTCAGAGCCTGAGGAGGTCTGTATTCCTGAACCAATTACAATGTTAAATCAAGAGGAAAAACAAATGGATGTTGTTCAGAACCTTGGCAAAAAAAGAAAGAAGGAGGACAAAGAAGGAGATAAAGCTGTGCCAGTGAAGAAAATAATTGGCGATGGCACTAGAGATCCATTCCAGTCCTACTCCTGGGTCTCACAAACGACTGGCATTGTGATCAGGTTTGTTCATAGTAGAGTTAGAAACTGTGACCCTTAACTTGTTAATGTAGCTGCATCATAGCATGACAGAAAACTGCTATATGATTGTACGCTCACCTGAAACTTCCCTCTCTTTCAGCGATCTAACTATGGAGATTCTCAGGTATCGACTGATTGGCCCATTATCACACTCTGTCCTTACAGAGACCCTGAAAGCTGCTTCTATCCAAACAGTAAGGACAATATCCTGTTGGATATTACTGTAATTAATATAAGGGTTCTAGAGCATGTAAACTTCTTCTTGCTAGAAAGAAACATTAGGTGTATTTATAATGAAAGGTTAACCTGTATATTTCTGTTAGCTGACCTCAGGAAGGGTTTGTATCTGGATTTCTGGTATGGGTAGAAAGAAAAGGAAGCTGTGGTGCTACTGAGAAGGCTGTAAAGGTTTTGCTACAGTGATGTATTGTGTTGAGAGGTCCAAAATAATCTATACTCTTTTTGACAAACCATAGATTATATTTCTCATTCAACAGGCTAGAGGCCTCCCTATAGGGCAAGACATAAAAGGTATAGAATACATTTATGTTTTAAATCAAATACATACTTTGTCCAGAATTAAGTATTTTGTCCACCTCTCAGCATATAACATCACTGTAGTTTTGATGGGTGTGGGATTATTCATGTGTCTCTTGCAGCAAACTTGAGGAGGCCGTGAAATCTCTGGTTTTCTGTAAGAAGTCACTGACTACAGAGTGAGGAAGAATTGTGGAGTGCTTGTGGAATACAAACTGAATATGCTTATTGGAGAGTACCATAAAGTGAAATATAGGAGTAAGCTTCATCAGGAAAAAATGGCTTTGATTTGAAACTTGAAGGAAGCGACCATGGTGATTAAGGCGAACAGACTGAATTCATACTGATTAGAAGTTACTGAATTACTACTTGACTTAATTAGATGATGTTGTTTTCCAGGAGGTGGTGGATTCGGAGTCGAAACTGAATAACTGGTGGGTAGAAAACTGCAAGGACTCTGAAAAAATATCTCTTCATCATCGACAAACTGCTATTTTTGAGCTCTTAGCAGGTATTTGGGCATGGACAAATAGGGGAGGAAAGGGAGACTTAAATTTTAGTGGTCAAAACTGGCATGCAACCAAGTTGGCTTCAGTTTGGTAAGGCATCACTTGTGTTTGATCAAGAGTGTGATGCATTGAGCGTATACTTAAGTAATTACTGTGGCATGTCAAAGATTTGAGAAACATTACTTCTTATTTTTTTAATGGAACTTTAGTCCTTCTTGAAGGCCAAACTCTTAACAGATACATTTCATTTTGTTTCTAGTCTTCATAAACATTTCACTTCTAGCACTGAAACAGGTAAGGAGCTGACTGATAAATCTCAAACTATAATCAAGCTATCCAGTATGAGGTGGTTAAGCTGAGATAAGGTAAAACTTTTGAAGATGTTTTATAATTTCCTTTAACAAGCGTTGATGAGTTTTCAAAACATGCTAAATTGAATACTCTGAATTGCTACTCTGGCAAAAAAGTACAGAATAACAGTGCAGAAAAAAGAATCTGTTTTATTGGTGATTTTATGGCACTGTTCATTTGTGTATTTTTAAAGGGATAAGTTCGCCATCAGAAATGCCACCAGGTACAATACTGGGCCTCACTGTTGGAGATCCTCGAGTAAATCTGCCAAAAAAGAAGACAAAAGCCATGCCAGATCCAGAAAAATACCAAGGTAAAATGCCTTGTTTACACTGTGCTTGAATGGAACTGCCAAAGGCATGAAATTCAGTTTCTCTGTGCTCTTGTTTTCATTTACTGTCCTTTTCCACTGATTGTTTTTTTTTCTGCTTGTTTTCTTCTAGCATTAGATTTCAGAAGTTTCCTCTTTCTTTCTACATACCTTGTTGTAACAGAAACAGTGTTTTAGAACAGCAGTTGTGAGGGAGGGACATGCACCATAGCTGGTCTTGTGCTCAGTGGAAGCCTCTGTCTGACCATACAGATGATCCAGGTTCGAATCCTGGCAAGGCCAACCAGGTGCTAAAAGCTACTCAGTAACTTTCTGTTTGGTATTTAGTCTTCCAGGTGCTGTTTTTCTCTCCAAAAACAGCATTAGAGTTTGGTTTATAGTATTTGAATGTTGCAATTTCACTGTAGGTAAATGCAAAATTAGCATTTGAGATTGCTAGGAGATACATGAGTGACTTGGTAGACTTTCATTTCAGTGCAAAATACGCGATCAGTTGGATTTGAACTTCCTTGAAAAATATGCAAGAACAGGTAAAATGGGATTTCTGCACAATGTAGTGTTTGAGTTTACATTTAGGTTCACTGGACACAGGCTGCCTAAGGTAGTATGAGAAAAGTAATAGCTTGCTAGCAAACGAGAAGATAAGTTTATTTGATCGTGTGTTTCCAAGATACTAGAATAATGCAGCCTTAGCTTTTGTTTAAACCAAGTTGAGCACTGATTTTAGTTGCTATCTTACCAAGTCGTCCTATTCAGACTTTCTTATAACTTCCTATTCCAACCCTTGTATGTGGAACAGCTTTTGTCCTGTTTATTATAATTTCTGAGCAGTTACTTTCTCATCATTAATGTTCATGTTGGAAATGTTGCTGCATATGCGACCCCTGCTTTGGTTCCTTCCTGCTGAGGAGTAAGGTGAGCTATATAGCACTTGTTTGCAGAGACTGGTTTGAACTGGTAAAGGAGTTAGCAATCAAAACAAGTAATTTGTCACCATTCATTCTGCTTGTCGTGTCTGTGAGAATATGTTCAAGAAGGCGCGATGAGCTGAAGTCTTCTAAGCATTGGAAATGCCATGTAGTAGTTTTTCTCCCGCTGGCAAAGATGGTCCCTCAGAATGGAGGGCTGTGATAGAGAGGTAATAATGTGTGACAGGGAGTCAAAAGGAAGAAGGCACTTACACCATTTTTATTTTGACTGGTTAGAAATGGCCATCTCCAAGTCTTTCTGTTTGGGGTTATCCTTCAACTTGCAAGAAATCTTGTAAACCACAGTCAGAAAAGCTAAACTGGTTTTGCTTTCTGGTTCTTTTCAGAGTGGGTGTTTTGTTTTGTTTTTTCTTTCATCATAAAATTAATACTGTATCTGACTTCTCTTCAGGTGAGGGAGAAAGTCCTTGATCAGCAAGCAAGAAAAAGTAAACTGCATACGATGCCTTCTAATTTAGGTTCTACTAAAGGACTTGTTGTTGCACAAATACAGTGCTGCCAGATCAGTTAGAAGTAGGCAGGAGAGTGAAGGATAATACAACTTCCTTCTAACAAGATAAAAAGGGCATTGTGGGAAGAGAGTAGAAAAGAATAGTTGCTCTACTAGGAGCAGTAAGGAGGTAATTTCCCACCTGAGTGACTTCTTAATACTGTGTGGGAAGACTCAGAAGATTATTCAGAATCTCCTGTGTACCTATTACATTATATAGTGAGGAAATCTTACAGCATGGTAGTTTCTTATCTAGGAACCTTAGAATTGAGGTGTAACTGCCACTCTTCTCTCTGCCTCATTGATTTTCCTAGGTGTAAGTTGAAGAGGGAAGCTATTACTGCCCTCCAAAGCCTGTTGTTCCTATCTGAATTTTGTAATTGACTATGTGACAGCTACGACCAGTGCTGTATCCTGCCTTAATAGGCTTATTTGTTCAAGTAGATGAGAGAAATTACTTTTTTTTTTTCAGTGCTTCTAGAAAATCAATCCATATTGCATTCAAATACTTATGCAATTTTCAAGGCTTGGGAAAGCTTTCAGTTGCATTTGATTGGTTGTTATTTTTTTAAAGAAAAATTGCATCAGTATTAATAAAAAGAAGCTCAGACATAATCAGTTATTGTGTGAAATGCATACAAAAGGCAGATTAAATATATAATCCAGTCTGTTCCCTCTATGCAAACATTACAATTTCTTCCCACTGTATTCCATTTCAGGACAAGGAATTATGTGTAGCTTAGGTTGTGATCTTGTTAGAGCATGTGATCTTATTGCACTTTTCACTGCCTCTATAAATCAACTGTATTTTTTTCCTGTCAACCTACTTGATTGCCTGGAAGTTTTGCAGGAGTTCAAAAATCCATTAAATAAATGGAGGAGAATCTATTGAAGGTCATTCTGTGCAAAAAGATCAACGCTGGGTGAAGACTGTAAGCCAAACATGTTTGGAATGACAATACTGCACACTGATCTGAGTGTTGCACTCTTCCATAGAACTCTGTTTTTGTCCATGCTTTTGTCCATGCTTGATGTTAATGTTACTGGAGTATCCAGCAAGAATTCCATCAAAAGCGATGCATTACCAAAGGTTATTCTAGTTCAGTTTAGCAGTTTTACCAGCATTTTTTCCATCCAGTTCTGTCCTTGATCCTTTGGTTCTTTTGCCCAGTAGGTACCCAGGAAAGGAACTCTTCAAATGTATGAAGGGCAGTTTGTTTAGCAAAACAAAGAAGGAATTCAATATTGGCAAATTGTATATATTAGTACAGCAACAGTACTACCAATGTTTCCACAGTAACACCCACAAAGAAAGTTATGTTTCTCTTCTAGATAGTTGATCCCTCAATGGAAGATGAGGTCTGTAATTCCACTGAGTTGGTTTTAGTTTTCCCCTTGAGCAAATAATTTTATGAGCATTAGAATTACATAAACGTTCTGAGTGTTGGTTTTAATGTAACCTTACTCAGTCCTGGTAATACAGTGAGATGATCTTTATGTGAGTAATGTTACTAGTCATTCATCTTTGTTGTATTTAATGTTTTTTTCCCTTTTTGTTTCTTGGATATTTAAATGCTATTGGTATTAATATTAAATTTGAAATGGTACTGCTTATCTTAGCAGATTCCATATTTGTTTTAATCTCTCTTGTTATTTAATGTTATGTAAAAGCTAATTGCTTTTCTTAACATACGTCTACTGTTTGAAGATGCATTATATGTCAAATGTGCAAATGGTATAGGTAAGTTACAGCTTCTTAGCCCACGTGTTGTCATACATGAAATCTGTGAAATGATGAGCATCTGTCTATTTCTTCTGTCCTCCTTGTTTTTTTTTCTCAAAACATTGTAAGCTACATTTGTGTACTTTTTCCCCCTGTAGATGATGATTTATCAAATCAAAGGAAATTTCGGTCCATCCCACTTAATCATACACCTGAATGCATATGCGTGGGTTGAGTGTGTAAAGGACATGTGCTGATGGAGTTTAAGTGCAGAGGACCATCCTAATTTCTTTAGGCTACAAGATAGAGATTTTATGAGTAAATCACTTTTTACTCCCTTTTCATCCAATTTATACCTTCTGGAAATCAAGCCTCTGAGTAAGTGGTCAGTGGTTATACAGTTGCAAACTAGCGTTAGTCTTCTCTCCTTTTTAAATACTCTTCTGGTATTTGGTTTGCTGCTACTGTCTTAGCACAGATTGCTGCTCAATGGGGTCCCTTTAACCTCTAGACAGTCAGTGAATGAAATGCAGAGGAGAATGCATCATGAAAGACAGGTGAACTAAAGTTTCTTCTGCAAACACGGAGCCAGGGACTTTGCCAGTAAACATATTCTTGCAGAGCTTTACATATCTGGCCTTATACGCTGGCTCTCTGGATACCACCTACATACATGCTCTGAAACTACTCCTTAACGGTGCTTATGTTTCTGCTTCTGCTACTGCTGCTCCTCACGGAGGGATGGGAAAAATCCAAATAGATGCACTCTTAGTCTTAGACCTGTCTTCTAAGACTGCTGAGATAATCTCAGAACAACAGTTGGAAACAGAATGAAACCTTCCTTTCTTTCCCTGTGTTTCCTGAGCACCAGCTATTGGCATCAATGGAAGTAGGTACTACAATGGCTGTTGCTGACTTTTGTGTGCTTAGTAATAGGCACAGTAGTTTGTGTGCTTAGTGTTTCCTGCAGTAGTTGTAGCATCTTATTTGCTGCATCATTAGCAACTTACTCATCAGTAGGTTTATTTCCCCAGCATTCTTTGAATGTGAACTAAAGAAAATGGGGGAAAAGTTTGAATTACAGTATGTTTTGTAGAGAGGTAAAATCTCCATGTTGACTGGGGATGAAAGAAAAGCAACGTACAAAGTTAGAGACTTTAGGGTAGTGAGGAGAACATTGGGTGGGCTGTGGGAATGGAAAGAGACAGACATTAAAGGGCTCTTTTAAGTGGAGGAAGAGTACTCATGATCTGCAGCATAGCAGTACTTAGGAATGTGTGTTATTTAAGCACGAGTGCTTAGCAAGTGTCACCTTAATAGCACTATCAAACTCAGGAATGCTGCTATGTTTAATGTTCCTGAGGATTTTTCAGCTCATAGTAGGATGGACAACTTTAAATCATTTACAAATGATTTACAATCATTTACAGATGATTACATAGTTATTGCAATTATGTTTGGCAGTACCTATCCTATTGTTAGGACAACTTAGTAATCCATATCTTCTGTACTGAAATCCTTTGTCCACGTTAACAGGAAAAAAATTATCTGAATTTTGTCATTCAAAAGATTTAAGTTATTTAAAAACAAGCATTTAGATGACAAAGCAGTCCCTGTAAGTTTTAACTGTAGAAATATTAACAGCTTCATTGTGGGTTATTTTAATTGGTAACGTTTATTTTACTTAAAATACGGATTGATATGCATTGCATGCTGGGTACTGAATGCTGAATGCTTTTAATCCACGGAGTACAAAAGGTAGGTATACGTTTTCCTTATTTCATTTGAATTGGGGAGTTGAAGCAGAATTAGTTTTAATACCCCATTGAGGAGTTTTAAAGCTAAAAGTCTTATTCATGTTCAGTAAGCACACAATTGTTGGACTGTGTAGACATCTGCCATACATGGTCTTCCTTGTAGTGCAAAGCCTGAAGAAAATCCAGAGAGTGGGAAGCTAGTGCTAAATGAACATCACATGGGAGTCATACCTTTTAGAAGTATTTCCTGTATGTACATTTTGTAAAGGTCATCTTTATTTCTCCTTTTAGTTTGTTGAGGCTTATTCCAGGCTTTGCAATGTTGCTCTTTATGATTTTTGCCAAAGTTGGTGAACTTCATACTTTTCCTGACGGGTCAAAGTCCAGAGTATTAAAAGTGGCATTAAAGCTTGCATTGCCAAAGGTGATGCCATGTGTACTAAGAAATATCTGTCTCTGTGAGAATGCCGGGTTAATCCTTCTAAAAGTAACAGTTTATCTCATGGTTTGTATCTGGAAAAAATGCATGTTAAGGTAAGATATTGCAGACATTTTAAACAGTCTGTTTTCTTAGCTGTATGCTTGTTGTACTCGTTAGGGGGTTTTGAAAATCCGAGTTTTGTTTGAAGGTTCTCTTCTTTTGTAGATAATGATAAAGTTAGGCAGCTGTACCTGGAGGGTGTACCCGTTGAGTGTGCTCACAGCTTTATCTGGGACCAGGACATCTGTAAGAACGTCACTGAAAATAAAATCTCAGAGCAGGTAACTGATGAGGTGGATTGTCATGGAGAAAATGGCTAATGGCCCATGTAGTGCAAATCCCGAAACTTGTATAAATGCAAGAGCAACAGTCCCCTAATGTGGTACTAGCACACGACTAAGTTGAAGTGTCTGTTCTGTAGCCTTTATGTGATATTCTTCTATAGTAGTTATTAATATCCATTTAAAAGAAAGCTTTTCTGGATTGTCCGCTGAACTAAATAATTGTGGTTTTATTTTTCTGAGAGATTTGAAATTGGATTTTCCTGCATCACTTTGTCTCATATAACACTTGAAAGGGATGAAGTGCATCAGAGATGCTCTGTCCATTTACTCCTCCATAGCCAAGTGGATTCTCCTGGCAAGAAAAAGATGAGACAAAGTAGATCCCTCTGGTCCTGAACTGCAGTACGCTGTTGTGGTCATTGTAGGCATCTTTGATTTGTAGACAGTTTGAAGTGCGCTTCTGCAGATCTGAAATTTGATATTTACATTGGCAATGGAGGGACAAACCACAAATATACTGGCTATAAGCTGATTTAGCCACCAGGGATGATAGACTTTTGACACCATTGTAATCAAAAAGAAAATGTGCGGCAGAAACATCTCTCTATAATATTCTCTTGATGCAAATTAGTTTTATGCTCTTTCAAACTGTATGCCGTAGTGTAAAAAAGCAGAATACTTCCACAATTTTACAGTAATACAGTCTTTATATGTTCTTCCTGTTGTTGTGAAATACACAGTTTAGCTTACAGAACAGCTGGTGCAAAAGAGACATGAAGAGACACGTACAGTTCCAGTCTGCTGTTCTGCTGGTTGTTTTGTTGTTGCTGTTTTGTTTTTTTCCCCCATACATGTATTTTTAATGCAGTACAGTGAAATGTAACATGCGATGATTGACTAAGCCTTGCTACCAGCATGCTTTCTGTGAAACTGATTCACAACAAAATGCCCTTTTCATCTCTCTGGATATAGTTCAGATTTTCCCCATGAATTAACAGTCTGTTTGAAAGCACGTGCTCAGTCTAGTCTTGTGCACAGGTCTATAAATACCAAGTTGGAATACTTGCCCTTTTCCTTCATCTGTACTGTACATCTTCATACTTGAGTTTCAATACCTTCCCTCCATCAAGCACTAAGAAAATTTAAAGGGTGGAATTTAAAGCACTCTTAAGTGCTTTTTCTATAGTTTTTTTTCATGTCTCAGTGAAAGTCAGTTCATATGTGTAGAGTGTTACTAATTTATTTGTTCTAGTTATAAGTTTATCTCATGTCCGTATCTTGGAAGGATAGGTGGAAGAGGGGAGAAGTTACTAACTTACCGGAAAATTTTCCTTCTTAGGAATTAAACAGAATGAGAGCCCAGTTACTGGTACCTGGATCTCAGCTTGATTTGGGTCCTTGTGAATCTAAAATTCCTATACTGTTGGTGCAACAGCCAGGAAAAATGGCTGGAGAAGATCGACCAGGATGGGGGAGTGGCTGGGATATCTATCTCCCAAAGGGCTGGGGCATGGCTTTCTGGATTCCTTTTGTAAGTAACATTCATTAAAAATGGCAAGTAAATATTACAAATGACACCATTTGGTCTGAAATACCATTTTAAGTGTACTTCACATTGTGTAATGAAGCCATCGCAGTATCAAAATCCCGCCATAAAGAGGATGTATGAACTGGTTGATGACAGTCTTGGTCTTAACATCTTAAAAATAAATAAACGATAGCTTTCTGTATCTTCTTTCGAGTGTAACTGTGCCTGCCCTTATGGCAGTTAGAAGCAGGTAATGAGAGAAGAGGCTAAGAAGAGAAAGCTGATGTTATACCTGTTCGGTCTTGTGTTTCTAAGAGCGTATGTCTCTAATGGTAAATCATTTGGTGCCAGTTACTAATCATACAAACGTTGCTTTTTTTTGGGGGGGGGGGGCTTGATTTTTATTACAGATATATCGAGGTGTACGAGTTGGTGGCTTGCAAGAAGCTTCCAAACATTCTGAGTATCAAAGAATACCTCACACTCCAAATGATTTCCCTGATTGCCCCGCAGGAATGCAATTTGCCAAAGAACTGGAAAGCAGCCTTCTTGACAGATTGAAACGGTAACGTTAACTTTGATTAATTACAAGAATGGAAGAAAAAAACAAGAGTGGTGCTTAAGATAGTCCCTTTGTTATCTGCTGTGTTCATTTAAACTTGGACTTCAGGAAGGTCTTTCACTATTGTTTTTTAAAGTTTTATGCCAATAAATATATTGAAGCTGTACATAATAGAAAAGTTTTGCTAATCAGGTCAGATGAATTAACTAAAACCTTCTATTTCTGGAGTGAAGCTCAATTAAAAGACCAAGTAAAAATGAAATAATTTCAGGCAAGCTTCTCATCTACTTAGAGAGAAGGCAGAAGTTTGCCTTTGTTTTCATTACAATCATTGCCATACTATGCTTATTGGGGCATCTGGAAGCATCTTCTGAACAAACTGGGATCAGTTGCTCTTCCAGCTACAGCAAGGAGGAGAATTTCAGAGGAAATGGTGATAGTGTCAGTAGCATCCAGCATCGCTGAAAGGGTATAGTGAGCAGAAATATATCAGCATTGCCTAGAAGTATAACTTGACAATTATTGGTGAGGTTACTGAATGCACAGTTAACTTATTGTTTTAAATGCTTGTTTACAAAAACAGAAAACGTTATTAGAGCAGCATGGCAAAGCAGGCAATTAGCCTTTCTAAGTGCCAATTTGAAAGAAGAACACTGGATATAAATTTTTTTACGTACTTGATTTATTATTTAGACGTCCACCTGCAAAAAGGGCAAATTATGTCAAACTGGGCACTCTGTCCCCTTTCATCTGTCCTTGGGGGCAGCTGGTGAAGAGCTGGGAAGGAAGAATGAAAGCTTCAGAAGAATCTGTGTGTCCTTCCCCACATGCTGAGCACTGCGCAACTGAAGGATGTGACCCCAAACCAGAATTGGTGAGAGAAGCTTCCCCTGAGGCTGATGAGGTAGAGAATACCATGGAAGTAAGCTCCGAAGATGCCATAAAGACAGAGGGTGATACAGGCACCCAAGATTTTGGTGAGAGAAGTGAAACTATGAGAAGTGACTTTATTGTTCTCAGGTATGTCAAAAGGTATAAGCACGTGAGGTGTTATTTCTTTATTAGGAGTAGTTGAATTGGGAAAAGGAATGACTCAGCTTTGATTAGAGAAAGATTTGATTGAAATACAGTGTTGAGGAGATCAAGTAGTTTTGCTGTTGAGTGGGAGTCCTACTTTCCTCAAACACCATAAGTAGGTGAAGTAAGGAATTGTCTTAAATATGACAGGCTTGAATTTAGCACCTTCTTGGAGTTGATGTGCTCTGTCTGCTTCTGGGTGGGTAGAGCTTCGAGGATCATATATGTGATTTCAAACGTGCAGTGTATATCAGCACACGTCCTCTTTTCTAATGCATTGTCTCAGATGGTCTGCAAAGAAGATACAACGGAATACAGGAGATTCTAAAATATGCGGGTGCCGACCGTTGTTCAAAAAGTGCCTGAATGCAGATCTTTCATTTTGATGCAGTTATCAGGGGAAGAAATATTGTCAGTTCAGAACTGAATTGTGTCACTGAAGGTTATAAAGCTTTTGTGATCGAGCTTTAACAAGCTGAGTGAAATTCTTGCCTTCAGAACAAGTAGCCTCCTAACGCATGAAGTTCACTTGCCCTTGTTCTTCTTGTGCTGATAGAGACATCGGCTTGAAAGGTTACAGGAAGTCCCAGGGCTTCTTTAATCACGCTCTTTCAGATAGTTGACTTTCTGGATTTCTGTTGTACTACTTATTAATTACTGTCTTTTTTTGTTTATTTTAAAAACTTCTTAATAGGAGTGAGAAATTACTCATGCAGTTATCAGCCTGGTGCTACCCCACTTCTGGAAAAGATCGGCGACCTCGCCTTGTTTCTCGGCTTGGAGGAAAGGAAATGACTGAAGATGTCCTTTTGCCAATCTTGATGAGCTACCCCAGGGCTCTGGTATGGGTCAACTTATCTCTCTTGAGAAAGGGAAACCCTGAAATACATGCCATGATTTGCATCCCAACAGAAGATGACTTACTACGTTTAAGCAAGGACAGACTCTTCTGTGGTCCTCAGGAACCCAAACATCGTGACGTATTCAGGCACAAGGTACAGAAGCTAAAAGAGAATAAGAGGAAGAAGAAAGAGGAAGATAATGTGAAGGCTCAAGAAAGCAACCCTCCCAGTGATCCAGAGAAAGAAACAACCGAGGAATGTAAAGACCTCATTCTAGGTCTTTGGTCAGGCACTCTCCCAGATGTTACTTCCCATTGCTCCAGAACTCTCTTGGGATATGTAACTCGAGGGGATTTTTCACTAGCTACGGGTTGTGGAGAAGCGCTGGGTTTTGTTAGCTTGACAGGGTTGCTTTATATGTTATACAGCCAGCCAGCAGATAAAAAAGGGCTCGTTTTGCTGAGAACTCCAGCATCTTTACAGTACAGATTTGCAAGACTTAGTATTGAGGTTTAAATATCATTGGAGTTCAGTAGAATGCGAAACACACCGAAGTATGTATTATGTCTCCTATAGCCTTTCTGCTAGGCCTCTGATTTGAGGAAGTGTATCTGAGCCTTGAGGAATATGAAAGAATTGCAAAGCTTTGTAGCAGTGTTAATGGGAATAACTGATGCTTAACCGTGGTATTACTTCTGATGTTCTCATTGTGCAGGATTTCTGACAGTAACATGCATGTTACCATACTGTATCTCTAAGAAGCCTGGGTTTCACCTCAGTGCTATAAAACAGTTCTGAAAGACAAAATTACAGGTTTTTGTTTTAGAAATCTGTTGATGAGGTGGCTGATGAATCGTAGCTTTCCAGATCACTGTTCACATATAAGCATGTGCCCTGCATGTGCATGTATATATACATAGCAAGTGGCTTTTACCAGTTCCTTGAGTCTGAAAATGTATGGCTATGGTGGAATAGAACTGAGTAGACAATTCTAGCACAGACTGCAGGTAAGGTATGTTGGTGGACGAGCTCCGTGTTTAAATGAAAAGCAAATATATGATAGTCCAGCTGTATAATCTTAAAATTATAGCAACTGAAGCTCTTAAATTGGAAAGCATATCAATTTCTCTCTATTCTGAGAGAGGAAACTGTCTTTTTGAAAGATAATAAGCTCTGTGGATGTAAATTGCTCTTGGTGGGCCGGCTTACATTTTCTGTTGTAAGTGGGAATATTTTGCCTCTGTGTAACATTATTTTTGTATGGAGTGTGCTGGGACCAAGGCTGTCTTCATTTCGCTATAGGCTTTGTGAATGTTGAAGCAGTCATGTAACCTATAAAATGTATGAGTATGGGGAGAAAGGTATTGAATTTGATTGGGAAAGGGTGGTTACTTGGTTTTTGTTGCTGGTTGGGCTTCTTCCTGTGCTTTTCTTTTTTGTTAACGGTAACCCTAAACTTCTAGCCATTCTTGAGTTAAGCAGCTTAAAAACGAGTTTACATTGATGCACTATATTTAAGTATGAGCATGGTACAAATATTTACCAGTTGGTAACGTTAACCTAAAATGAGACGACAAATAAAAATGTAATCTATTCTTGATTCAGGAATCTTAACGATTCAGCTTGATTCGTTGATGTAATAAATTAAATATGGATCAGTTGACGCGTTTGTCTTCCTGAGTATCAGTCTGTAACTTAATCCCCACAGCCACAGTTTTGCTTGAAAAATCCTTGGGTGAATAAATGAACGTTTTGTGGAGGATTTAGTGTAACTTAACTTCATAGTTATTAATTTTTAGGGCCGTTGTTGGATTAAATGGAGATATTCAAGACCTGAAGGATGCCTCCCTATGCCTGTGGAGTCTGCTTTAGCAGGGAGATTGGACTCGATCTCTGGAAGGTGCCTTCCAGCCCCTACAGTTCTGTGATCGTGCGAAATACAACACGCATGTGGGGAAGGGAGGGTAACGAGGCAGATATGGGAAGATTTGCGGTACGGCTCCATGGGTGACCACTCGCTATCAGTGCAACTGGAAACAGCCAGGAGCTGCCCGGCGTCGCTTTGCTCTGCACGACGCCTGCGGGCCGGTAGATGGCCCCAGAGGAAAAGGCTTGTTGCTGCAGAGGGTCCGGCCTTCACATGCTCGCCATGTGACTGAGAGCTCCGCAGCATGGAGGTATGTGGAAATAAAGAACCCCTTAAACATTACGGTCTGGCTGCTCTGATCAAGTTCTCTCATGGTAATAATCCTGGATTTAATGAACCTTTTGAATTGTGAGCTCAATTGAAATATTTCTAGGATCAGAGTTTCCAGAGCTGTGCTTCGTGGGAAGAGGGGAGGGGAGGTGATGCTTATATGGCCCTTTTCCCTGCTGCTCCCCCAGCTTCTCAGATGCATTTTGCCTGGCCTCCCTAGGCCTCGACTGTAAGTGAAGGGAGGGGAAGGGGAGAAGCCCCCCACCCAAGCTATCATTTTTGTTTCTTTTCTGCTTGTCGTTTTTTTGTTCACTGAATCTCTCCCAGGTTTTCTGCTTTTTCTTTTCTTCTCTCTTTTTTAACATCTGGAGGCTTTTTTCTTTTCCTCTTATTGGTAATTTCTGCCAGGTTTTCATTTTGACACTTCCTGTTACTTTTCTTTGATTTCCATTCTCTATTTCTGATTTATGATCCTTCTGTCTGCCGAGCCAATGAACAGAAACTGGAATCCAAGTGCATCCTGTTCTGTATATCTTGTAATATTGTTACACAGTTGTTTTCCTTTAAGTCAGTGATTTATGCCCTAAGTCTTCACTCTCCTTGTAAAATGCACTGCGAGCCTGATAAGTTAAAAATGCTCTAAACTCTCAGCCAAAGTTTGTCAGAAAAATACTGTGATTTTATGTAGCTGCAAGGAAATTTTTATCTGTGGTTGGGATTTCCAGATTCTGAATGTCTCAAGGGGGACTTAGTCATAAAAACCGTGTCAACACTGGATAATCAAGCTGTGGATAATTAAGCCTGTGCTATCTCTGTGTCAGCTGGACGGTATGTCTGTGTTCATCATGTTGAATCAGGTGTAGGTTGTGGCACACATCTGTTAGGCTGTATCTCATTGCAGTTACTACCCTTTGGTTAACTACCCCAGAGCATCTGGGTTGGCTCCCATGAGCTCTGATACATGAGCATTTTCAGGAACCTGAGAAACTCAGACCCAGGGCAAAGAACAAAAGCTTCTATAAACTATCTGGCTCCCATGCTGTTCTCCAGATAACTTTCTCAAAATGGATGCCAGCACAAACCCTTAGCTCTCATTCCTGGCTTGGCAAGAACTTTTGGAAGCTGATGCAAAGCACAGAAGGCAATTCTGGCATTATCTGAAGCACTGAAGAGCTCAACTGCTACCGCCTGGTCATGTAAGCTCTGCATACGGCTCTCCCAGAGCAGCTGAATAGATGACGTTCTTCAACCACTCACCTGGTTGAAGTGTCTTCTCCCCAGCGTGGGCCACGACTTGAAGGTAGTCTCCTGGTACACAGAGGGAGGCCACGGTGACAAACAGACCTACCCACGCTGAGAGCTTCATGGCTGTGAAATGCATTTTACCATTATAAATCCACAAAATGAAGCTGGTGATTACTGAGTGGAATGAAGTGATGTGGGAACGCTGCCAGACTGTTGTGCGTTTGTTGAGGAAGTTCAGAACAGGTTTAGGGCAGTGGGTTTGTTTAGCAGTGCGTAAGGCATGGAAGAAGTTACCTGACAGAAAAGCAGGTGGGGTTGTTGGAACAAGTCTGGGAAAATAACTGGCAGGGTGACAAAGAGCACTTGATGGAGGTGTAAGCCCTGGGGGGATCGTGGCACACACACACGCATAGCGGGTATTCAAATGCAGCATGACAGCTTTCTTTCAGTGCTCTAAATCTGGAAGAGCCAGATATGTCAAACCTGATTCATTCACATGGCGCCACGTGGGGTAGGTAGCAGGAACAGAGCTGTGGGGGAAATAAACTACCAAAGGAGCGCTATCACTGACAAGAGCAGAAAAGCAAGAGCTGGGTTTTATTTTCCAAAAATACAGCATGTTTAAGTTAAAAAAATAAATAAATAAGTCCCATGTTTCTAAATGCTCTTCTTAGAGGTTAACAATCTAAATAATGCCCACAGTTTACCTCTTGCCAATATAGCTCAGCTGTCCTAAGCTCTCCTTCATGAGCAGTGGGCTCATCAAAGCCCTGTGAGAGCGAGTAAACTTGTACTGAGGAAGGAAATCTGAGAGAGGACAGATGTAGTGAGGCCATTGTGGCAAGAGTTAATGACAGAGCCTATCCATCCCTGGACAAAATGAGTTCAGTGTAGCTTGCAAAAAAGGTGAGGAGACAAAAGGACGGGATAGGCAAAGCACAGCTTTCATTGGTTAAATTGGGTCTCATCTTGAAGAAAGGCGGTTTCTTCCACTGTGTGAAAAATGCCCCGACAAAATGATGAAAAATCTTTTTAGATGCCCTACAACCTGCAGAACTTGTACCAAATTCAGCTTGTATGGCCCATTTTGCACGTCTGATGTGGCAGCCAGGCAGAACTAAACCAGATTCTTAGCAAACGGAAATCAAAAAGTTGTTCAGGGCAGAGCAAGAATACAGCAGAGAATCAAACGGCAGTCTGAAGGAAGAGAGAGGCTCAAATTTCATGATCCAAGTATCTGAGGATTTGCTGTAATTTCTACAAAGGAGGGTATAATTTAGTATTTCATTTGATGTTAAGATGATCAAATAATAGCCGTGATGAGAAAGACCATTTCTTTCCATTCAGTCCTTTTTTTTTCAGCATCCTATTTCTTAGCCCACAGAATGTTTTATTTTAGGAATAATATGACAGTTGTGATGGGTTGGAGAACTCGTGCATCTGTAAGCCGGTGTGCCCATTGGGACTCATTCACACACATTGCTTCTCTTAATTTCTGGGTTTGTTCTTTTGTCACTGGGTAAAACCAGAAAGATTCGCTTCAGAGTGGATGCAGAGGAGGGCCGCTAAGATGATCAGAGGGCTGGAGTACCTCCCCTACAAGGAAAGGTTGAGCAAACTGGGCTTGTTTAGCTTGGAGAAGAGAAGGCTCTGGGGAGACCTCATTGTGGCCTTGCAATACTTGAAGGGAGTGTATAAACAGGAGGGGGGGAATGGCTGCTTACAAGGGTGGATAGTGATAGGACA
Organism: Excalfactoria chinensis; assembly: GCF_039878825.1. Classification (NCBI taxonomy): domain Eukaryota; kingdom Metazoa; phylum Chordata; class Aves; order Galliformes; family Phasianidae; genus Excalfactoria; species Excalfactoria chinensis. The sequence continues at coordinate 20,991,793 of NC_092826.1, read as the reverse complement.
AGGGGGAATGGTTTTAAACTGAGACAGGGGTGGTTTAGCTTAGAGATTAGGAGGAAGTTTTTCACACAGAGGATGGTGACGCACTGGAACAGGTTGCCCAAGGAGGTTGTGGAGGCTCCATCCCTGGAGGCATTCAAGGCCAGGCTGGATGTGGCTCTGGGCAGCCTGGTCTGGTGGTTGGTGACCCGCACATAGCAGTGGGGTTGAAACTGGATGGTCATTGTGGTCCTTTTCAACCCAGGCCATTCTATGAGTCTATAAAAGCATGAAGAGAAAGCAAAGTAGAGCAGGCAGTGTTTTGTCTTTAGGAAGCACACTGTGAGATGGCTTCTAAAGCACCAACTCCAAATCTGTGTATTTTTGTAGCCCTTGAAGTGCCACCACATCTCATCTGTGGGATGGAGGAGGTTTCTCAGGCAGTGCCCAGCCTGGATGTTGCCTGGTGTGTGTGCAGCTGCCAGCCTGGCTGGGATGGGCATTGGAGCAGAATGGAGCAACCTCTGCAAATGTCTCTCCGGGAGCAGAGCGAGAGCAGCTCCCTGCTGAAAGCTGTGGAAACCCACCTGTCCTGTGCTGATGGCGAAGCTTCTGTCACCTTTGATGTTGGAGAAGGAAGGGTGAGTTACGTAAAGAGTGCAGAGCTTCAGATTCAGGCCTTCTGGGTTCATTTGCCAAACAAAAGAAGGAACAAAAGATAAAAAGTTCTATTTTTAATTTTTTTTTTTTATTATTTTGGTTAGTATATGTGCCCAAAGCTTGCTTAATTCCTTTTTAACTTGTCCAACAAAACGAGAAATATCCAGAAAACAGCAAGACCCCGCCTGCGGGCTTGTTTCTCACATTAGATGCATTCAAACCTGCGCTGCTGCTCTACAGCTTGCTGCTGTGAAGCAACAACTCAACACTGCTGCAAGTTATTACCATGCAAATGCTTCCACTTGGGCAGCCACGCGTGCCATGCACGGTAAGAGGCTTTCTAATGAAAGTGCATTTAAACCACTGCTTCCCTTGGAGTAGGCTATGCAAATTGTTCTCTTTGATGGCCTGAGGCATAGAAGAGGCTTGATGTAGCTTTCAAATGAAAACCTCCAAAGCCTGAGATGTTTTTAATCTCTCTTGCTAAAAGCACTGTGGTTTGAAACTCGAGTTTCTATTTAGAAAGGTAGTTTGAATAAGCACGCTGTGTTTTAATTTGTAAAAATGCCATAAGTTCCATTCCTGTGGAAGGAGGACATCCCTGCAGCCTTATTAATGCGTTAATATAGATCACATAAAAAAAATGAGAGTCCTGAGAAAGGCCTACTGATAGCACAGAGCACGAAAACATTAAAATACAGCAGCAATGTCTTGTTTGAGGAAGTTCATTTTACATTTATATAACGGGCAGAAGTTATAAAACTTCTCCAAGTTCTGTATCCTTCCTGCAGTACCTCAGGTATCCTGGCTAGATTCACACTTGGAATTCTTTCCTTGTCCTGTATAGGGCCATAAGGATATGTATGCATGTGTATCAGTGAAACAGTCTTTTGGCTGCTTCTCTGGGCAAGCAGTAAACCTGATGCTTGAAGTCTTCTGCAGGAACAGTGGTGGTCAACCAATTGCTGTCTGTTTTCATTTTTTTTTTCTACTAAATTTCTCACCATTCTGTAGCACCTGAATTAAAAATGCATTGCTGTAAGGCTTGGCGTTATTTTCCATTGGAGACACACATGCATCAGATGAGGAGTTAGGTGTAACATGCATCAGCACGTCTCTCAAAAGACAGGTACTTTTCTGTACTTAAACGCTGTTCTTTTCTAAAACCATTTCCATTCCCAGTTTGTGGCTTGCCACCACCACCAAGCACACCTCAGCCCATTGGAGCCTTGGGCCTGGTTGTCCTCAGATAGATCCTCCAGGTTCTCTGCTTAGTTTGCCCTGTGTGATTGCAGTTGGTTCTGCTGTGGGATGGTTTCCTTTTTGGCAGTTTTCCTGTTCCAATGTTGCACAGAACACAGCAGAGGGAAAGGCCACGTTTGTGCTGTAAATTCCACTTGGGTTCTACTCCGAGTAAATCTTGGCCTTCATTTTGAAATACTGCGTACTTTTTCTTCAGACTTCCTTTTGTAAAAGGCCATCAAAAGCTGAAAGATTACTGTCCCTTAGTACAAAGAGGGATGCTGTTAGTCTGGCCAAGTAGCTATCAAAAATATGCAGGAAATACAACATAAATTCATTTTTCTCCAAATGTTTTCTGCAGGCAAGATCCCAGGCTATTAGGTTAACTCCAGGGACTACAAAGACAATAATTTGAACTAGAAGTCCCAGGACAGTAGCCAGGTTTCGTGTGGTCTTCAGGGACAGTTACAAAAAAAACCCTATCAAAAATAATAACTTCCCTTTTGCCATTCGACACTGAGCCCCGCTGTCAGCTGGATTTCAGAGATTTTTTTTCTAAGTAGCAGGAGAGGCAATCTTTTCTGTCTGCAAAGTCATTAAATTGATGACCATTAAAAACTGATTCTCATCCAGGTTCATTCATAATGTTAATTTACGTATTCTCAAGGATGTGAATTAGTCTGTGGGGACCTAGGCTTGGAGAAAAAACATACAAGTTACAGTATCTGTTTTCATCTTTTCAGTCCTCAAAATGTTAAGACCAGTGAATAGTGAAGCATATTAAAGTTTTCAGCCTATCTCCTGACTGAAGTTCGACTCTCCTCAAACAGGTGCTGAATATGGCTTCTGACCTCACGGACAGGATTATCCCATGACAGAGAACGATAGAAAAGCCTTAAAAGCATCCCCCTTGAACTTCAATTGCTGTCATTAGAGATGCATTCCTTGTGCATCATCTCTGATAGGCTGCAGTAGGCACCCTTCAGTTCACTGGATGTTCTGTAGGTACCTTCACAGTTTTTGTCAGGGTGAAATTGTTTCAAGCAGAAAATATGAGGGAAAAAAATTGAAAGGCCGGCATTTTCCCTCTCTCTTTGGGCTCTGTAGGTATTTTTGATCAAGTATGAATCAATATATCGTATGGAAAGCTCAATAGGATTATGGTTTCACTATGAATTAAAATACTTTATTAATTTAAATGTAAAATGCAAACAGTGTGAATGAAGTTTTCTGCTTCCATTAAACCTAACTGGATACCACTTCCAAGCCCTCAAATACCCTTGGAAAACTTGCTGGGCGCTTCTCTTTCCTAAATCTTTTTTGGGCACGAGAACACACTCTGGACTGTTTCCTTCTAAAAAGTAAACCCATAAATCTCTTATTTCCTGCCACTCCAAATTCAAGCCGGATGTCGAAGGACAAAAAATGGTGATTGGCAGATCTTGGTGAGAGAGACAGGAGCAGAGTGCCAGCTCATCCCGCAGAAAAAATCATGTGAAACTATTCCTTGTTCAAGGAAACCAGACCAAAACTCTCACTATGACATCAATCACCGATAGAAACAAAAGCTGTCATGCTTCTGAGCACTCACCAGCTTAATGAAGGGTCAAGCAACGAGAGAAAAAAAACAAGGAACCCCCAACTGTGACAGCACATATGAGCAACAACTCTTCGTGAGGGAAATAATGTACTGAATTAAAATTTATGGCTTCCCAGTAGCATTACATACCACGGGAACTGTGAATGTTTTGTTCCTTCCCAAAATGACAAGTGTTAAGATCGTAAAATCAAACTCAACCGGAGTAGCAAATTGATTCTAGTCTATCTGGTTCTTCCACGCTGTGTCACGCAGAGCAGAGTCAGTGGTTGGTTGCCTAGGGTTGCAAAATATTAGGAATAACACAGTATTTAGTGACTGTTCATTACGTGTGCCTCTGAGAGGGGAGGTGTGCTCATGTGCTTAGCACAGCAGAAACCCTAGAATGGAGTCAGTCCTGAATGTTGCATTTCTGGCCAACTTTCCAACAGCAATGAACTAATAGCATTTCCAAAGGTTAAGATTTCTGTAACTGTGCCAAATGGTAGGGTCATGCCCTGTTTTTCTGCTTAACACAATTTACTTCCCTTGCTTTTTTCTCATGACCTTTTCCCCACTATATGCCATCATCCATTTTGGCCCTTTCCCGTATTGCCTTACTGACCTTTGACATACCGCTGAAATTGTCTTTGCATTTTGCTTGGGCTGTGCTGCAGAACTGCTGTAACATATCTGCCCAAGCCCTAGCTGCTAATCTTGCAACAAGCAAGGTTGTCCCTTAACTTCAGAAGTGTTCAGAATGTTTATGTGGTCAGCATCTTTTAAGATGCTTAAATCCAGGTTTTACGGAATATTAACTGGTCAGTAGTAAGCACACAGGCATGTAGAGGCATTGCCATGGTGCTCACCCTTACAATCTTGTGACATATCCCTGCACCCCATTTTTTTTGATGAGACAACACTGTGCTCTTCCTAGAAGGTTTTCCTAGAAGCCTTGACTTGTGATAAGGAGACCATCACCACTTTCACCTGGCTGTGGTTACTCAGTACAGGCATTCCTGCCCTTTACTCTCACCATCTGTTTGGGTCCAGAGATGGGATAATGACCTGGTTTCATCGCTGATGATAGCTGATATTCCCTGCCTTTTAAGAAGTTTGATGGTTCTTCGCTGCTGGAGGATATCCAGCACATTTCTCCACCTCTGAAACACTTCTCACTGAGTATGAAACTTTTGCTTAACGTTTGTTTTCACAAGTGTGATCTTCTAATCTTTTCCCCTTGTGTGCTGTGTGCTGCTCCTGGTACAGCTAATGGATCACAGTGATGTCTCAGATATCAGGGCTTCTGTGCCATCTCCTGGCTCAGCAGAGCCACTCAGTGGCGTGTATGCAGTGAGGAAAATAAGAGATACAAAGAAGAGATTATGAAGAGATTATCCCTGTAGGAAGATGCTACTCTTTGTGTAAACATCTCTGAAGAGCAAAACTGGCCAGCATTTACTGTCCTTGTATCTATTGGATCCTATGATTCAGTGTTCTCAGTGAAAAAGGTCTATAAAAGTGTAGTTCCACTGTGACTATATCCTAATTTGAAGTTCAACTTGCTTGCACTTTCCTCGGGAGCATACATTTATTGGAGCTAGGCAGAACCTGCTGATGAGTACAGAAGCATCTACCTGGTGAGCAGGAGTCGGCCCATACATTTCAGTGATATTCCTATCAACCCCAATCAGACGGACAGACGTGCCATGGGTTGGCTTACAGGGGAGAGCACTATCCTACCATTAGAACTCCGCAGGAGCTCTCCTGATGCATGGGATTTGTCCTTTCCAGACCCTTGGCTTCCTTGGGCTGTTGCTGAAGACAGCAGTTCTGCACATGGCTGTTTGCCGCATATAAATGCTCCAGGTGCGGGTTTAATGAGTTTGTGAGACAATAATACCCTACTGCACATGCTCATTAGGTGGTTTCCAAATCCTGGTAACTGTCAAATCAACAACAAGTTTCCTTCGGGACCCAGCCTTGTGCTGCACTCTGTGAATGTATTTCCATAGCAAGTGTCACTGCTTAGGACTGCCTTTTGCTTTGAAGTGTTGCTTGGAGCACGGGGAAAGGCAGGGAAAAGGGTCTGAGTATATTTTTATAATGAGGAAAGGATTTTTTTTTTCACTTCCCACTCACTCAGTAACAGCTGAACTTTGCTTCCTTTCTTCTTGTTAAGAAAAGGTGCCAAAATAAACAAAACCACATAGCTGCAAGCAGCCGCGATGCCTGGAAATCTGGAATCTAGAGGTGGTAGTTCCATAAAGTTTGGGACTGAAAGTGAGGTTACGATCAAAGCCATTTTACCACATCAACCTCTGTTCTCACCTTGGTTTTTCACAGAAGACGTTGCCTAAATAACTTATGCGAAGCCAACATGAGGAGAAGCAACACAAGGAGAAGGACGTGTTGGGAGAAAAGGTGCATGTCAGAGATGGGGAGCTGCCTGTAAGGCGTGAGGTGAGCTCCAGCAGGCCTCCTGCCATGCAGCAGAAATTTGGAGGGCTCGGAGGGATGATATGGTCCACAGAAGACACAGTGATGAAGTGTAGGAAAGGAGAAGGAGCCATTTGGTCATCTAAATGGATGAGAAGATGGAGGGAAGAACAACCTGAGAGGCTAAAGGGGATGGAGTGAGCTCGTGGGGCATCTCATGTGAGGAGGGACTGTGGGGTGGTTGGGCAGAGCCTGAGGCCAGGGGAGTGTGCCTCTGGGACATGATACAGCGCATCAGAAGATGAAGCAGATCCCTGCCCACCTCTCCAAGGAGCAACCTGGCTGCTCTGCTGGCCCCGTGTGCAGGGATTGGCCATTGCTGTGCAGCCCATCTACCTCTCCCCAACATGTCGGCTGTGCGCCATTGGCTCCTCACTATGGCCAACAATTTTCAGCTGCTTTTCAAATGCAAACTTGGGACCTGTATTTTAGCTCTAAGATAAACATTTTGAAAGCTGTCTTCTTTCTCATAACACAGGCATGAGGTGTTTTTAATTAGCTTAGGGAAGCTTTCCTTGGCCAGGCCGATTTGTTCACTGTTTCTTTTGTACAGTTGGTCTGTTTGTCTTGTAGAGCTGGCCTATAAACCAGCTATTAGGGGTTTACCATATAACATTATCAAGAAAATAATCTTTGACAAAACATGAAATCACTTGTTACAACCATTTTTTTTCCCTTTGCAAATAACTTCAAGGGAGCCAAATGTTCTCCACAGCTGACCAGGCAAACCTGCTAGAGAATGCTTACTCCAAATACAAATTAAAGCCTGTTTTAGTTCTAAAATATTTCAAATGAAGATTTGGGTGGGGAAAGAAAGTTCTTCAGGGAGGTGGTAGCAGTATTGGTACGGGAGAAGGATGAATTCTCTTTTCTTCAGGATGATACAGTTTTGAGTCATCAATGCATGATAAGTGCAGAGACGAGCAGGACGTGCTCTTTGCTGGATTTATGTCTGTTTCATACACATGCACACACATATAAAGTGATGAGGAGAGGGAACAGTGGATTATTACACCTACTGGCTTTATTATTGGTTTTGCTCTGCAGACTCCTAAACTGCGTGGGTGTTGATGGTTGACTTTTAAAGAGACTTAATGAAGGTTACCAATGGAAATTTTGACAGTCATGATGATAAATGCTCTATTCACTTAGAAGAATTCAGTTATCTTAATCACATAGCTGACTATAACAAAAATTGCATTTTCTCTCTTTTTTCTTTGACATGCTTTTGCAATTTTTTTCCTTTTCAGAGTTAATGCCAGTATTTTCAGATGACGATAATTTCTTTTTTGTTTTCTTACTGACAAGTGGAATAAAGTAATCTTAAGTGCTTAATGTTCTTGTCTTTCAGAAGGCCTCTGCTCAACCCAGAAAATGAAAGAAACCCATGAGAAAGCCTGGTGCTTTTCAGGGGTGTCATCTGTTATCCACCTACTTTTCTTTCTTGATATGCTTTTACACTGCTGACTATTGACTGCTGACAAAAACTTCACAAAAACTGTACTCCTCACACCTTGCACACTTTGGTCACCGATGAACTGAAGTCATCTAGAGCACACGGGGCATTGAATGTGTCAGCTCTGATTTTATACTTTAATTCATGGGAGCACCCAGGAGATCTTCTATCTCTGGACTTCCACAAATGCTTGCAGAAGAACAGTGTGGGTTACATTTTGCATTGGGATTTAAATATTCCCTTCACTCTGACAACAATTAGAGCACTATTTTCTACTTAGCTGTAAATCAGAGCTGCAAATAACAATGGAGTGGTCTAACCACCCCCTGCTCTACCAGCATTCCCTCATGAACTCGGCAGCTTTTGGGAACAATGCAGTTGTGCTCTAAGATTTTATTTTGCACAAGTGTCCCTGGGACAATATTTCTCAGCCTGTGCTCTGGGGCCCATTTGTGGTCTGAAAGGCTTCAGAAAATGGTTTGTAAGGCACTCTAAAACAAAGCAACTCTCCCACTACCTCCCCCACCCCAAAAATGACCAAACCCACCCACGTGTTGTCACAGCATTCAAAGGGTGGCCTAATTTTTAATTGATTATTCATGAAGGCCACTGCATTAAGACTACTCAGGCAACCTACATCTTTGTTTGCCAGAAACTGGATTAAAAGAAGCATCATTTTGAAGAAGTTTGTCCACTGTTCTATTTGCTTGGGTAGAGCCCAAATATCTGCCTCATACATTGCCTGTACTCTTTAGAGCACATCATGCTTCCATCTTGCAACAGATACATAATTCTCAAGAAGAAAGTGTACTAGATGTGACAGCGCTGTAGTAAAACACAGCAGCTTTATATGATTTTCCTCCACTTCTGGACACCATCTCCAATGCTGCTGGACTCCTTGTTACCACTGTTGCAGTAGGCTGGGTTGGCTCTTCCAATGTAAACATTGCTGCTGGAATACCTCAGCTACTGTGCAGCCTGGGCTCAAGGGCAAGCCTTTTCACTTCCTCACAGCTCCGCTATGCACAGACGAGGTGCTTTCTGCTATGCACAGAAGTTTGCATTGCAGCTTTACAGCTGCAGTATGCCAAAACTGAATGTAGCAGCTACATCAGATTATGGAGCATGAGAGGGGGAGAGACCTCCACAGCAGTGTGGCTGGTTTCTACCAATTTTATCTCTACCGAAATGGACTGAAGCAGAGTTAGAAGCATTTTGCAGAGTAGAAACCACTCCTATCATACTTTAGCACTTTCTTATAGGATTCTGCTTAGATCATCTTTACAGCTCTACAGTTATGTTTGTATCATGAGTTAACCGACTTCGTCCAGATTCAGCCTGGCCCTACTCATGGCTTACTATGCTCAGAGCTACCACTTAGCTTTATTAATTAGCATGGCCTTGAGTTCTGGCCAGCCAGACTTGATATATATTTTAGTTATGATTTTGTTTTGGCCAGCAGTCAATGATGACACATTTTAAAGCTGTGATTTTATCTTATATTTGGGTTACTTATGCATAGCAAATGAGTATTTTTCTTACTCCTGATGATATTTACTGCATGTTGCATAACTTTGGGCTCTAAGACTCTAAGCCCAGAGTGGCACAGCACGTTGTACACTTGTGAATGAGTGCAGTTGTCATCCTGCCAGGGGATCCTCACTCTGATGCAGAGAACCCATGAGACTTTCCAAAACCACAGGCCAGAGTGGGACATGTTGACATTTGGCCACTATGGTCTCCAGAGGAGTCTCCCATCAGGGCTGGAGCCTGTTGTGCCAGTTCTGCTGTCCCAGCCAGGGGGACCTAGGCAGACACAAAACAGGACCCATATGCTTTATAAAGTTCTATATGAAGTGCCACCACGACACCTGCTGGACCTGGGGGGTCCTCGGTCCTCATCACCCTCTTCTTGCAGGTCTAGCAGTCCTAGTCCTTATCAGTGTTCTCACCAACAAGACAACTCCAGAGAGTTGTGCATGCCCTAACCTCACTTGGGTTACAAAGTGCTGAGTCCTTTGGAGCCATTCTCATGTGCAGGAGCCCTGCCCATCCCTGTGACTTGAAGGCAGCTGGTGGATGGGGCCATGAGAACAGTCCCTAATCTGCTCTGAGCAGCAGTGAGATTAGCAGAGGCCTCCCTTCATCCATAGTTAAGCCAATGTTAGGGTGATCAGAGCTGCTGTGTAATGGCTTTGGCTGTAGCCTGGCCAGTGTGATGGCCAGCAGCTGGGGGAAATGCCATTTTGTGCTCAGCACATCCTTGGCAGAATTACAGCTTGTCTCTGTGAGTGTCTCAGTGAACCATCTGGTGAACCTGGGATACCCCTGGAATTCACGTGGCCACTTATTTCACATGAGATCCATGTAAGGCTTGGCCAAGTCCAGCCGTCTGTAGCATCAGGCCCTGAATTGAGGATGGGGTCTATGGTCAGGCCCCTCCTTGGCCAGCTTGTCCCAAAATGTCTCTCTCTGCTTTCCTGTCTTCCAAAGGTGCCTTTTGGGGCTCCCAAGCAAAGCCTTTGCCAACCACAGCTGAAGAACAAGGCAGCACAATCAACAGGAAAGTAAGAGTCTATTTACCTCTGGCACAGCCTGCCCTTTTCTAGTCTGGATGGAAAAGAAGACTAAAGTCCACGGAGCCCTTCAGCAAACAACAACCAGCATAACAACAAATGCAGCAGAAGAGAATGCCAAGGTTGTCATCCCCCATCAGCAGTTTGGATGGATTTCACCCTGGGAGAAGCTTTCGGGACGCTCGGGGCGGAATCTTGCGCAGGAAACAGGTGGTTTGCTTTACTGAGAGGCATGTGTAATGGCCAGGGAGCTGCGCCGCGCCACGCCAAGCTACAGCAGATGGGCTGCAGCTCGCTCTGCTCCACTGAAGGATATTTTTCATGTTATGTGTGGAAAAGAGCAGTAACCCTTGTTTGTTATATGAGGCCTTGTAGGACTTTGTTTGGAAAGAAGCCATTTGCAAGATAAAAAAAAAAAAAAAAAGCCATTAAAAATATGAGTCACCATAATCACATTCAAAGTGCTCCAGCATGGCCTTTTATTTGCAAAGCCTTCACTGTAAAATCAGCTTTTATTATTATTATTTATTTTCAAATGAAGAATTCCACCATGGGTTACCTTGGGTTGATTGATGTGACTTTATCGATCTGTTAATTTTAGATTACTAAAAAACAAAAAGCTCAACAAAACCCCGAACAACTCAAAACACATAATTCAAACTGTTCATAGTGCAAAAGAGCTGTGCCTTCCCTGTGCTATATCCCTAGAATAAGATTTGTAAATATATCCCCAAATCATCTCAAATACAAATCCATTTCTTTGCCATACCAAAACCCGATACCCCGTGTTGAGCCATCAGGTGCTCACATCCTCCCAGAGGAGAGATGACTTAGCTGCTGCTTTCAAAATGCATCCTCCCTGTGAGACTGTGAGCAGTGAGAGGCAGAGGGAGCAGGAACCTTTTTGCTATGTATCACAAATTAAAGCACTCATTCTCTGGTGAGCTGTCATCAATCTTGAGGCAAGAGCAATCTTTTGGACAGGCTGTCTCCACATAGAAAACCTTCCTTGCAGCCCAGAAAGACAACCATATCCTGGGCTGTGTCAAAAGAAGTGTGGCCAGCAGGGTGAGAGAGGTGATCCTGCCCCTCTGTTCTGCACTGGTGGGACATCACCTGAGTATTGCATCCAGATGTGGAGTCCTCAGTACAGGAGAGATGTGGACCTGTTGGAGCGCATCCAGGGAGGGCCACAAAAATGATGCAAGGAAGTGAACACTTTCCCTATTACAGAATCACAGTATCACAGAATCACAGAATGACCTGGGTTGGAAGGGACCTCAAGGATCATGTAGTTCCAACCCCCCTGCCTAGCAGGGCCACCAAACATACGCCTTTACTAGATCAGGTTGCCCAGAGCCCTGTCCAACCTGGTCTTGAACACCTCCAAGGACGGGGCATCCACAACCTCCCTGGGCAGCCTGTTCCAGGACCTAACCACTCTCCTAGTAAAGAACTTCCCCCTAACATCCAACCTAAATCTTCCCTCTTATAACTTAAAACCATTTCCCCTAGTCCTGCTATTATCAGCCCTTTCGAAGAGTTTACTCCCCTCCTGGGAGTAAGTTCCCTTCAGGTATTGAAAGGCTGCAATGAGGTCGCCCCGCAACCTTCTCTTCTCCAGGCTGAACAAACCCAATTCCCTCAGCCTGTCCTCATAGGGGAGGTACCTATGGAGGGAACCTATTAGGACAGGTTGAGAGAGCTGAGGCTGTTCAGATTCGAGAAGGATTTGGGTAGACCTGATAGCAGCCTTTCAGTATCTGAAGGGGGGATGTAAGAAAGAAGGGGACAGATTATTTAACAGTATCTGTTGTAACAGAAAAGGGGGGAAATGGTTTCAATGAAAAGGGTTTTTTTTGTTTGTTTGTTTGTTTGTTTTTAACAATAAGAGTAGTTAAGCACTGGCACAGGTTGCCCGGAGATGGTGGATGCCCCTCCCTGGAGACAGGGAGGATGGAGCTCTGAGCAACCTGATCTAGCTGGTGTCTCTGTTCACTGCAGGGAATTTGGACTAGATGACTTCTAAGGGTCCCTTCCAACTCAAGTGATTCTGTTATCCTTATGATTCTGTTTACTTACTGCACCTCAAATGGCTGCTAAAAAATCATACTTCTCTCAAATCTGGGCTGAGCTCAAGCTGCTCTGGCACTGGAAAAAGGGCAGCTGTGTGAGGTTGCTTCCTGCTGCTGCTGTTTACAATGAGAGTGGTGAAGCGCTGGAGCAGTTTGCCCAGAGAAGCTGTGGCTGCCCCATCCATGGAAGCATTGATAATTGGACAACCTGATCTGGCAAAAGACAGCCCTTCCCATGGCAGGACCGGGTAATTTTCAAGAGTCCCTTCCAAATGAAACTTTTCTGTGATTCCACAGTTCTAATGCACAGTGCCACTGCTCCCCTGTCCATCCCTGGGCCACTCAGTTTCAGGGTTTCCAGCTGTTCTTAGCCTCCTGGACACCTCTTTGGACTACCACCAATCTCAAGGATGACTCAGAAGTCAAGTTGCTGAGAATTATCTAGACTGCTGCATCTCTGCGAGTGCACAACAGCCGCTGTTAAATTATAGTGCAAAAAAACCCAGGCACATCTTGGGAGAGATGGCAGCTGGGCCAGACTCAGCTTTGGAGAAGAGAGGAAGCCAGGCACCCCAACCACTGCATTCTGGCTCCAGCCCAGCTCCGTGTTACTTTGTCAGTGGTGCTAGGATCTGATTTCTACACCATATTTGGCACTCATTAAGCCAATTTTAGACTCTGGAAAAATGGAGATAGAGCAGAAGACAACCACAGAAAGCAATTTGAGGCTGACAAAAATGTCTGATGGTGAGAGACTTAAAAGGTCCGTCTGTTTGGCTCGGCAAAAAGCCCAAGTCATCTTACTGTATTTTACTAGAGGGACTCACCAAGTGCTTTAAATCACTGGTAAAAGACAAATAGCTGCAAGCTAAATCCAGACACTTTAAAATAGACATAAGGCACAATTCAAAAGCAATGACTCACTGCTAGTACTCTTGCTAATGGCGGCGGTGCATCCTCTTATTTGACTTGCAGAAGAGGATAGAGTGCCTTCTCCTGCACATGGGCCACAGGCCTTGCACAGCAGTGCCTGGAGCAGGCAGAAGGCCAGGTAAGGTGACAACAAGCTGCTTTCTCCTATCTGCAACCCAACTTCATCCGTGCTCCCGGAACCCAGGCGGTGTTTCCAGGACAGGCTCATTAATTAGCTGTTAGATATTGTTTGGAAAAAATAAACACATGAGTAACTGTGATGTTTAGTAATGTGAAATAATATTCCTCATCTCCTTTCCCTTGTAAAACACAGAACAGTTGTTCTTGGAAAACAGCACAGAAGTACTTTGGTGTTGCAGTGCGTTGTCATGTGATGCATTACTGGCAGTAATCTCCAGTGACAGGCGAGGACTACCTAACGAGCTGCCTCTGTGCCATGCAGGCTCTCTCCCTTGCTGCTGGCTGAGTGTACCAGAGTGCATTTGACAACATGAGGCCCCAGGCCTGTGCACATGCTATTGAAGCTCAAGAAAAACACTGTCATTTTTTTAAACACAGAGAAAAGTCCTGATCCTGTGTTAATGCTGCTCTGGACGTATGCCCACTAGCTATCAAACAGAAGACGAATGACGGTGCTGCTCTTTCAACCCATTTAATGATTCTGGCAAAAGACCTGGCAGCAGGCTCCAAAGATTTCATCTAGGCAAGGCAATGCCTATTCCAAGAGTAGAAATCTCCAAACTGGAGAGCTGGCAAGTGCATATTTGTGCTGGAAGCTTAAATCAATCATTTCCATTTTCCCCAATGTGACCTAGCAAAATACAGAAATTGGCTCCTTCATCAGCAACCACAGGCCACTTTCATGTTTAAGGTATTAGTGCCGCCAGCTGCAGTGATACATTGACTTCAGGTTGAACAGTCGGTGTTGAAGCCACCTGTCTAATCGCTCTTCTACAGCAGCGCTGCTCTGAGAACTGCCAGCATTGCCCTGTTGGCACTGTGGCCAGTTGTCCAGGAGCCCAGTGCAGCTTGCCAGTCTTCGGATCCCATTCCCCTGTGTTTGTGCAAAGCTTCCTGCCACCACCAATGGTCACATCTGCCGGCAATCAAAATGCTTCTGCAGAATTTATATTACTAAGTGCACTTTTCCCCTGAAAGGCTTGAGTTAACTATAACAGCAAAACTGGGATGTAGGTTAAATAAGAAACCTACTGAGTAGCCCTCTGACTCTTTATTCAGGGTCTCATCTGTTGAGACTGGAAGTTCCTCAGGTGACAATAGTTCTGCTCTTGTGCATACCCAAAAGTGGCTTTGCTAATGCTGGTGGCAACCAAGAATTAAAGAGAACATTATCTAAGTTTGTAGTTTTTTTGCAACTCCCTGATAGACAGAAACTCTCCTTAGGTTAAGGGAGATGTGCTGCAGTACTGGTATCTTTTTGGAGTAAGCCTGTGGTACACACACAACAAAGTCTGATTTCACAACTGCTCTGCATGAAGTGCACACCAAAGAGGCATCAGTAGGATGCTCAAGGAGGCCAGAGTCCATAGACTGGCTCAGTATGCTTCAAAAATACGTTTATGCACAGCCTAAGAAGCCAGATCAGTCACGTCCTCCGAACAGCTTCAGACGTGACAAGGGGACAAGAATCCACATTCAATAATACCTAGTATCACCGTTTATTCACTGATGATTCTAATTCTGTGTAAGAACCCAGAAACTGCAAACACAGGATTTCTCAAACTTCTGCCAATCCAGAGAGCTGAGCTTTTCCCTGCCTTTTTCTCCTCAAGAAACCCCATGCTGTACAACATCCAACTTGGCCCTCCAATAATAATTATGGTAATTAGCCTTTATCTCCTTTGGGCCAGCTGCTAACGCAGCCCATCTGATTTCTCCAAGAGGAATAAACAAACAAACAAAAAAAATAACTAAACTAGAAAAGGTCATGTCTCAAAGGATAAAAACAAAGGCCAAACTGAAAGACAGTTCCGTTTAATCATCTGCACCCCCCTCTTAACAGTTTTCTCTACAAGCAACCAAAGACTCTGCAAGTGGGTTGGGAGTAGAGATTGCAAGGGAAGACCATTTTGAGGTCAGAAGTAGGGACATTTGGTCCCTGTCCATCCTTCTAGCACTGTTCATGCACCTTATAGCAAATGGTGACTGGAGAGAAAAAAGCAGCCCTTATGCCAAGTGGTGCAGGTATCCCTGCTCCTCACTGCCTTCAGGGCTCTCCATATGCCATGAGCTGCCTACGTCAGCCCCACAGTGCTCACTATCCATGGCCTAATGAGTCTGGCCCAGGGTTTTGCATCATCGCCACAGCTTCGAAGCAAAGAAGCTCAAGCTAAGAAGTCTGATCTTCTTTCTTTGGTTTTAGTTGACCAGAGCCCTTACATGCCACCAGGAGCTGCCAGGTTAGTGAGGAGCTGGCACCAAGCCTCACAGGTGAATGCCAGACTCCTACCATTGGCAGATGTAGGAATCCAGTCCAAGATGATGATGACGATAATGATGATGATTATTATTATTCAATAATTGAAATACATCCTGATATTTTTTTGTGGCAAAAACCAAACTGCCTAGCTCTACCCCAGAGTTCCCATTTCCAGGACCATGGCCAGTTAATACTTCATCTTTTACTGCAGCTGACCAGTATTGTAAGAAGCACTGAGTGAGTCCTGCTGGTTCTGGTCTGTCAGAAATCCCAGCCTGGAGCCAACAGGGACCACGTGAGATGCAGACAGTCCTCTGTGACTCCCTTCAGTTTTATTTCCTCAAATCCTGTGGAGCATCTGCTCAAGAAAGTTCAGTCTGCAGGTGCAAGTTTCACATTTTGTATCTGGCACATGTATTTGATGTCAGGAAAAAACATTGCAAGAAAATAACTCACTGGTAAAGAGAAGTGTTTCAGGAGCTTTTTTATGTGTTTCAGTGAAAAAATAAAATAAAATCAACTCTTTTTCAGTAAGCATTTCTGTGCTACTTGTCACCTAAACATCACAAAGCAAATCACAAAATCACAGAATCATTCAGGTTGAAAAAGACCACTAAGCTCACCTAGTCCAACCATCTGCCCATCCATAGAATCATAGAGTCATAGAATCATAGGATGGCCTGGGTTGAAAAGGACCACAGTGATCATCCATTTTCAGCCCCCCACCATGTGCAGGACTGCCAACCACCAGACCAGGCTGCCCAGAGCCACATCCAGCCTGGCCTTGAATGCCCCCACTGTGCCCACTAACCACATCCCTCAGTGTGACATCCACGTGTCTCTTAACACCTCCAGTGACGGTGACTCCACCACCTCCCTGGGCAGCCTGACCACTGTGAAAGCAGCACTGATTAGAAAATGATTCTTGAAACAAATCACGTCCCTTTCTTTGCAGAGCAGTAATAAATTATCATCACCATGTTTCTCTGACCCTGTGATATGTTAATTTGCTGGAATATGTTCGCATTTCCAAAATCATGTCTAATCACAAGTTTTAACTACACATAATTCTTGCCAAAATTTTCCTCTATGAATTAATTTTAATTACATTCAAGCTTACAGAAAACATTTTTAACCCTTACAGTTTTGCATAAACCCACATGAAGGAAAGATATGATATTTGAGAAGAAATCCAAAAATTAATAATCAGTTATAACTTTTGCTATGGGTTTGTACATTCCACTTTGTGCTTGGAAATCTTCTTCACCCCTCCTGAATCACGTATGTGATTCATCCCTCCTTTATCCCTCTTTCAGCCCTCCTGAATCACAGAGGCACATTTCAGAGAGATGCCCAAGGCCAGTAATTTTAACAAGAAGCAAAAATAAATCATGTCCCACTTTACGTCTCAGGTCATAGAATGAAAAACTATAGGCCTCCTATTTACATCTTTAGCACATGTTCTCACTTGAGAATCAGAAAGTTACTTACATTTGACATACAAGAGGCTAGGGGCATAAGAGGCACAGAGATACGCCCTTATTCCCTGCAGAAAGCATACAGAATCTGGTACCTTTTGTTTCTTAACTTTAGAAACTTGAACTCAAGCTATGAGAGGGTAAAGGAAGGCTGCAGGAAGGCAGCTGGTACAAGCAAGGTGCACTGCTTGACACTGAGCCCTGTCCTGTGCCAGATGGAAAAGATCCACGGTAAAAAACAGCTCTGCAAATTTCACAGCTGGGACATTGCTGTATAGGAAAATCTACAGAGCTGTGAGCACTTTGTTTGAAGTGAAACCATCTCATGGATCTTTGGCTTTACCTATTTTAGAATGAAATAAACAATTACTTGGGAAAAGAAAAAGGGAGATCTCATTTCATCGTATCCCAATGAAACAAAATCTGCTCAGCCTACGGCCTATATTCATTACAGCAGATTAATCCAATCCCAAAAGAAGTATCTTGTCCAAGATGTGAAGGCTATTACTGAATGCTTTTCAAGAGCACTTTCTTTCTCAGAGGAGGTGTGTGAGCATCGCAGTGTCAGCTAGGACAGGCCAGATATACCAGCAGAATGGATGGGCACACCATTAATGCCCAGCAACAGTTTTCTTTCCAAGAGGCTGGGACTGGGGGGACACTGCAAGACCTGAGCACTGCTGTGGTTCCCTGTTGCTATCAGCCCTTCAAATAAATGTAGAGAAACTACTATTTAACAAAGGAAAATCTGTGCTGCTGTCATGACTCCAGTGACCCCATGTTTTACAAGCTTTCCTCATGCAGGATTGCCATGGGTGTAGTGAAGGTGCAGGATTTGCTTTAATTTCTATTTTAGGAGCATTTCTGCAATACCATATAACCATAGAATGATATAGGTTGGAAGGGACTTTAAAGTCCACCCAGTTCCAACCCCCTGCCATGGGCAGGGCTGCCACCTCCCAGCTCAGGCTGCCCAGGGCCCCATCCAACCTGGCCTTGAGTACCTTAGGGAAGGGGCATCCACAGCTTCTCTGGGCAGCTGTGCCAGGGTCTCACCACCCTTTCCTCCCTGGTTAGTAGTTCCCAATATTTTATCCATATTTTTATCACTCAAGCTATCGTACAGAGATTTTTCAGGGTGTTGAAATACACATCAAGAGATGAGACCTTGGTCCCTAATTTTCTCTTTGCACTTCCTTCATTAAAACCCTATTTTCCTAAAAACAGTGGCTAAGCCTCAGCCTAGACCAGACTAATTTAAAATATGGACAGTCCAGCCCAGTACGCAAGACATGGGAAGGACATAAAATGCCACACGATTGCCCAGTTCCACTTCATCTGGGTAGCTTGCAAATACATGCATGTGCACCAAGGTTTATGACAAATGCTCTTCTCTTCCCGCCATCTTAGTTAAGTGCTTATGTCCTTTGAAGATAAGAGAATTAGTCTGATAGAGAAAGATAATCAGGATTTTCCTTCTGAACATAGTAAAAACATGTATACAGGTTTATGCATACTCCATATATGCCAGCAGTTTTGATTCTTGAGCAAGCAGGATCAGATTTTTAAAGGCAGCAGATATACAGCAGAATATTTTGAAGTCTCTCACATAACTCCTCTTCATTTCCCATCTTTGTCCTTAAGCATCTACGCACATCTGGAGGTTTTCAAAAACAAGTTTTAAAAATCCTGTCATGTGCCTATTTGCATTTCCAGGCAATTAAAAATCTAAAAATATCCCTACTCATTTTACTAAGAGGCATTTATACTTCGAGAACATTCCGTTTCATTAATGGTCATTGAGTTTTTCTTAAGGCTTCCTTTATCTTTAAAACACATTTGGGACAGCCAGGGGATAAACTAAGCAGCATTAAATAACGTATGACTCATCAACGTGCAGGAACTCAATGTCTAGGTGAGTACGTCCAATGAAAAGGTGTTGCGGATTCTTGTTCCAGTGGCATTCCTCTCGTTAAGCGGAACGTAAGGTGCCTTCTTCTTTCAGCTTTGACTTTTCCCCGAGTCATCTTTATTATTCAAAGTGCCATAGCATGAACCGTAAGAATCTGGTTGTATTTTGCCTGTCAATTTTTGTCCTAAGGAAATGGGGTGAGAGAAGGGAAAAACAACAACTCCGTGAAGAATTTTAATAAAACAAATCCCCCAACCAATCCATCATTTGAACATTCCTTGCTCCAGTAATCATTGTTTTCATTTGACCGGTTGTAACAATAGCTTGGAAAAACTCTGAAAAATTATTTGAAAAATCTGTTGGGAACAGGAATATAAATTAAGGGAACAGTATATTTATTAAATACGACTAGAGCACATTTCTGACTCAACTCTCCTAGGTCATTCCATTATCTGATATCTCATTTTTAAACAGACAGGGGAAAAAAAAGTCCTACTTACCAGGAATACATCCACAGTCAATGTAAGGAACTTGTAAACGCTCCTCTTTTTTATTTACTGCAATTACAAATACACTGAGGAAAGACAGGAGACACCTGCAAAATAACAGCGGCATCATACTATTAGAAACAGTTCACTGCGACTGAGATGAGAACTTTTACCCATGTTTTTGTTCAAGGATTTACAAACACAAGCTGCTCTGTTTTTAAAGAACCTTTTGCTGCTGCCAGCTCTGAACCTTCATCTTGGGCTCCTGTCAGAGTAGTTCGTGCCTCCTGGAGCTTTACAATTGCTTCCAAGGGCTTTGTATTAAAATGATGCTTTCAGTAATGTATACCTAATCAAATACCTGTGAGCGTGAGACCGCAACCTTTAGATTCCTGAGCAAATCTTCACACACCACCTCAGCTAGCACTGCAGCATCTGCGATTTCATCAACAACTCGGGCTTGTTGCAGACAATCAACATCTCTGTTGTTTTTCTCACTTGACTGCGTGTCTCAGGGGCGAGCTGTAAGCCAGGAGCAATGAGAAACCGCTACGCTTGGACAAATCTCCTATCTACTCCGTGTTGGACACACAACCGCTACCTCCTGCCTGCCAAATCCATGGGTGGATTTACTCATCTCCATTTTCTTTCACTTTTCCCATAGTCATGCAACACTGCAGTTCTGGGCATCTTCTGCAGTCTGACTGCAGGGGATGAAGATGTCTGCACTCATCGGCCCAGCTGTCTGACAGCAAGAGGACAAGATGGTCCCGCAGTTCTGGGAGGTGCTTTTAACCATCTCATGCCCATCCTTAATTAATGTTCACCTCTCTCCCCTGAGCTATTGCTGTGCTGGTAGTCATTTTATTTCTGGCTCTCAACACTAAGGGCCTTTTTCAAACATGTATTTTAACAACTAATTAGCATGCTTCCTTGGCACAGGAAGAACCTTGTAGGCAAGCAACTCCTCTAAATGCCCACATCTAATGGCTTCAAAGGGCAGCTGGACATGCAGGTGGAACATTCCATGGGAGATTTCTCACATAGGTACAAGCAGCCTTACAACATCTTTGGTGGAAAGCAGTGGAGGAACACTTGTTGCTAACTTTTCATCTTGTCATGGTAGTAGTTCATAAGTATCTCACATTTTTACATATTTGGATTCAAAACCAGGCCTCCAAACTCACATAGCACAGATATTAAGTCTTTCCTTTAATGTCTTTTCATCCTACTATTCCATAATACTTTAGTAACAAGACAGGCTTCTTCTTACTGAGAAAAGAAGTTCCATGCGGCAATGCTCTTGCAGTACAAGCGTTTGTGCAGATTGCAGGCTGATACACTTACCCGAACAGAAACATGAACACACTCAGGAAAGCTGCACTTTGGAATTCCTGATAAAATATGACCCCTGGAATGTGACAGAAACAAGAATTGCAGATCTTGACTGAATTCCAAGTGATATGAATTACAGCTGGGAGGGTCAGGAGCGATGTCATGCTCAAGTGGAGAAAAAAAATCCCAAATATGGTATTAATACACATTGTGGTGGGTTCGTATTATATACCCGTATGCCATTATCAAGTCTTTCTCAAGATACTGCAAGAGACTGGAGAAGATTTAGTCTATCAGGCTGGAGCATGTGCTGTGTTAGTTACTGCACAGATGCAGGTATTTTTTGCATTGTCAGCAACAGTTTTTGTGCAGGTCAAACTCAAAGTCAAACTCATGGGCATACAGCTAGCAGGTTCCTGATGGATTTAATTAAGCCACTCCAACTGTGTGGACACATTAACTCCAACTGGGAACAGGTTTTTGATAACTAGCTGTGTCCCTGGTGTTTGCACCAAGTTAAGGGCTCCAGCAGCCAAGTTTGCCTAATCTTTCTGGCTGAAGGGATCACTAACTCTTTCTGGGCACCCCTCAAACAGGAATTAGCACCTCTGCAGTGGAGATGACAGAGCCAGATGTGTATCTGGAGCTCAGCTGCCCTAATGCACAGCCAAGTGTATTTGCTTTAAACCACTGATGAGCATAGTTTTGCTTAGAAACACCATAGTGTGAACCAGAGCCACTGAAGTGTGACTGTATCTTCAAAGGCTGCGGCTTGGGATGGGGAAATCACAAGAGGAGGTATCTTCCACCAGTATCCCAGCAAGATTCAGCAGAGCTTGTTCTCTAAGTCCTACACTGGTATAACTAACCTGATGCAAATGCATATGTATCCAGTCTCAAAGCCATTAAGCCATTCCTGAATAGGTACTTGATCTCTTATGGAGGCACAAGGCCAATTTCCCCATATGGCTGCAAGAATGCAACCCTCTTTTGGCAAAAGTCTCAGTCACAAACTGAAGGCCTCCTAATGCAGGTGCCGAGGCAATCTGTGCACGAAGCTAACTCCCCTTCTCATTAATGGCAGCTCTGCATGAGAAACTCCTGCACAGCAATGACAGGAAAGCCCCCGGTGTGTGTTAAAATGAGTCATAAATGTTATAACAACACGATCATTTTGGCTCATTGCTGATGCAGCGTCTTAGTTGTCCTCCCTGCTCATGTTCTTCCACTCTACACCATTTCCAAGATCTGAAGTTCCTCTTTAACAACACCGAGTTCAGAGTTCTCACCCAGAATAAAATGCTAAATGCTTAAAAGGTCTTTGGAGTCATTTTATTTCCTTCACTTAACCTAGAATTCCACCTTCTGAAACTGAATATACACTAACTACTATGAAGCACAGCTGGTTGTCATTTGAGCAGTTTGCCAGGCTGTTAAAATTACTCTACCAGCTCAGATACGGGGAGGTTGGTGTGCACATGGGAAATGCATTTGCTGAATGTCAAGATGCAGCTAAGATGAATGCAGGTAATTCTAGTGAGCCAGTAAGGCACAGCAAACTGTACAAATCAATTCTGGAAGTGCCAGAATTCGGTAATTTTTATTTTGCTTTGAAAGTTGTGAACCGGCTCATTTTTCAGAGCATAAACACCTGTCACTTAGGAAAAACTTTTTGTGGAGACAAACGTGACTGGTTTGTGGTCCCTTCTAAAGACAGTAACGTCTGAAAACTCAGTGCTTAGTAAACCATTCTGTACAGACCGGGGGTCAGAAACCAACCTGAAATGATGGCGCTTGTGGTGCAGAACACAAAGTTAATAGGCACAACTGTTCTTGCTTCATATAGGGGCATTGCTTGATTTAAGAACCTGGAAAACAAGTGTTATTGCACCACTTGGCTACAGGAACTTCATTACACTTTAAGTAAGGTTAAGCTGGCTTCTGTCAGTTTATTGTGACCATTTCTTACCACTATAGCAAACAGTCCTTGACAGATGGGTATGTGTATTGAATTTACTTACCAGTTTTGACTTTGCGGAGTACAAACAAACAACAACAAAAAGAGCAAAGCAAGAAAGTTGGAATGGATTCTTCTGGCCACAGACTGCCATTGGAGAGTCCTTTGAAGCACTCCTGGAAAAACTGCCTGCCACAGATAAGGGAGGAATGGTAGGATATTGATGGCCATGGTGTGCCGCAGCTCTTGGAAGAAGTGCTGCCAGGGACAAGTTGCTCTAATTTAAGAAAGTTGGGTAAGGATATATTTCCAGCACGGACATACATATGCAAGTCCTCATAGAACTGTTGCTCAGTCCAACTTGGCTAAAGCATGCATTTGCATGTTTATCACGCCATGCGATCGCACCCAGATACACTCAGATCCACTGGGAAAGTGCAGGAAAGTGGCTCCAGGCCTGTGCTCCTTGGGTTGGAAACTCTCTCCTGTTCTTCTCAGAAGGGCAACCCAAACCCTCATCAAAATAGTCAGCAAGAACTTGCAGGCACATGAGTGTGAATAGCAGACAAACCTGCAGCACTGAGACACCGACCGTGGAGCAGCCCACACATTCTGCATCAGCAAGCGAAGAAGGCCAAGCACTAACCCACTTGTAAGGAGACCAAAACCATCAACATTTCCCCACAAGGTGATGAATCATGAGCATGAGCTCTTGGATGCACCGATAGTCTGTTATGGGAATGGTGCATTTCAAACTGAAAGAGAAAAATCAGAAGACTGTAGAGTGTATTCAAAACCTATAAAAAGAACCACACTTAAATGTTTCAGTGGTACAATATATGTGAACAGTAAAAATCCAAGCTTGGATCTGTTTTAGCCATTAAAGTAATTGCATGGTTATTTTAGCAACTGTTGAACAGTCTCCATGGTGCTTTAAAAATAAAGAAATCCTACATATCCACAGGATAGTCAGGATTTTGAAGTCATTGAAAACACCTCATTATTTTCTCCCACTTGCAACAAGCTTGGTCACAAGGACTAAAGTAGTGATACTGAGCCCAGCACTGAGTCCACGAGGATGCAGCAGCCCAGGTTGTTGTTGTGAGCTGACATAACAGTCAAATAAAATAAGAGAAGAAACTGAGAATGAAAAAAGTAAACTGACAGCACTGTCTCCTTTAGCAAATGCTTCCAACAGAGGAAGGATGAAGAGTCAAGGAGCCTAGGAAACAAAATGAGCACATTTTCATTTTGACCCAGAAAATAGAAAGAATAAAAGTGTTGGCACAGAGAGGTTAATTCAGCAGATTCCTATTTACCAAACTTCTATTTCCTATTTTTAATGCCCTGAGTTGTTGCCCCAGTGAAGACAAGCTGGATGTAAATCACTCCACTATTGGTTATGGCGGAGTTCCTGAGTCAGCCATGGAGAGTCACTGCACAATAACACATGGACTTTCTGATTCCACGTGGGAATGGTATGTTCTGCCACAGCAAAGCTGGATTGGCTCTTCTACCAGCAAATAATCCTGTAAGTAAGCACTGGAGCAGTCTAGATGAGATTACTGAATGATGCTATCAGCACCTGAAGCATAAAGGGAAGGGACCCTCTCTTCAGCTGCAAGTCATATTTTACCAGGCTGCCACCCCTGGCAATCTGCAAAGTCAGCATGAAACAATCACTTAACAGGCCAGAGGCCAGCAGGGAAAACTCTGATGTCCCCCACTCACCAGAAGCTATTTCCTAAAACAGCACAGGCATACAAGGCAGCAGGGAGCAGCATGCACATGTTAACAGAAGTGGGGAGAAAGTGGGGGTAAACTCTTCTTCAGTACGATGAGTGGCATGAGCTAGGCACAAGAGGTGTAAAATGAGGGTAAATGCGGCCATTTGATTATTCAGCACTGAAGATTTCTGAAGGTAATAAAGAAAAAGTATCAGGAAAAGAAATGTCATGTAATGAGTTCAAAACTTGTGCCAAAATAAGAACCACATTTGGCCAAACTTTGTTTAAGGTGACAGTGAGAGGAAGCATCTACCTAATTAATCAATTTAGAACTGAGAAATAAAGCCTAAATAAACAGTATTATCAGCTGTAGGGAATTCATACATCTGTCAGGGTTCTGCCAGGAATTTGCCACATTGAAGAGAAATTTGTATCTAGGGGCCACGTCAGAGCTGAGAAGAACTGACAGGTAAATAGATACAAAGGTGAGGAGATACAGAGAAACTCACTTACTTGACTTGGAAAACACAAGAAGTTGCCATTAAGATGAGCATGATATAGAAAACAGGGTAAGTTAGCTGCATTTTCCCCTTGGCGGAGAGCATTATCATGCTGGCCACAGCCTTCACGGCGATGACAGTCAATGAAGCTGAAAGGGAAAGGGAAGGATTAACAGGGCAGGACCCACAGTGGTGACCTCAGAGCATCAGTGAGAGATGTGCCATGGAATTGATGCCTAAAGAGACACTGAGGTGGAATTTGGGCACCTAAAGCCAAGGGTGTGATTTATAAACATTTGCTAAGTTAATACCTCAGCTCAGAAAGAGCTTTAACTCTGTGTGTGCTTTACTGATGCGTTTTGCAGGTCTTCCAGAACTGATGTCTGCAACCCCGCATCTGTCCAAAGTCTCCCTGCTTTCTGTGTAGCAGAGGGAACAGACTAATAAAATCTTACACAGTGTGTGAGAGAGAGACAGAAATTGAGCTGGGTTCAAAGAAAGACCCCATCCATTTCTGCTGCTGAGTATATGCCCTCCACGGTGGGCAGAGGTGCTCAAACAGCCTCCACATCTGCCAGACATCTTTTATTCAGCCCCAGCTGCTAATCTGGCCCCCTTGTTGCATTGTGCAAGCATGAGAGGGCTCCTTCTCCGCTCAGAGTAGTCAGCACACCTACTAGCAGCCTGCACATGATACGGTAGCCAGAAATAGCCCCTCACCCTCACCCTAATCTGCTGAGATGAGCAGGTCAGAGCTGATCTGTGGGATCACGTCACCAAGCACCTAATTCTCCCCACAGGTTGTGTACAGGGTCCAGGCAGTGAGCACAGGGTCTGCACTACATGTCAGGGAGGTGAGTCTTAAGATCTAACAATAGTGTGTTTTTAACCCATTCAATCATCAGTGCATGCCCTCCCCCAAAAAAAAAGGTCTCAGCAGGTGATGATTTGGTATAGGTGTCAGCAGTTTGGAGAAGTCTTGCAACACACATCTTCTAGAAAAGGGGCTGAGAGCTGAGCTAAGAGCTACTTCAGGTTTCTTTTTGGAGTGCGCTCTTGCTTTGTTGAAGCTAAACCAAGGAGGTTGTGATGACTGCAAGAAAAAATACAACAAACTCAAACTGATAATGGTAAGAAGAGTCAGGGTGCAGCAGTGACCTTTGAAGAGAGGTAATTCATTGTCAGGAACGCTGCTCCCCAGCTGGGATCCAGTTCCACCCAGTTCCAGAGCTGGGAGTGTTGGATTTCCGTGTCTGATTCATCCTCCTGTCGCTGCAAAATTCAGATTGGCAAGGCAAGCTGCACTGTGCAAAGAGTACAGAGCAGGGGCTTGGAGGGAAGGTGGGGGAAGAAGAATGGATTTGGGTCTGAGATTTTGACTGCAAGCGTTTTTCTTACAGCAAGTCCAAAAGTTCAGGGGGAGTTTAGGAGTTGTATGCACTTGTGATGATCCTGCTCACCATCATGGAATTCATTCCTTTAATGGCAACCTTTGCACCTAGTGCTTTGCTTCCTGCTCTGTAATTGAAATAGGTGGAGTAGTTCACCAAACACAGCAGTAACAGTGAGCAGGGTGGGTCGAATCCTGACCCACACTGGGGCTTATGATAAAAAGCCAGAAATACACAAAGCCCCCAAGCAGCCCACATAATTTGTGTTGCAACGGGGAGAATTATTGTTTTGGAAAGAACACTTCCAGGTAAAAACCAGTGGTCTGAATTGTCCAACTAAGTAAAAACTGCTGCAAAATAGTTTCTGATAAAAGGCTCGTTTCCTTCTCTTATAATTTTAACAAACCAGAAAAAGCAAGAAGGTGGCACTTTTTGGGTTATGATGTTATTTTTGTTTTGGCCTTGTTTTGTTTGAAAAGGTGGAATGCTCTTTTAGCAAACGGACCTGGAATAGGTTTCAAACCCCTAGGGAATGGTTTCTCTGTCTCTGAGAAAGACAGAGAAGCTCCAAGCTTCTTCAAGCTAGAGTGACAAATGATGCCACTGTCCAGCTGTTAGAGCAGGAAACTCAGAAATCCCACTTTAATCTGAAATATTTCCCCCCAAACTTATGATAACTCCCAGTACATGCATGAGGTAAGATAATTCTCTCCAAATGGACTTGCAGACTTACAGTAAGTAAAACATTTGCAGATTTCATGATCACCTCTGTGTTTTCTTCATAATGGAAGTAGCTTCCACATCCAGTGGAACACAAAGGCTGCCTTCTCTTTCTACATTTCATTTACATCCATGTGAACCCTTCACCAGGAATGAATCTGTGCAGATGTTAGGTAAGACAGAAATCCCCTTCTGTGAGCTGCCCCTGAGAATTTTGGGCACGGTGACCCCATTCCTCACCTGCCTGTCCTGCAGCCACTCCAAGAGCAAGGAACACATAGGATGGGTGTGAGCCCTCCCTCACGTCCCATGGCTGTGCCCAGCAGAGATGTCAGATAGAAAGCAGTGCAGCTGTGCAGGGACTCCCAGGTACCAGGACAGCTTCAGGAGCTGGAGCCAGCCACACTTCTGGATTTCCTGCTTGGGGGAACTGTCTGAATTTCAGTATTTCCCATGAGCCAGGATTTGTTTGTTTGTGCCTCTTTTAATAGTGCAGAAATAATGACACGTTTTTCCTGAAGCTGCCCATGCTCACCAAAACCTCAGCAGCCACCAGCTGCAATTGTTGTATTTGCTTGATTTCAGCCTTGCCACCAAGCTGCAGTGAGTGCCTCCTGGGCTTTCCAGAACTTCTGCTGCTCAACATCCTCACCTCATCCTTTGGCACTGCTGGTGTTGGGACTGGCAGGCTCCACAGCAAAACAAGCACACAGGGCTTCACAGCCTGATGGACTACCTCCCCTAGACTCAACCCAGAGCTGCCCTTTTGCTGGGTCTGCCCCAAACTGTGGAAGATGAGCATGGAAATCCATCCTGAGTTCTTCAGCTGTGTGGCAAGAACGCCGAACCACTCATTGCCTGGGAACACTGCGAGGTTGGAAACCAGTGGGCAGCTCAGCGAGCTCCGCCAGAGCTGCCAGTCTCTATGCTAGGAGTTGTCTGGACTCTCAATCTCTCTTCCAAACCAAGAGCACTCAAACACAATGATGGCTTTTGGGACTCTTCGATCTCTGCTTCATACAGGGAGAAGGAAATCCTTCAAGGCTTCTCCAGAGCTGCTGATCCTAATGTTCAAGGTGCTGGGAAATTTAGTAGGGGGACAGTCCCAGAAAGGTAGATATGAAAGGAAGTCTGAGCTTCTCAGCTAAGTGAAAAGCCAGGAAGGAGTCCGTAAGAATGCAGCCAATAAATCTGCATGTGTTTTACAGTATATCACTGGCAGACTTTATTGAAATTCAGTTTTATAAAACAGTTCTGACCAGCTCCATGAGAAACACACTCTGTAAGTCTTTGCAGGCTGATATATCCATCTAGAGAACTCAGTGAAAATACAAGGGCTTCTCCAACAGTAATGTCTCCTATTTGATTATGTCAGCCCATGACATCAGAGGCAGATGTGGATGCTATGGCAGTAGAGGCTGAACCTTCCCACCAATATTCTGTTACATGTTGTTGCTGTGTGACAGATGGCAGCAGAGGGACAGTCTGACACAGGCACAGACTGGCGACTGACGTGGATGTGTGTATAGAGATGGTGTACCAACAGGGTTTCATAGACAAGCTGACGAGGACGAGAAAAGAGATGGAGCAGTGACAAATTCTTAATGTATGCCTGCTTGCAGGGGAGCTTTAAAGGCCCCCTCCTGATATTTTTCATAACTGGTTCCAGTTTGACTTTAATGAAATGCCTGATAAATGCTCTGTCTTGTTTCTCTGAGTATTGATTATTTTCTGGTGCAAGTGTTAATCAGGGGACAAACTTCAGTGACCTGCTGATTTCTTATTGTGTTTCTAGAAAGATGGTGAAATTTCCATGCACAAAGTATCACAGCATACGCTTACAGAGTGCTTACACAGCCTTAAACTACTCTGGCTTAAAAAATTGATTTTCCCAACTATCCTGCTCTGCTCCACAAAACAAAGTTTCAAACAGTTTGCTTTCTCAAGATCTAAAGCATTGGTTTAAAAAGCTTCAGAGCATCGTTGCACACACCATATTCGTATAAGAAGCTCTCTAAAAAGAGCTAGCCCCAGCAATGAGCACAGAAACTACATTTCGTAATTGCCTTTTCTCTTCAAAAAGACCACAGTAAAATGATGTGAAATGTTTCAGTGATTCTCCTCCCCTTTGAAGTGACCCTAATCTAAACTGGCTGGGGAGTCTGGGTGACAAGGAATTATCAAGTGACTGACAGGAACATCAAAGTGAGTAATACATTCTTACCCAGCAGCGCCACCATCATTAACAGAACCACAATGTGTTTCACAGCCTTTCTCTTGTAAAAATAAAGGAGAATGCAGAATATTATGACTTCTAAAATCTGGAAATAAAAGGGAAGAAAGTTAGAGTCTCAAAACTGTGCAATAAATGCTTCATTCAAAGTCTTTGGAATGTCACGTTTTTGCTCTTCTAGCTATATTTTCTCACTGGTAGCATTGGAAGAGTTTGAAGGTGACAGTAAAGATATCTATGTTTACTGAAAATAATTTTTGCAGAACTTCTGTGTTTTTAATTCCTGCAGAGTAAGGCACTTACCTGGGGAAACAGCAGTCTCTCCTTCTGGACATGGTATTCTTAGCGTCACTCCTCGTGAGGTGCAGAATTATGCTTGCTGACCTCTTTGCCCTTCTCCCAAGCCCTGCTCAGAAAAATCCCCCAAACCCAGTCTTTTTGCTCTGACTTTCTGCCATCCATCATCATGGAGAAAACATTTATTTGCTGTGGCAGTTCTCAGATGGCAGGGTACCTGTCAGGAGCTCACCTGGAAAAGCTCAGTGACACACCAGCAGACCACACTGCAGGACAGCTGCAGCTGCTGAAGTACTTTTACTCATGCTGTGCATGGTCCAGACTTGTTCCCTCAATAACATCTGACAGTTGGTTAAATTTACGGACGTGATGTTAATTCGTCTCGTTGCATCATCACCTCTGTAGAAGCTCCCTGCTGTTCCAGCTGCCCAAGCCACCAACAGGCTTTTCTCTGTGCTTACTGGAACTGAATAGCTTCAGGGAGTGACTGAGCTTCCACATCCACAGCATCCCAAAAGGATGAGGATTCCTCTCCTACCATGCTTAACATAGTTGCCCAAATGCCCCTCTTGGCTAAAGTCAACAGAAAACGTCTTGAAAACAAGAATGATGGGGCCTCAGTTCTGAGGGGTTGCTGAGAGCCCCCTGTCCTGAGAGGCTGGATGGAGAAAGAGAGGTTTGTGCACATGAGGAAGGAACTGAACGGGGGGAATAAGACAGAAAATGAGATTGTCATTGGTACTGAATCTATTTAATGTCACTGTTTTACCAGTGAAAAAAGTCAAAGAAAAACCATGCCTCTACCCCTTTGGTTCCATCAATAGCATGTTATTTTGTATTTTATACAGCCCCTCCACTCTTAACACAGCACTACAATAGAGAAGATCTGGGTGTTGCTCTGCTGCTCTTTAAAAAGAAGGAACTGAACGGTTAGCAGCAGTAGTTCTACAATGTAAGACTAAAAGTTTCTCATCGTGGAAAATGAGTGCACGAGTAAGAAGATGTCAGCTGCATTCAACAACCAACATTTTCTACCACACTCACTCTCCCCCAGATTATTAGTGTGCAAAAATATGAACAGTACCAGCACAAATATGGATTTTATGTTACCATTCAAAGAAATTCAAGCATTTCTTACAAGAGTAAGAATTTTTTTGGTAAATGTTTGAAAGCATTTTGTTGTTGGTTAAAAGAAACAAAAGCATTTCTGGACTAAGCATTGTTCAATCATCTTTGCAATCTCTTGCAGAATGCTCCTTCCAGAACAACACCGCTAGTGTGCCTGCAGGGATGAAAGCTGGGACACCATATGGTAGAACGAGGCCTTTGCCTCAGCCTCCCAGTAAGGAACCTCAGCTGCCTACCCATCTTCATTCTGCAGTATAACACTGGGTATGTCTCAATTGGGAAACAAAGCAGAAGACGTTAGCAACTGCAGGCTTGTGAGTTCATCTTGGTCTCCCTGTGGAAAACTGCAATGGTTTTGAGGGAACTCAAGAGGAAAAGTAAAGGTAGTGGCTTCACTGTTTGTGCCACTGGCAAACGCATCTCAGGGCCTGAGGGAAATATCACATTTTCCAGCTGCAGCTACAACAGCCTTCAAATTGCTTCAGTTGATTTTTTTTTTTTTTCTTTTTTTCTTTTTTTTTTAAATCAGCAAACAAATGCTAATGGAATAGAAGAAAGCTGTGCTAAATAAATATCTCCCATGTGGAAAGGTCCTCACGCTAAAAAGAAGTTCCAGAGATGTCCAAGAACTCCTCCTCCATGATGTGCTGGCCCAGGAGGTGGCTGGACAACCTGGCTTAAGGATGGGGGCATGCCACTATGTGACATGGCACTGCAGGACCTGCTCCCATGGCTCTGGTGCAAACCTGAGCACCCATTGCCTCTCCCAGCCCCTCAGACTGGTTGTGTAGAGCGTGCAAAAAAAACACATGAGACAGCCTGATGTAAGCAGCCAGCTGTACCTCAGGTATATATATATACTCCCTAGACAGCTTTAAGAGATCCACTCACCATGCAAGAAAAGAGAAATGCCTTTAGCTTCAGCTAAACCTAGGAAGAAGGCTGATAGTTTCTTCTCAGGGCTGTTATTTAAGTTCATACTACTCTCCTTTTCTGCATTTAGCATGAAATGCAAAATATCAGATCTTGCCTCCTGCTACTCAGCAGACAAACTGCTCTTCCCATCAAGAGGTCCCCATTAATCAGAAGACAAGGGGAGGCCACTGCACTGCACTGAGTTGCACTACAAGTGGAGTGCATGGCTCCTAACAAGACCTCATGCAGACAGGGACCTGTCTTGGGGGTGTTGCCTTTGGTTGTCTTGAGAATTACCCAAAATGGTACTCAGTTTCCACAGATGTTAGCTGCAGTTGTGTTAAGTACAGCAACCAGAAACGTGTAGAATCTAACAACTAACTTAAATATATTCTGTTTATAGAACTGAAGGAACTTGACTTGCTTACAATCATTTTTACAATTGTAACTTATCTGTACTGAAGTCTTCTCAGGTCCACATCATCAACATTTTTATAGTTGTGATGTTTTCCATATTTCTAAGCATTACCAGAAGGCACCCGGAACAACATACCGCATTGTCTGCCTCAGCTGTTTTTCTGGGACATATAGCAATGCAGGCACCAATGAACCAGAATGGACTTTGAAGGAAAAACAGAAACCAATTTTGTTATTTTGATATTGAAAATAAGCAACTCTGTGTTCACCACTCTTTTGTTTCTAAAAGCTTCATCCGTACCTGACGCCTTCTACAGTGACTCAAAGTGTATGTATACAACAAAGAAAGCAAGCTAGGATAGTCGTTCCCACTTAGACATGAATGCAAAGTCTCAGAAGGTGGCTCATAGTTGTCTCATGGGAACCGCAGGCTATTTCTGCAGAACTCCACTGATGCCAGTGGTGAGCCACATGGGGATGGTTTAGCACCCACACAGAACATTTTGTACCATCGGGGCTTTGTATTCCTCAGCAGACCATACTTCAGGACTACTTTTAGAAAGACCGTTGGACTGCTTCATACTTTTGCACTGTCTCCTTTCTATATATATTTATACTGGAAACTCGGCAACTTCTGCTGTAGCTGTGCCTTTTTATATATCAAGCAGCCAACCTGTGCTAGAAATTTTACAAACAAATATGAAGTGCTAATTCCCAGTCCAAGAGAATATTTACAGCAGGGTTTGCTTGAACTTCCAGCAGCATGCCAGGCACATCAGACTGGTACTTCTGGGTCTCTTGCGGGGACTCTAATTCTTCCCTTTTCTTTTGACACAGGAAGATCAAATTAATCTAGTAGAAGGAACAAATCAAACTTGATTTATTGTTGAGTCAAGAACACTTGCTGTGTAGTTGCTCCATTTTCCCCTGTAACCCATGCTGTAGAACTGGATGCTGGCTGAGGAAGGAAAAGGAGGGGAAAGAAAGTCCAGGGGTTACCTGTCACTTCCTTATACTTTCTCCTAAGAAGAATATAATAAAATCTTCTTACTATTCATCTGTGTTCTCATTAACTGTTCCTGAAATGCAGGCCTGGGGAAAAGCCCTTTTCCAGCAACCTGTTGGCTTTAAGGAAATGTGCACATCATATGGCACAGTTGTGGTTTCATGGTGGGTGGATGGGAGGATTGTCTCCTTCCACCTTCTTTACATGAAAAGGGTGAAGCAGTAGTTCTGTACCTAGAACAATAGCCTGGTTTGGTACCTATAGGTGGAAGGACATGGTTGAAGAGTATATTCATTAGGAAAAAGAGAGGGTGCTCCAGAAAGAAGCAACTGAGTTTCTTGTTCTGAATTACCTTCTTAAAACGTCCCCCTGTTAATTGCATGGACTTGCTGAAGCTCTTGCCAAAGCTGACCATGGCCTTACTGAGTACCCCAGTACTCCTAGGCATTGCCTTCACAAGCCAATCTGCTACCTGATCTAAAGTGCATGCTATGTTATTTATGTCTTTGGAGCGTGACCATTAATTTCTTTCCTTGGGTTGGATTATCATATTTCAGAAGCCTTAAAAGTGCACAAATAATAGAGCAAGAGGATCAACTTTTGTTTTGTGTTATCATGTACCTTGTGCTCAATAAGAACCCTCATTGAGTAGTTAATTTATATTTTAAATCTGCAGGCTGGATGAAGCACAAACACCCTCAGTCTGCCTACTCAGTGGCTTTCTAACTCAGCTTCCTCCTGAACAGAAACCTGGGCACTAACTAACTAATCTAACCCAAGCGAGAAAAAAGTAACCACTTCTGAAGCATCTTTTACATTCAGTGGGAGGAAAAATTTTTCAGAATTCCAGAGAGAAATTCCTGCTGTTCACTCTTATTTTGCTCCTGATGCTAATTACATGCATCAAAGAAGATGGATGGGATTTGAAGTTTGTATGTGGATCGTTTAACCAAAATGGCATTTTTGTATTTAATTCAAACTGCAGTTCAGATGAATCTGAATGGCAGTGAGACAGGCTTTCTATCCACATTTCAGCTCTGTACAAAGCTCCTTTGGGGCAGACTCAGCAACATGTAGATAAAACGGAGTGATATAAAAGAACAGAGGACTACTTTCAAAAGCACAATCTCATTACATTCCAGAAAAGCACTGTAACTAATATTTATATATGCCGACAGTGAGGCATGCAAACATATTTTTGTTCAGCACATTTTCAGCTTGGAGGATGGAGCTCACTTTCCTGTCGAAACCACACAGGGAACAATGCCTGTACCTGCAGCAGCAGTTTTTCTGCCCCCCAGAGCCCAAGAACCCCAGTTTTTCTGATTTAGGCAGAAACGTGAACCAAATACTCACCACATACACCAAGAAAGGCCAGCTCACTAGGTCTTTCTGTATTCGTCTTGCTGTGAGCTCTTGGGGGACGTTTGGAGCAAATGTCACCAACAAATACATCCCTACAACTGCCAGAGTTCCTCCTTTAGAGAAAAGGAAATCATGACTTGTTAATACACGTAACTGTGGTGATTCTTGCTCTCCGGCGCACTTAGAAACAGCTTCTAAAAGAAAGCTGAAGTCTTCATGATCAGATCTGGGCTTAAGTATTTGGACTGTCTGTGGTTCTATCTAGTACAGTTTTTTTTAAAAGCATAAAGAATTCTGGAAATATAAAATAAAAAGCTGTCAGTAAAGCCTCGTGGATTAGGGTCACAATGCAGCAGCACATTTTCATATATGCTCGATTCAAACAGCAAGTGCATCGCGAAGGAGAACCGATCTTTTGTACTCCTCATAGGCACAAAGCAGGTCACAGAAACTTCTAACCTGGGAGAACATGTTGTTAAGACAGATCATCAACCAACATAAGCACACTGCTCTCCTGAAGTCATTGTGTCCACTGAGATCTGCACCAGTGACAAACCTGCCGTGCAAACATTAAGTGCTACAGATACATTCTAGTCCAATGCTCATGCAAAGCTGTCAGGAAGCCAATGTTTCAGCCACTCCTTGCTGCACTTGCAGACCTATGAACTGCTTTATGAAAGGCTGATTTGCAAAAGGCTGCTCATCCATTGGGTTGCTGGGGCCCCTTTTCAAGGTTGAACTTGCATTATTGTGCTTTTAATAAAAATCTGGAAGTTCTGCCTTGTGGACAGCCAGCTGACAAACACAGATGTTCACTGAGTTATCTAGATAGAAGTGAGCTGATCCCGAGCTCTTAAGCTGTATTGGATTAGGGAAGATATTAGCTAATCAATTTTTTTTTTCCAAGCAATCTTTAAAATTCTTGGCAAACCTATAAATCGGTGCGGAGTACAATGCTCAGGAATACAAAACAAGGCACATCCGGAGGAGGGTTTTGCTGGCACTGCTATCACACACGGTTTCTTTGGGAAAGCAGCACTGTTCTATATTTATGTGCTTGCAAAAACATCACCATATTTCCCATCATACAGCTCATTCCTATGGAATGTAGCAACATTGTTAAATCCTTCTTGCATAGTCTAACTCACAGAAATAAAATAAATCAGTGCTGAGCACTAGTTAAAACAGCCCGCAGTTATAAGGCCATAAGGGAAACACGATCAGTTGAAGGGAGAGGGGGAATTTTGAACGTAGCAGCCAAGCTGGCAAATTTGGATCTCCAACCTAAATAAATATTGTATAGTATTCTTGGAACAGTTCTGAATGGATCTCTCCAAAACATTCATGAAAACAGCTGGGATTAACTTGTTATATAGTATGGACAATCAAGCTTAGATGCTGGAAGCTCTGCAGTAGATGTCCCGTGGCAGGTACCCATCAGGTGCACTATCTATGTTGAGAATATTTGGTGCAAAATCCAAACTCTGAAATCTGCTTGTCTCTCAGTATTACAAGCAGGGCAGTTTTGATATGTAAAAAAATCTTGGACACACACACACATAAATATGACATACTTTTGTAATGAAGACCACATTTCCCAACAGAACTCTTGACAACATGATTGTTTGCTCTTTGAAGTGATAAAATTAATACCAAAAGGGAATTTGCCACTTTTAATTGAACTTGAATTTTTGTGCAATATCTATACAGTAAGAAATAATAATTAAAAAAGCCTTCTATTTGAATGAATAACTCAATAATATCATTAATTTTATTAGAATTTCACTATACTCATAAAGATAACGTCAAATACAACCTCAGAAGTAAAAACAGACTATGAAAATAAATCTGAGCAAAAGGACACATAAGGAATGAGTTACGGCTATAAGCACAGAGGATTTGGGAGTGCAGCCTGTTTCACATGCACTGAAGATTCTCCCTCTTTTTGTCACTTCTTCCCAATTTTGTAAGTAACTGCCTCGAAACACTCGCTTGGGAAGTGGGAGTGTGAAGTGGGGGGTTGCATGAGAGCTTCAGCTTGCTAAGCATATGGCCACACACATGTCCATATTAGCAAACACTTACCCACTATATCTGCAGCCCTCACTGTCTTCTTTAGGAATAAGACAGAAATAAATGCACTACCTAGAACAGAAATATAAAGTCTTATATATATATTTATATATATATATATATTGGATAGAATATCAAGTGCTATAGCAAAAAGCCACTCTGAGCCAAGTATGAATATATCTCAAGGCTGTTGCACTGTACCATGATATAACCAGACAGGAGTCCATTCCAGCAACCAACCAGTACTTTTGTATAATTTTAGACATAACCAGCATGCTCTTACGTAGTTGAAAGGCTGCAATACCTTTCCTATCTCCCACACAGACACTACATAAAACTGCCCTAATTCAGTCATGTGTGGAAGCATTAGGAAACTCAGGCACTGATCAGTCCTGCTGTTCATCTCCCTGTTTTTCCCTCAACTATCTCTGTGGATTCAGACAAGGCATAGAAGGATAAATTTCTGCTTCCCTGGACTTCAGTGTACTAGAAACCTATAAGCATCAGAAATACAACTGAGAGGAAGAAAAACCACTGAAAAAGCCTAAAGTCATGAATAAGTGGGAGGAGAAACTAGTACATATACCAATAGAAGGGCTGCCCACAGTCTTCTAGAATGACTTGTAATGAGAAAGGGGAAGAATGGAAGTGAACACACAAAATGTTCACAAAGATGAGCTCATCTTTCCTGGGCAGCTCCATCCCTTGCCCGGGTCTCCCTCTTCACCTGTGGCAAGCTTCCAGTCCAACCCAGCAGCAGGGAGTGGGTGAGAAGCAGCAGCCTTCACAACAGGATTTCTGGTGAGCAGCTCCCTGTGGACATGTGCTAAAGGAGAAAGGGGTTTGGAATGAAGACATACCAATAAGACTGTCAGACACCTGTAAGAGTTGGCTCTCTTCCACTATGCAACATTAGAGCATCTACATCTAAGGGGAGGCAAAAGAGGCTGAATAGCTATAAGAGATGGAGAAAGGCCTTTGGGAGAGGAGCACTGGTGATGTTAGATTTAGAAACCTCAAAGAATGAGATTTAGAAACCTCACTGTCCTGGGAGGGAGTGTGAAAGGATACGTTGAACCTAAGTTCAAGCTGTTACATGTTCTCTGTTCCTGCCTACAGGATGAAGTTCTTGGTTTATTCTTGAAATAATAGATCTTTTCATGACCACCTTCGCATCATTATCTCTATCATTCCAATGGAACAATTAATCAGTTATTAACTACTAGATACACTCCAGATATATCAAAATAAGTTCATAGCAAGATAATTAGAATGAGAATTCAGCATCATGTCAGTAGAAAATGAGACAAAACTTAAAAGGCATGAAGAGTGATGGAGCTCTATGCAAATGAATAAGAACAGTAAAAGAATCTCTAACTGAAAGTGCCATGCTGAAAGCAAACTATCTGACACAGTTTTCTCTTTTCACTGAGAACCCTGCTGTAGAAAAGACACTGGTATCCAGGCAACGCTGGCAATACAGAAGCTAGCTCTAAGAGAGAGGATAAAAGGCAGGAGAGAAGTGACAGCAACCTGAGTTAGTGCAGGAATTAATTACTGCTGTCAGAGCTCTCCCAAACCACATCTCAGACCACCCTGTATGTAGCCACTGTAAAAGTACTGAACTATTGTGTAATGAACTGATGCCTGATTTCTTTTTCTGACTACTTTGTCTGGGCTCCCCATGGAGATATAATAAACACAGCATAGAGTTCAATCCTGATATTGGCATCCAATTTGGGCTTATATGATTTATGCCCACATTTCCACTGCCTGGTTCTCTGGAGATGATAAATAGCAA
Organism: Excalfactoria chinensis; assembly: GCF_039878825.1. Lineage (NCBI taxonomy): Eukaryota > Metazoa > Chordata > Aves > Galliformes > Phasianidae > Excalfactoria > Excalfactoria chinensis. Next base: position 20,953,617 of record NC_092826.1, on the reverse strand, counting down.
CCTGGGTACACCACAACCTCTGAGGCTGGCTGTAGGCACAGGAATGCATCCAGGTAAGGAAACCAGTCGCTCAGCCTGTCATCCACTTGAATAATGCAAATGTGGCAAGCTCTTTCTCCAGAGATAGCTGGTAATGCACAAGAGATCACAAGCTTAGCAGAATATATGTATAATTAATGCTCTTTTTGATGTGTAATATGTCGAGGAATTTTTAAAAAAGAAAAAGTTTAAAGAACATACATTAAATGTAGGCCATCTGGGATGAGAGGAGCTGGTAAAATCTGAAGTAGGAAGGGAGATGCCAGTGGAAGAGCAGAGTGAAACCCAGGGGAGACTTTGAACAGAAAAGGCACCTGTCCCTGCGGATAAGCCACCAAGGCTTCATATGTATTCAAGTGAATCAGAAAAGCAAAAGCTTCACAGCCTCAGGTCCATTCCGCTGCTTGAGATGTTCACTTCTCAAGCCAGTGTTAGCTGACAAACATTGCCCCTGCTATATCCTCTGTGCAGAGTGACCTCCAAGCTGCTGTGCTATGAGCAGGAGGCCAGGACCTCCCAAGGTCCCCTCCAGCCTGAGTTATCCTAGGGCTGTGGGAACCCCTGGCAAAAGAGTAAGTGGGCCGCCAAAGGCCAGAGCTAAGCACAGCAGATATGTGAGTTAAAACCCTTCCCACTACCCAGCCCCAGTTTCCCCTTTCCTATGGAGGGTTCTTTTGTTCCCCTCTCTGCCACAGGAGATGTGGGCATCCTCTGATGTTATACCAGTGTGGGAAGGAAATCACTGAACATTGTGTTCAACCCTATGAATGAACAGACTAAGTTGAGCAATTGCTGTGCTGAAAGGCATTAATTCATCTTTCCAATTCTTCATTTTTTTGCTTGCTTTTCTTTAAAATAATAATAATAAAGGCTATAGACAGTCATACAGATTGAGATCCATGTCACCGAGGACTGTTCTCTGGTTGTTTTTTCAATTGGCCAGCAATTGAATTCAGCAACAAAGAAAAGGAAACAAAATAAATTGTCAGAGTATAAGCTGGCAACAGTGTGGCACCAAAGCAAGCAATTTATCACTGTTCTACACACTAATTGTTTTGGAACCACTGGTTCAATCACACGCACAGCTCTAAGCCTGAATTGTCAGCCTGTAGTAACTGAAGCAAAAGCTCCATCTCCACTTGTCTGAGACAATCTGTATACCTTCAGCTGGATCAGAACATTTTCAGTTCATTAACTGATGAGGTAAAATTTAGAAAATGAGGCATCTTACTCCAGCTGAAAGCAGACAACACTGGCCTGCTAGACAAGAAAAGGGCAGAAAATCATCACTGGAAGGGTTTGAGAAACATGTAGATGTAGCACTGAGGGACATCAGACAGTGGGCGTGGTGGCGATGGTTGCACAAGATGATCTTAGTGGTCTTTTCCAACTTCAGTGATTCTATGATCTGTTAAGGACTGAACATTATAGAGTCAAGCCTGGGCAAAGAAGAGCCATACTAAACAGATAAAATCAAATAAAATCAATAAAGTAACTGTATCGTTATAACAGAGCCTTTTTAAAGGCTCCTGAAACCCTTTGATCTGGAAATCTGAAGTTATTATTTCAAATGAAAAATATAATGGCTTGCAGTTACATCAAAATTGTGGTAAACAAAAATTATCAAATGGAAAGGGGAAAAAAAAACGTTTGTTCAGGAGCCTAACTGTTATGTTGAAACAACCTTGCCTTTTTACACATCAGCATAAAACAGTCTGTTTTGTACTTACTGTCTATTACTACAGTGTGTGAATTTCTATTTAAATTGAAAAATACGATAGCAAATGTCCATTTTCTGCATAGTATACAATTAAGGGCCTGAAGGGAGAGGTGTAATGGTGCTACACATAAATTAGTCAAATGCTGATTCTCCTTGGAGAGTGATAGCATGCAATTATCTCCATATGTAGGTTTTCTGCAGGAGAAACAGAAACAAAGAATAGCATGATGTGTGGGTTCTACCACCAGCAGACACTGAAGGGTGAGAATCCAGCTCAGAAAACAACTCCTCTGCCTCCTAGACAAGAAACGTGCAGTTCAGCTTCTTTCTTGTTTGTTTGTTTGCTTCTTTTTAAGAAAGGAATAATATACAGCAACATAAGTTAGAAAAAGAAAATACATACTGAACATGAGAGCAAATTTTTTGTGTTTAATCCAATCCAACCTTAAAAGACTCAAATAAAAAAAGTGTTCATTATTCATTTATTTTTTGTTTATACTCAAAACAATTTAATGAATATTTTTCATTATTAAATTGTTTTCCTGGTACTGAAAGCATCTATGAATCTCGCCATTTTACCTTTACTTTTAATTTCAGACCTTACCTCAAGCAATGATTTTCATAACTGTGCATAACTATAAATCATAGAATATCCCAGACCAAAAGGGACCCTCAGGGATCACTGAGTCCAACTCCTGGCTCCACACAGGACCACCCAAAATGCTAGAATATCATCATAGTATCATAGTATTGTGCGAGTTGGACTTCATTTTCCTCATTTTAAGCCTTAGATTAGCTTTATTTAAAAGAATTGGTACAATACTCAGAAAAGCACAGATAAATTTTGCTTTTTCTGTCTTCTCCATAGAGAGAAAAAGAAACTGAACATTAGTCTCAAATACCCATTCTCTTAAGCTTAGCTGATCGGTAGCAAAGCTGAGGTCACACCAGCTAGGTAAAGGCTCCTAAAAACACCTGTTGTGCAGAATGCTTCTCAATGCATTTCACTGGCAATCTGGATAAATGCCAAAGGAGGAGGACTAGCCATGATGTGAAGATTTGTTTAATGTTTGCACCTCTCCCATTTTGTGCAGTAGGGAAAACATTTCACTTTGCGTCCAAGCATTTACACCACTTTATGGGTCTGCCTGCAACTTATGAAGCAATTTAAACTCACCCAGATGATTTCACACTAGAACTGCTGAGGAGTGCTCAGACTGTGAGGATGCTGATGCTCAGGAAGGTCACATCTGAAAATATGACCGTAAAATGTGCTTTGTACAGAGAGATCCTCAGACCTCTGTCTGTCTTCTGAGCTGAAGAGATTCAAGACCATGCTGGTACTGAAGAAGTGAGAGAGATCATAATAGGTTGAATAATAATATGGGTCAAAAAAGACCACTAATCCATCCAATCAAATGTAGGCTGCCACATAGACAGGGAGCTCTGGAGAGAAGATGAGGCATATAGTACATTTGATCACTGCAACCCAAACGAACAGGAGGCTGAGGGGACAGCTCATGGGGAGCAGCTCTTCCTGGGCAAGTACCAATATATCCACAGGGTTCTGGAAGACAAGCACTGAGAATGAGACAAGGAAAAAGACTGCAGAGTTGAGGTTGCTGGTCACTGAAAGAATGGGATTTAGCTGAAGCATAAGCACCTGTAATGTCATCTCCATGGTGGGGTCTGCAAGTAAACAATTCACAACAGAATCTCCCAGAGAACATCAGCATGAAGCTTCTACCATCTTACCCTTCTGCATCCCTATATCTTGCTCATGGAGAGGGCAGCAGCCCAAGAAAATCCAGGCTACAGTCCTATTGTGGGTCATTTTGGAGAGACAAGGGAGAGGCTTCAGGTGTGAGGTGGAGAGGTACTGCTAGACCTGGTGGGACCTGAACCTCCTTTGTGGCCCATTAACATGGATTTGGAGAACATGAAGGAACATCTGCATGCACAGATGGAGTTAAACAGATAGCCAGATCAGCCCAGAATATCTAAGAACAAATTCATTACAGCTAATCACTAAGGCTACTCTTAGTTTAAACGACAGCTATTAATGGTGCACTAAATACAAAGGAAGATTTTAGTCAGATGGTGCCTGGTCTCTGGACAGCTATTCTGCAAACTGAACATGCAGCATTTCTAACGTGATGAAACATTACTACTGGAAAAGTGGTGGACAAGACATCATTTGCTTTTCCCCCATGTCAATATCCTAATAAACAAGCAAGCAAGATGTCAGAGAAATTGCTCAAAATAAAGGCCATAATGGTGAGTTTCATTCTGAAAACTGGGTTATAGAACACACACTGCAGAGAGAAGGAAGAACCCCGGTAATTATTTTGTTGCATCTTCAGAAAAGTGCTTTAAACAGTCTGGAGAATGCTTCCCAGTTCCCATTAGTAACAGAGTTCTCAGAATCTCATGATCTTGCACCACAAAGGCGTTACATTACAGGGAAGGGGAGAAATACTTTTCTGCACAAATATCTGAGATTTTTTTTTTCCTATAATACCATCAGGGATATCATTTTCCAAAGCCTAAAGCAGTATCTCGCCCCACGGCTATTTAGAAGGAGCATACGAAAATGAAAAGGGATCTCAACACTGTCAGCCTAAGTGAGTTAAGTGTAAAAAAAGCTCTCTAGAGAATGATGAAAACTGCATAAGAAGCCATCTCTGGTTCCACCGGCCTCTCCTCACACAACCCCCCTAAGTTATTTCTGCAAGCAAGAGCAAGGGAATGAACAAAAAAAAACCACAAGGGTTTAAAATTACCCAAGCTGCATATAAAAAAATGAATTCTAATTTTTAAGTATAAAAAGCTTTTTAATGATCCCATCAAACATGTATTACCCCTTTTTTTTTTTTTTAATTAAAAATTTACCATTTTTTCCTCTGGAAGAAAACAACTGCTGTCTTCTCAAACTATTTAAAACCCTGAACAGATGCAGAGCTTGCATCATTGCAACCACACATAGAAAAGCTTCCACTGTGCAAGAGAAGAATATATCGTCTTTGTAGATTAATTCTAAGAAAAGAGAAAAATCTGCTGGTTTTGTGCCAACTCATGGTCTGTGGTGATGAATTCTTTCTAAAATATCCATCAGAAGCACCCATCCCAAACTTTTTGCTATTTAATTGATACTGAACTAAATGCAAAATTCAGTTGGATTTGGTTAAATGTGATTGCGGGACATAATAGTTGCTGGCTCCATCTATTTTAAGACCCAGGATGCTTTCTATTTCAGAAGTTTTGAGATACATTATGGGAATAGCCCAAATCTGGACTGGGCAGACTCCAGTGTGCCTTATCCTCTCCCCACATCCTGATTTCCAAGCAAAGAAAAGATCCCATGTGGACCTCGAGTCACAGAGATCTACAGGGACAGCTGGGCACACCATGAAGCACAGCTCTTCTCTGCACAGCTATGGGTACTGAGCACCTGATGTCAGTGACAGAGACCTCTTACCTTCTAAGGTGTGCTGACATTACATTCAGAAAGAAGTGCTGATCCAAAAGGGCAGAGTTAAGGTTCAAATACGGATTTGGAGTTTGTTAATTTCTTCATTTAAAAAATAAAATAAGTTGTGAAAAGTTGCACATTTAACAACGTGCCCCAAAAGAGCAGCCAACTAGACTACACAAAGTCCACATTCTTCACCTAAAGGAGATCACATCATCATGACGATTATTTCTTGACCTTTGAAAATGGAAGACCTATCTTCTGCACAGCCATTGGCAGCCGATGTGGTGCTTCTTGGTCAGTTTGCCATTGCCCTAAACTCTGAACTATTCTAAAATTAAAAAGAGGCTTGCTCTCTCTCTGATTCTGATTTCAGAAGACAGAGAAGTATCTAGTGGTAGGAAGTGTTATTGGGAAGTTATTGTTGCAATTGGCTGTTCACATCATTTTTACTTTCCCTTCCTTAAGGGAATGATAGCTAGACTAAATACAACTTCAGATATCTCTATTGTTTGGGCTAAGAAAGGGATACTGGCAGCTGATATATGGGAATGGAATATAAGGTATTACTGTGCTTTCTGGAGTCTTCCAGGATAAATATTTTGGGGTCAGTTAAAAACTAAAAAAATAAAGAAAGTGGCTAAAGGTTTTGACAAAATGTAACAGTAAGGAAAATGGTTTTTTGGCGTTTGTTACAAGTAAGGGGAAATGGAAAATGAAGGAAACAGATAGAGTTCTTCATATATTGCAAAGCTATGGAAGAAATCTGTTCAGATAAAAATCACCCTAAATACGACCTTTTCTTTGCAGCACCTTAATAACCAAAGAAATTTTTTCCCTTCCCAATGCTTTTCATTTCTTCTTCCTAGATGTATATGTTTGCATTTTCTTCAGTATGGGCAACAAATTAGATCAGGTTCCTGTATGTTCAGAAACATCTGGAAATGCCTGCAATTGTTAAAGATAAAACCGCAACCACCAAAATCACGCTGGGATCTGTTCTGTTAATTTACATTTTCATCTCAGGTAATATCTCATTCCTTTCTTTGATAAATCTTTGCTACAATGGTGAACTACAGTCGTTTTATGTCTCATTCTCCAAAATTCTGCAATAGTTTAACATTAAAGGTTACAGTAAATTGTCTGCAGTTTCCTTCCCCCACAACTTCTTTGCTAAATTGCACCCACATATGTTTGGCTGCCTCCTTCCACTACAGACAGACAGTCCACAGGGAAGATAATTCATTTGTCTACCTTCCCATGCAGAATTGCTCACTGCATCATTGCTTCCAAGCATGAAACTGGTAGCTAGACAAAGACCATGAAATGTTATCACTTGTCAATAGCAAGCAAATGAGCTTCAGTGTACACAGAACTGTTGTGCTATCTCTCAGCCCTGGGTGTTTCAGCTGTGGATGTGAACAAGACATTTAAGGGATATGCTGTACTCTGTACCTCTGTTTTCCCACACTCTGTACAACAGTGCCCTGTGCACTCTGCTTTGCATTAGCAAACAGAACCACATCTTTTAAAATGTACGTTTCGTTATCAAAGAAGCAAGAGATCTCATACCTGGGATAGGCCTCTAAAAACCTTAACTACAAGAAAAAAAAAGTCCAAAACAAAAAACAACTACGAAGAGTAAAGATTGCATTATTGCATCCTAACGATACAGATAATTCTGCTGAAGTTCAATCTGCACATCTGATTTTTGGGTGGTCTTGAGCGAAGCCAGGAGTTGGACTTGATGATCCTTGTGGATCTCTCCCAACTTGGGATATTCTATGATATGTCTATAACTAAGATAAGAATTCCAGGAAATTTCTAGTCCCTGCTGCAGTAAGTATTCTTTGGTCAGAGAAGGGTTTGTAAAACACGTTGAGAAAAAGAAAGTAATGATCTAAGGAAAATTTGCTGTCAATTTATAGAGCATACTATTCTGCAGAAGTGACTCTGATACATGAGTCAGGACAAACTGGCACCATTCAGACCCCGAGGTATACCCAAGTGTGAGGGCACCTGCCAGCACCAGGTGAGTACAGACAGGTGAATTTGCCCAACCCAACGTGAAGCATGCAGATGGGCAAGGAGCAGACAGGAACTACTTAGTGTGATGATAACACAGAAATCATATTGTGGGTACTCAGGATCTGACCATAACTCTGCAGGCAGCAGGATATCAGCCCCTGGCCTTGATGGCTTGTGTTACCAGCACTATTGGTATGGCACCAGGTGACAAAATGGCAGGGATTAGCACAGCACAGAGGGACAAGAGCCCCCAGAGCAAAAAATAATTTAAAAAAAGGAAAATATTAGAAGAGCCTCTGAGTTAAGTAGAGGGTTTGTGTTAAATTGTCAGCTCACGTAATTATATGAATCATTTCTTTTCAAACCGGAGCATTAGCATTTTCCCCTCATGCTCCTGCTGCAGTTCCCCTGGTATTATCCTCCAGTCACAAGTAAGCATTCAATAAGGCAGGTACCCAAGCAAAACGTGGCAAACATCTCACCTATGATAGATATACATCCCAGTGGAGCAACAAGGGCAATGGGGGCAAATCCATAGGCTGTGAAATTGCACAGCTCTCCAAGGCCAAGCAGGGCAACTCCACACCACCACAGCTTGCTCCTGTAGAAGGGCTTCAGCTCTGCTTGGCGAGCCAGTCGGAGATGAGCGCATTTCTGGAAAATTAATTATTAGCAACAGGCATGAAAAGAAAGACTTCCATTGTGTTCTTATGTATAGCAAAAGTGGTGTAATTAAGGGGTTGTCATCTTTGAATTCCAGGTGCGTCAATGTTTTCTCTTTAAACACGCCTTTCAGCTTGCTATTGCAGACAGATGGCTTTGTGTTAACTCAGATGTGTACTTCCTAAGCCATGGTGGAAATGACTGAAAAATTAGACTTCTGAACAAACCTGAAAAGCATGAAGTGAAATCTAGCTAGTGCTTCTCAGCCATCCCTGCAAGCCTCTGTTTTAGTCTCAAAGCACAGATGAGCAGGTTGTGCTGTGAATTTAGCAACACCCAAGGGGAAGAGATGGGCCAGAATCAGAACTTTGGCATCAGACTGGGAAAAGAGGACTGAACAACTTGGTTTTTCTGCTCCTGATAAGTATTCTAGCTAGGAATACAATTCCAAGATGGAAAAGGCAGCACTTAATCATTTCTGCTGTAGGGAGGACTCGTAATTCAGTAGGGAGAATTTAGGATTTGGCTACAATCTCCTACCTGACCTTAGAAGAAGATCTCAGCAAAAGCATTATTTTCAAAAGGAAAACCAGCTTTAACAGTATCAACAGGAGAAATACATACTGAAATAGTATCTCATCAGTACTTGGCACATGGAGAAGGTATCACTTACACAATGTCACTGTTCTCCCTCTGACTGGACAGAAAGTACCTGTATATAACAGGATAATTTGACTTTGACCATGCAGGAGTTTTGAAACAGAGCCCAGGCATTCAACACATGGAAGTTGTGATTATGGGGAAGAACACAATGTTCACTACATTGGTTCTGCAGAATATCATTTCCTTTCTCAGATACCCCACCAGCCCCTCCGCACGGGGAAATGAGTCCAAAAAAGATGGAAACAAACTGATACAGCTATCATAGTATAAATTATTGTAAAGTGTGCATTTCACTTCACCATCTGATATCTGATTTTGGAAGTGTCACTGGAGAGTCACTAAGAAGTTGTAAATCATTTTCCTCGTGCTTTCAGTTCACTCTGCAGGTTTTGCTACAGAATATGGGTCAAACAGTAATGTCTGTGACATACCATAGCCTCAGTTGTTCCCCTTGGTGAGAAAAAGCAGAACACTATGGCAACTTCATGCTTCGGGATACGCTCAGGGGATAAAATCCTAGGGAGAAGTTTAGCCCCGGAAGGAGAAAGGGAATATAAAGAAAGGCAAAATTCCCTAAGCCACAGGCCACCAGTGCACAGTAATGTACACTATTTTGTATGCTGCATTTCTATTTTAAAAAATAAAAACCAAACATCTTTATGCCTGCAGACTTTTAATTGCATTGATCATATCATTAAGCAGTCCTAATATGCAGTCAATTCCAGTTTAGATTTGGCCCTAATGAGACAGGTTTCCACGATATACAGTGGGACTAGATGGAGGTCACAATCTGATACATTCATATGGCACAGTACAAGGAGATGCAGGAGGACTTGTGAATTTTGATTATGTTCTCATATGGGAATCACAGAAAATAACCAACTGAGGAATACCACCTAGCCAGAAACTGCTGCGGGACATGAATTAAAGAAGGAGAGGGAATGTTTATTAAATGCAACAAAATCTGTATTTTGAACTTCACCATGAAAACAAATCCTAAAATAAGTTGCTTTCTAAAAACAAACAGCTCAGAATAAAGAGAAATAATTTCATACCTGTATACTCAAAGAGACGCTAATCAGAAAATTTGAGGCAGCAGCAAGTAAAACTCCCAAGAGCTCAGTCTGCAGGATCACCAAACAGAGAAATACAAAACATACTTATTAGGTGAAGAAGAACAATATAACAGTGGTTTTCTGATAGTACATCATAACAGCATCAAAAACAAATTACTGCACATTTCAGTCACTGAGTTCAGGCTGCACTAAGAAACTGATAAAAAATATCTCTATACAGTGGGCTGTAATTACACAGTGGGTTTGTGCGTGGTGCCTAGGGCTTAAATAGTAAACAACTGGGAAATGGAAGGGCATCTCAGTGCAAGAGGTGGTTTTACAGCCCTTCAGAAGAACACATCCTTCAGTCTTGCAAAAGAAAAAGCTGGATGTGTCTGACATGAGCACTGCACACAAAAATTCTTTCTTTTTTTTTTAAGTACTTGTTTTATTACATAACCCAGAAGTAAAACCAACGCAATCACATTGTTCATATTAGAACACAGTGATTTTATGTTTCAACATATCCACTATTGGACAGGGCAGCCAGGATCATGGGTCTGCTGACAGCTTCTTCAATGTACCGTGTTATTTAACTAAATCCTTTTCTAATCAGCCTAATTTTCATTAAGATTTTGCAAACTTTCTGTGAGGCTGAGAAATTGAAAACATTCAAGTAGGACTCATTATTTTGGGAAACAGCCATTCAAAGACGTCATTTCAGCAAGTTCAGTGCACAGATACACAGCAGAGCTCCCCATCTATGTTTGAAATGTTGCAACCTTTGTATGCTGTCCTAAGTGTATTCACCCATCCAAGGCCACTGGTATGGTATCATGAGAAGACACATTAGCTTGCAGAGAGGACAAATGCAATATCAATGGACTTTTACAAGGACAATGAATGAGCATCTCCAAAAGCATGAAGAAAAAACAGTGTTACCACAAAAAGTCTAGAAAAGAATGATAATTTTAAGAGGCACATCTGAATCCAACTATCTCCGGCCCCATGTACTTCTGCAGCAGCTTTGGCTCAGAAGGAAAAGCAGACAACAGAATCATACAGGATAAGATGCTCAGCAGGTTGCAAGATAAGTACTACAGGAACATGAGGAGTCTTGCATTCTCTTTCCTCACAGGGAAACTGCTACCAAATGGCCAGCACCCAGGGCCTCATAGAAACACAGGGGGTGAGTTTTCCTCCCCAAAGCTTTGGTGCCAGTGTCACTACATCTCATGCAAACTTCAACTGTTCATATGTGGATTATTGCATTCCTTTCTTCATCCAGCAAACAAACAGAAATATCAATAAAATAGCAGTTAAATCAAAATTATTTCTTTGCTCCCAAAGACTTGTTCTTTCTAAAGACAGCATATTCCTTTGTGAGGGGGTGGAGAGGTGACCTTGTCAGCCTCATCATGAAGGGTCTAAGAATAAGGCAACAGCAGGGAACAGAAAACAGAAACTGCCAGCTCATTTACCTCATCATTTTGTTGCCTTCACGTAACTAATTGTAATATATCCCTGCTATTGCAGCACAGAACATGGACTCTGTGGCTTTTTTCAGTTCAACAGCCAATACAGCCCTCGCAGCTGTATCTCTGAGCAGCCCCTTACAGCTCCTTAATACCAGTCCACGGTTGCAAACACCGAGCAGGACTCAGGAAACAACCAGACTCCAGGGAGGAACTGTGCTGGTCTCAAAGGGGGTTCTCCATCCAGCTTTTAAGCTGCCAAAAGCACGTTCATCATTCAGTGTAAAATTCCTTAGGCAGGAGCCCTAACTCCTGAGGGCAGCCAGCAGTCTTCATACATGGCATACGGATCATGGCTGCAAAGGGTGAGCTACGCTGCCAGTGAAAAACATGGGTGGAAACAGTGAAGTCACTAAACTCAATCTGCATGAGTGGGCAGACCTGTGGTCTTATATCCATTCCGGGTTGCTGAAAATTCAGGTGTAAGGTACCATATGGAATGACTATCATGGCCTATAATATTTCTCAGAACCATTCCTTTGCTCTTAAGATAAAAGTTGCATGCAGCTGGTGGCAGAGGATGAAACTCTGTTTAATTTGTCATTAAAAACAAAAAGTGAAAAATTACACTCATTTACTGCTTCCAATGATGATCTGAGTATCTACCTCCAGGAACTCAGAATCAAGTACCCCTTTTATGGCTCTATGTAACACGTGAATAGGGACTCCAGTAGGAAGTCTTCCCATGCTGAGCATCCCTGTTCTCCCCTCCAGCACTAAATGCTTTCGTACCTCAGTGGCTGGTTTGTCAAGTACACGAGAGCTTTGCTTCTTTAGATTAGAGTGAGCTTTCTTCAAATAGCCTTGTGGGCTGCTTCAGATTTCTCACCACGATCACCCAAGTTATGAACTGGACTTACCTCCCAAAAGTCATTGCTTATTTTTCAATTTCCACAAATTCCCAGGAGCAGCTCAAACGTTTGGCCTTCTAATTTTCTGGGAAGCACTGAGACAATGTATGCAACCATAGTTTCAATACTTCCCAGAATTTCTCTCAGCATTCTGTATGACATCTCCAGGGCCAGTAGTGCCAGTGACTCCTCATGGAGACCATAAGAGTAAGGTCTTCCCATCCCAAGACAGGAACAGGCAGCCAGGGGCACAGAGCAGCTTCCTGGGGATGGAGATAGAGGCTGGGCAGGGCCATAGGCTTGGCTTGGCAAGGGTCCATTGCAGGCTGGAGCCTGGCTTTCCTGTGGCAGAGTCTGACAGTCCTAGGGATGATGTGGAGACTTAGGCCATGGGCAGGGCTGAGGAGCCAGAGAAAAACAGTGCTTGCACAGGATCATGGCAAATCTATAGTGGCAGTCTGAGCTCTAAATTTACCCTCACTGCTCAGGTCATTTTATCATAATGACCACATGGTTCACCTGAATGTTGCTGTTGGCATATATACTGCGCTGCCTGCTCTAAACTGACATGTGTTAATGAGCTCTGGTTAATAGCGTGATAGCATCGTACTTCCAATGCCAGGGCTGGACAGACACCTAAAATTAAAAGCAGAGTGCAGTGCAAGAGGGAGGTCAAATATCACATGGGTCCATTCAGGGAGACAAGATGAAAGTACAGTCACACCAAACGGCTATAGCACAGCAATACTTTCTTATGTGAGTTCATACTCAGACATGCCAATGTTAAAGAAAATAACACAGAACAAAACTTTAGTAAAGGAGAAAATTAGATGGCAAACTTCCCAAATCAAAGAGCATCGTAAGCTAACAGACTTTTTCTAATGCACAAGAGCTATCACATAAAGCAGTGCTCAAAGCAGGAGAGAAAAAATAAGATGCAATATCTCAGACTAATAAAATGGAGCATGAATGAAAGATGATGAGATGATGACTTGCACCAGAAGAAAGATCACCCTATCAAACGGAGACAGTTGCTGTATTGCCCTGAAGGCCACTAGAATCCTTGTGTTCCCATCTTGACATATGAAAGGCTTTATCATTTGTGCTATGTCCGCACAATGTCCTTTAGAGGCTAGAGGACTGGTGTAGCAGCCAGTATTCTAAGTAATAAACATGACATTCTCTGAACACAGAGTTTCCAGTTGTGAAATCCAGTTGTGATATCATCCATGCAGAGCTTCCCACACAAAAGTCTTGAGACAAATCTCCATGAGGGAATTCAGTTGCAGACACAACTCAAGAGCCATGGTGCTACTTTACACAACTAAGAAGTTCTATGGGAAAAAGACTGAAATACTCAAAGCTGTTGGCATAAGATGCTAATCTCTTCATATCCAAAACATCTGTCTGAACCTACAAGCCACTTTGTTGTACCCCAGATTTCAAACTGTTGACACATTCTTCCAATGCTTCCAAATACATTACACTTGTCCCAGAAACATCCTTCCTGTAATTTTTCCAAAAAGTAAAAAAATACAGACATTTTATTTCCTTTACCTTAATTTGATTTGAAACAAGCTGTTTAAGTCACTTGTTGGCTTTGCAGCACATGCACCATAGACAGAGACTGTAGGTTTACCAGTGTTTGGCACAATTGGTAACAAATAGTTGCACAATTGTACCCAAAAAGGTGCAATTTCATTATATGTTCCAATAGGTCAAAAGATCAAAGGTTCAATGTCTGGATGAAGATCAGAGATGAGTGTTGTCCCTTAGCAGTCAGTACTGGGACCAGTGCTCTTTAACATCTTCTTCAATGACACCAACATGTGCACCCTCATTATTTTTTGGATTACACAAAACTGTGTGGTGCAGGCAACATGCCTGAGAGATGGGATGCTGTCCAGAAAGACTTAGACAGGCTTGAGCAGTGGGCCCATGTGAACCTCATGAGGTTCAACAGATCTAAGTGCAAGGCCTTGCACCTGGATTGTGGCAACCCTTGCTATCAGTACAAGCTGGGAGATGTAAGGAAGCCCTGCCAAAAAGGACCTGGCAGTACTGGTGGATGGCAAGCTGGCCATGAGTCAGCAGTGTGTCTTCACAACCCAGAAAGCCAACTGTATTGTGGACTGCATCAAAAGAAGCAGACTGTATGTTTCCCTTGCTGGCAAAACTGGTTCAAGGAATGCCTTTTGATCCCCATTCCTAGGCCTCCACTCCTCACTGCCTCATTTGTGTTAAAATAACTATTTGTGAGTCTAGAAAGGCACTGTTCCAGGTTTGAAACAACCCTCCCAAAATATACCCCGTTAGTATCATGTTCTTTATAAGCCACCTGCTAATGTTGGACTCTGAAGGCAGATTGAAATTCACAAGGCAAAGTGAGTGCTTTAAAATGGTGACCCTGTGTTGTTTGCCAGCCATGAAAGTGACCAAAGGATCATGACTTTATGAGGCACTCTCACCAGTACATGGCATCCCACGTCCCAGCTCTCACACAAATCCAGACATGGGGAAGAGGGCTCTGAAGAATCAAACAGAAGGCATCCATTTGCCAACTGCAGTGGCAGCGTATTGCTACTCAAAATAAATGAGCAGCAGAATTACATATTGCTGCATATGATCCCCCTGTGAACACTCATGCAGAGCCTGATGCTTTTTTACCCTAACACCTTTTCCCATCATACTGGCAGTATTTTAGAAGAGCCTTTTATATGCAAGGTCTCTTTTTATTGTTAAAGTAAAGCAAGGGACTTATAAATGAAAGCCAGGTTGAAATCTAAATTTTTGGCAATAATTCTAATAACTTTGTCCCCAGCAGAGTACAATCTGCATTGGAGATTCAGTTATACAGTGAAGCGCAAGTTACCCACATTACATTTATGTTTTCCTATTGCACATTAAACTGAAGTTTCCAGGCCCCTGAACTGAATACTTAGAAAGATTAACTGAATTTGTATTGAGTAAAAGGTATATGGGCATTATTTGTGGAAACTTTTTCATATTTTCTGCTAATTTTACAACACCAGTTAAACTGCTCCTCCTATTTTTCTTTATTTCTGCATTTATTTGTGATCTAAAGGTGTTCTTAACAAATGTAATGAATTACAAGGCTTCAAAAGCCACATCTGAATTCCAGTACTTAGAATTTCTCCAGAATAGGATGGATCCTGTAATAAAAATAGGATAAATGCCTCCGAAAATTCCATTTCTGCATTAACTCTGAATCAAGGTAAATTCAGAATCCTTAATAAAAAACACAGCTTTGAAAGAGTTACCATGTGGAATTAGGAGAAACTTATCGTTTAGCTACTATTATTTATAGAGCCCTGGCTGTACTCAGTGCTCTACAGATGCATAAAGAAAATAAGTTCCTTGTTTTCAGTGGTTTTCACAGTGCAATTTGTAAAGTACTGATGGAGTCCTGAAACAATAGCATAAGAGTAATTACCAGCATTGGAACATATAATGAAAATACAAGTGGATTGTTCATTGTGACATGAAAGACAAAGGACATACAAGGAGAGAATGAAAGCATTTGACTCCATCTTTTTTAGGAACAGAAGAAGAGAGGAGAGAGAGGGAACTAAGCCAGAGTAAATCTGAACGAAGACAAGACACTTCACATGTTTTACACGAGTCGTTACACAGGATTCCAAACCACAGTAGATACAGTTCCTATCTCACAAACATTGCTGTTCTCTTGCCTTTACTGGGTTTTATCATCCATTAGCTTCTGAATTTAGAGAACATCTTTTCTTTTTCCAGGAAAGAGACAAATTGTAAAGGCTGAAAAAAAATATATCTTGGAAAGGTATCAAAGGGTGTGGGAGCTTGAGAGGATAGATCATCCACAGACATGGGGCAGTTCTGTTCAGCTCCATGCTTCGATCATGTTCATGCATTCTTAATTATATTCCTCAGTCCGATTAGTTAATGTCCATAATGTATTCCACACCAAGGTGATGAATTTTAATGGTAAAAGATAATTAAAAAGTAACTTTTGACATGCTTACATATATACACACGTATACAGATTTATCCATCCACTATAATATTACAAGCACTATGAGCAGTAATTTCTTTCCTTTTTGAGGAGTTACAGCAAAACCTCTCATCTTCTAAATTTCAATTTCCAATACTCAAGAATCAAATATCAGAATTAGGAAATAAATGAGAGAATGGGGAAGGCACAGAATAGATTTTTACACTGTTCCTCAGATGAAGAGACTGTGACACTGTGCTGCATAATCAGAGAGCATTTCATGTTTTAATATCACCTGTTAGATTGCAAATAAAAGCCTCTCCAGTGTGTGCACAATAGAGGCTCTAAAAATTTCAATCATAGTTGCTAACATCTTAATAGAAGGATTTTCTCAAGGACCATCACATAGCATCTCCATGGCAACTACAGAAATTACATACCCAGAAAAACAAGAAAAGGACTGTTTAACTTTGTCAGCTTCCAAGTCCCTCAGGAGAAACAAGGATGCAAGCACTGTTTGACCAGCTTCTCCCTTAACAAGGACAACTGGCTGAGAGATACTCTTTTGCCACTGTGCTTGAGCTGGCTTTCTAGGTATTCCAGTCCGGCCCTGTCTTGTTTCTGGAATAAAAGGCAAGGTACAATCCTGACTACTAAAACACCCGGTATATTAACTTCCAGAAATGATAGCCTGTCTCATAGTGAGATCTCCACCTGTTTCATGTGTCTCTCTGGACACCTAATGGACAGCTGAGGAGGAGAAAGCTCAAAGCACAGAGCACACACAAGATTCATGGGGACAGTTCATGCTCTAGAAGATGGAGTAGCTCTGCCCGTACTCAAAAAGACTGGCAAACTCAGTAGGGAGCTACCTGAACAACTGAATAAATCATGCTGTTAAGTGTTATGTTAGGTTGCAATAGAAGGCACGGAGTGCCTTGCTCTGACTCTATGCACAGACATGCCTCTGAACAAAACACACCTAGCTTGTTCCCTTCTGGTATCTTAGTACAAGCCTTGTTGGAGCACAAGTTCCACTTACAAATACACGAAGTCTGGAAAGCAAGAGTAAAAATCTCCTATACCAGCTGTGAGGAGCAGGACAGTGACATGCCTTTTCCAGCATGCACCTCTCCAGCATCACTTCCCAACAGAGGCAGACTGTTCTCTCATCCCCTCTCAATGAATCTTTCGTTAGCTGTAGCTAACTCCTCCTTTGATGTGCACAACAGAGTCTTCTCAACATGTTTCTTTGTTGGATCCCACTGACACCAGTGGGCCTGGGTAAACAAGAATGGGAACTCAGGACACTCCAAGGCTGGTGGCATTTCAGAGCAGCTCCTAACAGGAGTAATGAGAGGAGGGGTAAACAGAAAAGATCCAACCGCATTTAGAACGAAGTTTGATCCATCTGGGAAAAGAATTATGTGATTATATGGTAGAGGAATGGACAGCCCAAAGGCCTTTCCAGTTCCTGCAGAGGAGGGGTGCTGCACATTTGTTTCTTGCTTTTCTTCCTGCCCCTCACGCACTTGGCTCTCCTTGCTCATTTCCACAGAGAGCGTTAATCATTTACAGATAGTTTGCAATGTAAAAAAAGGACTGAACTCCAGAAGGCAGAACATTCTGGTTAGCAACACCATTCATTTAAATATAAACAACTGCTAGATTATCAGTGATGATTTAAAAACAAGAGGTCTTGCACTCACTAAAATATTCACACACATGTATATGGGTGCACAGACACACAAACACAACTGGATGCTTTTAATTTACAGATGCTTCTGCTCAAAACTTTAAGATGTAAATCTGAGGTTTAGGATAACGAATACGTTTCTTGGAGAAATGATCTCAGGCGCCAACTTCTTGCAGGGGCCTCGGATGTAGACAATGGCCTCATTTTCCCTTTCTGTTTCCCTGTGACATATTACAGTTGTGCATTTTGATCTTTTGCTTTGATCTGCAACTCGATTTAAAGTGTTGTGAGCCATTTTGTAGTTAGCGATGGGTGCTGGCTGGCATATAGAGGAAATGTCCAGTTCATCGCAAACCAAAACATCTTTTGACCTGCTGGAGAAAGCAAGAATCAGTTTTGATGGACAATTCCTTCTAGGTACCTTTGTCTCCTTTTTGTGCTCTCTGTTGCTCTTTAAAAAGATTAAAAGTATTTTCACCTTGTTTTGAGCATTCTTCCAGCAGGTTTAGCTAATAATTTTCTGGCTTCTTTTCATATTTTACTATAATATAGAATACAGTATTAGGGCTGCTCCAAAACTAATGCCTCCTATTTTATTATGTTGGCCCATGATGTCAGAGGCAGATGTGGGCGGTATGGAAGCAGAGGTTGAACCTTCCCACCAGTATTCCATTCTGTTTTGTTGCTGTGCTACAGATAACAGCAGAGGGGCTGTCTGACAAAATGGCATCTGGCACAGAAATGTGTATGAAGCAAATGTGTGTTATTGCATTCCTCTGTCCAGAAAACATGGCACCCACTGATATTCATTGATGCTTACTGAACGTTGAGACCAAACAGTGGATGTGAGCACAGTGAAGTGGTGGGTGGTGCATTTCAGTAGTGGCAAAAGCAGTACTCCTCCGCCAGTGCAGATTTTTACAAGTGCAGCATGCAGGCTCTTCTTCATCACTGCCATAATGCATAGCTAATAACAGTGACTAGGCTGAAAAATATTGCTTTGTAGCTGAGGATTTGCTCTACCAAACAGTATTATTGTGTGTTTTGTAACTGTTGTAGTTTCTGTGAAATGAATTGGAGGCATTGCTTTCAGAGCGATTTATGTAGTAAACCAGTTTCCACTCAACGGGAAACACTAGGGAGATGAGATCTATACAGATAAATTCTGTCCCTTCTTTTTTAGGAATTAAATAAAAAGAGGGAACTGAGCACCCTTTTCCTCAGGTGCCATCAGCTCTCTCTTGTAAACCACAGAATGATCTTTAGTTTGTCCTGGAAGCTTTTGATCTATAGCCAAGAGATGCTATCAGATATTCATCTGATAAAAGCTGATAGTCTTTGTTTAACTGAAGCTTTAGCAGACACTACAAGCTTTGCTCTGTCATCTTGACATGATGACTGCTGCATGATAACACAGACACTGAATGATAATGTTCATGGTGCTTTAGTCACTGCAGGGAGAAAAAGACTGTCACTGAAATAGGAAAAAAAAGCAAAGAAATTAATATCATTATAAGTCAATAAATGAAAGAACTTTGTGGCAAGTCCAAAACATAAATATATAAATAAAATGGCAGGAAAGAGTAGGTTAGAGTCATAAAGCAAAGTAAATGGAATCAGAATTCACTCACTCCAAGGCTGGAGCCCCCAAAATTTAAAGCAGGTTTTAATTGTCAGTTGACTCTCTGGTTACAAGTCTGCTATGTACACAAAGCTCATATTTTGATTGTTTTTACAGGAATCCCTTTCCAGCGTGGATATCTTTGGCTGGTGATGAAAAAGGATTCAAGTGCAATTCGTATCAGTTGGCAAAATTACCTCATTTTGATCAATAGTTAAATCATTGTGCATGCTAGCTAAGACTCCAGTGTAGATTTTATCTCCTACTGAGTAGATTCAGTTAAAGGGGATTGAAGTCAGCAAGTTAGACTTACTAACTACTTTGTCTTAGCCATCTTGAAGTAGCAATGTCCAAGCAGCCAGCTTGCTTTGCTATGAGTCATGACTTTCACACATGCAGGGTCTTCCTCCAGATCTTGCACTTAGCATGGTGGGCCAATATCCCACAGCCCTGTGAACCACAGGATTGCTTCTGCAGAAACAACGCCAGATACAAAGGGCGATGCAGGCCTTAGACAGTCATTGAGTGCTTCATCCAGAAGTCCCATGATTTCTCTCTATCACTTTTCCACAATCTCTCTTCATTCTCACCTTACGAGCAAAACAGATCATATCACCAAAGGAGGCCAAAGCTTCCAGCCTAGATAACATAAATCAGGCATGACTGTCATGGTGAACAGTGGAGTTACACTGGCATAACCTCAATTTTTGCAATACACATGTTTGTTTGATACTATTTACTTTTGAGCTTACTCCGCAAATACCGCTGCCACATTTCTTAAGATCTCTGCTATAGGCCTGGCGTTGATTCGCACACCAACTGGCTGTCTTTTGAAGCTGCTGGCAGTATGTTTCTAAGTCTAGATTAGTCACAGAATGGAAAGCATATCTCCCAACTGTTCACATTAATAAATGCCATTCTTCTGGTGACACTGTAAACATGAACGTAACAGTTTATACGTGTCACAAAAACTCCAAATGGAATAATCACAGCCTTGGTTATTAGGTTAGCCAAAGGTCTTCACCCCCTTAATGACTGGAGTGCACATTCTGGAGTTTGTTCATATTTCTAAAGCCTTGTTCCCTGAGTTTGGTCAAATTTCTACTTGAGTCACTGGGATTTTTTTGATTCCTTCCAACAGGAGTTAATCAGACCCAGCATATTGCTGGAGAGATGCAAAGGTACGATTGAGACATTGATTTTTGTATGCCTAAAGCAGACTTCCAGAACATAAGAAGATGAACATTTCTTAGCTTCAAAGAGCAATGAAGACTTCTTTGGATCACAAAATCATGAGTGTCCATATGGTAATAGGTGAGAGTTTAAGAGATGGGCAACTTATATTTAAGAAATTAGATGAGAATTCCCCTGTCCACTTATCCAGACAAACTGTCTCACCAAATGAGGCACTATGGCAAGCAAAGCAGCAGAAGCACAGGTTTAATATCTTCAGTGATGCCCAAGAAGCATGAAGCACCTTCACGAAATCTCACCTGCAGACGTTGCAGGGTGACTGCATGAGTAGTCAGACCTTCAGTATACTTCACCTTGCAACTCTGAGGCAAGACAGCGGGACACCAAAATCAACATAATAGCCGTGGCCAATTTAATTTAGAGCCTACTATTTGGAGAGCTTCAGTGTGGGCAGGGCAAAGCAGGGTAGGGACTGAAGCTTGTCCTGTGCCTGGTGCTTCCTACTCGGTTATGACAAGAGGAAGCAATCTCCCTGCTCTGCTCCAGGGTAAATCTGATTCTGCTGCTCTGAATCACTGTCATGAAGAACAGTGCCCGTTTTAAGCTCTGTAGTCAGTGCAGGCTGGATATCTAATAGAGTCTTCACTATAACCCAGATCTTTCAGTTAAATACCTCTTTAAAGCAGTCCAAAGCAAAACTGATTTCTGCACTACGCAGGATATGTAAAATGGTGAGTAAATTTCTCTTGCACTGATCTTCTGCTTCCCCTTTCTAACTAATGACAAGCTGTTATTATTGCCTAGAAAAGTTCAAATTAATGCTCTCAAATCTCTTAAAACAGATTAGCGTAATTAAGAAGCCTCTGGTTATATCTATCTCTTGAATGATTTAAAGAAAAAAAAATAAATCAAATTCATATCCTCTTTAATATCCTCAGAAAAACTGAACAGCTCATTTTACCATAGCAGGGGCAGAAGGGGAAGCACTCGAAAGAGTCTGAGATTTGAGAAAAATAACCCAGTGAGAATCAGGAAACAGACACTCAGCAGAGCTCTAGTTGGGTCTATATACATAGAGTTCTGGGACCTACAGCAGTGCCTGGTGGAAGCCAGATCAGCAGATCATTCCTTAGATTGGCTGAGAAAAACATAAGTTGACTCCAGTCTCTGGGCTACTTGCTCATCCATGGCATCTGCTCCAGACCAGACCTCCTGTCCCATCCCCTACCTTCCCTATATTAAGGTATATATTAAGCTTAGTCTCATTCTTCCTACAATGTGTAGGGGAAAAAAAGGAATTTGAGAGTTGCAATTTGCCTATGGTACAAGTACAAGGGGGATGGGCCAAGGGTAAAACTCTTGAGTAGTTATTTCCTTTATCTTTGAGTGATTAATAAATTCTCATGCAGCAGCTGTTCTTTCTCTAACCTGGAGAGTGTAGACCAGACCTGGAGCTTTGGCACAATCTGAAAGCTTGCGTGCAAAGCCGGCCCAGCTGACAGCCCTGCACTTCTGATCCTAAGCAACATGTCCTTTTCTAGCAGAACTTAATTAAATGTGGACAGAGCAGTGGAACTGCTGCTGGATTCCCAACAGCTGAACACAGCAGAAGAGCATGTAACAGCACTGACAGCAGGTGTTCACAGTGTTTTTTTAATTACAAGTTTTGACTTTTGGATTCCACCCGACAGATTAAAAGAGAAAGGCAACTCCTTTTTATAACTTCAAGGGCTGTAAAGAACATGCATTTCCACTGAGAATTCTGTACACGTTTTCTCCCATACACATTCACCTGCATAATAAAGAAAATGGGAACCCTCTGAACTCTGAAGCCTAACAGGTTGAGAATGATATGAGGAAGCAGAGTCAGCACTGATACGCTTGTTGGCTTTCAACAGTTTTCTAAGAGGGAGCTGGAACAGGGGAGAACTTTCCACCATAGCCTTTACAGATGAGCACAGCAGCAGAAAGAAGGGTGAGGGCATGTTTGTTTCTGTTCTCTCTGTGCTCAGGAACTGGTTTACCAGTCAGCCTGAAACAGTGAGCATCTGCAGTCTATCAGGGAACAGAGTGTGGCATGAGGAAAACTACAGAGACTGGGAAGGAAAAAGAGTAAAATACCTTTCTCTGGCAGCTCCCTCTGGAGCCAAACCATGCTTTCACCTTGCTGAGAACATCAAGAGGCTGCATCGAGCTTGTAGCAATGAGAGGTGAGATGAAGCACTGAAGACTTCCTCCTTCAAAACAATGAGCTGAAGCCTTAATTGTAGCACTTTACATTTCATGTATATGATAGAAGGCAGCACAGAAAGACCTTACAGCAATGTGCTTAATCCTGGGGGTTCCTCACCACACCTGATGGCAGCCACTGCTGCCGGTAGATCAGAGCACACAAAGATTGGGTTTCCTGGCTGCACACAGCCACCACCTGCACAGTGAGCCTGTGGCAGATGCTGATATATTGCCATGAGACAGGAGGCCACCGGTCCGTCTGAAGAAGCTGTCAGCATTTCAAACCTCAAGGATAGAGCCGAAATGACTTATCACAGCCCGTGAAATAAAATAACCTTTTAACATGTCTGGGCAACCTGTAATAACCCCAAGCTTATTAAGAGACAGGCAAAGAAGGGAAAAAAATATGCAGAAATGAAAGGACTTTCCCTCTCAGGCTCAGCTTCCACACTTGAACAACCACACACAGTGACTACACACAATAGTCACATAAAATACTGAGTTGTGGAGGAAGCATTTCTTCTGAGCTTTCATTGATAATTTCTACCCATGCTCCTTATCTGATACAAAGTTATACCTTGATTAATATCAGTTAATAACCTGGACTAACATTGCAAAATTTCTTTGCCCATAAACAACAACATTGAAAATAAATAAACAACCTTTGAGATTTGCCAAGAGAAATTAAAAAAAGGATTAAGCAGAAGCAATTACATATACTTTAAATTAAGCAAACAAACTCCGCATGTGGTAGTTTCTTATGTTCATTACTCCAACAGATTCAAAATATTACAGAAGTGGTAGCTTGTCAGGAAATACATCAGGTAAATGAGTATTTAATCAGATTTTACTACATCATTAAACACTTCCATGGCCCATGATGCACAACACAAGACTGTGACAGGGAAGGCTGTCAGTGCACAGCCCCAAGCAGCACCAAGCAAGTTGCATCCATGTGATGCCAGCAAGTCCCACTTCCAGACTTTGCAACCACACATTCCCCCGGCTACATTCGTGCCAATATCCAGGATCAGTAAGGACACAGGCACTTTAACATCTTCCAGGAAGCTTCATGTTTACAAACGTCATTCAGGACTTACTGGAGTGCCATGTATTTCTCCTAGCACATGTGTTAGATCTCCCTGCCTCAGTGGATGCCCTTGATACCCACATAGCATGAGGCAGCTGTGGCCACCAGCCATGCCAAGACCCTCATGTCTGGGGGATCTTTAATCTCCTGATGGCTCATGGGGCTGAAACGTGCTCCTCCCAAAACAATCCATCTCCTCTTTCCTAGGATGTTTCCAAATAGATGAGAGCTAGCAGAGGTAGAAAACAAAGAGCTCCTCTTCAAAACCTAATGAAGGGAACAAAACAGTCTTGTGTTCCCAAGGGGAAAGGACAGAACCTCTGCCTGCAGACCTGAAATGACTGATCCATGGAGACAGCCAGAACAGTCCATTTGCCAGGAGTGGAGGGAGGAAATGATTTTTGATGCTTCTAAAAAATGTAAAATGTGAAAACGAGGTTGCACAGAAGAAACTAATTCCTGGCAAAATGAAGGTTCTTGGCAGCTCATGACCCAGAGTTACCCACTGTCTGCTCCAAAGCCTCAACTATACCAACACTGAAAACCAGAGCAAGAAAACCGCCAAGCTTAAAAAGCAGCACTTCCCACGCAACTACTCCAAGGAACACAGGAGCAGGGCTGGGATGTTTCGCAAGCAAATTTAAAACTCCATTGTAATGTACAGACATCCCTGCATTCCCCAACAGTTCTGCAGGCACTCTAAGCCCTAGGTCCCTAATTCCCAAACCCAGACTGACTCCTGGCTCCACACTCTTGCTGTGGTCCCCAGAAGCATTGCCATTGGGCATCCGGCAGGAGCACTGCTGCTCAGAGACCCCAGCAGAGGAATTCACAATTTTTCTCCCCTCTAAAGCTGAGAAACACCTCCTGCCACCTGGATATCCAGCCAGCAGCACATGCAGAATCCAGAGGGAAACATTTTGGGGACCTTCCCTGAGTTACAACCTGCTACTGGGCTGCTCACTGAGAAAGGAGAGCAGTTACCAACAAGACATTTTATGCACAATTTATACCAATACTTTGCATCATAAAAAAGTGGTTTGCTTCTTACGTAGTGAAAAACAAGAATGTTGAGTACCCTGCCATGCCTCCTACTTTATGAGGCAAAAAAAAGAAAGGAAGAAGTAAAGGATTTAATCAGCCTCCAATTCATTTTTATTGTTAGCAGATGCTTCAACTTGCTAGTTCTTGGGGGCCGCTTCAGTCTCTGTTTTGCAGTCGTCCAGGTACCACGTTGTCAGCACTGACAACATCAGAAACACCAACAGCAACCAGGGCAGACCAGGGCAGTACAGCCTCCTGCACTGCCACTGCTTGGGGGGTGAAGAAGGAGCAGGTACTGTCAGCAAATGGCTGCTGGAAAGTGCTTTACAGAGGACTGTGTGGAGAAGCTGAAATGATTTCCCCACTCCCCCCTCCTAGTGCCGCAGGGCTGGTGCTTACCTTGTGTTTGTTGTACCAGGGGCTGGAGAAGGTGCCCTCAAAGAACATGCTCCAGGATGCCCATGTCCCCCTGGCCATGCCATGCACAGCCACACCTGCAGGGATAGACAACTGGAAGCAAGGCAAAGTGGAGGACGTGGCACTTGCTTCCTGGTGCAGACAGGGCTGTGCTGTGCAGGTAGGTCACTACATGCCTAGGGGTGCACAGAGCAGCACAGCACAGCCAAAGGCTCTGGCAGATGCTCAGCTAGAGAAGATCTGCATCAAAGCATACAGGTGTGGAAAGGAACTTGGTCTGCAGGTGTTGCTGCTCCTTCCTGGTGCTCTCAGGTGCCTTTTTTCCCCCTCTCCGGCTTCCCCAGTGCCCCACCCTGCTTTGAAAAAGCAGCCTGGGAATTTAACTCCTTCAAATCAGAGCCTAAATCTCATAGCTGTAATATTCACTTCTATGTTATGAGTTTTATTTCCATAGTCATGTACTCACTTGCAGAAATTCTTATTTCTGTCCTGTATTTTTTACCTGTGAATAGGTGTTCTGAATAGATACTTTACAGAAATGGGTTTATTTCCAGACTGTGACTTTATTCGTTTGTTGTGTTACTTCTAATACAGTCACTTAAACTCTCCTGGGGAAAACAACTGAAAAAGCTCCTTGAAAGGTAGTCTAGCAGCTAGCAAGGTGGGAACTTGGCAGAGTTACGCTAAGGGACAAAAAGGGACTTATGTAGGAGTACAGAAAGAAAAAATTAAGCTACTGCATCTTCTGGCTCCAGGAATGTTAGCTGCTTGTTACTTGGAAAGCTCAGAAGGTGCTCTACCGTGGAAGTACTGAAATACTGGTCAGCTGGGCTTGAACATGTCTGAAGTGACAATTTCTGTGACAGGCTCGGCCTGTAGTGATTGTACCACCTGCTGTAGAAGAGATTTCTCCATCTCTGATGCAGAAGAAATGGCCTTGATTCTTGGTTGCAGAGGGACTGGTGGTCCCAGCATCAGCAAAAAGTTTAAGGAGAGAGAGAAAACCAGCATGCAGAGAGCAAGCTAGGGAGTGTGATCCAGAAGGCAAGGAGATGTGATACCCAGTGGATCACAGCAGCAAAGGTGACTGTAGAGAGACAAATAAGGATACAGACCCCTGATATGATTAACTTGTTTGAAAATGGAAGGAACACACAATTGCAGGAAGGAAACTGAATTAAATCAATACTTTCCTTGTTTACTACTTCAACAGTGCCTGAATTAGCCACAGGAATGGGATCTGAATCCAGCTAGAGGTAAACTAGGATATGGGAGAGGCAGAAGTGGCAAAGCAATGCTTGGGTTTAGATGATGATATAACACTAAACCTTGCTTTATAACATGAAATGTTTTGTTCCCATGTCTGGTCTAACTGGAAAGACCAGTTTCTGCGATTACAGCTCCATGAGTCCTCTGTAAATAAAAGCTGGAGCTAGCTGCACCATGTGTAGGTAGGTACACTGAAAAAATACCAAAAACAGCTCCAATAGTTCAGGGCTATGTAAATTGCTGCAGACTATTTTTACAGTGTTGTGTAATTATTCTCTGGAGTCCAGCTTACATTTAGAAAAAAAGTTTCCAGGCAATTTGTATTACGATTGCAGAAAAACCCAACAACCTTCCACTTTAAAGTGGAACTGGAGTGTAAACTGCTGCACTGATATTTGCTTGGTCCAGAGAGAGCTGGAACAATAGCTCAGAGGGAAGTGTGAATGGACTCATTCTTCTAACTGGAGCGCTAAACTGGAAGTCTGCTGACAATTTAAGTGTCAACATCAGCTACTTCAAGGAGGATCATTTTAGCAGAAACACTAGGCTAATGTTCTTATTTGTCATCCTCAATTTGCACTTGTTGGATGGCAGATCCTGGGGCAAGGAGGAAAAGCATTAACCAGTTGACAAAGATTGCCTGGGCTGAAGAAGACTCTCCCATTCTTCCATCACCCATAGTCACCTCTGCTCCAGCTCAAAACGGGGAGAAAAGAGGTCAGCACTTCACCAGGCAGGGGCCCAAAACTATCTCTGGTGGCCAAAAGCCACAACAGTCCCCACCAAGCTGGCAGTGACCTATGCAACATAATCCTCTGTTGCCAAAAATTTACAAACTGGTAAGAGATTGAAACAGAGTCTAAGGGGAGTGGGAGGAGAGGAGCAGCCCAAAATATCTCTTGAGGCTAGTCTTGTTGTTTTCCTTCATTATCATTGGTTCTCTCACTAAAACACAATGTGACTGTGATTTTCTCATGCATAAGAATGCTATTGGAACAGGTTTTCTGTAATGCTGTCGACGTGGAGCCCTTGTTGAATTGCTTTTGAAATTGATCTAGCAGTGATGGATCACTGTTCTGCACTGGGTTCAGACATGCCTGCTCTGTCTAGGGACCCCAGGGCCCTTGTGGCATGCTTTATTTATTAAAATCTCAGATTGTCTCACATGTGTAAGAGCTCAAAGTTACTCAGATTAATTTAACCTTTCTTTAGTTTTTAAGCCAGTCCTAACAGGAAAGTAAACAGCACTTTAGAAACAATTTCTGCTCAGATACCACCCTGCATTATTTGAACTAACTCAGTATGTGCACATGTCCCTGTACTTGTGCATTGCAGATTTCAAGCTGCAAGTGATACTGAAATGGTGGGCATAAAGGTACTAAACCCCTTGAGACCTATGCTCAGAGTATTCTGAGAACATGTTCCATGGAGCCAAAACGATGGGATCTGTAGGATGTTTTGACAGAGCGCAGCGTTTCCAGTCTTCAGTGGAGCTGAAGATCGAGTAGATGCTTCCTGAGTTGGTATTGCTGCTAGATGATGTCAAGAATGCTTTAACTGAGTCATGCACAGGATGGGAATCTTTGACACTTCCCATCCTGTTGCGAGTCATTTTGGGGTAGGAGAGAAGGGGTGGCTCTCATCAAGGTCTTATCAGCTTGTGTTACTTCTGAGCAATGGAGGCACAAGAGACTACTGTGGGATTTAATTGCATGGTTTCCCCTACTTAGATATTGTATTTCTATCACGTATGCCTTGGCCAAGCATGGGTCTCTGTTAAGAGATGACGTTTGTCTGTTGAGTCACAGTTTTGTAGACTGCAGTGGACACTTCGTTGACCTCTGGCCATGGTTATCTGGGATGGTGCTTAATCCTTGTCACTCCCTGAACTCTGGCTTGTCTGTTACTGGGACCACACAAACCAATAGGGTCTTTGTGCTGTCCTCTGCATGCAGTTTCCTAGCTCTAGCTGCCTTAAGCTCCTGCTTTCTTCTGTGGATAGCTTGACCTGACACTAGGGTTTGTTTGTTTCAGGCATTCCATGCACTTTGTTGTCTGAAGTCTTTCTTGTTTGAGAGGAGCCCAAAGCCTATTCTCTTACTAAGGTTATATTTTGGTTGGTGGGTACCCACAGCTTCTGCAAGAATTAGAAGGTAGGATGGCAGAATAGCAAGCTTCTAAGAACCTGCCTCACTGCCAGTGAGAGGATCAAATACAAGAGATGCCTTAGTTCTTACTATTAAAAGTTCTCCCTTTACATTGCATCTGTGCCCATTGGGCTCTTTTTTGTTTCTGGTGCAATTTTGATAGCAGCTGGAACAGTCCAGAACTGGGCTGTGGTTGCACTGTAGGAAGTAAGTTTTGTTTGCCAATATCCTG
Organism: Excalfactoria chinensis; assembly: GCF_039878825.1. Classification (NCBI taxonomy): domain Eukaryota; kingdom Metazoa; phylum Chordata; class Aves; order Galliformes; family Phasianidae; genus Excalfactoria; species Excalfactoria chinensis. The sequence continues at coordinate 20,924,661 of NC_092826.1, read as the reverse complement.
TCACTTCTCAGAATTTACGCTTTGTTACTGTAGATGAACCACATTTTTAGATAAAGTACACATTCCTTGTCTATTGGGTTTCAGTCAGTTAAGAATACTCCTTAAGCCATTAAGTGGTTGACGTTATGGTTACATTCTCAGTCAAATAGGAAAGCAGCCCTTTCTTCAGGGTATGTTGGTGTTCCTATCACTGTCTACCCTCCACAGATTGGACAGAGTCCCAGTAATGGAAAGGTCGCTTCTGGGATGGATGGTCGCAGTTAGGCAACAGAGGAGAAAACGAAGGCCTTGGCTTTGAGGACGTGGCCACTGGTGTCATATTAGTGTTCAAAGCACAAAAATTGTGCAGAAATATTTCTAAGTTAAGTATCCATCAGTAGGCTTTGGCTGGATCATTGACTGTGTTAAGTAAAGGTGGTACTTGGAGGACTGATCCCATGAGCTGGAGAATCTGCCCAGTGTGAGTTGCAGGTTGGGTATATTGTGTAGTATTAACACAGGGCAAATTGTGTAAGATTTGTGCAGACAATACACTGATTTTTACAAGTAACTTTTATCTCCCTTCCCACAGAATCTTTACAAGTCCACAGTACAAGAGTGTCCTACTCCATATGCTATCAATCTCTGGAAGTTACTTTCCAGGCTTCCATCTTGAAGCCTACAAATGTATGAGAAACAGGACTCCTGGAATCAAGATGTACATTACAGACCTTGGAGAAGTCTTTTGTCTTTCCTTTCTGGATGGTGGATCAGGGAGAGATTTGTAGACTTTGGATATTTTCATTTTTGCCTTTTAGACTCTACCAATTTAGGCTTAAGACTGATCCTTTCCAAAAAAAATGGCAAAGTTCCCACTAACTTCAAAAGAGACAGCCTGAGCTCTCAAATACTTTAAAGAACAATTTAAAACAAACAAACCTAAGATGGATAAGAATTGCATTTTCTCTCTCTATTAGGTATGCAACTGATTTTCTCCAAATGTAAACGTTACCTGGAGAGCTAAGCAGTGATGTGTTTTTTATTATCTCTTTAGGAGGCTAGGGTACCCAAAGTATACTCCGTACATACTTGTTCATTTAGGAGCCAAACACAGCTATGTAAAGTGAGCAGCTTGTTTACAGTAGGCTCTTATGGCTTGCTATCAAATTAGTGGCAAATCAGGACTGTAGTAAACAGAGGTCAAAGATCAAACCCACAATTTTACATAAAATTCCAGACCATGTACACAAAATTTAAAATGCAAAATCTTCAAATCACAAGACCATCAACTGCTCTTAAAACTAATCAAAAGCAGGATAGGGACTGGAGGAAATGAAATTTAAACATGATTTTAATCCAAATTTTAATGGAACGGCTACATCATGAATATCTTTTAAACCATGACAGTTGACTCCATGCCACTTATTCTCACTTGCCATGCAACAGAGTTTTGGTACAACTCACTTACTCTTCACATATGTTATTTTTCTTCTGTTTCTCCAATTTGAAATAAAGGTAAGTTACATGCAAATTGTAGCCACTTAAGAATTTACAGTATTTCAGTTCCTGCTCATGCTCCTGGTAGTTTTGCCTCATTCAGTTTTAGTGTAGCGATCATCCACGTTTAGAATGAGAAAAGTCAAGACTCCATTTGTTCTATTTTGTGCTTGAATAATTGTGTTTGAAGGCAAGTAGTAGGTAATGCCCCCTTCCTTACCTGGTGGACAACATCCATGTAAATGTCGCACTAGAGATTTAGAACAATTCCAGTCTCATAGGTGTGCATCAGGCTAACTCCTCAACCTGGAACTGTCTGGGAGGAATCCTTGGTTTCCTGATCCAACTGAAGGAAAATGAGAATAACTCCTTCAAGCTGAAACTTATTTGTTTAATAAGATTTGGTTACTGAATGCCACCAGATGTCAGCATACGCTATATGATTGTGAGCAAGTACCTAAGACCTCTTAAAAATGAGTAATGATAAAACTCTAAGCCTTCTATCTCATGGAAATGATGTACCAGTTCAGCTTTGCTGAGCGAAAATTATGCTTGGGATGTGCTGGGAGATTTTGCTTGAATATCTGCTCAGTTCTTCCCTCCTTGGGGGTGTCCATTCACCCCTCCAAGCAGAGGGCTGACCCTGCCTTCCCTAATTCCTTCTTTCCATCTGCAAGCCTGCAGATGGGGGACCAGACCTGTCCCCCATCTTCACCTTTTCCCAGGGTTTCCCAGAGCAGCTCCAAAAACTGGCATTTTCCTCAGATCCAGGGCATGGGGAGGAACTTGGTGTGGATCCAAGTAACTTTTGCATACACAAAGGGAAGATACACCATAACTCCAAATACAGCAGCACTGACTGCTCTGGCTGTGTAGGAACACAGGAACCCACTGAGGAGGTGAGAACAGAGAAGTACTAGAGCAGGCCTAGGGAAAAATATGAGCAGCAGGAAAACTGTGTTGTCATTTCTTTTCCTGACAGACACTTTCCCACTCTGGTAAATGCCAGTAAGTCAAAGCATCATCCTGTTTAATCCTGGGCAGATCGAGTAATAGCACTTTTAGACTTTCATTTAGGTACAACAGGGCTCTATTTTCTGTTTCTGAAATCAATGACAAACCTCCTTAGAGTAAAAGGAAATCTTTGGGAACCCTCATCCAACCCTGTCTTTTTCTTGCCTATTTGATATGCCAGATGTGCCCAGTGTGCATCCTCATGACTCGACAATTTAAATGTTGATACATTTTCTTAATGAAGAGCTGGAGCCACTAGTCTGACACCTCAGATTTTGCCCTCAGTCTGCCACTGACAACAAACATCTCAAGTGCATTAATCTATGAAAAAGAATGTGCCTGAGTAATATAACCAGAGCCCCAGGGGAGCAGGGCAAGGTGATATTCCTCTGGATCTGGGAGTCATAACAGCCTACAGCTTCCTAGACATTATCTTTTTTTTCCCCCTCTCTTCAAAATTTAAGTTAGTTCTGAGGATTTCTCCCTGTTTGGCTGACTTTCTGAAGTACAGCAGCTTTAGCTGAAGATCCAGTGCAAAAACACTGGCATTCCTTTGGACTTCTCAGCCGTGGCTACTGTGTTGTAGCAAGTAAACACTGCTGTAGGCATGTGCTCTTGTCACCATGAAGCACTATGGCAGGTCTGATGCTTTGGGGCAGCTTTAGAGGCTATATGTTCATAGGAAAGACACAAAAACTGTGGAGCTTCTGGATGCTATCAGTACTGTTGCTTATATGCTGCTCAGCTGCCTTGCTCCTGCTCAGCTGGTCTGGTGCATCCCAGGAGCATCGGATGTCCCTATCAGAGGCACATGTCTGCAGACCATCTGTGCAGCAAGCTCAGTGCATGAGTGCATGCATTTACATCTCAGATACTCAAGAAACCCAAGGGCAAAAGACCCATCAGGCCTCTCAGTTTCACAGCCTGAGCCAGAGCAATCTGGATTTGGCTCGGTCTCAGTTAAGTCTCACATGAAGGAGCGCACATTCTGCCCCTGTCTTATATTAGTGGCTTCACTAAAAGACTAAGGGATGCGCAGCCATGAGATTGCCTGGGATTGATCAAATGACTGTTTAAACAGGTTCTAGCTATGGCCTGAAGAACCCTCCCACCTTTGAAGGCTATCAGACCTTGCTTCAAATCAGCAGAATATCCTTAGATACAATTGGGATGCCTGTGTGTCTTTGAAGATCCAACCTGTGTCTTGGTAACTTTATCCACTGAACAGACCATTGATTTCAGAGGAAGGAAGCAGCATATTATAAAATCTTTATTCCAAAACCACAGTGAAACCAGCCCTGCAGCCAGATACTTCATGTATTATAGCCTTGACAACACTTACATATGGTGGCAGTGAACTGAAACAGGGAATGATAAGATCTGATCTGGGTTGGATCTATCTGAAGAAAGATTAAAAAATAAAAATTATAGTAGTTTAGTAAATCCATAAAATCCCTTCAATATTGAAGATAAAAACTAAAATAACCTGAGGCAACCTCCAGGAGAAGTGGACTAAGAAAGCACTGGTTTCTTCCCTTCAATAAAATGTATTTATTGTTAACATTAATATCACATGTGTGTGTGTGTGTGAGTGTGCTGGGAGCAGGGGAAGAGCTCAAATATGTTTAATAACAAGTCCACTTAAACTGAAAAGCTTGTATATACAGAATATTGCTTGTTAAAATATTTGGGGAATTGGAAACAAGCTTTCTTCACATTACAAAGAACAAAATGATTTTATGCCTTTCCATTTTAAATTAAGATTCAAGATTTATTTCCTTACAAGTCCTGATTTCATAAATGAACTATTTTGCCTTATAAAAATAGATAGGATATCCTGATTATAAACTAGCTTTTATAAACACCACAGATCAAAGTCCGGTGTTTTTTACATTAGCTATAGAAATACTGACAGGAATGTTTTGGAAACGCTGCTTTAATCAGCGTAAATCCATCCAAGCAAACAAAACCTGTACACATCTTCAGAGATGAGCACAAACTTGTTGGGTTATTTGGACAGCACAACATTAAATCATAATAAATCAAGAGCATGGTGACAGATTTCTTTCTCAGAGAGCATCCTCACTGAGGTGTATCGACACAGATGTTTCCTGAAGGAGCATCCCAGAAGCATTTGCTTCCCAGAAGTGTAGACATCTATTTTAGAGTGGAATACTATCACCAGGTGTAAGCAAACAGGACTTGGATTTTGCAGGGGTATCTGGAGCGGAGGGGCTACGCTTTCTTCAGGCGAATGATGGATCTGTACAGCACTGCCCTGAAGAAAAAAACTAACTGCGTTAGTGGAGAAAATATGTATTTGGTCTGTGATTTGTGGTTTCTTTAGACCTAAACGGTTTTCTTAAAATACATATTTGTTCTCAAAAACGCAGAAAGTGCCTCCATCAGGGATGCTGCATGAGATTTATCTTCCCTAGGGGAAAGTATTTCTTTTCTTGCCAGAAATTTAGGTCCTCATTAGAGGCTGTAGAACGTTCTACCTTGTATTTATTATATTTTTACCATATTATAATAATTTTAAGTCAAATCAATCTTTTATTTATTTATTTATTTTTAAGTGTATGACAGTGTCCCTTTTTCAACTTAGCCATGAGGAACTGATCTTCCTTCTGAAAATACCTTTTTTATTATTAGAGAGCCATTTGCGATACAGAGTTTACAGACTGTTTATGATAGTTTTGAACATGATGGAAAGAAAAAAAGAGCAGTATAAATTGAAATCTAGCTGTACCAGACAAGGAAACATATTATATAAAGAAAAGATTTACAGGTTCTCAATCAAGAGTGGTTTATGTGTATAACACATGGAGAGGTTTCAGTTTGGTCATTGCAGATCCTCCAGTTTCTCATCCAGTCTTTGCACATGTGGAATAAATGGATTCCACCCAAATCTCAAGTCTGCAGGGTTTTCCTTTGCCCTGTAATATACTCTGCTAAGCAGAACAGGTTTTCTTGCTTTCTCCTAAAGGTCGATGATCAAATTCCAGATGCACGTGTGGGTGAGGAGAGCCCATTTCCAGCCCACGGTAGAAATTCATGCAGAAACCCACTCATCTCTTTATAAATCAAATGTGGCAATTTCTGTTGTTTAAATAAGCACAGTTTAGACTGTGCACAAATATATGTGTTTATTACCATGGTTCTGTAGATCAGAGTTGTATCCACTAATTTGCTAGCTCAGGACACGTGTAACTGAAATGTATGGCAGAAACTGTGGTGACTGGCTTTATAAATAGCTTAGATATACATAGAAACTAGAAGCCATGGGGATTTGAGGGCTCTGACATTTTGAGGAGTTTTGATGTTTTTTTCCCAATTTCCTCGAGGATGATTTAGATTCTTAGTGAGAAATGCTATTTTGGAGTTTGAAGGCTAAACCGGGTTTCTTCTAGCTATTTACACTGCATGCAAGCTGCATTTTCAGCTTCTGTAAGGACTTTTATCATCCCCCTGACTTTTCCATTCTTGTGTTCTCCTTCAGAATAAAGCTTTCAGATGGGTATGTCCTCCCCATTCCCTCTCTCCTCAGATATAGGAATGGCAAAGCAGGAGTTATGCCATTAAGCCTGTGGTGGACTTCTGAAATCACATTTATTTAATCTGGAAAGCTCCCGAGTTTGTTACTTTGGAAAATGAAAATGTAGACAAAGACCACGAAAAAGAAGAAGAAAAAAATCTTGGAATTGTCTTCTAAAAGGTTTGCAGGATTAGCTTCTGAGATGGGAAAACACCACGCCAGCCCAGATGATAATGCACATCCCTGGTGGCAGGAGGAAGGGGACCTTGGGGCACACTGCCTGGCATGATGCTGACAGGGCTGAATTTTACTCTGACATTGGTTGTGGTGTAGCACAGACATTCAGGACAAAGCAGCCTAAAATAACATTCTGCTGTTTTTGCCTTACCTACAGCAGAAAGTGAATTTCCTGTCATAATCAGTATTATCACTTGAGAGAGCTGCTTGGAAAATAGACAGCTTTTTACTTTTGCAAGGATACCATGGTTTTTAAACTCAATATAAAGCACACCTGAGTTTCAGTTTTCCTAGTGAACATTTGAAACACTCTGAAAAGACAAGGTGGACACCAATAAAAAACCAAAAAAGGAATAATCAAAAGTGAATTTTGATTTGAAAAATTTCAATGGAAAACATATTTGCCAGGCATTTCGACTTTTGTAGATCACCCATGAGCCTCAGGTACAGCTTGAAAGCGTTCCCTATGTGGATACATCAGTTTTAAATGAAATTTTTCAAGCATCAAGCCTTAACAACAGTTTTGTTCTGTACTGTTAGCTCAACCTCAAGACTGGAGATCAATACAGATTCCACTTACCCACTAATTTCAACAAGGAAGGATGTATTTTGTGTCTGTTATTGCTAATAACTTGCATTCTGGTTGTACCTACATCTCCCCAGCACACACAAAGACTCCACTGTACAAAATAATAATGCTTTCCCCTAATAATTATTGTCATATGGAGGCAAACAGCAACTTTTGCGTATTTACTCCTTGCAGTTTGATTCAGTGCTCCAAGGTACTGAAAGCAGCTACTTGGAAATCATGTTAGATCTCTGTGTGCGGTCACACTGTAACCAGTTTGTTTGTTTATGATTCCCCATGTGTAGCACATTACCTAGTAGTGCATGCTTATTTTCCAGCACATGCTGATGCTGCTGTACTGTCAGAGATATATTCCTTCCTTTGCAAATGTAGCATTAACTTTGAGCTTGTTGTGAGCTTCTTCTCAGTAGAACTGCGTGTGAAACCTACTGCAAAGGGCAAAGCAGATAGAAATTGAAAGGATCCTAATGCATGCAGGCTCTCCATTCAGATGTGGAAGACTGGAAGCACCATCTGCTCATCACGAGGACCTTCAGTGCTGCAGTGCAGGGTTAAGTGACAGAGATGTATGTGAAGCAAGCCCAAGGGCCATGTTGCACTAGGACAGCCCCGTTTTCAACCTGGTCTTCCTGCCTCCTCAGAAGTCCACTTCTCAATGTTTTAAGGTTTTTGACCCCAAAGACAACACAGATTTATTCTGCTCATCTCTTCAAAATCTCTGAATTTTGTCCTTGTACAAAAGTTGATCCTAAAGGACATGACTGGTACTGAGGTTTCAAGAAAACGTGAAGCAGTCCAGCAGCTACTGCCAGGGGAAACCACTGTCAGACATGACTCAATCTGACTGAAGACATTTTTTTTTTCAGCTGGGTTACTTTTATAGCTTTTCTGCTTACAATTAGGCTTATCTTGATGTAGAACACTCCCAGTTCCCCCTGTAAATTATGCACACACTACAGTACGCAAAAATAACATGTTATTGAAGGGTTCTCAGGAACCACGGGCGCATCTCAGCAAGGGCCTGCACAAAGCAATGGGGCCTACACAAAGTGATGGGCTTGCACAATACAGTAGAGCCTGCACAAAGCAGAAGAGGTGTAAGCAGGGCCTGAGTGCTTTAGCATGATTTGGGAATAATGAAGCTGATCCAAAATACAACCCACCATCCTCTGGTGTTTCACTTTTCCTGAGGCATTATGTCACAGGCTGTTGTTGGAATGAACAGTTCCGGCAGGTGCTGTCTTTTAATTTCTTAATTATTGTCTAATGGCAAGGAACCAGTGAATCCTTGTTTTTTGGAGCAGCTTAATTTGCCCCAAAATACAGTGTTTTGCCATATATACTCTTGCCTAAAAGCACACTGACACCCCATTCAGTCACAGCACAGAGCATACACAGCCTGCTCATCAATGCTTCCCTATTCTGATCTTGGTAGCAGCCTGACAAAGATACTGGGAGAAGATTCTACTTGTTTCAAGACTGAAAAAATAAATAAGATAAAATGCCATTATCTCTGAAGGCCATTAAAAAAAAATCTCGAGCTACGCTGTGGCTGGGGCTCAGCTCTGCCCAGTGGTGTGCACTGAGTCACTGCTGCCCAAGACACAGAGATGGGCAGGATCGGCCCAGCCCACTGCTCTGCTATGCTCAGTCTCTCAACAGCTGTCTCCCAGGCCTTGTTTATATCGGGAAATTACGCTGTGGTAGTCACCAGGAGTCCCAAGCAACATGTTCTAACATGATGTAATTTCCCATTGTAAACCATCCCACTGGTGTCTCTTTCCAGTTGCAAGGCCAACAAATAGCATGAGCACGGTGCTCAGTTGCTAGTATTGCAGAAGTGACCAAGAATGCCAGTGCAAGGAAGCTACAAACTCTATTCTTTCATGCTTCTAATCTAATCTAGTGTATTGGTAGAAAACATAGATGAGAGATTTCATACCTGTTCTACACATGCATCCTCAAACCCTGGAGGTGTTCAAGACCAGGTTGGATAGGCCCTGGGCATCCTGATCTGGTGAGTGGTAACCCTGCCCATGGCAAGGAGCTGGGACTGGGTGGTCCTTATGATCCTTTCCAACACAAGCCATTCTGTGATTTGATGATTCTGTGTTCCTGTGACTGACTTTTCCAACCCTAGGGTTGCAGGTTGGTTTCCTGGGTGCAGCCGTGACTGCTGTCCTCACCTCTGTTAGCACTCTGAGTAGGTACCACAAAGGTACTAGTACCTCTGTTAGTACTCCAAGTTCCTCTGTGTAGAGGAATGTGAGCACTCCTTCTGCCCAAGTAGTCCAGCATCTTCTACAGTTCAAACCATTCCTGGTGACCAAATCAGTTCATATAGCAGGCTGGAGCTGACACTGGGGTTAGGCTAACAAGCACTTGCACCTGAGTCCCCATGAGCAAGTTGCAGGGACCCTGCCAGCAGCATCTCTGCCAGCTGCATGGCTGGGCTCTGGGTGGGACATCTGTCATCTGACAAGTAGTAACTTGCTGGGAATACACAGAGGTGAGTACAGCAAGCAGCAGCAGCAACACTGACCTGCACAGTGTGGGTGCTCAGTCTCATAGCTGAGTTACTTGAAGATTTATAAAGCATACACCAACTGATGCTGACATTCCCTTTGCCTTCTTGCTGACCAGTGGTATTTAATGATTTTCTACAGGCTCAAGCGGGTGCCTTAAAATCATGTCTCAGCTTCACATACAGTTTGACATTTACACAGGACAAAAACTGCCTTCAGGATGCTATAGAGACAGGAGAACACAGAAGGAAAGGTGCATTTCAAATGGCTTCAGTATACTCAGCATCTTGCTGCCATGTGGATGCACTTTGTAGGAATTAAAAAAGATTATGATGATGAGAATAATAACATTTTGCGGTTGGTATGTTGCAAGGCCTAAAGCAGGCACTAACTTTACTCTGTCAGAAAGGAGACTAAGGAATTTTCTCATCCACTGGGTCTCACTTGTGACATTTCTTTCTTACAAGGAGCTCTACAGCTGCTTTCCACCTGTGTAACAAAAAGCAGAAGCTGCTGGATTGCCTTGCTCCTCAAAACAGAGAGGAGAATCTAGAGTTAAGAGCATGGCTTAGGAGGTTTTTCCTAGCTAATTGATAAGAAGACAGCATTTTCTGCCAAAACAAAATCATAGCAATGTAGCAATAGACTTTTGTAGAAAGAGGCTTTTCGTAGACTTCTTCCAAGCCAGGTGGGGCACTGAAAAGATCTTTCCTAGATAAGGAGTTAATTTATCCTTCTTATTTGTTTTAAAGTTGGCAGGCAGAGGCACAACAGCTGTAAATGTAGTAAATCCAGGAGAGCGCGGTGCTTGAACACAACCATGATTTCAGCTGGAGTAATCAAGAAAACTTAATTTCCATTCCATAGCATAGGCAGTAAGCACAGGAGCTGCAGGTGATGTTTCTCTCTCCAAAGGCATTGATGCTTCCAAGCTGACAGCAGGGATCTTCTTCTTCAGCAGGTGTCAGCAGAAGGGAAGGTAAATACTCAGCAGGAAAATCACCCATCTGTGAAAGTGCTTGAATCACATTTAAACACCTCTACACAGGAAAGAGTTTCCTCTGCAAAAGGGCATCACTTTAGACAGCAAACATGATTTTAAGACAGCCTCTTACTACCACACAACCACAGTCCGCTTATATCGGGCAGTCATACTGTCATTAACCTGATTCTCCCTGTCTGTCAGTTGAAATCCTTTATGATATTGCTAATTTAGATTAACTAAATACAGATATATTAATAGGAAGTAAAATATTGTCTCTTTTTTGCCATTACATCACGATAACAAGGAGGGAAAAAAAAGACCATTTGCTGGACTTGATGCTGAGATTATTTGGGCTTTTGGTGGAAGCTTTTCTGCTGATCAGCTGTCATCCTCAAACAAGGGCATCAGGTGCTGGGTGGCTGCAAGCAGCACATCAGCATTGTGATTGCAGCTTGTTTGTGACATTGTCACCAATTTCTCCAAGTTTACAAACAAAACAGTAGTGACCTAGGTGTCCTGTGTAAAGCTATTGATCTCCCCAGAATTTGCCTGTGCACCTGCAGAGGCAGCACTAAATCCACATGATGCTGAATGATTCTGGTGTTCAGGAAAGAGCGTGTATACTGAAGGTGTCGAGAGCTGGCTCTGAGTTAAGACAGAGGATTTGTATTTATTTTCTTTTGTTGCTTGCTCATTTACTAAGAGGGAGAAAATTTGTCACTTGTTCACTCTTTCCAGTGCTGCATCATCTCTCCCTTCCTCTCTGTCGGCATATTCTTCAGCCGATTTGTGTAGGACTTACATGCTTTCTTCTACACCCACTTAACTCTCAATGTCTCTGAAATGCCTACATCATTTATACTCCTGAGAAAGCTTTTTCTCATAAATGACAACAGAAGTGGATACCTCACACACAGCACGGGGGAGCTGGAAGTCACTCTACACAGGGAGCACATGTTTGTGCTCCAGAGGAAGGCTTCCCATGCTACCCCATGCTCCAAAGGAGCCTCAGTAGTGACAGCTACTCAAAAACCAACTTTGTCCCCAGGGGAGAGTGATGACATCTACCTTGGTCCAGTGCCCAGAAGCCTGGATGCCCCAAGGCTGTGTGCCAGCAGCCTGGGAGGGTTTATTCCAAAGCCAACACCAACACCATTAGCACAAAGCTTTGTCTTTCCTGGGGCTGCAGAGAAGCAGAGGAGTCTGAGAGAGCCTTGCTCCAAGGACTGCCTCTGCCTCCTCGCTCAGCCTCTTCCGTCCCTGGGAGGCAGCAGCAACTTCCAGATGTCCCTGGATCCCATACTGGGATCCAAGCACAACAGCCCCTCACAAAGCTGTCACTGAAAAAGGATTATTTTGGTGGCAACAGTGCCTTCCCAACAGGAAGAAAACTGTGTGTGCTTTGAGATATGGAAAGGGATGTTTTCTCATTAATGGCAACCCATCACTTTCTCAGGTACTCCTGGTATTTTACAAGATAGGAACTTATTCATTTATGCTTCTACCTTTACATCATTTCATTTCCTGTTATTCTCTCACTAAAAGCCTGCTTTGATTTAACTTCATGTGGCCAGGCAGGATATTATCAACCAGAAAAATAGTGAGGCTCTTGATATTATATTGATATATTGATATTTATGAAGAAAACAAAAGGTATATATTTTCCCTCATTCTTTGTTCAAGGGGTTTCCAAATGAACCTTAACTTATAGCAGTAGCCACGAAGGGTTCCAACAGTGTGGAGAACAAAGCTGGTCTTTTGCCCCTTCCGTGGCTTTTAGGAAATGGAAATGTGAAATTTTCTGTGATCACTGTTCAGGTGGAAAGCTAAAGCTGAAGTCTTAGAAGAGACTTTCACTACCTAGCACTTTTGTTGCCCTCAGGATCCATGAAAATTGAACTGCAGTCTTAAGTTCTTTCTACTTCAAAAAAATTGCCTTAACGTTTAGAGTGAGACATTCCTGAATCTATTTCATCTTAGTATGATAGATTTTTCCCTTCCCACATCTAGAACTTTGTACTCGCCTTTATTGAATTTCATCTAATTGATTTCAGACCATATCTTAAATTTATCAAGACAATTTTAAATTCCTCTCCTGTCCTCCACAGTGCCTGCCAGCATGGTGTTGTGTGGATTTCACAAGCATGTTTCTTCTTCCATCATTCAAGCAATTCATGACAATTCTGAAAACTACCAAGCCCAGGACAGATTTCCTGGGCTGATGAAATACCATGCACGCCACTTGTCCAGTTTGTCAGCAAATTCTTGTGAACTACGTCTTTAATTATGTTTTCCAGGCATTTGTTCATCCTCCCCATGGCAGTTTCAGCTGGACCAGAATGCTGACTCTCTGCATAAGAACATTTTATCCAAAAATGACAAAAATCTTACCAAAGCCAAGACAGATCACATCTATTCCCACCTCTTCTGTATGTCCATTTCTTTCCAAAGAGGAAGAGTAGATTGCTTTGACATAATCTGCTCTTAACAATCCCATGTTCCTGTTTCTAACTGTATGTTTTCCACCTTGGTGCTTCTAAACAAATACATTAATTTGCATAAATTTAAATCATCACTAAGCCGTCTAAGTAATACATTCCAGGCCCTTCCTCTACATCTCACCCCTTTCAAAGGCAAGTATCTTTACCTACTTTAACTCTGTGATATTTCCACAATTCAAATCCAGTTACTTTTTGTTCGGTGTTCTGATAATTGTTTGAGTCTCCAAGTTTTATCAGGCCCTCCAGCATGAGATCTCTAACTCATTAAAATACATTTCATATATTTCACCCTTCTTCTTCCTAAGGCACTATCCACTTGTATTTATTATTACATTATTCATCTGTTTAAAGCTTCATATTTTCAGTTCTTTTTTGATAGAATTTCCTTGCCTTCTAATCAGCTGTGTTCACTGAACCCATTCATGTTTGCTTGGGTTCTCCTACATCTTTTGCTGATGGTGTTTTGACATCTCTAAGCCCTTTTTGTGGTTACCTTGTTCTTATTTTGCAGTTTCTATTCAACTTAGGAAAAAGCCCTTGCTTCTCTTCTTTGGATTTGCAGGCAAAGAAAAGCTCTTGAGCATAGTGCATCAGACTGCCATGGGGCCTTTGAGCAGTATTTGTTCTGTGTTCTTTCCTGAGGTTCTTTTTAGAGCTCACTGCCCATTTGCAAGGGAGGAAGAACAGTTTGAGTTTCCACTTAGCAGGCAGTTAATAAAAGGTGAACAAGAAGCTGACCCCGTCCTGCCCAAGACCAATTGAAGAACTCTGAGTCACACACAGGCTGCTGCAGGGCATCTCTCTCAGGGCAAAAAGTTGTAGTAAACCCAGAGCAAAGATTGAAGCTGGAGAGAGTAGTGCTCTGAAGAATGGTATGACACTGCCCATGAGTGAACCAGTGGGTGGCCATTTGAACAGGGAGGGCAAAGGTGCTGAGATAAGAAGAAAAAATTATTTTGCGGTCCTAGTAATGTCTTTTGAAATGGAACTTTCTCAAAGCCTTTTCTCTTTCTTGTTCAACAGGCTAGTTCTGGGCAAAAATGCACAAAACTGTCACAGGGGCAGCAGTAGCGTAGCAGGAGGCCAGGAACAGCAGGAACCTCTTAACTCTGCTCCCTGGTGGGGACAGGCCAGCTCCAAAGGGGAGACCAACTTGCAGATCTGAAGTGAGCTCCAATGAAACGCCATGCAGATCAGAGCTGGTCAGGAATTTTGGCTTTAATTACTTTTCCCCACAAGAAAGTTTATGTTGCAGGAAGAGGGCAATAGCCAGAAACCTCCTTTTTGTAATGTTTTGTAAATAATTGAAATAGGATAGTTCAAGGGGTTTTGGTTCAAAGCCAGCTTTTTTCAATTGTAAGTTAATCTGTAATTTTAAAAATATGATATCAACATCAGAGCTATTTCTAGATTATTAGCCAGGCTGTGCAGATGAAGGGGACTCTAGATTAATGGCTGTTCCCTGAAAAAGCAGCATGGTGCCTGTAGGACAGAATTTCCATCTTCTTCCTTTCTCAAACACTAAATATTTGTCAGTTTTCGGGAAGGAAACATAAGACAGGAAGGAGTGATTGCTGTGGGGCACAAAAAGAAGCGTGGTGAACTGGAGCAGGCTTCAGGAGTTAAACCTTACTTCTCTGGGCTGCACGCTGATGAAGTGGGAAACCTTCTGCTGGTTGGTGATTTTGAGACAAATAATAGTCAAAGCTTTAACTTCAGGCAAGGCTGCCTAAACTTGACACAGCAAAGAGACCCAAGCAGAACTGATCAGCTGATGGGGCTGAATAATCAGTCAGTGATTTACCCTTGCAAAAAGTGAATAATAAAAACAAGGTGAACAGCATCCTAGGAAGGGACAGCAAGTTTTGTGGATGTCCCGATGAGCATCAGAAAGCTCAGTTAGCTCCTCAGATACGTGCCAGAGAAGTAATGGCAGGGTCTAGCCCTGCTGGAATGTGATGACTTTTAAGAAGTATAAAAGTCAAACACATTGTTGGTAGTGAAGATATCTTCCCAAGATGTAATCATGGAAAATTCCTTTCAAGAGCTGGTGTTTAGACCTCAGAAAATGCACAGCAAATTGCATTGTGATTTATTTGTCAGTGTCTTTATAGGTTGGGCGTTACTTTACCCCACAGCTGGAGTCAATTTTTAATATTTAAAAGTGGAAAGAAAGCAAAACCTAAACATATACAGATCTGTCTGTTTTAGATTGTACTTTTCCCAAACATTACTGTTTAGAATTGAACCTTGAATAGATTTCTGCAGAGGCCAGCTGGCAGTGCAGAATTAAAATAACTGGGGCTGGGTAGACTGTATAGAAAGACCTCCTAAACTGCAGTTAACTGATCTGGTATTCATAGTCACTCCAAGAAAAAATCTAATCGCTCATTTTTTTTTTCTGATAAAGGACACAGAGTTTTATCTATCTTTATAATGTTTTAGCTCCATCTCTTTCGCCCTTTGTCTGCCTTTCCATCTTCCTCTCTTTCTCCTTTTCTCTCCCCCTTCCATAGCAAAGCACTGTGCAGAGTAGGTGTGGTGCAGTGCATTCTTTAAATACAGTAGTTGCTGGTTACCATGAGAGCCTGCTGAGGAAACAGATAAATAGAGTGAGGTGGCAGTGATGATTTACATCACTCTTGAATCACACGCATTCGGAGCAATTAATGGAGAAATGTGCGACAAAGAAATTTTCCGGTGTCCATCAGCTTTTCCTCGGTTAGCCAGGAAAGGTCAACAGAATAGCAGCTGCAGCCAGAAACAGATCCTATTTCAAAGCTCATACTGTACCTACGCGAGTAACTTCAGTATGATGTGAGATGTGATCAAGATTTGTTAAAAGCCTGGGCCTGGTTTGCTGCCGTGGTAAATTAACTGACAGCCAGAGCTCAAAGCACAAGGATTATAGGAATTTTATTGCCCATTCTGCTAACGAGTCAGGTGATTTCAAAGTTACTGCAGTTATTACTGCACATCTACCGTATAGGGAAACAAAACCTGCTGAGCCTATTCCCCTCCTCCCTCCTTTTCCTCAGGAACAGTACCTGTGGAGGAACAGGTCACTGTTCTAGTGACTTCCAGCTGCTCAGTGTCCCCATGCTGTTGCAACACACACATGGAAACGGGACTGTCTCTGCATGGCATGTTGGGCTTCATGCACAATTTCTGTCTCAAAGTTGCTGGTGAGTGGCCCTGGCACCCCTGCAGGGAGCCATGGATATGTTTACCAACAAAAGGGCTCAGTAATATGCAACATATGGAGATAGGAAAAACAACTTTAATTGGGAAAGGCACAATCCCATTTGGTAACATTGTTGTACCTCTTAATAGTACTTTATTTATTCTCTCTTCCCTACTGAGTCATGGCGGATGCCAAAAGCCAGGACCACCAAGCAAAGCTGGCTCCTTCCCAAAAACATGCCTTGCCTGAGTGGATTTTCTCTGTGAAGGACTGCGGGGAGATGTTCTCCTTCAAAGATTTTTATATGATTGGAAGGGATGTTGTGAGATAGGCAAAGAATGCTTCCAGCTGAGAAAGGCTTTAGCTTCCTGCCTGTCTGGTCCAGAGCAAGAAACATTTTGGCTGTCTTCGTGGAGCCGCTGTCTGCAGACCACAAGGCTCTTGGTTCAAGCCTCAGCTGTGAAAACGTGCACAAAAGGAGCATTTATTCACCAGATGGGAGGACAGGGTTGCTTGAGGAAGGCAGCTTATTCGGTATCTGGCCAGCAGCTGGCAGTCCTGGCAAATGATCCTTTTTTAAAAAAAATATCAGCTCTCGTGGTTTGTCTTCTCCATCATGAATTCTCACGTGCTTCTTTGAAGACTGGCACAATTACAAAAGGTTTCTATTTACAGGATCAGAAGGGATCCCAAAAACAATTCCCTTTTTTCTAATGGCATCTGGCCTGAACCAGTCAGGCTCCCACACAATGGGACTCGTTTATCTTACAGAAACCTGCAGGAGGTGAGAAAGGTAATGCAGATTGCTGTAGTGGCTAATAAGAAACACTGGTGTGGAGGGCTCGTTACTTCTCATCTCAGACTGCACGTATGTTTTGAAAAGAAGCATCTTGCTACCTCTAGTGCCTACCTGTAGTCACAGGAAACACAGCATGGAGCTTTCCCAACAGAACTACGCTACACGAGAAAATGTTTTTTTCCTACTTCTGCAGTGCTTTTGTTTGATAGATCTCTTGCTCACTCCAGCTTCCACCAAACCTGGACACTCAGCCTGTCCAAAAGCTAGAAGCTTCCAAGCCCTATCTCTGAGCTTGGCTTGCTGTATCACAGTAGATACACTGGCATCCTGCTGAGTCTCATGTGCAGCTGCCACTTCCCAGCTGCAGAGACCAAGACAGGGCAGGAGAGCAGTGTAGGACTGCAGCAGGTCCTGAATTTAAGCAGGAAAGACAGAAGAAACATTTGGGGCCAGTTTGGTCCAAGCCAACATTTTACAAACTTTTCTGAGCTCAGACACTCTGGCTTTGGACCACCTGTAGTGACACAACCAAATTCACATGTTCAAATAACTCATAGTAATAAAGCTCTGCCCAGGCTAAAGAGGCCACCTAGAGGAGGCCATCTCCTTCCTGGCACACATGCAGCCTTATCATGGGCTGTGCTTGATTCTTACTCACACAAACTACATGATCAGCTGTCTGAAGGGAAATGAATAGACTTGGACTAGAACTGCCTGTTTGCAAGAATGATCCAAATCTTACCCAACCGTTGCAAAACTGTCATGTCTGTACAGAGATTCTCGAAATCAGGGATAGTAAAAGAATGTACTTTAAAATGAGCGCATAGAGCTCAAGTGGAGGAAAAGAGAAATACTTAACATACACAGAAAAATAGTTAAAAAATTGAAGTCAGACACAGAAGTATAAAGGATTCTCTCTCTTAGACCCCAACTCATTTGATCCATGGTGGGTACATGCCAACCCTTTCATATATCTTTTTTTTCTGACCGAGGCAAAGCAGACATGAGTATGGAAACTGGGAATGGAAGGATACTTGAAAATCATGCAGCTGAATCTCTCGGGGCTGATCTCTGCATCATGTCTCAACCTTCTTGTTGAAAACATTCATAACCAGGCTTGATTGATGGAGAACCTGACACATCCTTAAATAAGTTTCTCCAATGTTAAATTCTCCTCAGCAATAAAAATGCACACTGTCAGGCATTGCCAGTCTTCATGTGTCCTGCTGGGAAGGGGATCTATTTGAAAAGTCACACAGCAGAGGAAAAGATTTAAAGGAAGTTACAAAGTTTTGGTCAAGATTCACGTACAACAACATTCTCATCCATCCAGAGTCTAAGGAGGTTTGGCCTGGGTACATTTCTCTAGAGAAACCAGATGTAGATTTGCTCCAGGACTGAGTGCAGTACATAATTTAAGTTAGGACTCCATGATGCTGCCCATGATTACTCTGTTGCGTGTCACTTGAATGTGACAGCCTGCTTGCTGTGGTCATCACAGAGCCCTTAGCCACGTTGGCATTCATGGCGTTGACATGCCTTGAAGCTGGGCAGCGCAGTCTCAGAAAATCCATCCCTAATTCCTTTGGTGAAATCTCACTTTCCAGGGCTACATATGCTGATGAGGAGAGGGAATTTCCCTTCGCCCCACTCTAAACAATGCACTTCTTCATAACCCAAAGAGAAGCCACCATGAATGACAAAGATTATTTGTGTGTAAGTAAGAGAAATTTTTACAGAGGTTCTCTGAAAAATATCAGGGCAAGAAGTAATGGAGCAGTTTTGTCCTCCCAACAAAATCTTAAAGTGGATGAACTAGAAACATCATTTCAAGGAAAAGCCTTAATGAAGGCCCAGGATGGCTTTACTCCCAGTTATAAATACCTGCCATGTGGCAGAGGTGATCCTTTGCAAAAGACGATGCACCCCAAAACGTGTCCTCATCAGTGCAGATGATTCAACAGCATGCAGGTGGGAGCAATTCCAGAAGCAGCAGTGAAATCAGCCTTCCTACTCCTGGCAAACGATGACTGAGATATTCTCCAGAGTGGCTCCTCCAAGCAGCAGAGCACTGTGCTGTTGCTGGATATGAAGGAAAGAACATTAACCTTCAGAAACAAATCCTCCTGCTTTCCTGTGTCAGACTTTATGGCACAAATGAGGAACATGCCTGAAGGGTCTTAGCAACACTCTGATATTCCCTTTCAACTGTTTGTTTTTAAATATGCCCAAACAAGCTGTTGTCCGACTTTCTGAGTTGTCAGGAAAGGAAGCTATAATGCTGTAACACTTAAATTCCTAGGTGAGATCTTGGTCACATTTAGTTGCTGAGGTATTTGATATTTACTTCAATGGGGTGAGAACTGCTCAGCTCTCACTTTCCTGAAACCACAGAGAGGGACTGTCTGCAAAGTTAGCTGCAGGAGGCTTTCACAGAACCATTTCATGGGATTTTGAGATCGCTGCCCCAGGTGACGGATTCTTTATGGTTTCTCATGTGGCAATTTTGTACTTCTTTTAGATTCTGCTATCAGATATGCAGGAATCATCTCCAAAGTGAGAGCTGACAGCATTCGCCCTAACGCAGGGTTGATTATTATTATTATTATTTTTAATACAAAAAAACTTGACACACATTATGAGTGCACTCCTGGATTTAAGTGTGCTTTTGAGAGTCTTCATCAAGGTAGACAGACCAGTTGTGTCCACTCTCTGTACTTGGGCAAGAGCTGCCTACTAATGGTGGCTGCACCTCAGAATGACACCAAGAAATGGGGCTAGGTAGAATCAAGTGTGTGTGGAGCCAGGTAACTGCCTTGGATAATCAGCAACCGTTCCTGACTTGTACCATGTAGCCTGTCTGCTACTGCATGTGGAGGTGACTGGTGGTGTTCCACTGCAGCTAATCATTTTGTTATTGTCCTTACATAATGCTAGCGTAAATCTGTGGGGCACCTCTTATTGATGTAGATCTACTGCAGAGCCTTCAAAAGGGAGAGATCAACTTTTCTATGGTATTAGTGCTGTAGCATTTTTTGTTTGGACTGTATCACCAACCGATAAAGGTGACAGCACCTAACTTTTATATAGCATGCTCTAACAAAGTATCTTGAAATGTTCCACAAAATTACACAAATCCTTTTTATTTCTGTATTCATCTGGATATTTCATATTCCTGATTTAGCTCACTGTTTACACAATCTGATACATCTCAGGAGAGAAGGGCAAAGAGGGGGGGCTTTACTTGGTGTGGTTATTCAAGAGAACATCACTGGTGCTACACAATCATGGAGAACCTGGAATCAGGAGTAGGTGCCAGCAGCTCAGTGAAGAGGGAGCAGTTGTGAGGCCTTATCCCACACTCACACACAGCTGCACTGAAGCTGGCCTTGCCTTCAAGAAGGTGTAGAAAAACCTGTAGCCTAAATGTCACTTATCTCCTTATGGTAGTGGAGAAGCAAGAGAGTGATTCATGGGACTTAAAGGAGGCAGGAGGCAGGCAGCTGCCTGGAGCTGAGCAATTGGAACAAGAGGCACAGAAATGCAGATGGAATTTAGCCCCAGTGGCTTAATATAAAAGATCTGCCAGTGACCAACCCACTGCTTGGGTGGTTCTTCCAATGGTAGTTTGTGGTTTCGGTTATTACTTTCAACAAAAGAATGACGATAATAAAGTCTAAATTAATCTTAAGAGGCTCGTAAAAGTTATATTCTGTACCAGCTTTGTGTTAGGCACAACCCAGCAGCTTTTATTTGTGTGAATGTCCTCAACTTCTGAAATATGTACAATATGTGGAGACACTGGATTCTACAAGAAACACAAGGATGAAATCCACATTTATTCTGCATTAAAATACTTGATGTTAAATGTCAGAGGCTTGTTAGTAGAAAATGTTTCTTGCAAACAAAGCACTTCAGATAGAGCAGAAACAAAGTTTTGCTTTGAATATACAGTTCCACTCTGAAAAGAAAACACAACAGCTATGCTCACATGACCAGCAGATAGGCCAGAACAAAATGAGAGTTTTAGATAAATTATGCTCTCATGCCAGCTATTGTGAAAAGCTGAAAACCTATGCATGCTTGTAAAGAAATCACACTTACATGGAAGGAAGTCTCTAAATACAGCGTGAGTTGTGAAGCTTGAGTATACAAGAACGGATAGTGCATTGCATAGTGTTGGAGTTTTCTTAGCATCACATATGAGCAAACTTGATGTAAGCAGCATTTTGAGAAGGCTTTGGTAAGAGCACTGGGGAATGAGAATGGCTGTTGACCTGGCAGATTTTAAGGGGTAAACATCTGAGTGTCACTTTCCTTCTCTGTAACAACTAATCAGTTTAATAATTACCAAAAAGGACATTGTAAAAACTTAGGAGGTTCTAATTGCACCCAGTAAGGAAGGAAATATGTGGCTATCCACAGAACAATGTCCTGCAGATTTTGAATCTGCTCACCGCTGTAACGTAGGTCATCTTATATCTTTCTGGTTCCTTATAGTTGTGAATACTCAGAAATGAATTGCTTACAGGCTTAAAGTTAAGTGCACGCTAAGTGCTTTGCTGGACTGCTGCTTTGCTTAAGTGCTTCGCTATGCTCTCAATAGACTGTGGGCTCAAATCGTCATCCATCTTCCCTGAGATTTTGGTATTTAAGTGCATACTCTGCATCTACAAGGCCCTGCAGGATGATGTACTCAGCATCCTGTGCAGCTCCAAGTCCTTCTATAAATCTCCCAGTGCTGGGTCAGCACATGGTTCTATGCAAATATGTATATTTGCATCTCCTGGGGCTTGTGTGCCCCCAGCCATACCAGAGAGAGTAGAAGTAAGTAGGCTGGCACAGGTCCTCTTGATGGAGGTCCTGAAGCTGTCAATATCAGGCAGCAGAATGCAGTCCAAGGCACATAGATCTTGATTTGAAGCTTGTTAAGAGTAGGGAGGTTTCTTGTCCACCGCCTTCTGAGTGTTTAGAGTCTCAGATGAGCTCTTCTTGTCAAAAACAAAAGCTCAAAGACAGCACTGACATGTTTTATACATTTTTCACATTATTCCACGGTAATGAAGACTATAAACATCCCTTATTCGAAGCTGAAAGATGAGATTTTGGAATGCAAATCTTTGGCAAATTTGGTAAGGAAGTTGCCTGCAGCTCTGAATTTGGCTGATGAGCTTACTTGCAAGCTTGCAAGCCAGAAAGGGGCAGTGCCAGCAAACATGACAGGGAAAAGCAAAGAGCTTAACGTTGCACACATCTACCCTGGGAACCTGCTTTTGGCCCCATTCATTGATCAGCACATGCTTGAATGCTTCCTTCAACTGGTGCTCTGAAACAACACAAACCATGTGCTCCAAGGAAGGAAAGGAACTCCTGAGACTTCTGCAGCCTGAATCAAACACTAACATCATTAATTGCTTCCAACCGAGCTAGCAGAGCCAGAGCGATGTGCACACATCTGTGCATGAACAGCTCACATTGAATGCATTTAGGAACACTGGGGCAAGTCTATCTGGAAGGCCAGTAATATTTGCTAGGCAAACCAACCACTGCCAATTATTCACTGTGCTGTAATTCAGAACACTGTCCTTATGTTACAGATTTCATGATCGTGGCCCCAATTCAGAAAGACTCCTTAGAAGAACAATGTATTCTGTGCACAGACTCTGGCTCTGCACAGGGTTTCTGCATATGAAGGACACCTATTTTCATTGGAAGAGGCAACTGTCAAATTTTGGCCCCGTGAATTTTGTTTGTAAAAGGAAAATTTTAAATCCATTCTTTGACTTGGAAAACAACTGAGTTTGTGACTCATCTTCCTATTTGAAGAGACAAATTAATGAACTCTAATAACACATTAGTTCAATCACCTCTTTCCCCCTCTTGAAAAAAAAGGAAAGATGATATAGAAAGAGTTAAATAATGTTGTCTTCCTGAGTTTCTTAAGTTACGAGGTGCACACATTATGAGCCTGCAGGGATGCAGAGCTTTGAGTGC